>NC_057865.1:1665000-2265000 GCF_019393635.1 Dromiciops gliroides | reverse complement strand
ACCCAAAACTCCCCAAGAGACCACAGGCAGGCAGTTCAGCTCAGAACCTCAAGCCTAGGTCTATTTCCAATAAAGGAAAAAAATCAACTGACCACTGCGGGGAAATTAAAAAAATATACTCCTCATGTGTCACAACACTGAATACAAATTGAAGAGGGGAATCACGCCTAGGAAGGAAAATCTCAGCAGGTTTTTCAGGGGGGTCTTGGAAAGAAGCCTTGAGATCTGGGTTCAGATCCTGTCTCTGCCACTCCAGGACTGAGTGACTGTGGGCAGGTGACTCCATATCTCTGGGCTTCCACTTTCTCTTAACTTGGGGTCTGTGAACTTGGTTATTCTTTGAATACTTTTAAAATGATTTCTACACTATCAATTTCCTTTGTAATTCAATGTATTTTATTTGATGCATTTAAAACCTTGCTTGTGAAGAAGGGTTCCCAGGACCCACTGACTGGCCAAGAAGCTCAGGATGCAGGATTGGTGAAGAGTCCCTGGATTTGATAATTCCTATAGAATCTCTCAGCTCTACATCCTGAGGGCTAGTCTAGATCCCACGTGGGCACAATGGAAAGATGTGCCTTTGTGGCCACCCTGACTGGTCCCTGGTCCCCACAGCTGCTGTGGACCTAATAGGAAAATGGGAACGTCCTGCTTTTGACAGTCGCTTGTCATGGCCCATCAACAGCACTCTCGTTAAACCTATTCCCATAAACCAGGTTCTTGCTGTATCATACTCTATTACTCATTACAATAGATCTAGTACCTTCTGGGTGTTCACAGCATATTCCCAAAGATCATTATCTTGCTTCATCTCCCTAACAATCCTGTCAGCTCAGTAACTCAGGGCTCATTTCAGAGATGATAAAACTGAGGCTCAGTGACTTGAAGAGACGTTGAGTTATTCCTTTGGGTCACCCAGGGGTCATGGAGGGACCAAGGTGGGAAGAGTTAGGGGCCAGTCCCAACTCACAGTCTAGGGCTCTTTCCTGCTCAAGCCTGGGTGAGCAATGGAAATCACACAACTCAATGCCCTGAGCAGGATGTGTTCTGTTTGCTAAAAAGCAAGACGTTCTCAGGTGAACTGATCAGGCACAAGCAGGTTCCACGAACAGGGCATGGACCCAGGAACGATTCTCTTCACTGACCACCATCCTCAGTTCTGCAATGGGCACAAGCCAATTTCAAGATTTCTACCTGTATTACCTTAATGTTCACCACCCCTTAGAGAGGGCTGCTGCCTTAGTGTCCAACAGCAACTGACCTTGGGAAAGGCTGGAGCAGACAGGTTCCCTCCCACAAGGATCAACTTAAAATCAAGGCCATGCCCAAAGGAAATCAAGGGGCAGAAATGGTCCAAAAGCTGTGTGCAAACCTTCTCTGTCATCCCATAATCTACCCAGTCCTTTGGCTTGATCCCCAGTCCACTTATCTTCATCTGCTTGTTGGATCCTTGTCATCTGCCCCAATTTCTGAAGCCAACACTGCTTTTTGTCTTTGCCCCTGTCTCCAAGACAACAGACCCAGGCTCTCCATGACCAATAATCAGTCAATTCCAACCACAGCTATTCCTTAATCTCTATCCAACCCTAGAAGGCTCTCAGGTCCAGTTTGTCATAGGTCCAGACCTTATCCCAGCCCCAACGTGAGGACAGGAGGAAAAGAAGATTTGGGCAGGTCACTTAATTTCTGGACCTCAGTTTCCCAAATGATAAAATGAAGAGGGTGACTTACATGTCAACTGGTAGACCCTTTTAGCTGAGACTTTCTAAAATTCCAGCAAGAGAGTCAAACTATGAAACACATCATCATGAAGAGTGAATGAAAATCATGTATTCTGGCCATGGCTTATGATACTCCAGGGGCCAAAGGGCATTCACTACTTGTTTTCCACTTGTTTCTTTAATTGAAATGTGTTATTTCTCCTTATTGCCTTTTGCAAAGGTTCAACTTCAATTACAAGGATACATCATCAGGTGCAGAGGACTCAGGTGAGACTCAGGAACTGCAGATGCTGGAGTTTGAAATGCCCAGATGGTAGCCGGCCACTCTGCTGACAATGACTGATTGACCAACTGGTGTCTTGGAGGAATGTCATCAAGGGCAGTTAGCTCTGATTCCACCTCTGCCCTGGGTTCCACGCTGTTCAGAGAAAGCATAACAGCACTGCCCAGCACTTGTAGCAATGGGGTCGAAGGGGATAGCAGCCTCTGTATGGACAGGGTCTCACCTCAACCAGCAGAGCCATCATCCACTGCCCAAGCCTGTGGCAATATGGCGGTAGACACAGTACTGGGGTGAACAGAGAGGTGGTCTTGGTTATGAAGCCAGACACTGCCGGTCAACTCTCTGGGCCCTGATCTTCTCAGCTCTGAGGAAAATCTTAAATGATCTGGCATTATGTGGTTTTATGAACAATTAAATTTGGAATATGGAAGGAATTGGTTTTGTTTCCTCCATCCAATCAGATGGAGATGATGCTGTTGGTGGCTCTATATGTAGATCATCAGATTTCCAAGAAATTCTGCTCCTAGGAGCACAGTCAAGAAGAAAACAACTCAGGAGCAGTAAAGAGAAAAACAAACATCCTTTATAGCTCTATTCCCTCCTTTCACAGAACAGGAGGACTTCACATCTAATGTCCATAAACTGTAACCTTTGGTAGGTCACAGGCAAGAGGTGTTTCCACTTGTGATATGCCCATCTGGCAGCATTTAAGATCTGTGATTCCCTAAAGAATTCATTACAATAAGGGGGGCCACCTGAAAATACTTTACAGATTCGATGCCACCCTAATCAGACTACCCAAGAGATACTTGACAGAGTTAGAACAAATAATTATAATATTCATTTGGAGGAATATAGAATCAGACTATCAAGGCAAATGATGAAAAAGGACATAAATGGAAAACAGTCAGGCCTCAGACTGTATTGTAAAGGAGCAGTCTTCAAAATCATTAGGGATTGATTAAAATTTGGAAAAGCAGACCAATGAAACAGACTAGACAAAGAAGAATCAGAAATAACTTAGCTGAATGATTCAGTGCTCAATAAACCCCAAAACATAAATTAACAAGGAAGGATCATTTAATAAGAACTGCTGGAGGGCAACTAGGTGGCTCAGTGGATAAAGCACCGGCCCTGGATTCAGGAGGACCTGAGTTCAAATCTGACCTTGGACACTTGACACTTACTACCTGTGTGACCCTGGGCAAGTCACTTAACCCTCATTGCCCTGAAAAAAAGAACTGCTGGGAAAACTAGAAAACAGCCTGGCAGAAATTAAGTTTTGGACCAACGTCTTACGCCATATTTTACAATAAATTAAAAATGGATATGCGACTTGAATATTAAGATCTTGCCATAATTTTGTTTAAAGAAAAGTAGATACTATACTACATGGCAGCTAGGTGATGCAGTGGATAGAGTGCCAGACTTGAAGTCAGGAAGAGTCACCTTCCTTCATTCAAATCAGACATTTGTGACATTGAACAAGTCACCTAACCCTTTTTGAATCAGTTTCCCATCTGTAAAATGATCTGGAGAAGGAAATTTAAAACTATGCCAGTTTCTTTGGAACTAGAGATCAAATTGCCAACATTTTCTGGATTATGTAGAAAGCAAGAGTTCCAAAAAAAATCTACTTCTGTTTCATTGACTACATTAATGCCTTTGACTGTGTAGATCACCAAAAAATGTGGCAAGTCTTCAAAGAGATGGAGCACCAGGACCCATTTGGGGACCAAGAAGCAACAGTGAGAACATGGGACAACTGAGTGGTTTCAGATTGGAAAATGATTATGCCAAGTCTATATATTGTCACCTTATTTAACTTATATGCAGAGTATATCATTTGACATGCCAGGCTGGATGAATCAAAATCCAGATTTAAGGTTGCCATGAAAAATATCAATAATCTCAGATATGCAGATAATACCACTCTGATGGCATAAAGTGAAGAAGAATCAAGAAAACTCTTGATTTGGGTGGAATAGGAGAATGCATAAGCTGTCTCAGAGCTTAACATCCAAAAACTAACTGGGAACTTGCCCCATCACCTCCTAGCAAATAGAGGGAGAAGAAATGGGAGCTGTGTCAGATTTTCTAATCTTGGGCTCAAAGATTACTGCAGAGACCAAAGCCATGAAATTAAATGACACTTTCTCCTTGGAAGGAAAGCTATGGCAAATATGGACAGCAGACTAAAAGCAGAGATATCACCTTGCTGATAAAGGTCTGTAGAACCAAAGCTATGCTTTTTCCAGTAAGAATGAATGGCTGTGAGAGTTGAATTATAAGGAAAGCTAAGTGCAGCAGAATCAACACTCAAATCATGGTGCTGGAGAAGATTGTTGTGAGTCCCTTGGACAGCAAGGAGATCAAATCAGTCAATACTTAAAGAAATTAATTCAAACTATTTATTGGCAGGTCAAATAGTGAAGCTGAGGCTTAAATACTTTGGCCACATAATGAGACGACCCTGATGTTGGGAAAGCCTGGAGGCAAAAGGAAAAGAAACAGCAGAGAATGAGATGGATAGACAGTGGCATGGAAACAATGAAGATTAACTCAGGCAGACTTTGAGAGATAGTGAAGAATAGAAGGGCCTGGTGTGCTGTGATCCATGGGGTCATGAAGAGTCAGGCACAACCAAATGACTAAAAAACAGAAAACATACTATACTTTTTACAGCCATAAATAGAGGGTAGATTTATAACTCAACAAGGGGTAGAGTAAATTGAGAAAATAGCCAAGACTATTATTTAATTACATTAATATTATTAAATTACATGAATTTGAAAATATTTTAGATGAACAAAAATAATGCATCTAGGACCTAGAGGAAGAGCAGTCAAGTGGACGAAATCTTTGCATTAAACATCTCTGATGAGGATTTGACAGCCAAAATAAATAAACAATTGATAGAAATAGCTAAGACCAAATACCATTTCTCAACAGAGAAATTTTCAAAGGATATGAAGAATAAGTGATTTTCAAAAACTTCAACCTATTAACAACCATATGAAAAAAATACTTCAAATCACTAATAAGAAATGCAAATCAAAGCAACCCCAAGGTTTTATATCACATTCATCATATTGATAAGAGGGAAAAATGTGGGAATAGGTAATATTGAAGGGGTCGTGGGAACATGAGACACTAATAGAGTCTTAGTGGAGCTGTGAATTGTACAACTATTCTGGAAAACAATTTGTGACTAAAATGCCCATACCCTTTGACCCAGAAATTGTCTGCTATGCATATATACCAAAGAGGTCACAGACAAAAAAGAAGGCTCTCTATACACCAAATTCTCTTTTAGATTTTGACATTCTTTGTGGCAGGAAAAAAACTGAAAACAAAGGAAATATCCACAAATTTGTTAATAGCTACACAAACTGTAGTACACAAAAGTAATGGAATATGATAGAACTACACAAAATGAGAAGTCTGAAGAATAAAAAGTAGAATGGAAAAACTTATATGAGTGGCTACAAAGTAAAGTAGAACCAAGAAAATGACATATAGAGTGACTGCAACAATGTAATGAAAATGAAATGTAAATGAAAAGAATAGCCCAAAAAATCAAACTGAAATGTTTTGAAATTCAAAAGTAGCTCAACCTCAAAGGAGACATATAGGAAACCACCTTCCCATACCTCTTTTGCAAAGTCTGGGGTTATGAGTATGGAACTTTGCATATTTCATTTTGTTGATAAGTTGATTGCTTTTGCTGGGTTTTCTCTCTACTTTTCTAAGCAGGTATTTGTTATAAAAGATGACTCTCTTGCAGGGGAGAAGGGAAGGAAGGAGGGAAATCCAGGGATGCCAAGAAACATCTTATTTTTTTCCAAATGGAGTTCCAGGTTCCTGGTATGGTGCCATGGCATCGCTGGTACCCCCCAAAAAGGATGAGTATTGGCTGTGTGCACCATCATTTTGATGCCTCACATGGGAGCTTTTATAAGAGGGAATCCTTTAAAAAAAAGCTGGTACTAGTATAAAGTATGATCATCCCACAAATGAGTGACCATTCTCAAAATGTGATGCTACAGCAGACATTATCCCAAGTCTAGTGTCCCTCACCTCTACCTCTACCACCCAGCCCAATAGGAAAGCTTTAAGGGTACACTATCACAGAACCCTAGGATTTAGAGCTTGGGACTGGGGAGAAGGGGCCTTGGAAACCACCAAAGATCCTGGAAGACAATAATGGTACCCTTTGAATAAGAGTTAACATTATATAGTGCTTTGAGATTTCCAAAGCACTGTACAAATACCTCACTTGATCCTCACAAGAACCATGTGAAATAGATGCTATTGTTATTCCCATTTCACATATAAGGAAACAGACTGAGGGATTTGCCCAAGATCACATAGCTAGTAAGTGCATGAAACAGGATTCCAACTTCCTGGCTCCAAGTCCAGCTCTCTGGCCACTGTACTACCTGGCTGCCTTTGGGCATTCAATGGGCTCTCATGTGGACATGGGATCTCTACATTTAGCTCTACCAAGTTGTGTGTGATAAGAGTTTTTGTAAGCCTTACGGTGCTACCTAAAGAGAGCTGGAACAAGGACAAGGTGACCAGGGCTTTTTCCTAGCACATCAGCATCTTAGAGGAGTATGCTTTGGGGGAGGTGCTCCCTGCAGGGGAAGTGGCATAGTGCCCCACCTAGGGCAGTCTGGAAAGCAGCATCTTCATCTCTTGTACTTCACAGTCCTCAGCTTGCCCCACTCCCGAGGTTCTATGAGCAGAGTAACTCTTCCTTTCTAGCAGTACCTCTCACCACTCCCCAACCCCTGATGGGTCACAAGCAAGGCTCTCTAGAGGAAGAACAAGCCTATTTCCTGGCATATGTCTAGCCTACTGGGACTGGTCTCTGAGTCATCACTGACTCAGAGCCACAGCACACTAGCATGGACACCATCACTGCTGGCACCTCCAACTTTTTGACCCAGGCCAAAATATTCCTACTTCCAATGAGGATGTGTGGCCCAAATGCCAACAACCATTATTACATAGCAATATATCCACATTGTATTTTACTGCTGACTCAATGAGCTGAAGCAGCTTGGTGGCACAGTGGATAGAGCACTGTCCCTGAAGTTGGGGGGACCTGAGTTCAAATCTCATCTCAAATACTTACTAGCTGTGTGATCCTGGGCAAGTCACTTAACCACAATTGCCTTAAACATCTGGGGCCATGTCCAATCATCCTGATGCATATATCTTGCCACTGGACCCAGATACCACTGGAGGAGAGAGTGAGATTTGTGACCTTGCACAGCCCTCCCTCACTTAAATCCAATTCACTGCAAGTCATGACATCACCCTGATGTCATGATCCTCTTCAAGAACAAACAACAACAATGAGCTGAAAACACGTCATTAGCTTCCCTCTAATCCCCAAAATGGAGATTTATTCCTGGTCAAGGTGAGAAAATATATTGTTATTTGTGTAGCAGTACAGATCTATGGGCAAAGTAAATCAAGACAAAGTGTCCTTTCTTTACTCAAATTGAATGGGAATGCCTCCAAGAAGAGAAATTTTGAGGCAGACTCTCCCTTGGCAGAAATAGCACCAGACAAGCCTCTACAGAGCACCCAGGACAGGGATTGGCACATTTGTTCGGTAATATAAGTCATATCTGACTCTTTGTGACTCTGGGGTTTTCTTAGCAAAGATGCTGGAATGGTTTGCCATGTCTTTCTCCAGCTCATTTCATAGGTGAGGAAACTTAAATAGACAGGATTAAGTGACTTGCCCAAGATCACATGGCCAGTCAGTGTCTGAGGTCAAAGTTGAACTCAGATCTTCCCAATTCCAAGTCCAGTGTTCTGTTCTTTGAACCACCTTGCTAGCACATAGTACACTCTTAACAAAATCTTGTGGGTTTATTGAGTGGTTGGTTCCATTTGATTAACATCAAAGCTTCTATATTGCTAAAGTAGACAATTTGGACCCCATGGCTTCCTTCATCAATGATGAAATGTCACAGCTGATGTCCAGTGCCCCTGCCAATTTCCTCAGTGACCAGAACAGAAGACTGGCTTGACACTGTCACAGGAACCATCCCATCTACCAGTACCAGAGAGCCCCAGGGCCCTCAGACGTGGGCTAAAGGAGGAACTGATCAAGCAGGAAGGTTCGTTCTAATGCACCTGGATGCAGGGCTGGTTCAATATTAGGAAAACTATTAACATAATCAACTACATCAATAAGAAAACTAACCAAAATCATATGATTATCTCAATAGATGCAGAGAAGACTTTTGACAAAATATAGCACCCATCCCTAATAAAAACACTAGAGAGCTTAGGAATAGGTGGATATTTCCTTAAAATAATAAGCAGTATCTACCTAAAACCATCAGCAAGCATTATATGTAATGGAGATAAGTTAAAGGCCTTCCCAATAAGATCAGGGGTGAAACAGGGAT
This sequence comes from Dromiciops gliroides, assembly GCF_019393635.1. Taxonomy (NCBI): domain Eukaryota; kingdom Metazoa; phylum Chordata; class Mammalia; order Microbiotheria; family Microbiotheriidae; genus Dromiciops; species Dromiciops gliroides. The sequence continues at coordinate 2,256,559 of NC_057865.1, read as the reverse complement.
GTCCTTATATCCTCTATTATTTAATGTTGTCCTAGAAATGTTAGCTTTAGCAATCAGAGAAGAAAAAGGAATTAGAGGAAATAGAATAAGCAAGGAGGAAAAAAAACTATCACGCTTTGCAGATTATATGATGGTATACTTAGAGAATCCTAGAGAATCAACTCAAAAATTACTTGAAACAATTAACAACTTTAGCAAAGTAGCAGGATGTAAAATATATCCACAAAAATCATCAGCATTTCTATACATGACCAACAAAATCCAGCAGCAAGAGCTAGAAAGAGAAATTTCATTTAAAGTAACGGTAGACAACATAAAATACTTGGTAGTCTACTTGCCAAGACACACCTAGGAACTCTATGAACATAATTACAAAACACTTTCCACACAAATCAAATCAGATCTAAATAATTGAAAAAATATCAATTGCTCATGGATATGCTAAGCTAATATAATAAAAATTACAATTCTACCTAAATTAATTTAACTATTCAGTGGCATACCAATCAGACTACCTAAAAATTATTTTATAGAGCTAGAAAAAATAATAACAAAATTCATCTGGAAAACAAAAGGTCAAGAATATCAAGAGAACTAATGAAAATATCAACAGAAAGCTGTACCAAATCTGAAGCTTTACTATAAAGAGGCAGTCATCAAAACTATTTGGTTTCTGGCTAAGAAATAGAGTGGAGGATCAATGGAATAGGCTAGGCACAGGACAGACAGTATTAAATTACTTTAGTAATCTACTGTTTGATAAACCCAAAGACTCCAGATTCTGGGATAGGAACTCAGTATTTGACAAAAACTGCTGGGAAAACTGGAAGATAGTATGGCATAAACTAGGCATAGACCAACATCTTACACCTTATACTAAAATAAGGTCAAAATGGGTACATGATTTAGGCATAAAAGGTGATGCCATAGGTAAATTAGGAAAGAAAGGAATAGGTTACCTTTCAGATCTTTGGAAAGGAGAACAGTTTATGACCAAAAAGAGATAGAGAATATTATGAAATGCAAAATGGATGATTTTAATTACATTAAATTAAAAAGGTTTTGTACAAACAGAAGCAATGCATCCAAAATTAGAAGGGAGGCAGAAAGCTGAGAAACAATTTTTATAGCCAGTACTTCTGATGAGGACCTCATTTCTAAAATATATCAGGAACTAAATCAAATTTATAAGAATCCAAGTCATTCCCCAATTGAGAAATGGTCAAAGGATATGAACAGGCAATTTTCTGATGAAGAAATCAAAACTATCTATTGTCATATAAAAAAAATGCTCTAAATCACTATTGATTAGAGAAATGCAAATTAAAACAACTCTGAGGTACCACCTCACACCTATCAGATTGGCTAATATGACATAAAAGGAAAATAATAAATTTTGGAGAAGCTGTGGAAAAATTGGAACACTAATGCATTGTTGGTGGAGCTGTGAACTGATCCAACCATTCTGGAGAACAATTTGGAATTATGCCTAAAGGGCTATAAAGCTGTGACCCAGCAATACCACTTTTGGGTCTTTTTCCCAAAGAGATCATAAAACATGGAAAAGGACCCACATGTACAAAAATATTTATAGCTGCTCTTTTTGTGGTGGCAAGGAATTGGAAATTGAGGGGCTACCCATCAGTTAGGGGATGGCTGAACAAGTTGTGGTATATGACTGTAATGGAATTCTATTGTACTGTAAGAAATGATGAACAGGCAGATTTCAGAGAAACCTCGAAGGACTTGCATGAACTGATGAGTGAGACGAGCAGAACCAGGAGAACATTGTATGCAGTATCATCAATATTATATGTTTATCAACTGTGATAGACTTGATTCTTCTCAGCAATACAACAGTACAAGATAGTTCCAAAGGACTCATGATGGAAAATGCTCTCCAAATCCAGAAAAAAAAAAGAACTGTAGAATATGGATGCAGATTGAACCATACTATTTTTTTGGTTTTGGTGCTGTCATTTTTCTTTTTTTGAGGTTTTTAATTTTTGCTCTGATTCTTCTTTTATAAAATGACTAATGCAGAAATATGTATAATATTGTACATATATAACCTATATCAGATTACTTGCTGTCTTGGGGGGAAGGTGAGTGAGGGAGAAAAATTTGAAACTAGAAATCTTATAAAAACAAATGTTGAAAACTATCTCTACATGTAACTGGAAAATAATAAAACACTTTTCTAATTAAAAAAATAAATACATAAATAAATAAATGCTTATTGACTGAAAAAAGAGCACCTGGGTTCAAATGCTGGCTTTGCCACTTATTTCTTTTTTTTCTTTTTTTTTTTTTTTGCAGGGCAATGGGGATTAAGTGACTTGCCCAGGGTCACACAGCTAGTAAGTGTCAAGTGTCTGAGGCTGGATTTGAACTCAGGTCCTCCTGAATCCAGGGCCCGTGCTTTATCCACTGAGCCACCTAGCTGCCCCACCACTTATTTCTCGTGTGATCCTCTCTAGAGCTCAGTCTTCTTCTGTGTAAAATGAGGGGCCAGATTTGATGTTCTCGAAGGTCCCCTTCAGTTCTCTATCCATGACCCTATAGCTCTGTGGGCCATCTGCACAGTCATCATCAGCATCCATACAATATCCTCCAATGAGATAGTGTCCAAACTGCTTTGGCATCTATGTAGGGGGAGGGGCGAATGATGTGCATTCTTCACTGTCAGCAGTGAGCAGGACAGGCACAAGGGACAAGACCTGTGAAGGTGTAAATCACAAAAACTTAAGGTCAAGTCACCAAAAACATCTCAGAAGGGAGTCAGGTTCAAGAAATGGGCCGGCATTCATCAAATTAGAGGTCAGCACCAAGAGCCACACATTTGCTCTAGAGATCCTCATGTCCTTGAGATCAGTGTCTTTCCAGAGGTCAGTGGTACAAACCATGACCCCACAGGAGTCAGGCCATGTGCTGTGTACAGTAATTGCTTTTTCCAGATGGTGGGGATAAGCTTTGGTCTGCATAGATTGTGATCATAAACTAAAAGGCAACAAGAAGAAACGAGCAAGGTTTTGTATGAGGGAGGCAGTCAGCTGGGGCTGCGAAAGAAAATGGAAATTGGGTCAGGGAATGTTATCAATTCACATTTCCTGGGAAATGAATGTAGACACTTGATGACTTCCATCAACAACCAGCAGCAAAACTTGAAAGGTATGTAACAGGGGAAGGTCCTGGTCAGCTCCAAGTTGGGGGGGGACCATTTCCATTCCCTGGCATTTAAGACTGACTAGAAATCTAGCCCAATGTAGAGACCTTTCTAGGGCTCCCTCTACTCTGGAGGCCATTGGAGTGGCTCACAAGCCAGGGCAAGGGAATATCTGTACTTTTATTATTGCATTTCATGTGTCTCTGGAATCCAAGATGTAAACTCAATGAGGATCACCCTACATACAGTCTGGAATCTTTACCATGCTGCCAACATTTGTAACTTTCAGAAGCAGATTTTCCAAGCATTATTCTTTTGATTTCCTTCACTTCTTCATGCCCTTCACAGCCCGCAGAGCTGACGGGATGTTAATGCGGCAGAACCACTCCGTACCCTTTTTCAAGGCCAATTTTGCAATATGGGCAAAATGATTGGAAATGTCGTCCTGAAAAAGCTTAAGCCATCTGTCAGGGACTCCACAAAAAAGATCCATGCTGCTTCTCAGCCAAGGATGTGGATAAATTATGCCCGGCTGGAAATGTCCAGTCGTGGGGGTTACTATTCGAGTTTATTAGGACAAATTGCACATTTTTAATTGTTTATTGCCCCAGGAAGATCGTCTTTTCCAATGCTAATAGGCCATAAGCCATGCTGATAGGAAAGAAGGCAAATGACAAGCAGCAACAAGAGTGACTGGGATAAAAAGGGGTGGGATCAAACCTATGAGCCCCCCAGAGTGTGTCTGGTGCCTATTTACATTCACAGGCACACCCCTGTGAATAGTTCCTCTGAGCTTTATAAAAATAACCCCGTTAATATTTCATGGCAAACTCTAAAAGTACTTGGTGGATATTTATTCATGAAATGTACTCGGTGAAATCTTCAAGAGTGGGAGGGTGGAGCTGCTGTGATTAAATTATAGAGCTGGGGATGTGGCTGTTTGGGATCAAGGAAATGATTCACCCCTTTCCCTGAAACATAAAAATATTACCATTCAACACAGCTAACAGGGAGTCGCCCACATTGGGCAACTGAGTCTGTGCTGGTATATGGTGGAGGGAAAGTACTGCATTCTGCTCCCAAAGGTCAGACAGGACTGGCTTTAGAGGCAATCACGAGGTAGCCTCAGTCTTCCCCTGGGACAGAATTCAATGACCCACAAGGGCCAGCTGTCCAGGTTGGGACAGGGTGGGCTCCCTGCCCTGAAAGGCCTGGAGAGCACTAATATAGACCGTGCAGACAGCAAATGGAAAGGATTTGTTCTGTTTTCTCTTGTTTCTGAAACCTCTGCATCTGGGTCCACGTGCAAGTCTTTGTGCTTGGCCTCCTGCCACCACTTTGGACTCAGGCCATGAGAAGAACACCCTGGGAATTGGTACAAACGAGAGCACTGCAAGGGGCACTTTCTGCCGCTCCTGATGTCTGCCATTTGTCTTCATCTGAGGGGCTGTCATGGAGGTTCAGCTGATTTTCCACTGAGCCACACTTGCTTAGGGTGTTTGGAGAGGGGATGATGGGAAATGGGGACTCAGGGCATGTAAAAGGACGCAATTCAGAAAAATCTCCATCCAAGCTGCTCCTCTGGAGAAACACACAAATAAACCAATAGACAACCACTCTGCCACGTCTATACTTTGGAAAGCAAATGTCTGAGCAGTTAAAAATTATGCGGAATCCTGAAATACCTGGAGGGAGCAAGATGTCCACCCACATCAACCCACCCACGGCAGCCCAGACCGCTGCCCAGAGTCATGGAATCCAAGCCACAGAATTTCAGAATCAGAAAACATCTCAGGAGCTACCTAGTGCATGCTGGCCTAGAAAAGCACTTCCTACCCCAACACACCAGGCAAGTGGTCAATGAGCCTTTGTTTGAAGACCTCCATGGAGGGGGAACCCACTCCATCCTGAAGGAAGCCATTCACTTTTTTTTCCATTCACTTTTGTACCATTAAGAAATCATCCTTCATAGTAAACCGAAATTTACCTCCTAGAAGTTTTGCCCCACTGGTCTTAGTCCTGCTTAATGGGACCAAAACAACAAAACCAGCACCTACTTCAAAGAGTTATTGTGAGGGTTGAATGAGATAATCAATGCAAAGCACTTCACAAACCTTAAAGAACCATAGAAATACTTATGTTAGGTGTATAGCCTTTCTCGCCCTATGGGGGGATGTAATTTAAATTGTAAATAATTTCAAATTACTTGAAAATAGAAGGGCAACTAGGCAGCACACTGGATAAAGCACCCACCCTAGATTCAGGAGGACCTGAGTTCAGGTCTGGCCTTAGACACTTGACATTAGTTTGTGTGACCCTGGGCAAGTCACTTAACCCTCATTGCCCCACCAAAAAAAAAAAAGATATGGAGCCCCACCTCCCTCCCCCCTGTCTTCTCTTCTCCATGTTAACCCTCTGCAGTTCCTTAACTGGTCCTGATAGGCATGAGCATGAAGCCCTTCAGTAACATTGTGGACCTCCTCTGGAAACTTTGAGTTTTCAGCATCTTTCCTAAAACAATGTTCTAGGTGTTGTAGAACTGAAACAGAACCTCCCACTCCTTGTGTGGTTATCTGCCTCTCTTCATGCTCTCTTCCTGTAGCCTAAGATCAGTTTGGCTTCCTTAGTGGTACACTAGAGATTCATGCTTAACTAAGCTAAGTCCACCAACCTCCCCCCACCCCAGGTCATGCTCACATGTCTCTTTATGCCTCCACCATGGTGTGAAGCTGAGTTGTTAAACCAAGTGCAAGACTTTACATTTGTCCCAGTTAAACTGTCTCACTCAATTCTGTATAATGTTCAAACCCACTGAGATCTCTTTGGGTCCTTTCTCTGTCATGCAAGATGTTAGCCTTCCATCCCACTCAGCACAATATCTATGCCCTTATGCAACGCTTTGATCAACTGTTAACTCAAAAATCAAGGCTAGGTCCCTGAGGCAGCCCATCAGAAGCCTCCTTTCAAGATGAGTAAACCATTAATAGTTCCTCTTTGTCTGCAGCAATTCAGCTCCAACTCATTAGCTACCAGTGCATTAAGACAGGGGATCCCATTTATCACTGGGGACAGTACTCTGGGGAAGCCCCTAAAGTCTGGGGGCTTTGGGGATTTTTGTAGGGCAATGAGGGTTAAGTGACTTGCCCAGGGTCACACAGCTAGTAAGTGCCAAGTGTCTGAGGCTGGATTTAAACTCAGGTCCTCCTGAATCCAGGGCTGGTGCTCTATCCACTGCACCACCTAGCTGCCCCCTAAGTCTGGGTTTTCTCTACACAACTTCACCTGGTTCTGCTGTTGACTGACCCAGGAAGGAGCTGACTAGTGTATCATCAAGTGACCACACACCCCTGGATGGTGGTGCTGGCATGTTAAAAAAAAAAACTCCTCGACCTGCATATTTCAGGAAGCCTAAAGTGGCCACATGATCATGGGATTAAAGCTATGGGGTGGCAAGGAACCTTTCCTAATATTTTGTCATTTCCCCCTTTGGCCAAAGGAACAGGGTCTGAAACATATAAGCCAACATGCCACAAAAGGCCAGTTGGGCCCCATGGGGTCAGTTCCTTGAGGGGACCTACTGGGGAAATGAGTGCCAGGTACAATTGCTAGCCATTGTCTTCTTACAAGAATATAGAGGGAGGAAAATGCCAACATACATTTAAATAAAGGCCTTGATGGTTGAGCACATAACAAAAGGAAAGGGGACGGGGAATCTGGATGGTATACTCAGCCATTGTCCAGAATCTTGGGATAGCTGTCCTTCCCAGTAGCACTGGTTTGGCTTGGGTCCTTGGCCCCATGACAAATTTATGCCATTAACTATAGATCCCCACATCATGGGGGGGGGGGAGAGGGCTCCTAGTCCAAGAATCTGATGAGTAATTGTCTGCCTGTCCTGACATGTCTGACTGTCCTCCTGAATCACCTTATTCACAGAAAGAGGAAAGGTTTCATTCACATATGTCTCTGTGTGCATCAGTGCAGAGAGAGCACATTTCAACCAATTAATCAATGAGCCCCTACAATTATCAGGGAGTATGTTGAGTACTGTGAATATGAACAGGGTAAGGAAGGGGGAGTCACAGATCTGGAAAATGAAATCTAGGGAAAAGGGAAGAGTAAGAAAGCCAACTCGACTGGACCAGTGTGTGTATGAGGAGAGCCATACAGAGCTATGGAAGGGTGGAAGGGGCCTATGTGAAGGACTTTCAAGGCTGAAACAGAAGAGATGAGATTTCATTCTAGAGGCGAGGGGGGCCTATGGAGTTTGTTGAGTAAGGGGGTGATATAGTTCGATTGGCACCTTAGAAAAATCACTTTGGCAGCTTCATGGGGGTGAAACATGACAAGAAGGCAAGGGGTGAGTTGAGGCAGGAAGACCAGGGAGAAGGTGAGGAGGTCCTACCTCCATGATAGCTGCATGGGTGGAGAGAAGGGAACATACCACAAGTGTAGGAGATGTGTTGTAGAAGTGGAAATAAGATTGGGCAACTGATGGAGCAGGTGAGGTGAGTGAGAGTGACAACACATGAAGAAATGGGAAAATATGGGAAAAGGATGGATTGGAGAAGTGATAAGGAGATGTGTGGGGTAGATGAGAAAGAGACAGCTGATGGATGGATGGATGGATGGATGGATGGATGGATGGATGGATGGATGGATGGATGGATGGATGGATGGATGGATGGATGAGAGATACTTAGATAAATGGATGGATGGATAGATAAATGAAAGGTAGATACATAGATGAGAAATAGATCAATTGATTCACAAAAGCTTTCATGGGATATGTAGTGAATAGTATCCTCAGGGTTTAGCACAATTCCTGGCATGTAATAAACACTTAACATGCTTGCTATTGTTGAATGCATATGGTCTGACTAAAGTTAACATATGAAATTAAAGCAGAGAGAGATTCTGGCCAAGAAGAAATCATTATATAATGATAGAAAATGATTAAAAAATAATTATTCAGACAACCACTAAAAGCTCTATGCATTTGCCCTTGAACTGAGCTGAGTGGGTGGGGGCCCAGGCGCCTAGCTGGCCCTTCTTCCCTCTAAGAAGCTCTTTGCTGTCCCTAGGCCAGCTTCCTCATGTGCACAATGAGGGCTTTGGCCCAGATGACCCCAGAGGCCTCCCCTGCTCCTGCTCCAGCTCCTGCTCCAGCTGCTGCTTTTGTGACCTCCCTCCTTCCTGAGTGAGGAGCTGGGAGGTCTTATGGGAGGCCATGGAGGTCTCCAGGCCTAGTGTGCATTCAGCCCGACTGTGGATACCCTGTTCAATAGGCTTGATGATCAGGGTGGCCCCTCCCTTATTGCTCCCCTGGCCAAGGCCCAATTCTGTGTGGGGAGGGGCACATTTTCACAAAATTCTAGGGTAGGGTTTCCACCTCTTGATCCAGCTTGGGATAATAACAACAACAACAATAATAGTAACTAGCATGGATATAGCACTTTTTTTAGTGAGGCAATTGGGGTTAAGTGACTTGACCAGGGTCACACAGCCAGTAAGTGTCAAGTGTCTGAGGCCAGATTTAAATTCAGGTCCTCCTGACTCCAGGGCCAGTGCTCTATCCACTGTGCCATGTAGGTGCTCTGATGTAGCACTTTAAAGTTTGCAATTGTTGTTGTTCAGACGTTTCAGTCGTATCTGACTTTTTATGACCCCAGTTGGGGTTTTCCTGGCAAACATACTGGAGTGGTTTATAAAGTCCTTTAGAAATATAGTCTCAGGGGCAGCTAGATGGCACAGTGGATAGAGCACCGGCCCTGGAGTCAGGAGTACCTGAGTTTAAATCCAGCCTCAGACACTTGACACTTACTAGCTGTGTGACCCTGAGCAAGTCACTTAACCCCAGTTGCCTCAATAAAAAAAAAAAAGAAATATAGTCTTAGAAATAAAATCAGATCTAAATAATTGGAAAAATATCAATGGCTCATGGATAGGCTGAGATAATATCATAAAAATGACAATTCTACCTAAATTAATTTACTTATTCAGTACCATACCAAGCAGACTACCTAAAAATTATTTTATAGAGCTAGAAAAAAATTACAAAATTCAACTGGAAGAACTTTTAAAGGTCAAGAATATCAAGGGAACTCATGAAAAAATGCACAGAAAGGTGGGTTAGCTGTACCAAATCTGAAGCTATATGATAAAGTGGCAGTCATCAAAACTATTTGGTTTCTGGCTAAGAAATAGAGTGGAGGATCAATGGAATAGGTTAGGCACAGGAGACACAGCAGTAAATGATTTTAGTAATGTACTGTTTGATAAACCCAAAGACTTCTGGGATAGGAACTCAGTATTTGACAAAAACTGCTGGGAAAACTGGAAGATAGTATGGCATAAACTAGGCATAGACCAACATCTTACACCTTATACTAAAATAAGGTCAAAATGGGTACATGATTTAGACATAAAAGGTGATACCATAGGAAAATTAGGAGAGGAAGGTATAGTTTACCTTTCAGATTTTTGGAAAGGAGAACAATTTATGACCAAACAAGAGATAGAGAATATTATGAAGTGCAAAATGGATGATTTTGATTACATTAAATTAAAAAGGTTTTGTACAAACAGAAGCAATGCAACCAAAATTAGAAGGGAAGCAAGAAAGCCAGGAAACAATTTTTACAGCCAGTGTTTCTTAGAAAGGCCTCATTTCTAAAACATATGGGGCAGAGGGCAGCTAGGTGGTACAGTGGATAAAGCACCAGTCCTAGATTCAGGAGGACCCGAGTTGAAATCTGGCCACAGACACTTGACACTTACCAGCTGTGTGACCCTGGGCAAGTCACTTAACCCTCATGGCCCTGCCCCCCCAAAAAAGAAACAAAAAATAAAATATATTGGTAATTAAATAAAATTTATAAGAATGCAAGTCATTCCCCAATTGAGAAATGGTCAAAGAATATGAACAGGCAGTTTTCAGATGAAGAAATCAGAGCTCTGATTTCAATTGGGGAATGACTTGCATTCTTATAAATTTGATTTAGTTCCTGATATATTTTATTCCTCCTTGTTTCTTTCTTTCCTTCCTTCCTTCCTTCCTTCCTTCCTTTCTTTCTTTCTTCCTTTCTTTCTTTCTTTCTTTCTTTCTTTCTTTCTTTCTGACAACTCCTTAATCTGAAGTCTTATTTTTATATGTTTTCTCTCACAACCTAGCTAATGTAGAGATGTTTTCCATTACTACTCATGTATAACTTACATTGAATTGCTTGAGTTCTTGGGATGCGGGTGGGAAGGGAGGGAGGAAGAGAAGTTGAAACACAAAATTTTTTGAAATGTATGTCAAAATTTGCTTTTACATGTAATTTGGAAAATAAAATTATAAAGGGAAAAAATAAATCAGAGCTATCTATTGCCATATGAAAAAATGCTCTAAATCACTATCGATTAGAGAAATACAAATTAAAACAACTCTGAGGTACCACCTCACACCTATCAGATTGCCTAATATGACAAAAAATGAAAATAATAAATGTTGGAGAAGCTGTGGAAAAAGTAGAACACTAATGCATTGTTGCTGGAGTTGTGAACTGATCCAACCATTCTGGAGAACAATTTGGAACTATGCCCAAAGGGCTATAAAACTGTGTATACCCTTTGACCCAACAATACCACTACTAGGTCTGTATCCCAAAGAGATCACAGAAGAGGGAAAAAGACCCACATGTACACAAATATTTATAGCAGCTCTCTTTGTGGTGGCGAAGAACTGGAAATCAAGGGAATACCCATCAATTGGGGAATGGCTGAACAAGCTGTGGTATATAAATGTAATGGAATATTATTGGGCTGTAGGAAACGATAAACAGGAGGAGTTCAGAGAAACCTGGAAAGACTTAACTGGACTGATGGTGAGTGAAGTGAACAGAACCAAGAGAACATTGTACACAGTAAGAGCAACACTGTGATGATTAAGCTGTGATAGACTTGGCTCTTCCCAGCAGTGCAAAGTCCAAAGGACTCATGATGGAAAATGTTCTCCACATCCAGAAAAAAGAACTGTGGATTCTGAGTGCAGATTGAACTGCACTGTTTCTACTTTTAGATTTGCTTTTGTTTTTTTCTTTTTTGAGGCTTTTCCCTTGTGTTCTGATTCTTCTTTCACAATATGACTAATGCAGAAATGTGTTTAATGTGATTGTATATATATAACCTATATCAGATTGCTTCCTGTCTTGGGGAGGGGAGGAGGGAAAACAGGGAGGGAGAAAAATTTGAAACTAAATATCTTATGAAAACAAATGTTGAAAATTATCTTTACATGTAACTGGAAAATATCAAAATACTTTTATGATTTGAAAATTTTTAAGAATAAAAATTGTCTCATCTGATCCTCAGAACAATCCTGGGAACCAGGAGTTATTATTCCCATTGAGGCAAGCAGGGGTTAAATGACTTCCCCAGAGTCACATAGCAAATAAATTCTGAAGAGAATTTGAACTCAAGGTTTCCTGACTCCAGGTCCAGTCAGGTTCACTGCTCTGGGCCATGGAATGGAACACCACCATGAGGAGACAGAATGCTTCCCCTCCCAAGAAAAAATCAGGCCTCTCTCCTTGTTGAGAGGAAAAGGGAGTGAAGCATCCCCCCACCTCCCTTCCCACCTCTACTCCAGAAAGGAACGATTCAATGAAGTTTTGTTGCCTGAACCAAACAATTAGGTCCCACTCTTCCCACCTGGAGAATCCCAGGAAACTGGAGTCAAGCGTGAGCTCACAGGAGGGCATCAAGTCGGCCTCACATCTACAAAACAGATCCTTTGGCCTCTACAGGGAGAGATCTGGGGAGAGGATCTGCCCCAGGACCCCGCACCCTGCCCACTCATCCCTGGCCGCATTTCCTCTCCCTCTTCCTCTCCTTCCCACTCCCACACCCCACTCGACCCCTACTACAGCCTCCCCACAGCCCAGAGATGGGCGGCCACACTCCCTGCCAAGGACACCACCACAACAGATGAAACTTCCAGAAGTCATCCCCTTGCCCTCAAGGCTTGTCATCACTCACCAGGTAAGAAGCAGACTCCTGAGGGGCCTTCAGGATACCCACATTCTAGGATCATGGCGGGCCTCAAAGCTGTGCTACCGAGGTAACTGGAGCCGGAGGATGTCTCAGGGACTGTCCTGTCTGCTTTACAGGTGGGGACACCGAGGCACGGGCACATGAAGTAACTAGCCCAAGTCACCCAAGTAGGGGGACTCAAACCCAGGCCCAACACCAAGCCACAGGATGTACAAGCATGGCACCACTGCCCTTTCAAAGGTCACCAGCCAGAAGCTAGTGATTAGAGTCTGAGAAAGCCCCGCTATTCCAAGCATCTCAGTTACACTGCTCACTTCCTTCCTGGTGGGCGCAATGCAAATCAGCTCATGAGCCAGCCTCCCATCCAGGGCTTTCTCCACTCCTAGCCTGGCCCCAGCTGAAGTTGCTTGTCTGAGCCTGCTCTTTCCCAAGCTCTCTCCCTCCACAGCTGAGGGCCATCCAAGGAGAGAACAAGGAGCAGGCATTTGGAGGTCCAGACTCTCCACTCCGCCCTGCACACTCACTCCCCCAACTTCAGCCTGTCTCATAAACTGTTTATCCCACATGACTAAAAAGCAAGGAATGTGCCCAGTGCACCAAAGACCCAGATTTGGGGCCCAAGATCTGAGTTCGAGGCCTGCTCTTTCCCTTGGCACATCCGTCTCTGAGCCTGATGCCTCGCATGTGACCCCAGAGCTGCCTATCTCACAGGGCTGCTTGAAGAATCAATGGGGATGAGCAGAGGGGCAGCACTCGGTCATTGCAAAGGCTTTATCCCTCTGGGTTCTTGTTCTTATGAATGCGAGTTATTATTGCAAACTGTGTCCAGTGTGAGGGATTGTTCTTATTTCCTGGTGAAGCTTCTGCGGGGCAGCCTCTAGTCCTGGCCCCAGGCCCCAGGCCCCAGGCCCCAGGCCCCAGGCCCCAGGCCCAGCAGCTGTTTCCTGCCCCCCGGGGCCTAGACGTCCACTACACAAGAGATTCTCAGTGTCCTCCTTCCCAGAGCCCATAAAGAACTGAAATGTCCAGAAGAGAAAAGATGGTGAGGATGGAATGGACAAGGGGGACGTCCCTGCAGGGGCCCCCATCCAGACACCATCTAGCTCAGCAGCGCCCGCCCACCACCACTCCCCGGGAAACAGGCTTTGATTTCCCAGCAGGGCTGGAACAAGCTTGCTCCCTCTGTTGATGCCCAGAGGCCAGAGTTCCGATCCCTGGATTAGAGGAGACCAAGGGCCCGACTGGCTTCCGGGAGCAGCCTCCCATAGCCCTCGAGCTTACGAGGGAGTTGGCTGCTTTGGGGGGGGGGGAGGGGGGCGGGACCGGTCTACCGGGAGTCACTGAACACCCCTGAGACACCCAAGGGTAGACAGACTCACTCAGCAGCGCTCAGCAAGCAAGGCACAGGGTCCTCCCTGGAGGAAAACCAAAAGCTGGAAAGACTCTGCACCACAAGAAAGAAGTCCTTTAAGAGTAAAGGGCTAGGGGCAGCTAGGCAGCGCAGTGGATAGAGCAGTGGCCTTGGATTCAGGACCTGAGTTCAAATTTGGCCTCAGACACTTGACACTTAACTAGCTGTATGACCCTGGGCACTTAACCCTCATTGCCCTGCAAAAAAAAAAAAAAGAGTAAAGGGCATCAATGACCAATAAGCTCTGAAGTCCCAAACCAGGGCAAAGACGGGGTCTGAGGCTTTAAAGGGGCAGAGGGCAGGCAACAGACAGTCCATGTTTCCCTCACTGAAGATTCAAAAGGGAGCATCGAAGGCCTGAGGTGCAAAAAACCCAGTGGAAGCTTCAGAGTCTTGTCCAAGGTAAAGCCCTTGGATATTTTCCTCCTCCCCCTCTCTTCCATTTGGTAACTGGGGAACGCCAATCCACAATCAATCCATAGCCACGTATGAAGTGCCTACTATGTGCCGGGCACTGGGCTACACGCTGGGGATACAGTAAGATAGTCCCTGCCCTCCCAGAGCTGTCACTGATGGGGCCCTGACGTCTAAGCAGACAGACACCGAGGCTATGCACAGGATAAGCAGAGAAGCTGAGGGGATTCAGGGGGGCCGAGGAGGCTCTGCTGTGGAAGGTGCCGGTTTAGGAGGGACTTAAAGGAAGCCGGGGAGGCCAGAAGATGAGCAGCGGGAGCGTCCCAGGATGGGGCACAGTCGGGGAGAGAGAGAGTGCCTGGAGCCGAGGGAGGGGGGGTCCTGGTCATGGAACAGGTCGGTGTCGCTGGCGGGAAGGAAATGTGGTGGGAGTGACAACACCGGACAACTGTGAGGGGGCGGGCTATGGAAGGCTGTGCATGCCAAGCAGAGGGTCTTGTATTTGATCCTGGAGGCAAACGGGGGGTGGGGACATGGGAGACTATTGAGTGGCAGCTTAGGGGATCAGCCGGTCTTTATGAAAATCCCTTTGCTGATTGAATGGAGGGGGAGAGACTTGAGGCAGGCAGAACCTCGAACTATTGCACCGATCCTGGTGTGAGGTGACAAGGCTCTGCACCGGGGTGGGAGCAACGTCAGAGGAGAGGAGGGGGCATATTCAAGAGATGCTGCAGGGGGCATCGAGGTGGCACAGTGGGTAGAGTGCCAGCCCTGGATTCCAGAGGACCTGAGCTCAAATCCAGCCTCAGACACTTGACACTTACTAGCTGGGTGACCCTGGGCAAGTCACTTAACCCTCATCGCCTGCAAAAACAAGACAAAACAAAACCAAAAAAAGAGATGCTGCAAAGGGAAAATTGACAGGCCATGATAATAGGCTGGATATAGAGGCTAAGAATGACTCCTAGTGTCTTTCTCCAGTGAGCATGGACATGGGGAGTGTTGGGAAATGCTAAAGATTATAGAAGGGGAGAAGAGGAAGGGTTTGGGGCAGGGAGAGAATTCAGCTTCCTTTTGCCCAGGAGAGAAGGCATAGAAAGATGACACTCATCATCACCTTGCCCAAGACACTGCTGGGCAGGCTGGCAGAGCTACAAGCTGAGAATAGCCTGAGCTGAAGAGGGAGAAGAAGGCAATCAGCCCCGTTCGATAGCAAGTACCTGTAGGCCAAGACTGGACTGGGGGAGGGGGCCTCAGAGCTCCTCAGTGCACTGGGGGAGGGGGGATCCCAGGCTCAAAAGTCCTGAGAGAGTGATAAGCCACCTAACATGTTCTGAGGACCTTCATAAAGTAAGTCCATCTCTAACCAAAGGGTGGCATCAGATTTAGGTTAGACAATGATGGAAATACTCCTTCCAATACGTACACATGCACATGCACACACACGCACATGCACATGCACATGCACACGCACACACATGCACATGCACACGCACACACATGCACATGCACACACACACCCTCTCCTCTCCTTCCTGATTTATCTCATTTTCCCTTTTCCCAGGATCAGATCTTTAGATGCCAAGACTCTGGCATGCATTTAGAAAAACGAACGTGAACCATGTATACCGTAACTTTTAGCAAAAAAGACTCTTTTATCTTAGTGCAAATAAATGAAGGAGGCAGCCCAGCCCCATGACACCTCCAGCACCTGCGCCGTGGACCACGTTTGGGTCTCACAGGCTGGAGGAAGGTATATTGTCTTCTTGGCTCTCTATCTGCTGCCCCCACCCAGCTGAATCTCTGAGCAGGTGGCCCTCCAGGCCTTGGAGTCAGTCACATGTAGGCTCTGGAGAGCGGAGCTGGCTGTCATCTTTATGTGGGTGCTCAAACCAGTAGCGTGTGCACCGTGGTCACTGGATAAATGTTTGCTGAATTAAGTTAAATCAAATGGCATCTTTGCTCCTTCTCCACTCAACACAACCCAATCTGCTTTAGTCTCACAGGACAAGAGCCGAGGGCAGTAGTTCAAGCCAGGGCCTCATCTGAGGTTGAGGCAGGGGGGCAGCTCAAGGAGGCCTGCCAAGCGGGAGGGGCCCGGCTCTCAGGGCTGATATGGACGGGCTCCCTTCACTCATTCATCACCTCCCTCACTCAGTCTCTCTGGCCACTTTCTCTTCCCCACACCTGCTGCTTCTCACACATCATCATTGCTCAGTCAATTTTTACTGAATTGAGTTATGTTCATTATCTTTTGACAAACTTTGTCCTAAGACAATTGCCTGCTTTGATATCAGCCCAATGTTTGCTTGAGTCTCTCTACTCAGACAGAGATTTATTTTGATTTTCAGAAGTGGGGAGCGGGAAAGTGGCACCCCCCAAACCCCAGGGGAAGCTTCCTTGGGAAGAAGAATAATCACTTCCATTTCTACAGCACTTTACAATGTGTGGTGGCCTTTCCTCCCAAGCACCCAGTGAGCTAAGGGTTAAGTGACTTGCCCAGGGTCACACAGCTAGTAAGTGCTAAGTGTCTGAGGCCGGATTTGAACTCAGGTCCTCCTGACTCCAGGGCCGGTGCTCTATCCACTGCGCCACCTAGCCGCCCCTTCTGCCTTCACTTTGTGAATAAGGGTGGGCTCAGGAGGGAGAAGCCACCATCACCCTGGGAAGGAGGCACCAGGATGATCTCACCTTTCAGATGCGGAACCTGGGGCTCAGGGGAGGCAAGTGCTTCGCCCCTAGTCACTGGGGAGGGGTTAATGTGTGTGCATGCGTGTGTGTGTGTGTGTGTGTGTGTGTCTGTGTGTGTGTGTGTCTGTGTGTCTGTGAGCGGCAGGGCTTAGATAAGTTCTCATCACCGGGCCTCTCGTGCACATGACTGGTACCACCCACCATGCCACAGAGCTTCTGACTGACCTAGAAGGGCAGGGTCCTGGCCGCCCATTCTTACCTAGTGACTCTTCCTGGACACTGAAAGTGAGCTGGAGGAGGGCTGGGGACCAAGCAGAACAGAAGACCGAGATGGCAGGCATGAGGATGGGGAAGGGCCAGGAGGTGGGCACTCGATGAGGAAAGAAACCGACTCATGGAGTCAGGAAATCCTCAGAACACCCCATTCTATGCCTGGCCATGGGGGAGGCCCCATCTTCCCAGTGAAGAAGGGAAGCCCAGAGAGGGTGGGGCTGGAACAATGGCTGCCCACCCCGGATTTGGATCCACGAGGTGGGAGCCGGTCACCAGAGCCCCCAGTCTTCATAAGCATCCTTTTGGAAAAAATTAGTGTGAAGCAGCCCAAGGGTGGTCTTGACCCCACCCTGACTCCGCCAGGGCATGGCTCTTTCTCATAATTAAAATGAGGATGGAGAAAAAACAAGATATGAGATCTCTACAATTCAGGCCACTGAAAAGGCAGCATTTAAATTGTGTGGTTAATTAGATCATCCCCATCAGCTGGGAGCCTCAGAGTCACAACAGGCCTGGGAAGATTGGCTAACGAGGTACCCTCTGACCAGCTCGTCCTGCCGCCCATCAAGGCTCTGGGCAATGGGAAGGGAGTCCAACTCCCAGAGACCCCTCCCCTGGCAAATGGCATCAGGAGTGTGGTCTCTTGCCGGCTCCCGGAGGGAGGGTTCCTCTCCACTAGGCCCAGAGGTCTGGAGAGGCAAAGAGGTCACAGGCCAGGGTGGGAGTGTGACCTATGACTTCACAGAAAATGTCAACTGCCTCGATTAATGCAAACAGTGGGAAAAGCTCCAACTATCCCACAGGACCCCTGCCCATGCCCGGGGCCATCCTGGCGCTCTGCCTGCCAGACCTGACCTGGCCTGGGCTTGCCACCACCCAGGACAACGGGCCTCTTGTGAGCAAGCTCCCCAATTAACCCTAATAAAACCCACAAATAACCAAGTGGAGTGATCCCCTGCAAATTCTCTCAGAGGGTGTGCCACCCTGCGAGCGGCACAGTTAGATCAGAACAGACCTGTCCCCTCACATTTGGCCTAGGAAGGACGGCTGGCCTCCGTACAGACGCTCCAAAGTGTTGCTGACCCACCTTCTCAGCAGCGGTCATGGACAGCGCCATGTTGGACAGCTCAGCAGGTCCTCTACTTGCCCAGACTTACTCCTGAGCCTAGCAAGTAGGATCTGGGGAGAGGACTGTGTGTTTCCAGGGGGACCCAAAGAGAGAGAAGGCCAAGGTGGTGGCTAAGTGCACCACACTGGGGACAGCCCCACAGCCCATGGCAGGAGCGGCCAAGCATCCAGAGAGACACAAAAGACGAGGCAATTTTTAAAAACCATTCCGATTATGCCCCAGCCCGTGACACTTACAAATGCAGGGGTCCGAGGGGCCCGTGCAGCTCCACAACATCAGGCGCATGTCATCCTGTCAGGAGCTCAGATAAATTGTCACCAGGCCCCAAATCGATAGCAATGGGGACCAGGCTTTCCGGTCCATTTGTGACAGATAGCTCTGCCTGGATGTGGTGCATGTGAGGAGCTGTCTGGGCAAGCAGCGTCCAGCCAGGGTGTCTGAGCCGGGCTGGAGGCCCTGAGGAGCTGGCGTTTCTCTGCCCCTGAGAATCTGCCCAAAGGGGGCTGGCCGGCCGCTCATGTGTCCATGGACACACATGCACACATGCACACATGCACACATGCACACATGGCCATGGACATGCGCACATACCCAGTCTCAAAGACCTGCACAGCAAAAGAGACAGGGAGCCTGGTCAGGCTGCAGCAGCCCCTGGGCACAGCTGCCGGAGGACTGGTGCTCCCCTGGTGCCCATCGCTTCTCTTCTTGGCTTCCGCAGCCAGCCAGCCTCACTGGGGAACAGTACTCTGAGGTCCTCAGCCCCTTCTGTCGTCTGGGCTCAGCAAAGCAAGGTTGCACAAGCGCCCAGATCAGTCCTGCTGTTTATTCTTGGGATGTGGAATCGAGGGCCCAGGGAAGCCCTCCTGGGTCCTCCAGTGGAAGAAGGGGGAAGCGCGGGACAAGGAGATAATATACAATGCTTTGCTCCCCTCCTCTGGACCCTTCTGCTCTAGCTGCCATTGTCCATTAACCCAATGGGAATCTTCTGTGATTTTTGGGCCAGCCCTGGGAGCCTCCAGCTCTCCCTGAGCCTCTTTGTAAGGACAAGAAGGATGCAGCTTCTCCTTGGTCTCCCTTGGGACCTCGTCACAAAGCCATGGGTCTCTTGGCTACCCTGCGATCAGCCGCATGTGGGCTGAAGCACCAAAAAGGAACGTTCTTCCATCCTGAGCCTCTGTCTCTTACCCTGCCCTCGGAGGGAGGCTGCTTAGCTTGACATATGGAGAAGAATCAGGAGAACTGGCTTCTAACAGCTCTGAGCAGTCACCCTTCTTCTCAAGAGTCCCTGATGGCTCCAGCCCCTAGCTGAGTGTCTGGAATTTACTGAATAAATGCCAAATGGCTGGCCCCAAGTGGTCCTTGGGATCACACATCAACTCCTCAACCTGGCTTTCCACAGTCCTCTGCAAATTGATTTAATGTTCCTTCCCATCACAAACTCTACAGCCAACCAAACGGCCCCACACAGCTGTGCTGTTTCACACACTCAGGGCTCCATCTCTCACCTTTTTGCTCTTGCCCAGCCTGTGCCAGATGCCTAGAATTCCTCCCTCCTCACCTCCATCTCCTAGAATCATTAAGTTGCTTCAAGGTTCAGATCATGTAGCACGTTATGCCCAAAGCCTTTCCTCATCCCTCCCTCCCCTAGTGGTCAGTCTCTGTCTCTCTCTGTCTCTCTCTCTGTGTCTCTCTGTTTCTGTGTGTGTGTCTGTGTGTCTCTGTCTCTCTGTTTCTCTGTGTGTGTGTGTCTGTGTGTCTCTGTCTCTCTGCCTCTGTCTCTCTCTGTCTCTCTGTCTCTCTGTTTCTGTGTGTGTGTCTGTGTCTCTGTCTCTCTCTGTGTCTCTCTCTGTCTCTGTCTCTCTCTTTTACCTGCCTCAATTATATTGTGTGCAAGTTGTATCCCGCAGGAGAATAGAAGGTCTTTGAATGAGGACACCAGCTTTGTATCATCTTTACACCTGCAAAACCTACGATAGTGCCATTATGATAGTGCATCATAAATGGGGGGGGCAGTTAAATTGAATCTAATGGAATGACTTTAGGAAAATAACTTTATGTCTCATTCAGGAAAATGCTGGTAGGATCTTCTCCACTGGGGCTCTTATAGGATGAAGGGAGCTCATAAATGTGCTGTGAAAAACACTGAACCTGGGCAGTTAGGTGGCACAGTGGATAGAGCACCAGCCCTGGATTCAGGAGGACCTGAGTTCAAATCTGGCTTCAGACACTTAACACTTACTAGCTGTGTGACTCTGGGCAAGTCACTTAACCCCAATTGCCTCACTAAAAAAAAAAAGAAAAACACTGAACCTCAGAATTTCTGAGCGAGAAGAGAATGACCAGGCTCAGGCATTCATGTTCTAGATCAGGCCACTGTTCCCCAGTGTTTACCATGATTGGCTCGAGGACACACAGCCAGCCTGTGGTGAGACTGACAGGAAGACTCTGAAGGCAGGGGGTGTTTGAATTAGGCCCCACGCTACCTTGGCATGGGAGAAAACTTTTTTTAAAAAGAACTTATTATATATCTAGTATCACCAAGAAGAGACTGCCCAGACCTCTGGGTGCCTGGACAAGGAGAGTTGTAGAGGACATCAAAGCCATGTGAGTTCTTGAGAAAAACTGAATGATAATTTTTTAAAAGGATAGAAAGACAAGAAAAATGGAAGAAAGTAAAGTAAGGAAGAAAGGGAAGAAGGGAGGGAAGGAGGGAGGAAGGAAGGAAAGAGGAAGGGAAGGTGGGAGAGAATAAGGGAGAGAAGGAAGAGAGGGGTGGAGGAAGGAAAGAAGGAAGGATGGAAGGAATGGTGGGAGGGAAGAAGGAAGGAAGGAAATGGGGAGGGAGGAAGGGAGAGAGGAAGGGGAGGAAGGGAAGGAAAAAAGGAGGAAAAGTAGGAGAGTCCTTTATGTTTTCTCTGTTAGGAAAGAATGACTAAATCCAAAAAATGAGGTCTACAACCCGATGCTTGAATTCTATTCCACATCATTTCACAAGTGCCTATTATGTGCCAAGCAATGTGCTGGATGCTAGGGAGACAGACAAAGATAAAAGCTTCCCTTTCCTCTATGAGCTCCCACTTTGCCGATGTACCCAGAGCAGTGTCACTGGGGGGAAATAGCCATAACTAAGAGGGAGCATCCTGGGATCCCTCTGGGGTGACCCTTGTCACCCTCAGCACTTGCCCATGCAGTCCCTGGCCTGGTTTCTCTACCCAATGTGCTGGAAGGTATGAGCAGGTGCTGATAGGATGAACACTCACACCAGGCAGGGTCCAGAGCCTTAAAGAGCTGAAGCAGAAGACAGTGGGCATGTTGGTGTGCTCCAGAAAAGGCATTTTCTCCACCACATTGGACATGGCCCCATAGGTCTTGAAACTGATATGTGCTTCACGTTGCCACCAACTATTTGTCTTTCAGCATCATCATTCTCTTGGAGTTGGAAGATTCTTCCAGACGTTTAATAAAGTCAGATGTTTCCTTTCATAAGAAGAGTGTGCCCAGTTTCCTGTTTCACTAGGAATGTTAACCTCTCACTTTGACCCCTCAATCAAGAGCATCTTCCACCATCTCCTGCAGTCCCACTTGATGCCTTCCTAACACAAAGCAATCCCGCTGCCACTGGCCTGAGCCACCTTACCGGCCAATGTAGTGTCATCTCTCTGCCCCACTATCACTACCACCTTGGCAGTCTGGCCTAGACAATGCATGTCATCGATGTAGATGGGTCAGCATAGACCTACACCTAGACCTAGAAGCATGGCTCACCAGCCCGGAGGCAGTCTATGCTAGGACTCCATTCCCACGCTTGCTTCAGTCAGGATGACAAGGACATACCGCCTGCATTCCCGGGGCTGATATTTGCAAAGACTAATTGCAGGATGTATTTCACACTTTATGAACAACAAAAATATGCGATCCGTCAGCACGTGCCTCATATTTTATTAAAGAGGAAGAAAAACCTTCAATTTTTCCCTAATTTTTGTTAAACTGTCTCAATCTTGTCTATTCTTAGAGATGAGAAGCAGCTCTAAATGTGTTGGTTTAGAAAATGGCATAAAGCAAAAAGACAATACATCACTGGGAAGATGGTTTTCATCTAGAAAAATATCTCTATTCTATTTCTGAATTCGAAAGATGGAAGACCTTTGGGGCTGATTTTTTAAAGAAACGGAAAAGATGGAAGGAAAGGAAGGAGAGGAGGGGGCTAAGGGAGGGCAGACTTGAAAATGTCTACCAGTCGCTCTTCTTTCCCATCATCCTCATGGACGAGTGGCAGAAATTACTGAAACCTGCTGTGCCCTGTCGCTGGACTCACCAGAGGCTCTTCTATATCCTCCCAGATACACTTCTCAGCTTCTTTTTCCCACTCTTCAAAGACTCTCACCTCTGAGCAGGAGGGGGGCTCCCCAAGCTAACCAGACTAGCCAGGCTAACAAACACAATCACAGAAATGCATGAGCGGGGCCAGCCCTCAGCCAGACGGTGGCAGGCAGTCGTGTGCTGAGTCTGTCCTGTGGCTGCTGTCTTTCATCTTCCTGACTCCTTCTGGTGCCCTCAGGCCCCACCACTCACTGGAGAGAGCCCTGGATGGGAGTCCACTTCCTCCTTGCATAGACCATAAAGGTCAGTTAGTCCCATTAGGCCTCTTTTTCCATATCTGTAAAATGAGGGATGACTTCGGCATGCCTGCCAGTGTGGGAGATGGCTTCTGAGGTCCCTTTGGACACCAGGATCCCCCTCCTTTTATTCTCTGCCCACCCCTGCCCCACAATATTACTCTGCACATATTGTCTTTGTTTATGTTTTGTATAATACTTCTCTGGCTCTACCTTCTCTAGTGCATACACTCTTTCACCCCAGTCAGATGGAAGCTCTCTGAGGGGAGGAATGGCTTCATTTTTGTCACTACCCCTGACACAATATCTGACATGTAGCTGCTATGTTCTGAATTGAATTGCATTTATATGCCTGATGCCCTGAGGGTGGTTCCTCTTTTCTAAGTCAAAAGTGTGTTTCAGAAGGGAGAGGAGAGGCCACTGATTGTGCCGGCCTTCCTGTAGATGAGTTTGAGTGGAGGTGGCACCTCTCAGGTGGCATTTCCAGATTTATCTCAGATTGTCAAACAAAGACCCCCTACCTCTTTAGAGGAATGTGTGACACGGGGAGGGAGCTGTTTGTGGAGGCAGAAGAGATTTTCCCAGTGTGCCACAAATGCCAATGTATGAGTTTCCTAGGTGGTAAACCTAGCCCCACATGTGCCATCAGCCAGGGTGCCTTCTGCCAATGGGACTCCTGTCTCCAGGGGACACTGGACCTCATCCTTAGAGTTCCATGAAGATGCTGAAGCTCTGGGAAGCCAATGGAAGTAATTAAGGAGGAGTCCCAACCTGTAGGGGCTCTCCTGCCATGCCCTGCCCTAAACCTCAAATGCCCATCCTTGCTGAGGGACAGAGGGCACAACATTACCATCATCTCCTCTGACCGGAACAGAACAACATGCTTGATCCAGGAGCTGAGCCCCCTACCACGCAGTCCCTCAGCCTCTAAGGGCCACCTGGCTCTAAGCTGAGGCACAGGAAAGGGTGCTGTTAGGGATGTCCGACAGCTGGCCAGCACTGCCACAGGGCAACCATGCGGTCCAGAGTCCAAGGAGAATGTGAAGATCCTGGGGCATGGCCAGAGTCTGTGACTCATCACACTGGGGAGGGGGTCACAAAGGGCAGTAGGTTCAAAGAAGAATGTTCAAGGACTCCCAGCTTTGAACTGACTTCTAATTCCCCAGAGCTCTCCCAGACCTTCTGGGAGCTCATCACCAGGTGGGTCCAGATGGATCTGAGAAGCAGCACCTTGAGGAGGCAACTTCCCCTTCTCCTGGACCCCCTGAGAGGCTGCCCGCCCACCCCCCTCCAGATTTCTTTGCACCCAGTATTCTGTAAACCTAGTGCATTCCCACCTGATACAGCAGAGCCTTTCCCTCTATTCTCTCACCTCATTTAAACATAGGCACGATATCTGCATTGTCTTTTTTCCCTTTCATCTTTACACAATTTATCACACAACTAAATGCTCAATAAACTTTATTAATTAACTGCATAAAAATTATGGGCATCTATAGAGGGTGCAATCAATAACGCTGATAGTATGAGGAGCCTGAAAAGCTTAGAATTGGCCTCAAAATAAATAGCCTGGATGGGTAATAAATCCTCTCGGACCAAGCTGGCAGAATTTCGTGTGGTGACACCCTTCCTCCAAGACAAAGTCCCTCAGAGATCATTTGCTTTAAATCAAAAGTTCTCCATGGAGGCTGTCTAAGGTTTTGTCCTCTGCCCAGTACCTCCGACTCTTGCATACTGTTAAAGGCAGCTGCCCCAGACCTGCCTCATCTCCCTCCTCGAATGTAAGAACCTTGTGAGAATCTGGGGCTCAGAGAACTTCAGAGTTAGAAGGGAGCTTTGAGAGCTTCCAATACAAGCCCTCTGTTTTACAGAATAAACGCCAGGGGCCCTGAACGTCCACGTTTGCTTCCAAGCGTCCATACATAGGGACACGCATGACACATCAGAGATGCCTGCTGACCTGCCTCCACCACCCTTCATTTCTGTCCTAGACTGGGCAGGCCACTCCAGGGAAACAAGAGCCCTCTGAGGGCAGGGGCTGCTCTGTTTGTGTCCCCAACCCCTCACACACAGTAAGTGCTTAACATGGGCTTGATGGTTGCCTCATTAATATTTATTTGTTTGTTTTTAAAGCATACTACAGGTGTACAGATTGTGGAGGAAAGGGAAATAAAAAAGATGTAATGCTGATACAACCCTGAAAATTCAACCATAAGATGCCAGGGAATTGGTAAACAATTTAATGAGCTAATAGAGAAGCACTGGGTCTGGAATTCTAAAAGTGGTTCCGTGCCTCCGTTCCCTTCTCTGTAAAATGGGAGGGGGGGGTCATACTAGATGGCCTCTGAAGTCCCTTCCGGCTCTAAATCCATAGCCACTGACCAAATATCTTCCAAGAGGCCTTGAGGAAAAAATGAGAAAGGCCCAAAAGCCTGATGGACCAGGGGGCCCCCATCCCACAGAGTTTATCTAGCGACACTTTTTCACAGATATACTAAAGACAATATCATTTTTACCCAGAACAGGAAGCAGTGCTTTAGAATGGGCCCAAAGCACAAAGATGGCCTTCCCCCATTCCCCACCCCCACCACAAGAGGAGGTGCATAAGAACAGGGATGAGAAAGGTGGCAAGTTCGGAGGCATCTGCCCCCAAAGCATACTGAAAGGAGGCAAGCAGACCTAGGCTGCAGAGGCTGCAGAGGCTGGCCTACATGTAGTGTGAGAGAGTGTCAGCCCAGGGCTCTTCAACTCCAGGGTAAGCACGGATGTACCTGATCACCAGGATGGGAGTCCAGGATGGTGACATGCATGCCCATTGGCCCTGGTGATGCAGAGATGCCCTCCTGAGACATGAACACCTTACTAGGGATGAGTAAGTATCAGGAGGGGGAGCTACCAAAGACAGTACTTTGGGGTGGAAATACTCAGAGCCAGCATAGACCAAAGATGCAGACGATGTAAGAGCAAATCCAACTCTTCTGGTTAGGGAGGCCCATCCCCTCCCACAGCCACAAGAGCCATTGTGGCTGCTAGTGACCAGAGACACATTGTACTTCGATGTCCTCTCGCCCACAGTGGGCTGGGAAAAGGAGGAAGCTCCTCAGCCCCAAGTTCTTGGACCAAGCTATGGAAAGCCACTGATAGACTCTTTGAGTCCCATAGAGAAGAGAACCACATGGCCAAATGGTGGGAGTTCCTGGACCAAGATGGCACACCTAGGCCCAGTGAGGAACAGCACAGCCCCAAAGCGTGATACAGGCAAGCAAATAACCTAGGGTTCTGCCTCCTCTACTTCAGTAGCTCGTTCAGAAAGCTCAGGTCTGGACAGAAAGGGCTGCCTCTGGAGCAGCCTGCAGGATGCTTCTTTTAGAAGAACCCCAGGCCCTGGGAGCAACAGCATAAGACTAGAGCCCCAAATGGGTGCGAGGATGAGGATGGGACTCACTCAGATGTCGGCAGGTTGTCTGCCCAGCAGCTCTAAATCAAAGGAAACCCCAGGATGTCCCACGAAGTTGGGGACCTACAGGGGACCCTGAAGGTGGAACTCCCTGGAATGTCAGGATGTTGCTTCCCTAATGTCTTGGGATTTACTTCCAAGCTGAGTCCAAGCCCTCAAGGCAGCATTATGATTCTACGGGCCTGTGTAGAGCCCTATGAATGAGCTGCTGCTCCCTAGGTCAGCGGAGTCTCTCCAACAGTCTCAGGTGTGTTTCCCTTAGAACCGGACTCCAGAACACCATGGCAGTACTGAGACTCTGGAAAGCTATGCACATCCCTGGCAGAAAGTCGTTCTTACTTGACAGGGAGAATATATTGACCCTCAGTGGGCTACTAGCATCCCCTGGCACTGTTTGGCATTTTCTGTAAGATAGATGCCCTGTACCTCACATGCATTTTTATCTCAAATGCTTGCATGGGAACTGGAGACCCTTTTATCTAGACCTCTAGAGACCAGACACAAGCTATGGTCTCAGGCTTCCATAGGAAATTCCGAGAGAAGGTGAACGAACCAGATTTATGGTTTGAGGACCCACCCTCAAGACTGAAGCCATTCCATGGAAACTCGGGGTTTAGAATGTTGGACCAGGGATTACACTCATAACAATAGGTTCGAATCCAGGAATTATTGCAAAATCACATAATTTCTTCAAGCAATTTAAACAAAAAGAAGGCAGGAGTCCCGTATGCATTTCCAACATCTCCATTCTTTAAACTTTAGGGTTCTCTAGTCATAAAAATGTGTAATTAAAGCTTCAAAGAGAAGCCCAATGTATTCTCTCATTTCAGTGCCTCTATCCATCACTTATTTTGCCAAGCTCATAAAAATAGTTCTGCGTCCCGCCCTTGCTGGCAGCCTGATTGCTGATGAGCCGGTGTCCATTTTGTGCACAGAGCATTTGCTGTAGTGAACCTATCAACCTCATTAGCTGCTTAATGCTATCTTCAGGGTTCCACAAAGCCACCCCAAAAGGCCGTATCAGCAAATTTCCTGACAAAAGCACAGTCCCGCCAGGCCGGCAGTCCCTGGAAGTCAGGCAGTCTTTCACAAGATATTAACCCCTCTACAAGAAACCCCCAAAATAAAAGGGAGTAAAGAGGAAGCACATGCAGACCAAGGGCCCTCCGCCACATCAGATGCTCCCACAAGGGCAGCACCTGGGAGAATGAGAGGATGTCATGTTCCAGGCATCCAAGACTATGACCTGAGGACCTGGCTTCCATCTGTCTCAAACACAGGAATGGAATCAAAGGGAAGAATTCTGTTCTCTCATTCCAAGGCCAGAAGGTCTTTCCAGACTTCTCTGCAGCTTCACTGATGCATCTGAGAGGTCACCACTGCCAATACACATAACACTCACCATGTTCCAGGCATTGTACTGATGGCTCATTGGGAAAGTGGGGGCTGGGAAGCCTAGTGAGTCATCAGAAAGCAGGTGTTTTCATTTTTAAATGCCCTTCCAGCTTTCGATGGTTTCAACAATTTCCAGGCAGAAGCATTGCCATGGAAGTGGGGTCGTGGCTGCAGGCTGGAAGCAAGTGCTCACACAGTCATGTCTCTGACCTTTTAGGTCTTCACCAAGGCCCCCTGACCTCCCTAAACCTCCTGAGGATTCTCAGGCTAATGGTCCCACTCAGGAAACCTGAGCTTCTGTCTCAGACCCCATGAGTGGGACCCAGCAAAGCCTTCCTACCTCTCCAGGAGGAAGAGGAAGACCCTGACCTGAGAGGAAGAAAGCCTCGGAGAAAGTGGCCTTTGGCCAATCATTAATTATTGAGAAAAGCCAGAAGCCATGCCCACCAGAGCAGAGAAAAGCAAAAAGAGACATGCAGGCGTGCAAGAGCCACTGCCTCTCTACCAGGAGACCCCCAAGGCTAGCCTCACAGCAAGTGCCAGAGACATGAGAGCTTTTACAGGATCCCTCCCAACAAGGGTGGACAATGGGGCCCAGCACATAGTCCCATTAAACAAGGCATTTCTGTTCATAATAGTGACCTGTCCCAGAGTCTCTGAGTGGGAAGTTTTCAGAAGCCTAGGGTCCAAACTGAACCTGAGCAGGACTGCCCTCCCTCACCCACCCATCCCCTCCTCAGAGAGCCCCATGGGTGAGTGACCCTTCCTTCCAGAAGGAACCATTACTACTGATCTTGCCCTTGCCATGTCTCTGGTACCTTCTTTTACCTTCCATAGCCCTGGTGATCATGCCACCTCTTGTTCTGACCACCATGGTACTCACTATTCTAACCAAGTGAATAGTCACCCTTTCCCTAAATTCTTCCATACCCCTAAACCACCATCCTGTTCTAGGGGTATTCAGATAAATGTTTAACAACCAGCTTTAGATGTACACATAACACTTTTAAGCTTAATCTGCATTATTAACATTTTCCCCAATACCTCTTTGAGTCTAGAAATCAACAAAGCAGTAAATCAAGGCCTGATTTGTAGCCATTGCCAATGTCTGAAATGTAAATGCTCACCATGAACATTTAACAACCAGCTCTACAAGCTGAGTCCAACACCCTCCTATCCCTATCATACCTCCAGCCCACTGATCATAGGAAATGCTACTCTATTGAAACATTATATAAGGTACAGCTCTAACCATCTCATACGCCTTTTGGGTTTGGTTTTGTTGTTGTTATTGGGCAGTGAAGGTTAAGTGACTTGCCCAGGGTAACACAGCTAGTAAATGTCAAGTGTCTGGGGCCAAATTTGAACTCAGGTCCTCCTGAATCCAGGGCCAGGGCTTTATCCACTGCACCACCTAGCTGTCCCCTAACCATCTCATACTCTTGCTCAAAGATTTTCAATGGCTCCTCATTGCCTATTGAAAGTCAAACTCCTTGGCCTGACTTTTAAGGGCTTCCGCATTCTGACCCCAATCCACTTTCCAGGTGATCTCTTATTGCCCTACATATGAGTACACCACTTCAATCAACAAGGTTCCAACAAGGGCCACTCTTTTCTGCCTCTTACCCTCCTGTCTTCTCAATATCCTCTCCAATTGTCTAAACACTGCCTGCCCTCTGAGGACCAGAGCCCATCTCACCACCTCTGGGAAGCCTGCCTAATGACCTCATATGGAAGAGATTTCTCCCACCTCTAAACTCCTCCAATATTTCTTGTGCTGCCAGTCCCTTGGCAATGACTGTTTGGGATCTACTTAATTACATTTTCTTCTAAACATGATACATCTCCAACTAGACTCCTAGAGGGCATTGACTATTTGCTCCCTCTCTGCCTTGCACATACAGGATGCCCAATCAATCTTTGTTGCTAGATAGATGGATGGATAGATTAATGGATAGGTGGGTGGATAGAGTAAGAGATGGATGGATGGATGGATGAATGGATGGATAGATGGATGGATGGATGGGTGGGTGGGTGGGGATTATAAGGGTCATGTAAATGGATAAATGATTGTGATGGAAATAATAAGTATAGATAAGTGGATTTTTTGATCCTGACAATACAATAAATATTTAATCTTTGAAATATTGTGGGTTTTGTATCTTTCAGTACAGATATAAATGTGTACTATAAAAGGCCACGAGGAGCTTCAGAGTATAGATACATTGCAGAAATATAATTTAACCTTAAGTTTATGAAAGCCAGAACATTTCTATATTCATCCTTTCTTCTGGAGAGCTCAAGAAGTCTCTTTAGTTTCTTCTTAGTTCTCACCCAATCTCAGGGAGGTCTAGGCCTATTAATGGCATTTCTGGAACACAAGAAAGTTGACTTCTCACCCACTGGGACCCAAATAGTGACTGACAATCTCCAACTCCTGTACCAAAACTTCTCCACCAACCTGTATGCATATTCTCATGAACCATGTTTTTGAGGAAGATACATCCTATGACAAAATATGTTTTATCATTGACCACATCTCACAGAACCATTGTCTACATCAAGGTTTCCAAAATGCAGCTTTGAAGAATACTAAGGTGTATCTAGTTAATGTTAATGAAGAGAAAGTTCTACAAAAGATCCTCAAAACAATACATTTTAGGGGCAGCTAGGTGGTACAGTGGTTAGAGCACTGGCCCTGGAGTCAGGAGGATCTGGGTTCAAATCTTGCCTCAGACACGTGACACTTACTAGCTGTGTGACCCTGAGCAAGTCACTTAACTCTCATTGCTCCACAAAAAAAATGCTGAGGGCAGAAGCAAAAGAAGCCTTTTTAAATCAAAAGAGAATATAATGGGGTTGGGGATAGTGGTAGGCTATGGGATGGGGAATCACCCATGATGTTCATCACCCATGATGGGTTCATCAGTCACCCAACAAACTGGACATTGTGCTTTAGAAGGGTGAAGGCTCAGTAAAACACCTGGATTATGAACAAGATGAGAGAAAAGTAATGGAGTGGGCTAATTAATATAAAAAACATGGTTACAGCAAAAGAGAATTTACAAGGGTCTGGAGTCAAGGACATCCAATTCCCAATGGGACACTTTCTCTAGTTTCCTTATGACCTCCACATCCAAGCACCATGCCCAGAGTCACTAAGACCTGAGATCAAAACTGGCTTTAGGGGGTGGCTAGATAGCACAGTGGATAGAGCATTGGCCCTGGATTCAGGAGTACCTGAGTTCAAATCCGCCTCAGACAATTGACACTTACTAGCTGTGTGACCCTGGGCAAGTCACTTAACCCCCATTGCCCCGCCAAAAAAAACAAAAAAACCTGGCTTTAGACACTTACTGTGTTACCCTGAACACTCACTTAACCTCAGTTTCCTCAGTTTTCTCATCTATACAATGAGAATAATAATCACACCTACCTCAAAAGGTGGTTGTGAGGATTGAATGAGATAATAAATGTAAAGTGCCTAGCACAATGCCTGGCATATAAAAAGCGCTGCATAAATGTTAGCTACTATTATTATTTTCCGGCTAAACCATTGGCCTTTTTCCCTCTGCCCTTTCCTTACTGAACTACAGGTTTTAGGATGGAGTCTCGTCTTCTTCTGAGATTACTTTGGCCTCCCAGGAAGGGACCCCATGGGCAAGAGTTTTCCATTGTGAATCACTGATCTAGCTCCATTTCCCATTAGTTGGGTTATGGTGAGTTAGGTTTTCCTAAGATCTGATTGTACCTTGGATAAGCCAAGCTTGTGGTATGGTAGGAATCACTTGGTCTGACAAGGGGACATCTCAGATGGTAGGCTTTACCCCAGCCCAAACTATATGACTTTTACCAAGTCATTTCACTCTGACCTCAAAATCATCTTCTATAAACTGAAATGGAATAAATTTTGTCCCCTACTTCTAGACCATAAGACTTGTAGACAAGGGATCTAACCAGATTTCTTGGGGGCTCTCTGTAGTGTATTATCTGCTAAATTTCCTTCCTTCTGTTGGAAAACCCCAGGTTGATGTGCTCCATTTTCATAGTATGCGCAGCTCTGACTCTTTCCCCCATTGGTGTCTCATTGTATATGCCCTCGTACTTAGGCCTGAAGGCAGAAGTTTCCATGCCATTGTATCCCAGCCCAGTAAGCAGCCCCTTAGGTCCTGAATTGACCTTTCGACCAGTTCCTCATCAAGGTAGCTTTCCTGCTTGTGGAAAGGGCAGTGCTGGCTTTGCATTAATATTCCTAAATGGAAGCCTGTGCCCAGCCAAACCCAATTAGGTCCTTTCCCGAAGGAAGCTGCAGATGCTGTTTCACATTTCCAAACTGTAGTACTCAGATTTGTTGTCTCTGTTGATGAAACTGTAATTGTTCTATTGGGTGATTTAATTAACTTTCTGTTTTATTACTGAAGTCCACGATGCAACTGAAAGAGAGTTAAATTAATGGGACATAAAGAGGTTTGTCACATCTCCAATAATTTTTGTGAAGGGCCTTTGGCTTTAATTTGTACAATCCGGTAAAGTCTCTGCATGATAAAGTTAACCACTCTTTTCTCACGTCATTTCAGCTCCAAAGCAGGTAGAAAATGGGTCTTGTTAGTTGCTCATTAACTACTTTACTGGAAAGATACTAAAATTCTCAGATAAGCATTTAACTACTACAGGCCAGAGACTACTCAGGATGTTCATTTAGATAAGCCCAAATACACTTAGACAGATCCAAAGAAAATAGTGATGGGGCCAAAATTCAGGGAGCATTGTTGGGTGAGATGCATAGCTGGGTGTTGAGGCCAGGGACCAGCTCTGGAGTCAGGAAGACCTAAGATCAACTCCCAAGTCTCGAACTTCTTGTGTAATTTTGGCTGTCATTGACCTTCTCCTCTTTCATATCTACTTAAAGTTTTTGTAAGATTCAAATAATAAAATAGTTGGGATATTTTCACAAGCCTTGAAGTGCTATATATAAATGTCAGCTCTGCTTATTACCCACAGCTGTTTTGACCAGAACCTACCAATCTCCAAAAGGTCTGGTTGGTAACTTTACACAGCCCTCTCACTTCAATTCAATTCACTTCCAGTCATGACATCACCCCAATGGCGTGGTCCTCTTCAAGAACAAAAGGACAAACAACAACAATCATCCCTACATTCTGCCCCTCTTTCAAATCTATATGCCAAACAGGTTTCTCTTTTGAAGGGCTTAACTTTTCCAAAATTCTACTCAAATTAATTCCATTAAAGTTAGCAACATGAACAATTATTTCCTTTCCCTTCACTTTTTATCTCCTATCCAAGAGCTTCAGCCCTGGCCCCCTCATGGAATTAGAGCAGGGTTAAAGTGAGGCAAGGTCTCCCAGTCACTACAATTCTAGTATCCTCCCTCCCCCACCTCCAGTGCCATTACACAGAGACTGAAAAAATGTCACACGGCATTCCCACCAACAGTTCCTGTGAAGACAAAATAGAAGATGGAAAGGAGCAAAGCATTCCCCGTGTGCTTCAGTGTCACCTGGATTCCTACAGCTAGAAGGTGATGTGCCCCTGGCTCTTGCCCTGGGCAGAAAGGAGCACCTTCTCATTTCTTTCCAGTCATCTCTGATTACACACAGTCTACAAGGCATTCTAGGACAAAGGCACCAAAGATGGCACAGGAGAGGCAGTGAGCTCTCCACCTCATGACACGCTCCAAGAACCCTCCAAATAATGTCATAGGACAATGCCTGTAGCAGCAAAACCCACAGAAGAATGTGCTGAAATCATCTTCTAACCAAGAACAGCTTGGAAGGTCAGAAGGAGGGAGCTGCTGTGCTGAGACAGGAGTGGAGCCCCACCCCACAATCACCCTGACATAGATCCAGTCCAAGGAAGGCCTTTCCAGAGAAAGAGACCCTACCCCAAGCCTCTGAATCAGCTAAAGTGCCAGTGTCATCTGGAACCAAGCTCACAGTCTGGTGAGAGGGCTGAGTCCTTGTTGGGGGGGGGGTGGAGATTACAGGGGTCTATACTGGTGCTGAGGCAGAACTTGGGTTTTTCACTCCTGCTGGGAACCAGGAGGTAGCCTTGAGTAGCAGTGGCCCAGGTGGGGGTGGGGCACAGGCTGTCAGAGCTAACAACTACAACACACAAAGCTGGTTGATTAGCAAGTTGGTCTGGGGTCATCTACAGACCAGGGAACAGGCCAGGTGAGTGAAGAACCTGCTCCTCCTTAAATCATACCACCTGGGACTTCTGAAGCTTGGGATACTGCAGCCTGGAAACAGTGCCCCACTTTAAGGAGCTAAAAGTCAAGTAAAGGAAAGGCAAGATGAGCAGACAGAGGAAGGTGAGGACCATAGAAAGTTTCTTTAGTAACAAGGAAGACCGAGGTGCACCCTCAGAGGAAGATGTCAACATCAGGGCCCCTATATCTAAAGCTTCCAAGAAAAATATGAATTGGTCTGAGGCCATAGAAACACTCAAAAAGGACTTTGAAGATAAAGTTAGAGAGGTAGAGGAAAAAAATAGAAAGAGAAATGAGGATGATACAGGAAAGACATAAGAAAAAAGTCAACAGCTTAAAAAGCCAAATTGACCAAATGGAAAAGGATGCACAGAAGCTCTCTAATGAAAATAATTGCCTAAGAATTAGGACTGAACAAATGGAAGCTAGTAACTTTATGAGAAACCAAGACACAATAAAGCAAATCCAAATGAATAAAAAATAGAGGGAAATGTGAAATATCTTCTTGGAAAAACTGCTGACCTAGAAAATAGGTCCAAGAGAGAGAATTTGAAAATTATTGGTCTACCTGAAAACCATGATCAAGGAAAGAGCTTCCATCACCTTCCAAGAAACTGTCAGGGAAAATTGCCATGATATTCTAGAAGCAGAAGGTAAAACATAAATTGGAAGAATCCACTGATCACCTCCTGAAAGAGATCTCAAAAAGAAATTTATTATAGTCAAATTCCAAAGCTCTCAGGTCAAGGAGAAAATATTGCAAGCTGCCAAAAAGAAAGAATTCAAGGACTGTGGAGCCCCAGTCAGGATAGCACAAGATCTAGCAACTTCTACCTTAAAGAACAGGAGGGCATGGAATATGATATTCCAGAAGGCAAAAGAATTGGGATTACAACCAAGAATCATGGATCCAGCAAAACTGAGCATAAACTTTCAGAGGAAAAATGGCACTTCAATGAAAAAGAGGACTTTCAGGTATTCATAATGAAAAGATCTGAACTGAATGGCAAATTTGACTTTCAAATACAAGACCCTAGAGAACCATAAAACACTGGAGTTGGGGAACATACCTGGGGTCCTGCAGTGGTGGGTGATTATCTTGTGTCTGAGGCCGGGTTTTGGCTGGGATCCTCCTGGGTCCAGGGTGGATGCTTTGTCCACTGTGTCACCTAGCTGCCCCATGATGACATCTTTGGGGTTAAATTGAAGGGTGACTGGAATGCACTGGGGGAGGGGAAAGGGCAGAGGTAGCATGGGGTGAAATCCCATATGAAAGAAACAGGAAAGGGTTTATACAGTTGAGGAAGAGATGGGGGAGGATCAGGGCAGTAAATGAATTTTACGCTCATCAGAAAAGGCTCAAAGACCTTAAAGTCATCAGAGTTGCTTCAAGGAGGGATTAACACACACACACACACACACCCAACTGGGTGGAGTAATCTATTTAATCTGGACAGTAAATGAGCCTAACACTCATCAGAATTGGCTCAAGGAGGGAATAACATACACACTCAATTGGGTGGAGTAATCTATCTAACCCTGCAAGAAAATAGATGGGGAAGGGGATAAAGAGAGAGAGAGGCAAAAGAAGGGAAGGCAGATCGGGGGAGGGGACAGACAGAAGTAAATCCCTTCTGAAGAGGAATAGGGTGAAAGAAGATAGATAATAGAATAAATATCATGGGGAAGAGAATAGGATGGAAGGAAACAGTTAACAATAGTAATCATGAAAAAGAGAAAAGGGGGGAAAATTGTACCAAAAATATTTATAACAACTCTTTGTGGTGGCTAAGAACTGGGAATCAAGGGAATGTCTATAAATTGAGGAATGACTGAAGAAGCTGTGGTATATGATTGTAGTGGAATGTTATTGTGCTATAGGAAATGATAAACAGAATGATTCCAGAAAAACCTGGAAAGACTCATATGAACTGATGTATAGTGAAGTGAGCAGAACTGGGAGGACATTGTGCACAGTGACAGCAGTATTGTTCAATGAGCAATTGTGAATAGCTTAACTACTCTCAGCAATACAATGATCCAAGACAATCCCAAGGGACTAATGATGAAGCATATTATCCACCCCCATAGAAGGAACTGATCAAAAGAGCACTTGTGGATTGTACATATAGAACTTGGTTGCTGTCTTGTGGAGGGGGGAGGAAAGGGAGGGAGGGAGAAAAATTTGGAACTCTAAGTCTTATGAAAATAAATGTTGAAAACTACCCTTACATGTAACAGTAAAAAATACAATAAATGTTTGTTGAAAAAAACAAATAAACAAAAATAAAACAAAGGCACCGAATTAGACTCTCAGAGCCCTCCCATAGACACCAGAGGGCACCCAGTCCAAGCCATAGAAGAGCAAGAATCCTTACTCTTTTATATCCAACATGTGGCCATGCAAGTTCTGTCTGATGACCTTCAGTAAGGCAGAGGCCACTTCCTCTCAAGGCAATCCAACCTGTCTGGGGATTGCTCTAATTATTGGGGAGTCTTTCTTGACCTACAGCCCGATTTTCTAATTTGCAACTCCCCCTCCCCCATTCCTCCTAGCTCTGTCCTTTGGGACCAAGTAGAACAAAGTTAAAGCCTCTTCCAAGGGACAGACCTTCAAAGCCTTAGAGACTGCTACCATGCCACTCCCACATATGCACACCCCAAGTCTTCTACTATCCAGGCTAAGCAGCCCTGACCATTTATTCAAATCACGTGCATTGAAAGTGTTGCTACCAAGCACACAACAGCCAGTGGAAAAAGCACCCCACCTCCTCCCACCCCATGAGGCGACATTTTTCTTGCCTTTGTCATGGGCTCACCCTACACAAACCCTACTGCGGGGTGCCCAGGACACACTTTGCACTACTCCCCTGCTGGCTGCCAGGCAGAGGTCCCCAAGCTCCCACAGCCCCAGGGCTATCATTGTGATGAGGAGAAACAATGGAGCCCCAAGTCAGTGTCCTCTGCTGGTTACCCCCATTGCTAGCATGCAAAGGCAACACTTAACCAGGACCTTTGGAGCAAAGGAAAGGAGAAGGAAACCTCCAGTAAAGGAACAGACTAGACAAGGCAAGTTGGAAAACTTCCCAAGTCAAAGAAGCAGGCTGGTGCCCAGGAGAAGGACTGAGCTAACCTGCCTAGATTTCCCAGGAAGTTTCCCAAACATGGGAATAGCATGGTGTACCTCCTCCCTCCCTCCTTCCTCCCTACTTGGATCAAGAAGCACATGTTTACCTGGAAGAGATAATCCAGCTATCGGGGTAATAATAATGATAGTACATTTGTATCATGTTTTCAGATTTGTATGTGTTATCTCATTTTATCCTCACACCAGCCTTTTGAGGTAAACGCTATTATTATTCCCATTTACAAGTGAGGCAGAAAGAGATTAAGGAACTTGCCTGGGATCACACATCTAATAGGTGGCTGAGGCAACACTTGAACTCAGGTCATCCTAACTCCCAACACAATGCTTTTCCTCACTGCACCACCAACCTGCCTGGTAAGGGAGTGTGAGAGGGAAATATGATGATCCAAGGGGAAGGGCTCTGGAAGATCATGAGGAAGAAGACCCAGTGTTAAGTGAGGGAATCAGGAAAGGCTTCCAAGAGGATGTGGCACCTGAACAATGGCCCCTTTAAGATTTGCCAAGACACACACCACGGGGGCCTCCTAATAACCCTGGACCCAGGCACCAGGGGTCTTCTTAGGGTCATGGGTGGAGAAGCCGAAACTCAGGAAAGAAAGGGAAGGAAGCAACTTTCTCACAGTTACACAATGAATAATATCAGATCCAACATTAGAACCCAGGTCTTCTCAACTTTGAGTCCAGACTGGGTAGACACAGCCCACAGCAGGCTGCCTCTCAGCAAGAACTGAACCTCAGCAGCAGATAAAGTTTCCAGGTGGCCAAGAAGAGCAGGGAGCACATTCTAGGCACGAGAAGTAATGAGAACTAGAAGTTAGCAGAGTTCAGGGAATGTCTTGGTGGTTAGCATGCAGACTGCATGAATGAAGGCAAGTGCAGCATAATAAGCAGCCCAGTCACTGATTGGAAGAATTGGTCTACCTTCCTCCTTAAAGCAATAAGGAGCGCATTGGTCATCTGGGAACAGGGGAGCATCATAATCAAACTTTTTCCCTAAGAAGATTCTTTGACAGGTCCATGAAGGACAGATGGGACAAGGAAGAGACCAGTAGCAGAGATCCTTACTAGTAAGGAAAACTTGCAATAGTCCACCTATGCAAAGCCTAATGAGGACCTGAACAGGGGTGGTGGGTATGTGAGTGAAGAGGAAGGGACAGAGCTGGGGGCTGGTGGAAAGATAGAAATGAAAAGACTTAGCAATGAGCCAGGCAAATCGGGGAGGAAAGAAAGCCAAAAGGGAAGGGAGAGAAAAGAGGAAAGATACACATCTGGGGACTAAGAGGCAGTTTCTCTGTCCATCCCACATGGCCTGAAATTTATATAGGGATTAAAGGTTTAGAAAGTGCTCACCTACATTGGCTCATTGACAGCAGGAATTTAATCAGTTCTGACTGATTTGGTGTCCAGACTGTTCCTCCTTTCTCTCCCTTGCCACACCCCAGTGCTTCAGGTCACTGCTGCTCTGCCAGTTCCCCATCTGAAGGGAGGCTTGTTCCTCCACCTGCTGCCCAGGCTCCTCATTAGTATCTTTCTGCCATCAGAAGTGTCCAACCAAATTCAGGAGGACCCTGAAGTTGTTTTAAGAAATAAATGACACAGGAGGAAAATGGGCATCGAGCTCTCTCCAGTCACCCACGCTCATTAAAATGATCAGAGAGAAAAAAGTCCTTAATAGCCTAAGAAATTGTTTGGGAGAAAATAGAAGGTCTCCCACCTGCCCCCGGCCCCTCCCACAGTGTCAGTCAATGAGTTAGCATTTATGAAGAGCTCAGCATGTGCCAGGGACACAAAAGAAAAGGCCAAACAGCCACTGCCCTTGAGGAACTTCCATTGTCATGAGGACGATGAGCCAAACCTGAGCAGACAGAGGAAGAGAGAGGCAGAGCAGGTCAGGCAGGTGGTCTGCAGACCTGCAGAAGCAACATCCCAGGGGCCCGGGAAAGAAATGCCCCCTGGTGGAAGTGAATATTAACTGGTCTTTGTTGGGAGGGGGGACTTGAGATGTCAGAATGAGACACAAGGCATGGTAACACGCCCAGGGTAAAGGAAGTCCTTGGTGCCAAGTGACAGCTGAGCTGGTTTGGAGGAATATTCAAAGGAAGGGAAACTGATGAGCAAACACACGAATGAGCTGAAGGAAATGAAAGGAGGCATCCTGCTGGATTTTGCCAAGTGCCAGGGGAAAACCCCATTGCTGAAATGGGAAAAGTCTCCCAAATCTCAGATTTGGTGCCTTTTTGTTGTGTTCAACTTCTTGGGGATTTTTCTTTCCTTTTTTGTGGTAGCTAACCGAGTGACCAAACAACCTCTGAAGCCTCCTAACAATTCTGTGTGTAGTAGAGAGAGATAAGAGGTAGCTATGTGTGACTGTGTACATACACATCTATGTCTTAGGTATACACAGTTGCTTGATTTTGAGTGTTATTTTCACAGTTGGGAGGGAGCACCTTGAAAGCAAGGACTGTGTTTGCCTTTTTCTTTTGTTTGTTTGTTTGGTTTGGTTTGTGGTTTGTTTTTTTTTTTTTTTTTGCGGGACAATTGGGGTTAAGTGACTTGCCCAGGGTCACACAGCTAGTAAGTGTTAAGTGTCTGAGGCCAAATTTGAACTCAGGTACTCCTGACTCCAGGGCCGGTGCTCTATCCACTGCACCACCTAGCTGCCCCTGTGTTTGCCTTTAACACATTCAGCACTTAAGAAATACCTATGGAATGACTGGCTGGTAGGAAAATGGCACCTGATATTTTCATTTCAAAGAAGTCAAATAGACCAGGAAAAAACCTTCAGTCCAGCAACCTGTCAAATCCCTTGAATCTCTCCAGGGCTCATGGGTCCAGAGATTGCTGCCCCATCTGGCCAGAAGAGAAGCCAACATCACTCAGCAAAGAACTTGGGTTCCTTCACCCTACAGTTCCATCTGTCATGTCAGTTCCATGCTGAGCAGACAAGGCCACTTGGGCCAAACCCAAGGCCCTGTGGCCTCTATTGATTCTAAAGAATTGGGTCCTATAATTCTATGATTCTGTGAAATTACTCAACCTACAGTAACCTTGGGACCACACAGTGTAACCAAAAGCAACCTTTAACTCATTAGCTATACCTGAAGCAATAATAAACTGTCCCAGTAAACCAACTGTTCCCCAGGGAGATGCTGGTGGTCTCCTGGTCTCAGAAATGCTTGTACCTAGCCATTTAGTAACTATGTTCGTATTGCTCCCTGATAAAGCCTGAAGGTAACAAAACTGTCCAAAATTAGGAGTTTGGCATTTTTCCTGGGATACCAATGAGTTCTGATGGGAAGAAGTTGTTTTGGCCCTCAGGAAAACTTGGCGGTAGTCTCTACTATACCATGCTGAACATGCCACAGTTCTCTGTACTTTGGGTTCCCCACCTGTAAAAATAGCCACACCCCAACCCCAAACTCAGCAGGATCCTTAATATCTATGGAAGTCCTTGAAGGAAGATATCATACCAGTTAAAGGCTTAGCTAAGCATTCCTGACAGTTATCCAGGAATGTGATGCTCCCTGGAAGGGGTTTGCAAAGAAGGCAAATAAATGGATAGCAGAACCCTGGGGCCCTGGGAAATCCCTTTGGCCAAGGAACTTGGGTGTGGACACATCATGACCAGTCACTTTATATCTCCTAGGTCAAAGGAGGTACCAACTTCCAGCAGTTCTGGATGCTGAAGAGGAGGGGGATAGGTCCTTTGCTTCTCTTTGGGAAGGAGCAGCAAAAAGTAGACATTGATAAGAAAGCAATTTTCTCCTAACAATTGTGTACAAGTGGTTTGTGAAGGCAAAACTCCCAGAGCTCAATTCTTATTCATTCTGGGAAGCTGAGCCAGCCAAGGCCTGCCTGTCTCACAAAAGACAAGGATCTCTTCTCCTGAGCTGAGGTGCAGGGTCTGGGACTTTACTTTCCCTTTCATGCTAATCTCCAAGAGAATGACTGCCAAGGAAACGATTTCTTGTTTCAGTGGACAGTGGAGCCAGAGGTTACTCACCAGAAGACAGCTCTGGGGGACAGTATCAGTCTTCTGGGTGCTATGTATATCATCTGGTCCTGGATTAGTAAAAGAACTGAAGTTACCCAATGTCACTGGATAACTTTTTGGCTGGTCACCCAGCAATGATTTATACAGGGCAGTGTCAGAGCAGAGTAAGAGAACCCGAGAACTTATCGTGCAATGACCAGTCACATGACTCCTAATGAGAAAACCATTTTTCTGTTGCCATTTACTTCTGACAAACCCAGGAAGCCAAGGTCTCCAGCCTGGGTCCTCTTGGACCCTCAAGATCTCCCTCACCCAGGCAGACCTCACTAGTCTGGAAAGCAGAAAAAGAACACTACTCTTTTCCCTCAAAACAAATGTACCCATCATAAAGATGCCACCCTCTGCCATTCTCACTGCTTCTTTGTTTATTTGTGTGTGTATTTCAATTTGAGAAAGTGGGGAGGGAGGGGGCTTGGGACTAGGGTGAGAAAGTGGGAACCCAGGGAGCTGCACTATCTCCACTTCAGAGGGCTTGACCAGCCCCTGGCTCAGGCCATGCTGCTGCCCCTTCTGCTCCCTCAGCCAGGAAAGCCAGCAGTCTCCTTCCTTAACAGACCCTGACAGGCATAATGGAAGTTGAGGGCTTAGCAAAGACACCTCCTGTCCTGGGCAGTATCCCATATACAAAGGTATCCATGGGATCATGTCCTCCCCAGGATACATGCTGAATACTCATGACTAAGGAAGGTGACTTCAAATTCATGCTGCCAGAGTTAACTGATGGCCTTCCAGAGCCCAGGGACCACCAATCATTCACAAGCTCACTGGCCATGTTGTAGAATGCACACGGAGGGGGAGCTATGTGGCGAAGTGGATAAAGCACCAGCCCTGGATTCAGAAGGACCTGAGTTCAAGTCCAGCCTCAGACCCTTGACACTTACTAGCTGTGTGACCCTGGACAAGTCACTTAACCTTCATTGCCCTGCAAAAAGTGCACATGGAGCTCTAGAGCTGACCCTTCAAGGCTCTCTTCAGCTGCCAGGCATCCTCATTGGGATAAGTCAAGGACTAGGTAGGCATCATTCCCTTCCCATAAAACACATTCCAGCCACAGACCTTGCAGCCTCTTAGAAGACAGTCATTTGATCTCATGGCATCAAGGTGACTCCGTAGATAGAGAACTGAGCCTGAAATGAGGAAGGCCTGAGTTCAAATCCAGATTCAGATCCTTAGCTGTGAGATACTGATCAAGTGACTCAATAGCTGTCTGCCTCAATTTCCTCAGCTGAAAATGGAGATAATAATAGTTGCTTCCTGCCAGGGTTGTTATGAAAATCACCTGAGATCATTACTGGAAAATTGCTTAGCACAGCACTTGGCCCATTCATAGCAAACACTCTATGAATGTTAACCAAGGCAATGCAACCTGAGGCTGTCCTTGCTTTGCAGGTCAGAGTATCCCCTTCAGATTTGGTCTCAGCACCACACAGCAGCTTTAGGCTTATGGAGTGTGGGAACTTTTTGTCTCCCAAGAGGAGAGTCTCCCAAGGCACCGTTCTTGAGGGACCTCTTCCTAATCTGGTTTCCTCCCCTGGATCCCTATGTCCAAGGCCAGTTTCTAAGATGAGACAGACTAGAGGGGATTGCTTCTGCAGCTTCACTCTCCAGCGATAAGTAACCATCAAGAAAAACCATTAGCTCTAGGCACTCATTAGTAGAGAAATCATTCTCTATTTCTGGGTAGTTGTGTCCTCGACTACTCAGATTTTGAGAGGCCCTGGCAGTTCCCTTCAGGATTAAATGTCTTGACTTTCATTACAGCTAATGGCTCTATGACCCTACCCACTCCTTTCTCTGTGTCTGTATTTTTTGCTAACTACTGCCCCCACGCTCAGGTGTCCCAGCAGGGATGCTGGGAGCCCAGCGACTTCTCTGCCAGCCCTGGGGTGCTTTGGGCTTTGGCATTTGTTTTTATATCTTCTCTCCTGATTAAGCTCATCAAAAACATGTGCAGCCGATTAATGGCCAAGCCCTGAAAGCAGATGTCCCTGTCTCTGATTCTGTTCACAAGAGAAGAAATTATCATCTTGGGAATTACAGCTTTTAAATCTAGTCTGTACCCAGCCCCTAAGGCCATCGATGGGCCTTGTGTGTGAGACTCTAGGAGAAACAGGGGCTTAGCTCTTCCTGAAGAGTCTGGGTGTCTTCTGTCTTGGCATCCAAACGTTAGTGTGGGGGCTAGGGTCAAGCCTCTGCTACGAGAACTCTGCCATCTCTCTGGGATTGGGCATAGCCAGCTTCCTCTGATCTGGTGCAGTTTGTCTGGGGAAAATGAGAGGGGAGCTGTTCACTTGGATACTTGCCTTGCAGAGGAAAATCCAGCTTCATTTTCCATGGAAGCTACAACTAGCATATAGCCATACCCTCTCCATGGCA
This sequence comes from Dromiciops gliroides, assembly GCF_019393635.1. Taxonomy (NCBI): domain Eukaryota; kingdom Metazoa; phylum Chordata; class Mammalia; order Microbiotheria; family Microbiotheriidae; genus Dromiciops; species Dromiciops gliroides. The sequence continues at coordinate 2,213,164 of NC_057865.1, read as the reverse complement.
AAATGAAGACCTCTGAGGCTTGACAAAGCCTGGGGTTGGGGGCCAGGAGGCTTCCATGGGTTTTCCTGCAGTGGTGGCAGCCCCACATGCAGGGTGCTAGGGGACAGAAACACCAGCTGCTAACATTTGTCTCTCTTCAAGGTTTCCATGATGCTTTCCCCTCAGCAACCAGGAAAGTATTATGAAGCCCAGTGGACAAATGAGGAAACTGAGGCCTAGAGCATTCAAGTAACTTGCCTAGAGACACACGGGACATGCTATAGAACTGGGAATGGAACCCTATCTCCTAACTCCAACTCCATCACACTCGCGACTAGACCATACAGGGAAAAGACATAAGCGCTGCCCTTTCCTCATGTTTTTGCTTCTCCCTGTCCAGAGAATGAAAACACATGGGTTATTGAACATAAATCACTGGACTCATTTTAAGGCAAGGGGAGGGGAGTTAATAAGCCCAACTTCATCTTAAAGCACAGAAATTCTCCATCAAAAAGGTGTCACTTGATTGTCAACCCAAGTAGAGGATCTCAGGACTGGTTAGGCAAATTCACGATTGTGACTGCTGAACTGAGCTTTGCTCTGTGTGTGGAAGACAAGATCCTTCCAAAGACCCACAAGCGATGGAAAGAAACAATTAGTAACAGGGCTCCAATGGGACCATTTGCTTCCATTTAAACGATCCCCGCAAACCCCGTCCTAGCATGGGCAGCAGGTGTGACTGGCAAACAGTGTTTTCTTCCCTCTGCACCACACACATATGAACGTGCCGTGCATGTATATGCACACACATGTGCAGGCACACAGCTGTAAGCACACATCTTTCATGGGAAGATCTATAGAGAACAATAAGAGCCACCCCAAAGCTAAAAGGAAAGCGGGGCTTAAAAACCTTCCAAAAGCACCCCCTCCTCCTCTCCCTGCCAATGTATGGCAGGCCCATATTTCAGAGGACGAAGAAGAACATGTATTCTGGGAAGGCTTGGCATTTTAAAAAGTTCAAAGTTGACTAAGCTGAGTGCCTATTCTATAAATAAATCCACAATGAAGCGCAGAAAGGTTTATTTCTGATTTCTTATTTCACAAACTAGGAACGAGGCATAAAAATATTGGGTCATAAAATGCTTAAAAAGTAGATTACTAGAAACTAATAGAAGCCATGATTATCTATTGAGCCAATGATGGGTCAAACGGCATTTGGAATTCTTGCAGAGAATATGAATCTGACCTTCATGTAGACCATTTACAGAAAGCAATTTTATTTACATTTTTAAATCCACATAAAGGTGAAAGATGATACTGCTGCAAAATGGAACATTTAATTTTTTGCCCCAAGGCATTACTAAGCTCTCCCAAGGTCAAATGGAGTACAGGACTGAAATGAAGCCAGACTCTCCCCTCATCTGCTGTCAACACGCAGGCTCACTACACCCGCCTAGAGGAAACACCAAGGCTCCATTTCTATTGTCAAGAGCAAAAAGAGTCCCCTAAAACCAGCAGGATTCACTAAGGAAGGACTGAAAGATAACTTGCCTTTTTTCGTCCTCCCCAACCCTGCCAGGGAGAGCTTTTAATCCCAGTCTCTCAAATGCAACTCCTGGGATCACAGGTTTAACCTGGGAAGGGTCCTTGGAGAACATCCAGCCCCTCTCCATGTTACAAACAAGGAAACTGAGGACCACAGAAAGGGAGTTTGTTGCCCCAGGGCAAACAGCTAGTTAAGTGACAAATTTGGGACTCAAACCCAGGTACCTCTCCTGACAAACCTAGTGCACTTTGCACAAGGCCACACTGCCACTCACTGTGGAGGGGGAGGGTAAGGAAAGGATTAATTGTTGCCAAACTACTATTCAGTTCAGTAAGGAAGACTTGATTCTTTGGTTTTGTTTTTTAGTTTGCTCAGTGGGGGATAGTGGGAGGGACACCCAGCTTTTCTTAAGATTCCATTAAGAAAGATTCGATTTGAAATATATTTCCTAATAATGCAGCTCTAATGCTAACACTCCAATATGGAGTGGCTTAGGCTGTGATCCTTGTGCCCATAAGTATGTAAACAATGCCAGCTGGCTTGGACTTTTCCACTGTCCAGCCTCATTTCCACCCTGGGTCAAGCAGATCTACATCCAAAGCTTCCCATGAGTGGGACTTGGGGATGCCTGCAGAAACTTCGAGCCAGACTTAGTGGTGAGGTCTGCAAACTCCTCCACCCAAGCCAAGTCTCCATAAATAATTGGGTTTGAGCCCAAATGCCTCCTCACCCCCCACAACTGGCATCTCTTACCTGTTCTCACTATGCCCATTTTTAAGGTATAAAAAGTTCCCTCCTCAGACCCCTGCTCCTAGCACAGACTCCCATCCGAGATCTTAACCACTGTCCAGGTCTCCCTCCCCCTTGGGGGGGGGGGGTTCTTTGTCCATGGAGCTGAACCTCTGTTTGTCTATTTTGCCATACAATGTGTGTATGGGATCTTTTGTCTCCTTCCTGTACCTTTCCATGTAACCATTTCTTGTGACTCCCTGGACCTGAATCTGCTCTAGCTTGATCCATGAGGTCAAATACAAGAAAGGGGACTGTTTTTGTTTTATCCTTACAGAATGATTTAGCTGAATCGGGTGACATGGTATAGCTTAGACTGATTATTGTTCGATTGTATTTTATTGTAAGCTACACTAATCCACATGACTCCTGAATTTATATGTCTGAAAAGATCATCAGACTTGATTCCCTTTGCACCCAGCAGTTTTATGGCTGAGGCCTTTCACAATTCATGGAGAGTTTCTGTCTACCCCTACTCATTCCCAGATCCCTCTCTTCCTCATACTTGCAGGAAGGTTCAGGTCTTCTAAATGTTTTTTAGCCAGGCAAGAGAAGTATGCTGGTGCCTTGCTGGCAGCCCAGCCTCAGCCATTCTCTGATTTCACAGACCCACTCATTAGGTCAATACATGTAACTACACAAAGAAATAATGGTCCAGATGCTAGCAGCAGGAGACACCATCAGGCCCATTAATATCCAACCCACATTTGAAAGAATGAAACTACTCAGAAGACAGCCTGACACCAAACAAGACTCCCTGGGACAGGGTTGAGCAGTGCCCCCTGCCCACGAAGGGAAATGTGGTTGGCAATGATGATATCTGAACCCCTTCTAACCTTGGTGCCCTCTATAAAAATGAATAAATGCTTGGGGTGGCTAGGTGGCGCAGTGGATAAGGAGCACTGGCCCTGGATTCAGGAGGACCTGAGTTCAAATGCGGCCTCAGACACTTTACACCTACTAGCTGTGTGACCCTGGGCAAATCGCTTAACCCTCATTGCCTGGCCAAAACCAAAAAGAATAAATGCTGAGTCTGACCGTCCCCAAGAAATTGGGATGTTTAAATAACTCATGCACAAGTGAGCCAGAGGGAGGAGAGAATTATTCCTGCCTGCCTGCCCCCCAACCCCCACCCCCTGCATGAGCCCCGATATACATGAGAGAGCTTCTGTGCAGAATCTATATGGGCTCTGTGTGGCCCTTTGCAGGGCCTAGAAGAAACTGCTCCCATCAGATCTCACAGTGCCTGCCTTGTTGCAGCTAGTGAATCAAGGTGAGGATAGATCATCTTGAGGAGAGAATTTAGGGTGGGGGCAAAGGATTAGGGCAGGATGGTTTAATTCACTACTCCTTTAGGAAGCTAATAGCAGGACCCTATTAGGGTTAGGGTCAGTGTTTATATTCAAGAACAAAATTGCCCTGTGATCATAGCCTGAAATGGTCACTGGAAATGAAAGAACCCTGGAATGGACACCATAATTGGACATTTTAAAAAAAAACTTTAACTGTTGAGGGAAGAAATAACAAGTATTGTGCCCAACTTAATATTTAAACTAGGATTGGAAGACAGCCATGCTGAGTGCCAGCTCAAAAGAAGGCCTCCCTAGGACTCTAGTTTTGGAGAGGAGATTCAAGGAGGGGTCACATCTCAAATAGCCTTTGGCCATTGACTGAGGAGAGGATGTTTCTCCCTTCTATGTCACAAGAATGAACTACAGCCAGATTAAATGCATACAGCCTTCTGGGCTGTGCATGGTCACTGTGCTGCAGGCAAACACAAGCTCGTGTAGCCCTGGAACATGCTAGGAGCTCACGGCTCCTGAACAAGAAACCTCTGACTTCAAATGACAAATATTTCCTTGTCTTAAATCTGTGCCTTTTGTCCTGAAAACTGGAGCTGATATCATCCCCCCCCCAGCTTCCCTCAAAGCAAAGTGAGGGAAGCCCTAGTGCCTTCACTGGGAGGGAGTCGGAGCCCCCTTCTCCTTTGTTCTGGTCATCCCTGGGAGCTCTAGAAGGCTTTCTCTCCTCCTCAAGGCTGCTTCTGACTTTAATTCCATTCCAAAGCATGGAACAACAGAATCCTCCCTGGCCCCATGGCCACTCCTGCCTAGACAGGTGGAGACCTTTTCCTGGCACTTCCCATGGTCTTTAGCCATACGTATCCCAGGCTTCTCTCTCTCTTTGTTTGCTATTCTTTGGAGGCAACGCTAAAAGTAAGACAAATTGATCTTGGTGGCAGATGTGTAACTAGTCACACACAGACTAGCCAATGACAGAGCCACTTAGTCCCAAAGGTGCAAATCCAGTGCCAACTAAGGCACTTGTCCCATTTCTCCACTTGGGAGAGTGTCTCCTGCCCTCAAAAATTTTTTTAAAAGTGCTTTGGCTTATCTGGCAACACCAGGTCTCCATTTAGCCATATGTTCAGCCACAGACCAACTCTTACAGGAGTCTGTTTATCAATCCTGGCTTGTTAAATGCAAACAAGTAAAAAAAAATAAGCATGAATACTGTTCAGCTATATATCTCTGTGAAATAGCCCACATGGCTGCTGTATCTTTCAAGATCTCTGCATTCATAGTAATTAAACTGGAAATGTAAAAACAAAAAGACACAAATAATTGACAGTAAGATGGGGATTGGGGAGGAAAGAGGGCAGAGATGAGGGTATCTTTCTTTGTAAGACTATAAATGAACCCTAATGCTATGAAATTCTAGAATAATGGGCCAAGGGGGAATTGTTCCTCCCAGGGCCTACAGGCAATGCCTTATTCCCTGAGCCTGAGAACCACTTCTGACCCACAGTGAATCACAACCACTCAACTCTCTGCAAAGAGGCTTCAGGATCAACCCTGGAATTAATTATGACATTTTCATTTATCTCTCTCCTCTCCTAGCCATAAGAATGTGGACAAAATCAGGTATGATTTATCCTGCAATCTCGAGTTTGACTGTGAACTACTGAGAGGGCCCCTGTGTATCTACAGCAAGCTCCTAAGCAAATCACTATCCATTTGGACCATGATAATCTCATAGTGAAGTGTTTAAGCAAGATAATATGTGAATGCTGTAGATAACCCTAGTAGATGAAGAAAGTGAATACCCTTTGGAAGGGCCACCAAGAGAAATTTCTGCCTCCCTCCTCTCAAGCTCATCCCAGGGACTTCATTGTTTTTAAAGAGTACTGTCTTCACACACATATACAAACATACACATTGAGAAAAGAGAATTGGAAAGTATTTGGGGGAGTTGTGTTATTTCACAGAGACCCAGGAACTAGGGAGCTGAGAGAGTGCAGACAGCACGACGAAATAGCCTGCCTTCGGGCTGAGGGAACAAGGAAACTAGTTCGTGGTCATCAATGTGATCTGCTTTGAGAAAGCACAAGGGGTCGAGTGCCCTTTAATACCTATGAACTTCCATCAAATAATCAACACTTCTTACAAATTCCATCTACCATAATGAAAAACTTCTATCTTTTCCTTCCTTACAAATGATCTCTGCTCACACCGACACTATCTGATGCCAAAGAATGTACCGAACAGAGAGATTTCCTATCTTGGAGCCAGGCTTTCCGTAGACTTTCTTACATGTGACCTTGTTTGGAGCCCAATGTATCTGTCAGAGGTGGCTTTCCTCTACAGCTGATCACTAGGGTGTTCCCTGGGATTCTTACCATCAGCTCCCCAATAGGCAAGTAGCATAAAAGAAACAATTGTGGAACCAGAAGCTCTGAGCAGCTGGTCAGAGCACAAAGGCTGGCTATAAATTTCCATTGCACTGTCAAATGGACTTGAGACACAATCTGATATCTCCCGTCATCGTTTACAACTATTGATTGTGCCCCTTACTTGGCTTTATATTCTTCCTGCTTTAAGGAGATGCAATATTTTTCAAGGACTTCCCACACTGAGAATGAGACTGCAGATGTAAAGCAGGCCATTAATTTTATACAAGCTGGTTTATATACCTGTGGGCCCCAACCACATTCTGCTACAAAGGAGTGCAGCATGAAAAGGGGGTTCTGTTAGCAAGTTCAGAGGGAGAACCTCCTGGGCAGGGAGCAATAAGCAGTTACCTCTTTGATGATTATCCAACCACTCCTGTCTTTGGGGCCACAGTCACCTTCCTGTATCCTGTACTGAGTGGAAGCCACAGGAGCATGACGTACAACTCAGGTCCAGAGCAAAGGCAGAGAGAGCAGCCAGAGCTGTCAGAAGGAAGGTGGAATCTCAGACCAGCACTTCCTCAGCCTAACATTTGGGAAACCCTGTCCCAATCCTTCCCTTCTTGGAACTTCCTAGATCCAAGAGCAGGGGGGAGACACAAACAGACTGACAAAAGGTGTTTGCTATCACTGGGCAACAATTTTTAGAATCCAGAAAAAAAAATTTACCCTGGAAGTGTCTATATTCCCCATCGCTAGACAATGACACATCAGATAGCAGGGAGCCTCAGTCTCGATTTTTTTCATCGTATTTTCAATGGTTAATAAAATTCTTATTTGCCAACGTTGGCATCAGCCTAATTTCATCAGTCTTTTGACCAGAGCTACATCTTACATTAATGGCAAGTGGGAAGTGAAAGAGGGGGAAAGAGAAGGCAAAGGAGGGGAGGGGAGAAGAGGGCACAGGAGGATGTCTAGCTACTTCTTTCTGCTGAGATAGACGTATTCAAAGACAGCTTTTTGCAGAATCTTGCTAATGGAGACGCTGGCCTTTTATGCTTGTAGGTCAGTCTGAGTTTATAAATGTCTCTCCGCCTTCTATACAACCCTTCTCCTCCTGAAGGCAAAAACTCAGAGTCAGACTGTAGCCATGTTCCTTTACCTTGGACACCATAATGCCATGAAATCTCAGACCTGGCAGTGAGTGACCTTAAAAGAGAAGCCAGAATGTCAGAGCTGGAAGGGGTCTTAGACATCATTACAGAGAAGTTATGCTAGAAGGGTAAGAAGGAGGTATGTGTCTTTGGAAAATAAAATACAAACAAAGGAAACCAGTGAGACCTCAATAGAAGCACTTCCTTGAGTTGTCTTCCTTAGTGTGCTACAGTAATTACATGGCCAGTCCTCCCACTGAAGGTGTACTACAGAAAACTGATGGACTTTAATGACAACCCCTCTAAGACAGCAGGGGAAAGGAATGGTTCTGGTGGCTTCTGGCACCTTTGGCATTGCGTTGGCAACTTTCCCTGACATTAAAGACAAAACAGAAGGACGGCTCACAACCGGCTGTAAAAGGTTAGGTTGCCTGGCAAAGGCAAGCAGATGCATTTTCGTTGTCCTTTGTCATTTCTGTGCTTTGCTTCTGTCTTTATCATTTGTTTTCCTCTAATCACTACTGAAGTTGATACTTCAGGATAGCTTATAGTGTCGGGGAAAGGCCAACTAGAGAATGATTGACGTTCCTGGACACTCCCGCCCAAAATGATCTCTGTCTGGGGAAACTGCCCTCAGGAAACACATCCGGCCCTAACCTCAAAGAGGTAATGGGTTAGACCTGAGGTTTGTTGAGAATCTCAGTGAGGTCAACCTCAGCCAAGGAATGTGTTCCTCCGAACACTAGAAACTCCGTCCTGCCTCCCCATCACTCAACAGGCCTGAATGAGGGCAGAAAGAAGCCCACCACTAGATGGCAGCAGAAACTCAGAGATCCCGAGGAAGCGAGCACGTATAGGGAAGGCGAAAAGGAAAAGGAAAGTTCATACAGCCTAGTGGAAGGAGACAGCAGATTCAACTCAGGCTGAGCCTGAATAGAGAAAACGCTAGAAATGTGCCTCTCTAGTAAAACTGGATGGAGGGGGCAGCTAGGTGGCACAGTAAATAAAGCGCCGGCCCTGGATTCAGGATGACCTGAGTTCGAATCCGACCTCAGACACTTGACACTTACTAGCTGTGTGACCCTGGGCAAGTGACTTAATCCTCATTGCCCCGCAAAAAAAAAAAAAAAAAAAAAAAATCCTGGATGGAGAGATAGGCCAACCACGGGAGGGAGAGCTCCAGGCTGAGGCCTACGGAAGGGGGTGGCACATCTAAGCTGTTCATTAACCTTCCCGCCATACATGGACTGGACTAGAAATCTAACTGAACAAATAAGAAGAGTAAAGGAGAACAGCGGCTTTGCCCCTGGTTTTTCCCTGCCCGTTGCCTCTCTGCTCCGTCTTCTTTTCCGTTCTGGTCTGCTGGAATTCCTCAGCTCAGCTTTTCCTCGCCAGATCCTGTCTTTATTAACTCCAACCAGCCAAATACACATGTATCCAAACTTTGGAGAGCAAGACTAAGGGGGGGGGGGGGCGCGGCGGCGCGGGAGGTGGGGGGCAGCAAGCGCGCAGAAATATGGGAGTTGCTTGTTTTGCGGCATGAGGACAGTGGGCAGACCCCTCAGGCCGCCTTTGTTTTGACCCACATGTTGCCCTCTGGCTTCCTAAAGTGAGTCCTGTGATCTGGTCTTGGGATCCTTCTTTCCTGATTCTGAAGCCACAGAGGCAGCGGCTCAAAAGGCAGGGGTCCCGGGGAAGGGGGTAGCAGAGAGTTAGTGGGTTGTGGTCCTTGGGGACTGAACCCCAGGGAATGAGGAGAGGAACTGTGTGGGAGGGAACGCTCTCGTATGTAGACCGCCCCCCGATTCGTGCCTCAGATCTAATGATGATAAATAAAATCGAGTTTGCCTTAGCTCCCCACGGAGGCCGCGGAGCCACAGGGAATAATGAGGGCTGTGCCCCCATCTGTCTACATTAGCAGGAAACTGGGCACTTCCGATAGCGAAGGGATCGATTTTCCCAGCCGGAGCAGAGGTTTCCCGACTCTTCGTGAATAATCGCTACCCTTTGTGAAATTCATAATAATTAGTACGCGACTGGTTTCGTTTTGTTTGTTTGTTTTTTCCTCGCGTCCCTTTCTCCAGGAGGCTGGAACCAGGAGATCACCTGGGGACCGCAGGAGAGCCTCCGCTCCAGGCTAGCCCAGTTGCCGAGCTGAGAAGGATGAGCGAGGGCGCGAAGGCTCTCTGGGTCGGAGAGGGAGGGGATCTGGGGCCAGCCTTGCCCAGAGAAAGGAGACCGGGACAACAGGACCAAAGGTGCTGAAGGCAAAGAAGTAAGGAGTTTGCGCCCTCCGCTAAGAACAGTAGTCTTGGAACAACTTGGGGTCTGACCCCCGCCCCCATGCTCGAGCTGCTATGTCAGAGTCCAGCCTATGGAGAGGCCGGAGGGGGGGGAGGGGCGCCGCAGAAGCTAAGGGGCGGGCTGCACCGGGGGAGAAGCCCAGGGGAGCTGTCTTTTTGTGGGGCGCTCCAGAAAAACTGCGTTAGCCGAGAGAAAGACGACCTTCCCTCCCGGCCTCCCACGGACGACGGTGATTGCGTCTGATTCTGCTTTTCTGGGAGTCCGTCCCCAGCCACTTCAGGAACTAAGGAGTATAGCATTGTCTAAGGTGTGCACAGAAGCCCAAGCTCGGCCAGGACTCCAGGGATCTGACTCTCGATATTCCAAGATTTAGAAAGAAATCGAGGCCCGGGCAAGACGAGAAAAGAAATGCCGAAGCAGGCGTACGGCGCTTCCTGCTGTGCTGAAAGAGCCAACCCTAGCCAGTGGCTCTGACTCGAGAGACACTGGGTGACAGGAGGCCGAGACGCCAGGAAGATGATCCGTCCTCGGTGCTGAAACAGAGATTCACTGACCCGGATTGCGATGGACTCGCATCCAAAGGCTGGAATCAGAAACTTGAACTGGATTAGGAGGAAAGTGCGGAGCCCGGGATGGTGCGCTGTCCGCGGTGCTGAAAGAGAGCCAGCGTGTAGCGCACTCTAGCTTCACCCTGACGGGAGGAAGCTGGCTACGCCGCGACGCCGGCTGTCTCGTCTCAACCTGGGCACCCAGAACTTTATACCGTATATAAGCCACGGCAGTTTCAGGAGAGACCCAGACTCCTCTGCATTATCTGCTGCCAAAAGTGAGCCTAGAAGAGAATCCTAGAGAGGCGAGAGGGAGCGAGCGCGCCTTTTTGTAAACCTTCCCTCAAACGTAGGCAGACATTGCAGGGTCTCAGAAGTAAACATGAAGGGCAAGCCAATTGTGAAGCTCATCTGCCTGTCCTCTGAATATTCAATGACGAGACCGAAGGCGAATATTTGCTAGTCGAATCGCTTCACCTTGCCCCCAAGGAAGTCCCCGTTCCCCAACTTTACGGAAGGTTTAAAAATAGCTTTAAGGCTTTAGTAAAAGACTGGGGTGGAGTGTCAGGTCTCTGCCTCCTCTTCCAGTGGTACGTGCACCTAACGTTACACAGCACATTGAGACCATGCTCCGGGTCCTGTGATATCTTCCCAGCCCCCGTCTCCGGGAAGCCTGGGGTAGGAACTGAAGAGGAAGTGAGTGAAAGGCAAACTGCTGCCTGGGTAGCCCAGGGAAAAGAAAGGAAGAAGGAAGAAAGGGATGGAGGGAGAATGGTGCAAAACCCAGAAAAGAGAGGCGCAACGAGGAGCTGGTTTCTAAGGAAACACTGTACTTGACTAAACGGCGATTTGACGGATTGTGAAAAAAAATACAAGCAAAAGGGAAAGCCTCTCTCTCTCTCTCTCTCTCTCTCTCTCTCTCTCTCTCTCTCTCTCTCTCTCTCTCTCTCTCTCCCTCCCTCCCTCCCTCTTTCTTTATTTCCCTCCTTCCTTCTTCCCTCTCTCCCTCCTTTCCTTCCTCTTTTTCTATTTCCCTCCTTCCTTCTTCCCTCCCTCTCTCCCTCTCCTCCTTTTACTCCCTCTCCTTCTCTCTTCTTTCCGCCACTTACTACTACCTCTCTCCCCACCTTGATTTAAAGCTTCTATGATTCAGAGTGGCCTCAAGTTCAGGGAACAGAAGAAGGGCAAATGGGGGTTCGGGAAGAATACAATCAGGGCTGAAAATGTGGACCTGAGAAGGTAACTCTGAGTGGGAGAGCCTTCAGATAACTCTGGGTGGGGAAGCATTCCTCTCATGAGCAGAACTAGCAGATATCCCATAGAAGAGGTGCTACCTCTCTGTAAAGCCCCACAAGCCTAGCCCAGCTGCTGAACTTTCTCTGAAGACCCCTGAGGCTCCGTATTGAGTCTGCCCAATTTCTTAAGCCTGTGCCTCCGAGGTGAAAGAAACTCCTGGCACTTGTTTACAGACTTCATGGTTAAATTTACAGCCATAGGCTGGGGAAGGGGGCATGCTAGAACCTCAGCCCACAGCCGCAGGGCTTAGACTGCAAACTTGGGAAGCCTTTGCTCAGGCTCCTGGAATTCTTTCTCTTCTCCGGCCACCCCCACGAGTGGTCAGTTCCTCATTCTCTTCTTCCTTCCTCCACTCCTCCTTCCCACATTCCTCGATGTCCCCTGATCCCTCCAACCAACTCGTCCTTCCCTCAGTCTATCCTTCTGGTCTCCAGGCTGTCCTGGGGCAGGAGGAAGGGGAATCATGCCTTGACCCGCCTTGGGAATTTGCCAGCCCAGGCCCCATCTCGGAGGGCGCCTCCGCCCTCCCAGCCTCCCTGGCATAGACAGAAATTGAGATTGGCGATCTTTTCAGCTAGGGCTTGGCATTTCCTCCTATCAGCCTGACAGAGCCAACTCCGGAAATTGCCGGTAATATTCATCTGGGGAGCACTTTCATTAAACGTAATTCATTCGACTTTCACTATAAATTGAGTGACATCCTTACAGCGGAACCTTTTTATCCTTGATTAAGTGCTTGCCAAGCTTTGGTTTTTCTCTTTATTGTCACATTCCTTCAAGCAGAGTCGTCAACATGCCAATCTGCCGCATAAAAACGCGAGCGTCGTGTTTACAAAGCACCCAAGAGCTTGTTTAATGCTGACTTACAGAAAGAGCTCGTGGGGAGCTGATAAATCACGACAGCGACTTGACACAACCGGTCCGTGGGCCCTGGCGCCGGCAGCCGGGAGCAAGAGGGCAGAGGAAAACAACGGGGAACCCGAAAGGGGGAGACCGACGAGCAATCTTGGGAGGTTCCCCGGGGCAATCTCCCTCCCTGATGAACAGGATCAGAGAGTTTTCCTTTTATTCATTAAAATGGCGCTTAGAGAGAGACCAAGTAGGTCATTATTTGGCTTATACTGGAGAACTGCAAGTCGGAGAGTTCGGCTATCCCCGGGCATCTTTATGAATTGAATCTAGGCGAGCTGCCTTCTATTCAAAGTGGAGAAGTGGAGGGTTCCAAAGCCCTCCTTGAGCCAGCAAGTGAGCAGCACACACACACACACACACACACACCCCTTTCCAGATGGTGTCAAGAAAACCAGCCACAGATTCAACGTCTTTACAAAATTGCTAAACAAACAATAACACAACCATAAATATCCTAGCTTGCCCAGAACTGACAACAAAGTAGACCCCATTGGAAGTAGGGGTTCAATGGGAGGGTCCTTCAAGGGAGTTCATTCTTACTAAACATCCAAGCGCCCCCAAATATTTTGAAACTGAGAGACCTGAACACCACACCCTCTGGTACGTGCACCTTGGGAGATTCTGTCTTCCCTTTCTCCCTCTCCTTCCTTAAAATTGAAGACGCAAAAGACAGAAAATTGTTTATTTGACAAAGCAATACCCAAATGCTTTCATCACAAAAGTGCCTTTTGGAAAATACTGTAGACAGTTGTTATTACTGGACAATGCTGTCAATTTCTATGGTCTGCAGAAAATCTAGCCTCACATAGAAAAGTAGGCCATGGGCCCATATCACAAAAATCAGCCGATTTCCTTCCCTGCCACCTGATCTATTTTTCACCACGACAACACTTTCATTAAGGGGGAAATCACGGGCAACAATTCAAAGCCAAATAGAAATCAAACCAGCACAGAGACTGGGGCCACGAACTTAATCGTTTTTGGTGTGTGTTTTTTCCAGAAGCAAAAAAAAAAAATTCACTTCAGGATGGCTTAGCAACAGTCAAGCCATTTCCCTTCCTCCCAAAGCCTCAGCCCTTTCCCCTAACCTATCACCCAGATGTGGAGAAGGCCAGCATTCTCTGCTAATGGACCATAGCCATGTGGGGCCTGCCAAGGCACTGGGGTTCCTATCTGATTCAATGGAAAGTTTATTTCCTTCTCCCCCCACTCCAGGAAAATATTTGTTCTCTGAGCTGTTTGTTTGCACATCAAGAGATCAGATCTTCTCGGCAGTCTCAGAGCTGGGGCACTCAGTTCTCCTAAGTCAGAGATTGCTGTCTGTGTCCAATGTGCTCCTAACCTTCCTTTGCAGTCTGACTTATTAGGGAAATCAACAGATGACAATGAGGTGTGGCCCTGTGGGGATTTTTCTTTGTCCTTTTCAAGGGCAAAAAGAAAATTAAAACCTATCATAGACAATTGCTTTAAAAAAACTGTGATTTAAAATGTTGGTGGACAGTTTAATCTTCAGTCATTGGAAATTACAACAACCCAACCCAGAGAGGTGACCCTCACCACCCCCCCTCCCAACCCTGCTCTCTCTTCCTCTGCTGCCCCTTTTCCCCACAGTGCTGGCAGCTTGGTAGGATGCTGTTCATAAAGGGGTAAGCATGGAATGATTGTCTTTCCCAATAGCTCAAAGCACAAATATTCCACCGGCTCCAAGATCCCTCATAATCTTTGGTGAGAAGTCACTGGGTAAACAGCCTCATCCAAATCTCAATTCTTCCCCCACGGTGGTTTGCCAGAAGCTCCATTCTACTCAGATTAGAAGCAGATTTCTAGAGGTTTTGACTAGGTGTGTGCCTGTTCTCACCAGCCCGAGGAGGTCCCCCAGGGGTTCATTCTTCTCCCTGGGAGCATTAATATGCCCCATATGGGAGCTATCTTAGTGACAAGGGACACATTTGCTGAAGGCCCTTCAACCAAGTAACTTTTCTGTCCGTGTTGTTGGGGGCTGCTTCATAGACTTCTAGGTTGGAGAGGGGTCACTCCCAAACTAGATTCCTCCACCATCTCTAAGGAAATGTTCTCCTGAGTCCCTTGTTGTTCTCGACCTGCCCAAGGGAGAAATAACTCCAGTTAAGATGTCCCCTTGTCTGTGCCAGGAACCACATGCATCTCCCCTCAACCCCCTTTCTCCTGGAAAAGGGGGGGGGGAATTCAGCCGCTTCCTCTCATAGGGTAGCTATGGTTGTCAGGTCACCAGGGAGAGTTCTAGCCCTGAAAGGGCTTGGGGAAGAGGGGGAGGGAGGAGATCCTGGTGCCTCTTTTTTCCGGGAGCTTTCACGAAGCTGAGCCCTCCCAGCCTACCATCACCCAAAAGATTCCCAAATACCTTTGTCCAAATGGTCACCTGAGTGGTCCGAATGTGTTTGCAGGTGCTCAGCCCCTTTGCAAACTCAGGTATTCTACTAGCGAAGGAGCTCTATAAGTGAACTTCGGGGATCGTTTTCTGATTCACTTCCAAGAGAAAACGAATACTGCTTGGAAGATACAAGCCCATTCTAGTGGACCCTCTTAACAGCTACTTCTATCCTTAACCACCCTTACCCCTACCCCAGTCCTTCTGTTTGTACCGAAAATGTACTTCAAAAGGTGGAAACCATCACCTCACTTTCCTCCGAAGGTTGCTGCTCCATGGAGGGGGGGGGAAGGGGAGAGAAACCAATAACACTGGATCGCAGCTCAGCAGAGGGCTGGTCCCAGGCAGTGGAGAGGTGAGAGAAAAGGGCTCTGGGTCAACGGGGCAAATCAAGGCAAGACATGCAGAAAGGGGAAAGTCCTGGAGTCCCCGGATTCTGGCCCTAGACACATGAGCCTCTCTGTTCAGAAAGCACCTTAGGGCTAGTTCGGTTTAGCCCAAGAACACAGCAAGCTAGGCAGAGAGAAGCTCCCCAACTGGACTGCTGGCCTTGCAGCAGCACCTTAGGTGATACATATGCCTAGCCTCCTACAGCAAGCTTGAGTGGAATTGAAAGAGCCCGAGGAAAATAAATATTCAGGCTTCCTCTACGGGTAGGAGGAGCCTGGGGACCTGAGGGATCTCAGGGGAATCTCAGTGCAGAAGCTAGGCCAACAAGGCCTACCTAGCGTCTTATAGCACCAGAGACTCCTTCCTCCCAAGAAGATGGAGTTTATCTTCTGGACAGCGCCGATCCCATGGCCTGACGCCGCTTATGCACAGCCCTCACAAAACTCAAGAAAGTTGAATCCCTACCTCCAGCAACCTCAGTAGCTCAGTGTCGAAGCTCTAAAGAACCCTGAACCCCGACCCCTAACCAGAGAGGCGTCCTGCCTGCGCGATGGAATCACACTGAAGAATGGGAGAGAAAACCCTCAGCCTGACAGCCTCCCACCCCACCTCTCTCTCTCTCTCTCTCTCTCTCTCTCTCTCTCTCTCTCTCTCTCTCTCTCTCTCTCTCTCTCTCTCTCCCCCCCCTCCCTACCTCCCCCCCGTCACACACACACACACACACACACACACACACACACACACACACACACACACACACACACACACTTAGAGAGAAAGGAAGGAAAGGGCTGCGTCTCTGACTCCCCTTCCAGCAGTGGCTTTATTGTTCACATCGGGGATTGTTTTCGAGAAATTGGGAAATCGCCTCTTTTCTCGGTGCTGCCAAAAGGCATTCAGGTAATGAAGTCTGTGAGTGAGCGGTAATTGGATCCGCCTAATTTGCTCCCGGAATGGGTCTCCCAAGTTCCCCGTTTACAATTAAGGGGGGGTGGGGACGCGGACCAGCATTGGGTGCTCAGAAGGCAGCGGTGAAATCCAGGTTGTGGGGCTCGGGATTGGGGAGAGATCTCAGCTGCGCGTACACACACTGACCAATATTTGCTGCAGTCTTCTGTCTGGCTCTGGACCGCTCTGTCCAAGACCAAGAAGAGGCTGAGCCCACCCCGTCAAAGAGCGCCTAGTCTTACTTTCTGAGAAGACCTGTTTAGACCAGTCGCCTGCCTGCCTGCCTCCCAGCCTACGAGGTGGTTGGAGAGCCCCTTGGGGCGTCGGGATGGCGGACGCCTCCCCTCCACCCCCGCCCAAGTCCGTTTGCTTGTCTGTCTTGCCCCTCCCTTGGTACGTTTCCCTTTCTCTCGGGCCTCTCTTTTCAGGCTCGCTGCTCTCCCACTGTAAGACTCCCCGCCCGCCCACCACACACACACACACACACACACACACACACACACACACACACACACACACACACACACGCACCTGCCCTAGTGTTATTCTGTTATTCTATCCAGGTAAGGGGGGGGGGCGCTAATAATGGCGGAGCCTCGAAGACATGCCCGCACGAGAGCTACTCAGTGGCTTTGGAGATACCAAGGAGCAAGTGGGAGCCGCCAGTGCCCTTGCTCAATGACCACCCTATGTTCACCTGTTTGCCCCTGAGGTGTCCAAGACCCGAGAGGCTGACACGCAGCGCCCTCTGGCGGCCCTGAGCAGCCACAGATGGAGAAAAATGCGGCCCCAAGTGGAGGTGGGGGAGGGGTAGTAATTCTCACCCCCAGTAACCTGTGAAGGTCTCTCTCCCTCTCTCACTCTCTCCTTCCCCCCCGCCCCGCTCTCTCTCTCTCTCTCAAACAGACACACACACTCACCCTAAACTCCAGCCACAGAGTCCTGGCCTCCTCTCCGTGACTTCCCTGAACCCCTGATCCAGAAGCTGGGGCGTCCAGGCTGGGAGCCCCTGAAAAGGGGCTCCCCACTGTCACTAGGCCCAGTCCAGGGAGACCTTCTACTAACCAGGCATGTGCCTGGATATTTCTGTACTTAGGGATAAGGATAGCAGTCCAAAAGCCAACCATCCCATGAGCAAGACAGCGAGGACTGAGTCCTGTTGAGCCCCTTTCTATAAGCCGGGGTCCCGCAGGATCCAATACACTAATAGACTGACGGTCAACTAAAAACAGGAATGCAACACACAGCCCCCAAGGGTGTAGAAGAAATGAACCTCTGCCAAGACCTGCCGAAGCTACTAACCGGGCCCCTTACACCGGTGCCAGGATGAGGGAGCCACCGAAAGAGTGTGTGAGGGGAAAGGGGTCTTTGATCACGGAGAGGAAGTGGGAAGCAGAGAGAAGAGGCCTTCAGTGCTGTGTTTCTGGGATCATGGGAGCGGTGAGATGAAACCCTGAGGCGTTTGCGGGTGACCCTGTCATGTTCGCACACTCATCCTAGATGAGCCCTACAACTCGGAGAAAGTTGCCCACCCCCCTTCCCATCTCCGTTGGAGAACTTTCAAAGTCACCAGCCAGGCACAAGGTCTCTGTCTCCTCATATTTATTACCTGTGCCAGAAAGTCTCTGAGCCCACTGGCCCCTCTGTGGCCCCTCTCCCCCAGAGCCCTCCCTCTCCCCTCAGGGAAGGCACTTATGCACAGGCGCGCGCAACAAATCCCACACACAAACACACACACACACCTCAATCCTTTCTCTCTGCATCTGGATAGATGGGGTTCAGGGCCCTCTCGGCAGGCTCTTCGGAAACACAAGAAAAGGGGCGGGAGGGGTGAGGGACCCCTCTGAAAATCGAGCCGGAGGCAGGAGGTCAACTTCACCTCACTGTTCCCAACGAATCCCCCTCTCGCCTAGGTCTCGGAAGCCGCCCGGCGAAGCATCTCTCGCCCTGCCCCCCAGGCCCCGATCTCCAGCCTTCCCGGCCCCGCCGCTTCCTTTTCTTCCCGCTGAATGCCAGAAGAGCCGAGACCGTGCGAAACTCACCAGGTACAGAGTGGGCTGCCAGAGGAGAAGGACGTACCAATACGCAGCCTGCATCCTCCCGCGTCTCAAACTTCCTCACCTTCGCCTGCGCTGAGTCTCTGTTCCCTCAAGAGCATAGATCCCCCTGACGTCCACTTCACAGAGCAAGGAGAGCTCTCAGCAGCCTAAACAAAAACGAAATGATAGAACCCATGACCATCCGGCAGACAAGGAGACAAGGAGAGGCGGCCACTGGAGCACCGCGGGTCAGAAAAAGGAACCCCAGAGAAAAGGAAAGAACTCTGAAAAGCCGGTCAATCCAGCTCCCGCCCGAGGGAAGAACCAATAGCCGCGGCTGAGGGACTGCGAGAGTCCCTTGAGCCCTTCGCTCCCGGCCCCCCAGGGGCGGGTGAGGGCTGGAGACCGCCGAGCGCCGAGCGCCGAGCGCCAAGATCAGTGGCGTGCGTACTGGGCTGGAGCTGGGAGTCCCACTAGCCGCCAACGTGCCTTTCTTTCTGCTTTATAGCAAGCAGGGCGACTCGGACTCAAGGCGGCTGCTGGCTCCCCAGCAGCCCAGCCAGTCCCTCTCCACGCACACAGTAGCGGAGAGACCGGTCGGGAGGGGGAGAGGGGGACAGGGGGAGAGGAGGAGAGAGGGGGAGGGAAGGAAAGTGAAGAAGGGGGAGGGAGAGGGACAGAGGGAAAGGGAGAAGGAGAGGGAGAGAGAGAGAGAGAGAGAGAGAGAGAGAGAGAGAGAGAGAGAGAGAGAGAGAGAGAGAGAGAGATTGTGAGATTTGCATACAGAAAAATGTGGAGAAATCAATGTGCACACAATCTCTCTCTCTCTCTCACACACACACACACACACACAACACACACACATTCAGACATATACACACAACACACAGGTTCAGCATTCACTTTCTCAACCAAAGATAAACGCCTGCCTCTAACTTCTGGCGCAGCTCTAGAAAGGGGTGGAGGAGCTGAGGGTCGCCCAAAATATTTTTTCTTTTCTTTCTCCAAGTAGCCTCTCCACTTTCCTTTCCTCTTTGCTCCCTTCTCCATCCCAATCTACCAAGTAGAAGAGAGGGATAGGGGAGAAGGAGCGGGAGGAGAGGAGAGGAGAGGAGAGGAGAGGAGAGGAGAGGAGAGGAGAGGAGAGGAGAGGAGAGGAGAGGAGAGGAGAGGAGAGGAGAGGAGAGGAGAGGAGAGGAGAGGAGAGGAGAGGAGAGGAGAGGAGAGGAGAGGAGAGGAGAGGAGAGGAGAGGAGAGGAGAGGAGAGGAGAGGAGAGGAGAGGAGAGGAGAGGAGAGGAGAGGAGAGGAGAGGAGAGGAGAGGAGAGGAGAGGAGAGGAGAGGAGAGGAGAGGAGAGGAGAGGAGAGGAGAAACAGAGGAGGCCGGGGGTGGAATGGGGAAAACAGAGAAGAGGGAAAGAGGAGAGGAGGCAGGCAGGCAGGCAGGCACCCTTACACGTACCGCACCGAGGAGAGTGGGAAGGCGACCGGGTCTCTCTCCAGGAAGGCTCCATGTAGAAGAGAGCTACAGGGGTTGGTGCCGGGTGGTGGGCCGGCGGTCCCCCGGCGGGCGCTTCGCCTCCATGCCTCAGCAGAGGCGGGCGGGTTCCTCGGACTTGCCCAGCCTGAAAGAAAGCGACTCCGAAACTCCTCCCGTGCTCGCACCCAGGGGTGGGCGCAGTGCAAGGAAGCCCGAGGCTGCCCCGATGACAGCTGGATTCACATCGCAGGAAACTGAAGAGCTCAGGGGGCTGAGGAGGCCGGGGGAGGCAAAAGGAGGCTACGGCGAGAGCCCGAGGCAGGGCCAATTCCCAAAGAGACGCGCAGACAGAGCGACCAGCCCCGAGACCTGGACACGCAGGGCTTGAGACCCTCCAGGGCATGCACTGGGAGGCGGGACACGAAGTCCGAGGCAGCGGCGGCGGCGGCAGCAGTGGCGGCGGCGGGCGCGGGGAGGAGGAGCCGGAGCAGCCGCCTCTCCCGGCTTTCGCTGCCGCTCGTCTCTCTGGGCTGGAAACTGTGGGGCTGGAGGGAGGGGGACGACACGAGGGGAGGAGGAGGGGGAGGTGGCCAGCCTGCTGGGCGGCAACTTCCGAGGCAGATCCTGGTGTGGGGGAGGAGAGGAAGAGCAGGACTTGAGACTCTGGGGGAGTAGGGTGGAGGGGCGGGGGGAGGCTTGATCTCCCTGAAGCTGCAGGGCGCACTGACACCTCTGCGTCCGCTAGGCAGCGTTTCTAGCCTCCCCCTGCTCCGAGTCCTTTACCTCTACTCTCTCTCTTGCCCCCCACCCAGGGCTGCCCCGTCGCCATCCGTCACCTAAGAAAGAGGACGACCACCCTCCGCATACACATCCACCCTCACCTCCCAGCCTCAAACCAGAGCTGAAGCCGGAGCTCACCTCCTCTCGGCGGCGCCCTCGGGCCCGGGGCTACGTAGACGGGGCATGGACCTTGAGCTCAGTATCCCTAGCTCGCTGTGCCTCGGAGGCTTGGAGAAGCCAGTAGAGACGAAGGGAGAGGTGTTAGAGAGCACACTGGCGGGGGGGGGGGGGGGGGGAAGGGTTCAAATCTAGTTCCGTGGGGGTTCAGGGGACCCATTGGCCTTTGGGTCCCACATGGTCCCCAGAGCTACCTGGCGTGCCTCAGGTCAGGAGGAGACAAGGGTTGGTTCCGAGCTTTGCCCTCTCCCTCTCTCTTCTCTCTGTCTCTCTGTCTCTATTTCTGTCTGTCTCCTCTGCCCCTGTCTCTTTTTCTGACTCTCCCCACCGCCTCATCTCTCTCATTTTCTGTCTCCTCACTGGTTTCCCTTTCTTCCCCTGTATCGCTTTTCCTTCTCTACACTCCTTTCCTTCCTCTTTCGCTTTCTTATTTTCATCTCTCTAACTTACCCCCTATCCCATGAGACCTAAAAAGGCAGGTTCTCCTATCAGCGAGTGAGAGGCTCAGGCCAAGTAGTCATTCCCTCTCTTCCCTTTTTCCCCTCCTCCTCCTCTTACTCTGACACTAGAAGACCAGAATGGACCCATTCCTATTTGGCCTCTCCAGGCTGGCCTGAGCTGAGGGTTGGCTGGGCCGGAGGAAGCTCTCCCTCTTTCCTTCCCCCACCTAAATCTCCCCTTCCTGCCCAGTGTAGCCCGCATATTATCAAGCCCGGCTTGACGCTTGTCTTTCATCCAGACAATGAGGTGAGCCCATGCTCCACAAAAAAGACAAGCTGTGCGTTCTCGAGGCGTCTAACGGGAACTGTCCAAGGTGCCAAATGGCAGTGGCCAGACACCTCTGTGTGAAACCCGCCTTCCTCAGGAACAAGATCCGTTCGCCTCCAACCCTGCAGGGCGGATGAGGCTGATTTGAGGGTGTCGAGGGACCCCACCTACTCCCCAAACATCCTAGGTCACTTCAGCTCCGGTAGACCCCATGCGAACCTCTCGGCCAAAGAAAAGGAGGCAACGCCTCTCCCTAGAAAGACCACCGAGCTGCTGGCCTGCCTCCTACACTTCCTTTCAGGTTTTACGGAGCTCCAGCGGACCTCCAGAAAAGCAGCAGCAGTAGCTGCTGCTGCTGCTGCTGCTACTGCTACTACTATTAGGTTTCTGCCTCGGAATCTTCGTGGACAAAGGAAAAGCCAGGCAGAGAAGCATCTGCCTAACCCCCTGCCAGCATGGGGGCGGAGAAAGAGTAGGTATATTCTTTTCCTTCGCTGTACTTACCAACATTTCCATACTCGAGGAGAAAAAAGTAGTGTGCGACTTTTGTTAAGTCTTGTTCTGTCTTCTCTCCCAAAAGAATGGAAAACCCGGGGGATGAAGACTGGTTTATGTCCAGAGAAGGCATTCACTCAAGGACTGGTGATCGGCTAAAGGGCCTGTCGAAAATACAACTCAGTTTCCTCATTCTCCAGATGCAGAAACTGAGGGCTCAAAAAGAGAAATGACAGACATCCCTCTCTGGTCAAGCTCAATCACTGTTGCTTCTCTAACACTTAAAACTTAGAGGAGCAAAGTTTTGTTCTCATCCCACTACTAAGGGAGCTTCAAGGGCTCCCTAGGACCCCCAGAATAAAATAAAAAATCCTATGCCTCCCATCCAATACCTTCCACATCTAGGTAGCACCTGCTTCTCCACATGTTCCATCGAGCTAATTCCCTTTACCCCCAAACTCTCTCCTCTTAACTTTCTATTTTTGTTGTTGAGTTGTTCCAGTTTCAGTCATTCCCAAATCTTCATGACCCCATTTGGGGTTTTCTTGGCAGAGATACTGGAGTAATTTGCCATTCCCTTTTCCAGCTCATTTGACAAATGAGCAACTGATGAAAACAGGTTAAGTGACTTGCCCTGGGTCACTCAGCTAGTAAGTGTCTGAGGCCAGATTTGAACTCAGAATGAATCTTCCTGATTCCCAGTCCAGTGCTCTATCCACTGAACCACCTAGGTGCCCAGCAACTTCCCTATGGTTACTTAGTATTATTATAATTATCACCAATTTCTCAGAGGATAGTCACCTTAGTAGAGTCAGGCAATACTCTGTCTTTCTCTGCCTTGTCTGTCTCTGTCTCTATCTCTGTGTCTCTTGCTTTGGAAAATGCCAGACTTGCCCTCACTTCAAAAACATGCTCATTCCATGCTCTTTTCACCTTTGAGAATACAGATTCACAAAACCTGATTCTAAAATAGAAAGAATCAAGTACCTTTCAATTTCATCCTGCATAGAACTGATAATGTTAGAAAAGAAGTCACACAGCAACCCACTAATGGGGATGAATAAGCATCTTGGGTTGTGCAAATGGGAGCCCAGGCACCTTCTCTAGGAAGACCCAATGACCTGGAGTTAATGATTTAACTTTTAAATGAGCTTTACATCAGTCTTTTGCTATAGTGCTGGGCTCAGAACCAGGAAGTTCTAGGTGCAAATCCTGTCATTGACATTCACTAGTTGTTTAACCCTGGGATTTTCTCAGAAAATTCCAGATCACTGTTCACATCTATAGAACACCCAAAGCTTTGCTGAGCACTATAAAGACATTATCTCATTTGATCTTCATAATTGATTGGTGTTAGTATTGTCCCTATTTTGCAGATGAGGAAATTGAGGCTGAGAAAAGGTAAGTAACTTGTCCAGGGTCACACTCCAACCATTCAATTTTCCCTCTCTTCAGTTTCCTCATAGTAAAATAAGCTTAATAATAGCATCTATGTAGCAGGGTATTTTTAGGATCAAATGAGCTAATATGGTTTAAAGTGCTTTGTAAACCTATATGTTAGTAATTATACCTAACATAGAGTTTAACAAATCAATGTTATTGTCTTTACTAATATAATTATTTTACTTATATCATCATTTATCATTATTACTAATATCCTTAGTATTTATCTATTCATCATATTATTTTAGTTAGTTATTGTTTATTTATTATAATAATTATTATTAATCTCATTTTCTTCTCTTCCAGAGGAGTTCACATAGAAATGATCCTTGGTCACATCCATATCCTGCTATTATTCTCTTATATTTCATGTTCTTTAGACTTTTCTCCAGGTAAATCTGATGATTGCTTTTGTGATTGAACAAAAACAGGGGAAGGTCAACTACTCTTCTGTCCAAGGGCTCCCCAATAGTATGCCCCACCCTGAGCCAGCAGTAAACAGTACCAGGCATAACCTGTAAACCTCCTCCTCTTTCCAAGTGATTTCATTCTTTCTCCTTGGTCTTTAGACTTTGAAAACTTTTCATTCCCTATAGCTTGGAGATTGGTAGTATTTTTGTGGAGAAATCTCTTAAAATCATTATTCTTAAATTTCTGTGACAAATGTTATAGCTTGGTGATTGTGAATAACAGTTATGCCTGTGATAATCATCCACTTTATTGGATGAGTCCTCCAGGATATTTTGAAGTCCATATTTATAAAATGGGGATCTATCTTCTGTACATGAAAGAAAGAGAATTCCTGATATATAATTTCAGCCACCAGGTCATGTCTTGCTAGATATTCAGTAAGTGGGGGCAGCTAGGGGGTGCAGTGGATAAAGCACCAGCCCTGGATTCAGGAGGACCTGAGTTCAAATCCAGATTCAGACAGTTGACACTTACTAGATGTGTGACCCTGGGCAAGTAACCCTCATTGCCCTGTGAAAAAAAAAACAAAAAAAAAGGAAAATATATTCATTAAGTACTAAATTTTTGCAGCCTGCAATGATGTTACATAGTTTTTGCCATTTCTTTGCACAATCTGCATTGTTTGCTAAGTTTGGCCACTCTAAGGATAAACCTTCTGTAGTTTCTGGAATTGCTCTTGAATTAGCATCATAACCCCCCCCCCTTCTCTAAATAAATCTATATGGCTCAGGCATTCATTCAATACTTCCTTGTCAACACATTTTTAGTAGAATCCACATAGATGTTGTCCAGGAAGGGCCTTTTGGTTCTACTCTTGGATTTTTGCCCTTTTTTCATGCAGGTAAACAAATATCAGTTACATCCAACAAATTCAATGGTGAGTAATTATCGTCAGTCTTCATTGCTACAAGATGAGCTGATGCATTTTTCTTCCAAAAGTATTTCTTTAAGTTTCTAGTCTGTTTCTTGTGTTCTCAGAGGGTGTCTCTAAGATCCTCTTCTTGTACTTATTATTCCTGTTTTGTTCACCTCATATTTATTTTTTCAAGAATGTTCAGCCAGGGGGCGGCTAGGTGGTGCAGTGGATAAAGCACCGGCCCTGGATTCAGGAGCACCTAAGTTCAAATCTGGCCTTAGACACTTGACACTTACCAGCTGTGTGACCCTGGGAAAGTCACTTAACCCCCATTACCCCACAAAACAAAAAAGAATGTTCAGCCCACATCATTTCAGTCCAACCATCTAATTTTTAAGAATAGCAGATGTATTGAGGGGTGGGAAGGCTGAAGGGTGGTGGATGATCCCCTCATTATCAGACCTCTGATTTACTCAAACATTTTAGAAAATAAGAGTCTAAAGGCTTGAATTTATTTTTTAACATTTTTAAAGGGCTGACACTACCCAAGAAAAATAGTGTGACATACTTGATATGTCTTGCCTTGAAGTCTTCCTGACTTCCTGAGTAACAATTCTGCCTCTGTCTAACACACATTAACTATGTGCATCCAGGATTGTCATTGAGCACCAACCCTAGAATCAAACAAAGAAACTACTGCTTATTGCAAAATCTATGTCAGTCAGGAACTTTACTGCCTTGAAGGTCCCCTGGCAACTCTCTAAGAAACTAAGGAAGAGCATAGTTTCTGATCTTCAAAAACAGAAGGAGGGAATCTTCATATCTGGACATCACCACATTAATGGATCATACATCCAGACTCATCACAAATGTACTTTAAAAAGACCAATACATCCTTACTGTCTTTCACCAGAGATGTCATTGAGATAACTGACAATGGAGATCCACTCTCAGGGCCAATCTTTACTCATCACAGTGATGCTGAGCAATCCTTTATAAACTAATAGAAATTCCTTTCCTCAAATCTTGTCTGGAATTTTAAAATAAATGCACAATAGGGGCAGCTGGGTGGCACAGTGGATAGAGCACCGGCCCTGGATTCAGAAGGGCCTGAGTTCAAATCCGACCTCAGACCCTTAACACTTACTAGCTGTGTGACCCTGGGCAAGTCAGTTAATCCCAATTGCCTCACCAAAAAAAAAAAAAGAAATTCACAATATTATCAGGCATCATTTCCCTCTTCCATAGGAAAAAATGAGAAAACTCAGGAAGTCTACCCCAGAGAAACTTGAACACACCCCTGAACTGAGCTGGGTAAGTTTGCTCCACACTCAGGCAAAGTGAAACAAGCTTCCTTATAAGTCTACAATCCTCCCTGAACCCCATCCCCCCAGAAAGATTCATTTGAAAATACCAGATGCTGCTGCTGAATGATTTGGGTTTTCATAGTGGGATGGGGTGGGGCATGGAGAGAAATGTGTTGAGAGCAAAGGCAGAGGTCATCTGAATGACCATCTCCATTCCACAATTCTTTCTGCATTCTGCATCAAAAACAAGAACAAGATTTTCTTTTATTCCAATGAAACCCTGCCCTGAAATAAGTCAGTTATCTAGAAGCTCATCAGGATTGACCTTAGCAAACAGAGGAAATCCAAGACTTTATATCTCAACCTAAATAGACAATGGTTATGCTTGGGCTGGAAATTAAATCCTCCTGCCTTGTTTATCTAAGTGTAACCAAGTGTCCCTGTGCTACATGACTTTAGGCTAGTCCCTTAGCCTCTTGGTCCCTCACTTTACTCATTTGAGAAATTATAGAGATGTGGGGATTGGACTTGATGACTTCTAACATTCCTTATTAACTTAAAATTCTAGATTTTATTATTCTGAATTTCTGTAAAGTTACTATGGGAAAGTGTCAATTCTTACACTTGGAAATTAAAAAAAACAACTTCCCAAATAAAAACGGTTAGTGATAATCCAAAAGATAAGTGGATTTTAGTGGCCTACAAGCTCAGCAAGAAGTAGTCGTGTGATAAGGAAGCTTAAAAGGCTTTGGACTTTGTTGGACTAAAGTACACAAGGTTTTGCTTCCAGGAAAGAGAATGTGGTAGACCTTCAAAAGTCTGGCCCTGTGAGTCCTCTTCTGGGACCTTGTTCTCTGTTCTAGGTGCCACATTTTGGGAAAGACTTGGATGAGCTGGAGAGCATCCTGAGGAAAAGCACTAGGAAGGTGAAAGAGCCATGAGTCCAAGCAGGTAAAGATCAGATATGGGATGTTTACCCTAGAGAAGATCCAACTAAGGGGAACCATGACTACTCTCACATATTTGAAAGGCTGTCAGGAAGCTAGATGGTGCAGTGGATAAAGCACCAGCCCTGGATTCAGGAGGACCTGAGTTCAAATCTGGCCTCAGAGACTTACTAGCTGTGTGACCCTGGGCAAGTCACTTAATCCTCATTGCCCCACAAAAACAAAAAAACACAATAACTTCTATGTGTAGTGAACCTGTGTCTTGAAAGGCTGTCATGTGAAAGAGGATAGAACCAGGGCTAAGGCATGGAAAATGCAAAAGAGCAAATGTAGACTTATGGTCAGGAAAGACATCCTAACAATGAGAGCTATAACAAAGTAGAGTAGAGTAGACCTCAAGTTCTGGATTCTCTTTCATTTAAAAAAATCTTGAAGCAGAGACTGGAAAACCATTTGTCAGGTATGATGTATTGGGGATTACTTCCAGGAATGGGTTGAATTGGGGTCCCTTCTATGCTGAGATTCTCAGAACCCCTGATGAAAAAAGAAAGTAAATGTCTTAGTTAAAGGATGAATTACCACTCAATAAACATGCATCTTCAATTTCATTCAGAAATGCAAGAACTTTATAAGTGTCCAGGCAGTTGGCTACAGTGTTTGCCCTTTATGGCCACTGTCCAGTGTGCACAGGATCCAAATAAAAGAAGGCTTCCCTGCCCATGGCAAGATTCTCCAAATCCTCCTACTCATTCATGATGTTACACTTCCTGCATCAAACCATGAAATGTTACATAGTCACCTCAGTAAGACGTGAAAGAAGCTATTCTACCCATCTACATTAGAATACCACAGTGGATGAGAAATGCACATTGTCCATACTGGCCCACAGCTAGTTGGGCCACTTGGTCCATCATTTCAGGTATCTTTGTCAGGAGTTAATGAAAGGTAGACAAGAAGCCAAGCTCAGAGCTGAGTAGGAATGATTAGACTAGATAATTTGGGGAAACGGTATAGCAAAGCTTTCCCTGTTCCCAAACTGTGCCCTACATATAAGCCCATCTCTCCACAACAACATTCTCTCTGGGATTCCAGATAGCTGAAAAACATTATCTTAGAAGACTCAAAATAAGAAATTATTCAAAGTACCTTGGAAAGATACATAGTATGGGGGTGAGAATTGGGGAGAAAGCATGAGCTATCTGTAGATTGTGTCCTCAGTACTTAGAGCACAGAGTCTAGTGCAAGGTGGGTACTTAATAAATGATCATTGATTCATCAGTCTATTTATTGTAGCATATTGCCAGCAGGGACTTTCATGCAAGAAAAGAAATGACAACCACATTCAACCACCTAGTAAGTATAATAAGCCATGATTCAAGCCTGGATCTCTCCAGACTCACCAACAGGTTCTTTCCTGTAAGGCCAAGCTTCCTCCAGGAATTGGGACCAAAGGTGTCTCTATTTGGGGCTTTCAGCTAAAACTTTATGCATTCTCCTTCTGAGTTTTCTTTCTGTAACCTTCCCTCTAGTCTATCAGGTAACTCCTTAGAGGTTCCTTGTCAAAAATTTGTTTTGAGTAGGTTTTGCATGACATCAGACTCAGATTCCCAGCACACAGATGGCCATACTTACATGGCTAGTCCCCAAGGCCCCTTCCAGCTCCTTCATCCTGGGACTTTGTTATGCATTATTTGCGGATATTTTCTCCTGGGAGAATCCAAACCTGGCATTTTTACTACTTTCAAGGAAGTGTCAGATTGTGCCTAGGATAGCCAAGATTTTTCAGAGTTCATTTTTTTCCAGTAACCCCAAGTAGAAAGGGATGTATTTGGAGAGGGAAGAAAAAGTAGAAATAAAGGACCTTTTACAGTCCTGAGGTATTTACTATTGGACTGTAGCAGAACTTCATTGGAAATCAGGAAGAAGATTCACGAGATTACCTTGACAAGAATGTTTTAACACTAAGATCCCTGCATTATTGTAGGAAAGCAGTTGCCGAGCTCTGAAGTAAAGAAGCTCAGGGACTCAAAGCTTTTATGAGTGAGTGCCCTCTTTTAACAGGTGCTTTATGTGTCCTGTCCTTCAGTCCCCTTTTCACTTGTCCCAATTATGTGAGAACATGAAGTTTCTTTCTGTAAATTAATCACACCAACAAATTTCCCAAAGAGAAGGCCCACCTTAGTCTAGACGAGAAGCTTAGAAGCAGGTGGGAAGCTGGCCACTCCTTAAAAGGAAAATTCTCAGCTTCAAAACAAAAACAAAAAAACAGAACTAAAAATGAGCATAACTCTGCACTGCTCTCCAATGTCAAGACTCTTTGCTGGTGTACACTCTGAGGAGCATGAACAGAGACTTTCTGAAGGCCAGACTATTGAGGACAAAAGACTGAAGGAACACAGTTTTCTCAATGAAGTCAAGCTCTTGCTTTTTTGGCCAGAGAGCCTGCCTGCAATGCAGTGATGGAGGGCTGGAGAGTGTCAATCGTGTGGCTGTGCTTCGTCTACAGGAAACTGCAAAGTGAGTTCAACAAAGTTTCATCATGAAAAGAGCTGACATTCCTGTGGTGACTTCAAATTTACAAGACATTTTATTCACATGATTGCATGGGAGTTTCACATCTATATAAGGCAGAAGTTCTAGGTATTATTAAACTCATTTTGCACATGAGAAAACAGACTCAGAAAGGTTCTGTGATGTTCCCAGGTGAACACAGCTGGCAAATGCTGAGGGGAGGCTAGGAATCCAGACCTTCCTGGCAACAGATTAAATGCTCTGTTCTCTATTGTAAAGCTTGAGTTATACAATATCAAATGGCTGGCTATTTGGAGATGTAGATGCTTCCTTTGATACCCAAATATAGCCTTATAAAGATTAGGTCTAGGGGCAGCTAGGTGGCATAGTGGATAAAGCACCGGCCCTGGATTCAGGAGGACCTGAGTTCAAATCTGTCCTCAGACACTTGACACTTACTAGCTGTGTGACCCTGGGCAAGTCACTTAACCCTCATTGCCCCCCCCCCAAAAAAAGTAAAAGATTAGGTCTAGCAGTGGCTTAATGGCTATGTTTTCCTAGCTGTCAGTCAGTCAATCATCCATCTTTGGTTGTTCTAGGCACTGTACTAAGAGATAAAGAAAAAGGCGGTAACAGTCCTTGCCTTCAAAAAGCTTACATTCAAATGGTTCCCCTTTCTTTTCCTCTCTATCACTGTCACTTCATGAGTTTATCAACTCCTGTGGAGTCAATAATCATCTCTATGTGGGTGGTAGACAGATCTATGAATCTAACCAGGCTTCCTCTCTCTCTCTCTCTCTCTCTCTCTCTCTCTCTCTCTCTCTCTCTCTCTCTCTCTCTCTCTCTCTCTCTTCTCTGTGGCCAAGTATTGTCTTTTCTACTTTCCCAACATCTTTCCTATAGGTTCCCTTTTCTCCACTTACATGGAGACCACCAGCTACAGCTTCTTTAAACCTTTGTTCTTCATGATTCTCCAAGGCATCTTCTAACGATGTTGATGATGCTAATCTGATATTGTCCTACCCATCCCCCACACATCACTTATCACCTTAAGGAGCAGATCAAAGTCATCAGCTTAGCAGGTGACATTCTTCACAGTCTTGTTCATTTTCACCTTCCCAGACTTCTCACACTTTATTCCCCTCCATACAATCCATCTATGGTTCAGCTACACTGGCTGACTTTGAACAGGATACTCTTAAAGCATCAACATAGGTTGCTAGAGTCTTCCTTTCTAAGATGACTTTCCATTTACTCTGTATTTATCCTGCATATATCAAAGGATGCGAAGTATGCATGTGTTGTCTACTTCCATTAGAATGTAAGTTCTTTAAGGGCAGAAACTTGAATTTTGTTGGGGGTGGGGGAGGGGGGCGGGGACAAAATCCCCAGCTCTTACCACAATGCCTAACACATAGTAAGCATTTAAGTAGACTTGGTGACTGCCTGAGTGACTGTTTTGCCTAATAGTGGTATTGCTCAATCAAAGAGTAAGTACAGTTCATTGACTTTGAGAATATAGTTCTAAATTGCTTTCTATGATAATTGAATTAATTTACATCCCTACTAACAGTGAAGCAGTGTGCCTGTCCTCCCACAGCTCCTCTAACAAGGGATATTTTCCTTTTTGTCACCTTTATAAAGTATGAAGCAGAATGTCAAACTTGATTTAATTTGAATATCTCTAATTATTAGTAATTGGGAAATTTTTCCATATGGTTGTTAATGGATTACATTTTTTCTTTATAAAATTGCTGTTCACATCCTTTAGCTATTTATCTATTGAAGAATGGGTCTTTTGTCATATAGCTACCTCAGGTCCCTAAATAATATGACCTAAAAAGGCCTCGAGCAAATTTCAGCTATTAAAGTTTGAAACTTTAGACTGCACTTAAATTTTTGGGACACTGCATTTCTTTGACAGCAGACCTTTGTCGGAGAAATTTGGTAAACAAGTTTTCCCCTGTGTTAAATATTTCGCTTCTAGTTCTATTTGCATTGATTTTGTTTGTGCACATTTTTAAAATTGTGTAATAAAAATTATCCACTTTTTCTTTTGTGATCATTTATATCCCTTGCTTGGTCAAGAACTCTTCTCCTATCCATAGTTATGAAGGGCATCTTTTTCCTTTCTCCTATAATTTGTTTATGATATGTGATCTTTTTTATTGAGATCAGAGGTATCAAGCTCAAGGTTCAAACCATATTAACATGTAATTAGAAAATATTTAACAAAATTAAAAATATAACAAAACAGGGGCAGCTAGGTGGCACAGTGGATAGAGCACTGGCCCTGGAGTCAGGAGTACCTGAGTTCAAATCTGGCCTCAGACACTTAACATTTACTAGCTGTGTGACCCTAGGCAAGTCACTTAACCCCAATTGCCTCACTAAAAAAAATTTTTTAAAAATTAAAAAACAGATCATGATAATTTGTGGTTTTCTAAAATATATGCAGCCTCCAGGGGAGCAGGCACCCATTTGGAATTTATTGTGGTCCCTGGCATGAAATGTTAGTCTAATCCTGACTCTCTTCACTATTGTCATTAATATTTTTCTTTGTTTTCCAGAAATTCTGTGATTTTGATTCTGTTGTCTTTATCTTAAAGGCCAGAGAGTATTGTACATCTCCTCAAGTTAAAATAGGAAAAGAGTCTTCTACCTACCCCCTGAATCCAGCCAAGCTAGAATTTCTTGCACCATGCATAGAGACTCTGAGAATCCATTGCAATCAATATCACTCTGAGAAGCATCCAGGGGGCTTCTTGGGAGCTGAAAGATCACCACTGACTCATAGATGATTGGAGAAGGGGGCATCCAAAACCCATTATTTCATCTAGGCCAATACTCCCTCCACTAATATAATGGCTAAGATCTCTTCCAGTTCTAAATATGTCATTCTAGGACATGTCATAATCCTACCTCCCCCACACACACACACACATACACCCCTTATTAGATGATACTCATGAGTTGCTATAGTCAAAAAATTCTTCACCTGGTAGTCAACTCCTAAATAATGGTCCCCTCTGAACTTAGCTAGATTAATTCTTAGAGAACAGACAAATAGTCCATTTATCTCTGTGTCTGTATTCAAAGCCAATGGATCTGCCAGAAGTGATATACCACTGCAGAGTCCAGGGTCACCCACACACCACAATAAGGCAGCAAAGGAGGACATCAATGGAGGAGACATGAGGAGGAGGAAAAGACCTGTGATAGTTCACATTTGGACAGAACTGCATGGACAGCACTGCATGGTTTACAAAGTGCTTTGCTCACATTTCCTCCCTGTTAGAGAGGGAATATAAGTCTCCCCATCCCTATTTGACAAAGAAGGAAGTTGATGCTTACAGAGGTGAATTGACTTGAACATATATCCAATGTTCTCTCCATTCCACCATGCTATCTCCCCAAAAAATATGTACTTGGGAATACTTGGGAAATGAACCCGCTTTTCCCTTTCCTTCCCAATTGCCTTCTCCGAGTGATCATTTTCAGAACTTCAAAGTGGGACTAACCATCCTTCCCTGCCTAGCTCACAGAGTTATTTTGAGAAAAGCATTCTGCTAACCATGAAATGCTATAGAAATGGGAGCTCTGCCTACTAGGCTTGCCCTTTCACTGACCACCTCTTCTTCACCATGTCATCATGTCTCTGTCTCTATCACCACTAAGTTTCTTAGTAACCTCCTTTGGGTAATGAAATCTCCTGAATTTTTTTCATTTTCACTTTTCTCCTCTACCTGTCCAATGTATGTGGTGCCATTTAACATTCTTTGGAAATAAAGTCCCTTCCTAGCTTAGCACTCCTCTTTGACCTCTAAGAATCACATGCATTTATTGATGAACTTTCTGAAAATATATGCTTCCATTGGAGTCTATGAATCTAGTCTTTTTTGTTTTTGATCCGTCCTCTTAGAATTACAGAAATTCCTAATTAGAAAGGACCTCAGTGACTTTCTGGTCTAATCTATGCTTGGAGAAAAAGACTCAGCTCAACAACATACCAAAAAAGTGATTGCCCAGCCTTGACTTGAAGAACTGCAATGAAGGTGATCCTGTTGCCTCCATGAGGCAGCTCATCCCACTTTGATAACAGTTCCAACAGTCAAGGCATTTTTCTTATATCAAACTTTAATTGGTCTCTGCAGTTTCCCCTCATGGCTCATGGCTCATGGCTCATGGCTCTGTCCTCTGGGGCCAAGCACCACTTCGCTCCACAGCTTTCTCCCAAAGCCTCACTCCAATCTTTCTCCCTAGCTTATATATCTTTCCTCACTGCTTTATGAAGCCCAGATCCTGCCCACAAGATGCTCCATTTAGATGCCCCATCACTCCTTCAAGTTCAACATGCCCAAAACAGACCTCACCATTTCTGCCATACACTTTGCTTTGCCTCCCTACTTCCCAGCCAGGCTGCCACTGTTCCAAGATTGACTGTGGTCATTGATAAAGCACTTTAGCATCCAGTATTTCATTTGACCTTCACAACAACCTTGCAAGACAGGCAAGAAAGGATTCATTAGCCCCATTTTACAGAAGAGGAAAATGAGGCCTAGGGAGATCCAGTGTCCTGTCCATGGTCACAGAGATGGCAAGCACTGGAGGTGGCTTTTGAGCTCCAGATGGACCCTCACTCCAACTCTCCTATTCTTTTCTCTGTGCAATGCTTAGACAAAGAAGTCTGAAGTCTCTGGACTACCTTCCGTCCTTCATGCTTTCTCATATTCCATAGCCAGGCCTTCCTTTCCATCACCACACTAGGAATGAGTTTGTGGTTTGTCTATTTACCCTCAATAGCAAGTAGAGAGCCTTGTATGCAGTGGCTGCTTAATAAATGTGTCTGGATGGAATGGGATCATTTGTCAGGGATCCTTCCTTTGGATGCCTCTTCCCTTCAGAAGTTCCATCTTGAATGAACAGTTGTGTGCCAGGTAAGGTTTTCTCTCCCCAACTTTCGAAGGGAGAGTCAATGACAGCTTTGTATCTTCATGGATGTGGATAACACAGGGTTGTACACACAGCTGAGGGTTAATAAACACTTTAAATGGCTGCAGGAAGGACGTTCTTGAACCTCTATTCTCTCGATTATCTCGCTTCTCTGAGCACTTTGTCCTTGGCTCCCCACCTCCATCCAGATCATGCCAGGGGCACAGAAGCTCCTGGAGAACATGTTTGTGTCTTTGTTACCTTGCCTGGGGCAGAGAACATGCTTGATCAAGACTAGTTAGATTAAGTAGCAGTGCAGCACCCCCTTGGCGTGAAGACCATCGAGGCTGGTGCGCTGTGAGCAAGTGTGGGCATCCTGCCCTGTTTTACCATGCTTCACAGATATGGCTGCTTTTAACCAATGGGAAGGGTTGGGGCAGCCTGGCATTGAGTCTATTGCTGCCATTTTCCCCATAGCATGTGCTCACCTCATGTCTGCATCACATTCCTCAGAACATTTCAAAATTTCATTATTATTACATCTGGTATGGTGATTCTGTGATCAGTAATCTTTGATATTACTGTTGTTTTGGATGCCCACATAAGAAAGCAAACTGCATAGATAAACATCTGTGTTTTGTCTGCTCCACCAATAAGCCCTTTCCCCAATCTCTCTCTTCTACTCAGACTACTCTATCCCTGAAACACAACAATATCAAAATTAGGCCAATTAATAATCCTACAATGGCCTCTAAATGCTCGAGTGAAAGGAACGGCCATTTGATGAGGCAAACTCCATTGTCTTATTTTTTTAAGTTGCCACAGCCACCCCAACTTTCAGCTACAACCACCACCCTGATCATCAGCAGTCATCAACATCAAGGCAAGATCCTCCACCAGCAAAAAGATTACAACTTGCTGATGACTTGGATGGTAGTTAGCATTTTTTAATCAATACAGTATTTTTAAATTGAGGTATGGGTTTTTTCACATAATACTATTTCACACTTAATAGACTACAGAATAGTGTAAACATAACTCGTATATGCACTGGGGAAACAAAAAAATTCACGTAACTTGCTTTACTGCAGTGTTCTGGAACCAAATCAGCAATATCTCCAAGGGATATCTACAGTGCAGGACACCCATCCACACACCCAGAGATCTGGCTCACATCAGTGAAATTACTCAGAGCACCTCAGTGACAGCATGATTAGCACCGTCTTCATCTGCATTGGCCCCTACATGGTTTGGAGCATCTCCTCCTACACGCCTTGGATGATCTTCACAACACTCCTGGGAGGAAGGTAATTGAGAGATCACGACCTTCATCTGGTCCATAAAGGGGAATGATTCGCCCCAAGCCACATGTCACATTTGTGGCAGGCAGTGCTCATCATCTCTGTGTTCCTCATTCCCAGTCCAGTGTCTTTTCCACTACACCGCCTCTTCCCCAAAGTAAAAGTGTCATGAGAATACAGGTTCCTAGAATTATAATGGGGGGGGGGGGGAATCAGGATCCAATTCCCTAATTTACAAGTTGAGAAACTGAGGCCCAGGGAGAGGAAGTGACTTGCATAAGTCCCACAGAGAGATTGTCACCCAAGTCCTCTGACTCGCCTCCACATCATGCACTTCATAAAGGGAAGTTTCCGTGATACTTTGGTTTGGTTTGGTTTGGTTTGGTTTGGTTTGGTTTGGTTTGGTTTGGTTTGGTTTGGTTTGGTGAGGCAGTTGGGATTAAGTGACTTGCCCAGGGTCACACAGCTAGTAAGTTTCAAGGGTCTGAGGCCAGATTTGAACTCAGGTCCTCCTGAATCCAGGGCCGGTGCTCTAACCATTGAGCAACCTAGCTGCCCCCTTCATGATACTTTTGATGACAGTATTCCCATTTTTGTCATTGCTAAGTTTGTAGACTAAAACCAAGGGAAGAACAACTAGTAAATGTTCATCTACTCTGAAGGAGAGATGAAGTACAGAGAAGAATGAATGCCCAGCCTCTGAGCCAATCTAGCAGGGGACCAAGGACACCAGCACCAGTGATTCTGACCTGCCTTATGGAATGCATGTGCTGGAGAATGACAAAACCAAGTGTCCAAAGCTCTGAGGGGAAATCTTTACCAATGCACAGCCCCAGGAAGGCTTCCTGGTGGGGTGGGGGTGGGGGGAAAGGTTCTACATAGTCTGTAAGAGAGTTAGACAGGTGAAACAGACTGGACATTTCAGGCATGAGGAATACTTCAAGCAAAAGTGCAGCATATATTCAGGGAACAGACAGTTGTCCACGGTGCAGGGTAGCTTATAGGGCATAGAAAAGATAGGAGATGGGCCTCTAACAAAAGGGCAGCACCGCAGTGTTGGTGACCTGGAATGGCAGGAGTGTGAAGCTAAAAGTCATTCCAGTATAACTGGGAGACTGAAGAGGGTTTTTCAGTTGCAAAGTCACATAACCAGTTCTACACCCGGGGAAGATCATTCCAATACTGCTCTGAAGGTTAGTTTGGAGGCATCAGGCTGGAAAGTGCTGCAGGTATGATCCAGGCAGGTGGGAATAAGCACCTGCACCTGGGGGTCATATTAGAGCAAGCTATTGGTGGAGACAATCATCCTTTTAAAAAGTAGGGGGAATGTCACCAGAAGGAGCCCTGGACAGTAAATGATGTTTCCTCAGACCCTGCACAAATCTTACGGAAAGGTTTAAATGATAATTATGTATATGTTATATGATATGCATTGTTTGTATGCTCATAATAAGGAAAAGCCTTCAGTGAAGAGATGATCAAATGAAGATTTCTGTGAAGAATGGGGATGGCCTGCCTAAATACCACACTTCCTTTTTTTCCCTAAAAAGAATGCAGGGAAAGATGAAGGAATAATGATGTATGGCCTCTGCCTTTCATCAAAATCTCCACGAACCCGGGGTTTGACAGAATGAGCAGAAAGGCCAGTGCCTTCAGTCTGAGGCACAAAGGCTGTCCATGGTGCTCCCCAACCCCACCCGCAGGAGACCTCAAAGAGATGGGCGTGGTGCGGGGGGAGACAGAGCCAGGCCCAGCAGGGTCCAGAGAGAGGAGAGGGGACCAGACACAAAGCAGGAGAAATGGGACCTCAACCCACTTTGTTTGCAAACTTAAACCCTCCTGTGTGCACCCCGAGGCAGCCCTTACTCTCCAGACAGACCTGGACTGAAGGCGTCTAGAGGAGGAAGCTGCATTCAGGAAAAGAAAGAGGTTCCCATCTTCGAGGTTGGCCTTACCCCCCTGCCTCGGCCTATTCTGTTCCTGGGAGTTCTTGGGTTTTGCCGACGAGCTCATGGTGGTCCATTACTACAGTCCTCCAGCGCCACCTCGTGTACCCATGTGGCACTGCAGCCCTGAGCACACCTTTCTTCTCCCTTTCAGTAGAAAGGCAGTAGATGCCCTCAGGTCAGACTCAAAGTCTACTCGTGTTGCCTTTACAGAATGCTTCTATCCATCACTCACCATCAGCTTCATATCTCCCTTAAACATTAGTTAGAACCCCAGAGCCAGAGCCAAAAGGGACCCAAGAGGTCGTCTGAGCTAAGTCTGTCGTTTATGGATGAGTAGAGTGAGGACTGGAGGAATGCCTGAGGTGAGATGGGATCCCGGGTCTTGCTGGCTTCATGTCTGGCACCTTGCCCACTGGAGTACCCTGTCTTTCTGTTCACTGAGGAGTGCTAGGAGGGAAGATGGAGCCTAGTTTGCTAGGGAAGGGGTAAAAATCATCACCCTAATAAGAAGGGATATTTATCTGGAGTTTTAAAGTGTGCCAAGAAGGCATCTACACTATCCCAAGGTCAAAAGGGCCTTGCATGGCCTACTATAAGTCTTCTTACAGTCCAAAGAGGCCACATAGAATCAACAGAGAAGACAAGGGCCAGAGTGGGACATAGAGCTCACAAGCCAACACTGGGGAGGCATCCTCCAGCCAGTCACTGTGCAAATCACATTTCTTTTTAAAGTCAAAGGTACTTCTACTGCTTCGGGGGATGGTTCTTATATTTCAGAGACTGCACACCTACAAGGGAGAAAGCAGTCGATTTCTTCTGACTTTCATTCTGGAGAAGCCAAGTCCCCACCCTTACTGGAACCAAGATGTTGATTATAAATTCCTCAGAGACAAATACCACAAACCAGGGCTGTAGACACGAAGCGTGGGAGACAAAAAAGAGGACATTTCAGAATTATTCTAGAGTTAAGCATTCACTGGTGAGTGATGCCTGGTGTGCTCTAGAGCACAACCTACCTCTTTGTGAGCCTTTTCCTGATCACATTGCTTGGAGTGTGACTAGAATTCTGGAGGTGAGTGCTGCTGCTGCTGCTGCTGCTGCTGCTGCTGCTGCTGCTGCTTTTGTTTGTTGCTGCTGCTGCTGCTACTACTACTGCTTTGGCAGCTGATGCTACTTTTGCTACCACTGCCAGCCACCCTGGCAAAGCCTTCATGCTAAGACCACTCTTGATAATGGCAGGCCTTGTTGTCTACTTAATTTGGGTCAAGCCCCTGCCCCTTTGATGCTTCTCATTGCATAGATTCTGCCATTCCATGACTCCTTAGCATTCATCCAAGTCTCAAAGAAGAAAAAGAAGACTCTTCTGCTCCCTGGTTTCCTTCTACAGAAGAAAGCATAAGAGGATGAGGAAGATAAGGTTTTGGGCCAAACAAGGTCCTGGGTTTTGATCTCCTTTGCCCATCCCATCTCCATGGTCCTTCTCTCTGACAATTGAGAAAGGATCAAATGGCTAGGTTGTTTTTTCTGGCATTTCTTAAACTTTTCCAAGTCAACCACCAGTATCCATTGATGCAGTACTGATAAGGAAGATAGCACCATGCTAGGCACCTGGGGGATGGGGCTTGCCTCCTGAAGGTCCAAGACAACTACTAGAAGACATGTAACATATGGTAGTTCCTTTCAGAGAAAAAGATAACTAGAGATTCCTAGACCATTTATCTCTTTCTATTTATTTCTGGAGTGTGTTCAAGTGATAGAGTTGCTCTCATATGAAATATTTTTAAACACAAAAAATAATCACAGGGGATCACTTCCCAAACTTTTCTCCACTGGGAAGATAAACAAAATCAATCACACATTAGGGAGCACTATGAAATGTCCATCTACTTTATGAATTGGGCAAGACTCAAACTAAACTAAATCTTTATGGACCTTTTAAATCCAGGTGATCACACCCTGAGGTCCCATCTTGAGCCCCTATCTTCACTGGCATGAACAGTGTCAAAATCCAGAGATTTCTGGATGATCTGCTCTATTAGGATGTCGAGCTATTGATGTTTGGCACCAAAATGTTATGGGAAAGAAAGCTCACTGCATGGGAAGTCCCATCATCAAACTGAGACCCGAAAAGACCTTGAAGCTAGTCCAACCCATCATGTCTGATCCATCAGGTTCCATTTTAGTACAGGGGATGAAGACAGTTCAGTGGAAGGAAGAATGGGTTTAGAATCAGTGGCCCTGATTTTGTACTCTCCATTTGCCTACCAGGTGCCTTCATGATTCTCCATTTCTTCATCTGAGAAATAACAATAACTAGCATTTACATATCAAGCTTTATAAAGTGAGGGCCATGTGGTCCTCACAAACAACTCTAGGAAATTGGTGCTTTAATTTTTTTTCCATTTTACTGATGAGGAAACAGATGACCCAACCAGGAAGTAAAGGGCAAAGTCTCTTAGATCCCTTCTACTTGTAATTCAGAGTGGAATTAATTGTTGGCTTTTCTAATTTCTCTTTCTTCAACTGAAATTCCCTCATGATAGTAGGTAAGCTAATAAGTCCAAGTTGCAGATGCACCGAAGGGCAGTGGAGAAGCCTGGCAGGTCCAATAGGCAGCACCACATAACCAAGAAAGAACTGCCTGGGTGGCAGATAACAAATCTCATCAGAGAGAAGTGTGACCAGAAAGGGAAGTGGGTAAGGAGGTCACATCCTCAGAGTGAGGAGTGACCAATGGAATAACTGGGAGGGAGGGCTGACCCATGGAAGCCACTGTGTAACCTCCCCCCTCCCCACACCCACATCCTGAGAAGATGAAGATGGTCTGCCATTCACCTTGGTAAAGCAACAGACCCATCAAAGGAAGTGAGCAAACCAAGTCTCACGCCCATAAGAAGCAAGGGAAGGGGAGCTCATTTGTAGAGTCATTGTTTCAACAGCTCCAAGAAGGAGGATGGGAATCTCTGGCCGGAGGCCTTGCCGAGGCTTTGTCAGGCTTGTCCACCATTGATGTCCACCTGTCACCCAACTCTCACCTGTGGCTCTGAGACGCTGCAGTCACACTCTGGCAGATGGGCTAAAGCCATCCGAGGGTAACTGAAAGGCTTCAGACCTGTCAGTGAGCTGAGGGTGTCTATTCCAACCATGTGAAGACTTCCCCTGGTGGAATGGAAGGATGAGAGCAACTCATTCCAAAAGCCATGAAGGCGGCTGAAGCAGGAGCTGTGGAGTGCTTAGAGACTGGTCAGACACAGAACACACCAGAGCCCTCCGTGGCATCGCGAGTCATGGCCAGTCATTCTGACTTTGTCTCATCAAGGGACTCCAACGAACGGAGGCTGATGACTGTGTGTACCTGTGCCCCACTTAAATCCAATCCCCTCTCCAGTCAAGACTTCACCCTGCAATGTCATTGATCCTCTTGGAAAACGAAGGACAAACAACAACAACCTTCTTCTCTTTCCTGTGAGAGTGATCCTGCAAAGACTGCGAGGTGAGAAAGCCTGTGCAGGGACAGTGTGCATGGCTTGTGATGTCATCCAAGCTCAGCTGTCCTCAGAGTGTCCAGCAGCATTGCCTTCCAGGAACCCTTGGCTGCCATTTAGCCCCCCTACCTAGTCTGCGCATGACCAAGGCCAGAGAGGGGGCACTTATTCTTATAAAGGGAAGTAGAGACATTGTTCTTCAGCCCTAGGGTGAGCTCCCTGAGCCTTCTGTCTTGGGTTATAGCAGAAGGGCAGTAAAGCACAAAATCACTAAGGTGCCCTGGAGTGATGGAGAATAAGCACCGAACAGGGATGCAGGAAAAGCAGCTTTTTCCAGACTACAAACTGAAGCCTCAGAGCGCCCCCAAAAGACCGAAAGGACAGAGAAGCCATGTGAAAACCAAAAGATAACCTACTTCATTACAGATTTTAGCTTGATCAGCCCTTAAGCGCTGGAGAGATATTCGATAATCCCGTTAGAGAAACAAAGGAGTGAGTGTCCTCCTAGCAGGAATCTTCCCTGGCCTCGCTCTGGGTTCCCCTGAACTCCCTTATGCTGCCGAGCCAGCTGCTAGTGGACCCCATGAAGACAACACAGGCCAGCTACGTTCTGTGTGTACGTCTCTGCTTGCTTTTCCCAGAGCTACTGTTCACAGCATTTGATATTGGGCACTGATTTTGGAGCCAAAAAGACCTGGACTGGATTCCCAGTCCTGCCTCTTAGCCTCCAGGTAATGTTGAGAAACTCAGAGTCACT
Organism: Dromiciops gliroides; assembly: GCF_019393635.1. Taxonomy (NCBI): domain Eukaryota; kingdom Metazoa; phylum Chordata; class Mammalia; order Microbiotheria; family Microbiotheriidae; genus Dromiciops; species Dromiciops gliroides. The sequence goes on along the minus strand of NC_057865.1, from coordinate 2,171,524 downwards.
TCTCAGACCTTTGGCTTCCTCAACTGAAAGATACACCTCACCACCTGCTTTCCTCATCGGTCAGAGACAGTGTGAGAATCTGAGAAAACCTTTATGAGGAGTTGCCCAAACTGGGAAGTACCATGTAGACCTCAGCATGAAATGCCATGTGAATCTCAGTGGTTATGGTGATGGTGATGGTACCAAATCCCAGAATCTCAAAGTTAATGGAGTTCAATTGATTCTTACTGATAACTGGGAGCATACTGATGGCGGCTCACCATTGCAAAGGGTTACTCCTAGACCTCTGAAAGAGTACACAGTAGCAGTCTGGCCTGGCCATGTGGGTGCCAGCTGGGAGAGTGATCCCAGAGCAGGAGGGGGACAACACATATAAAACAGGGAGGGGTAAGGCATCGTAGTCCAATTCCCTCACATTATAAACGGGAAAACTGAGGCCCAAAGAGATGAAATCACTTGTCCGGGGTCAGACATGATTGAGCAAGAATGATTCAATTCACATCAGCTCCCTCCCACCAACCCTCTGTCCACCACTGTCCTGGATGTCCTTCTGACCTCCGAGTATAAACAACAGAGACTGCTGCTCCTTGGGAGGACAGAGGGAGGCAGGGCTGCTTCCACTGAGCCAAAAAGGGGAGGAAAAGAGTGTCTGCTATTACGGGATGGAATGGGAGATCGGCGCGCAGCAGAGCTGGAATGGGGAGGAAAGCGGAACCGCGGGCCAGAACTGCTCTCCCATGAGGGGACTTGGAAGCGAGCGGGACAGGAAGGCCTCTGGAGCGGAGCAGGAGGGGGTCCCACGAGGCCCTCTAGAAAAAGGAAAAGGGAAAGGAGCCCAAACTCCCAGGGAGGAGGCCAAAGGCTGAAGAAGCCCTAAGGGAGGAGAAGAGGCTAGAGCTAAAACCTCTGTCCACACCCTCAGAGAGGAGGACACAGGAACCTCATTATCTAGTCCCTGAGATGGTTCTTCGAAGATGCCTCCACCAGGTTTGGATGGGAGTGCCCTAGCAAAGCCCTTGTGCCTGACCCCAATACCGAAATGGGTAGACTGGGCAGGAACACAGATGGAAAAACCTGCCCGAGCACTGGCCCTGACCCCGGCACACTGGCCCTGACCCCGGCACACTGGCCCTGACCCCCTGGCCCTGACCCCAGCACACTGGCCCTGACCCCTGCAGAGTCTCTGCACTCTGTGGATACCAGGGATGCACAGCCGTTGCCCCTGCCGTGCTCACTCTGGACCCAGCACTGTGTTAAGAGCTTTACAATACTATATTTGATCCTCTCAACAACCCAGGGAAGGAGGTACTATTATCCCCATTTCACAGAAAAGGAAATGGAGGTAAAAGAAGTTAAGTGACTTACTTAGGGCCACATAAGCTAGCAAGTGTCCAAGGCTGGATCTGAACTCAGGTCTTCCTGACTCCAGGGACAGCATCATATCTGCTGCACCACCTGCTGCCTCTCCTTAAGGGGAGAGACTTTTTTGTTTCTCTCTTTGTATCCCCAGAGCTTCATAGACGTGGCCCATCATAAATGCTTTATTCAAGGCTTGTGGAATTGAATTATCCTTAATGCTTATGAGTGGAGTTGAATTGTTAAGATTATTAGACATGGTGCTAATTAATTAAGCTTCCTGAGCACAGGTGACTCCTTTCTCTTGCAAACTGTCAGCTCCTCATTTGTAGAACAGGATCAAACCCAGTGTGATTTCAGGAGAGGGAGGCGTGTTAAGCACTGACTGGGTGCTGAGCACAGTGCTAAGTGCTTTACAAAGGCCTCATCCCTGAGGGAAGTCGGGGAGAACTGGGCCAGGACCCATATCTGACCTAGGCCGGGGCAGGGCTAGGGACAGAGCCAGCTCCCCTTGAGCTCCAGGGCCTCTGTGGGCTCAGGAGCCCATCTGATGAGGCTAAGAACACCTGCCCTCCCAGTTGTTGCCATCTGAGGTCCAGATGAGATCATATGAAGCAACATGGTTGTCGCCGTGAAAGGCTGAGACATCACCGGCTAGGACACTGATGTGAGGCCTTCACATCAATCTATCCCTTTGCCTTAGGAATAACCACAGTGCATTTTATAAAAAAATATTCTGGTGATAACATCTTTCACTCGGCTGTCTGTGACAATAGCTTCCATCAATTTTTACTTTGGGTCAAAATCCTTTGGGTAAAATCCTTATCTAATTGGGGCACTGAGGGGGTGGGGAAGGGAGGGAGAGCAGAAAATGTTGCCAAGAAAAGATAACAACAGCTTAGAATATTGGGCAAATCCATGAAATTCAATTTGAATTAGAACAAATATAAAGGTTTTCCTTTGGTTCTGACAAATCAACTGTATCCACCTGAAATGGGAGCAGCATGGCTAGACAGGAGTTGTTATGAAAAAAATGGACACAAGCTGAATCTGCATCAACTGTGTCGTGTAGCAGCCCCCAAGAGCACAGAGGCTTGGGCTGCCTTCTGAGGGAGGAAGGGGCCATCTCAGCTGTCATCTGCCTGCCCTACTCAGACCCTGTTGGCCCAGCAGTTCAGTTCTGGGCAGCCCAGCAGACAAGGAGGAAAGAGCCACATACATGCTCACTGAGTTTGAGATTTGCAAGGGACCTCAGTGGCCAGCTATTCAATCTAGGTCAGGAAGTGCTTCTTGATTGAATGATTCAGCTAAGGCTTAAAGAAAATCCTGCTTTAACATCCCAACACCTCCATTTCAGGGAGGCAGGGCTTTGATGATGAGAAGACTTTTCCTTACATGCACCTACATTGTTTTCTTCTCAACTTTCCCCAAGTTCATTCCATGTAAGAATCAGGACATTCAGTGGAGAGGAGGGAGACACCTTGAAGGCTGCATTCACATTTGTGAAGAACTCCCATGAGAAAAAAGAATCAGTTGTGTTGGGTTTGGCCCCAGAGAGCAGAACCAGAATCACTGGGGAAAATTGCAGAGGCAGACTCGGGCTTGATGTCAGGAAAAGCTTCCCAACCATGAGAGCTGTCCCAAGATGGAAGGGACTCCATCACTGGAGAACTTCACACACTGGAGTCATGACTACATGTGATCACCATGGCTGGGGGATGGGGGTGGGGGGAGAATCCATCTTCATGTCAGGATGGAAATAGAAGGTGGGCCAGTCTCTGAGACCGGTCTATAGCTGACTGTGCTTCCAGAGAACCAGTGACCACCCCAAGATAGTGGAATCATCACATGCCTTGGATACTGTGGTCCTTGTTCATCGCAGGCAGCCTCAAAGCCCAGACCAGGGCAGGTTATCACAGCCCCTTCCTCCTTGCTAGCTCAGGCACCAGCCTGAAAGGGGACTCTCAGAATATTGGGTACCATGTCTCAGCCAACCCCCTTCCCGTTATAATAGAGCCTTCACTTTCCAATCGGTGGTTTCTCTTTGCCTTCTCCCTGGCACTTATCACTTTCTAATTTGAGTAAATGACTTATCTCCCTGTTCAGATGTAGGCATTTTGAAGGGAAGAACTCCAGCATTTGGCTTTTTACTGCCCCTAAAGCATCCTGGGAAGAAAGTCCTTATTGTTTATTGAATTGATTCTGCATTGCCCAATGAGCTGCTAAGCCTTCTCCAGCATCAGCATGCACGACAGCTTCTGTTTGCTTTTCAGGGAGCATCTGCTGAGCACTCTGGATAATTTAGGGTAAAGTATAAGAATTCCATATGTTAACCACAGAGTCCATTTAGTAGATCTGGGAAGAAAAGTGTAAAATTCAGGGAAATTATCCTGCAGCATTTTGGAATGCTTTCAACTGAATGAATGGAGTGGCAGCATCAGTCCTTGCACTCAACTTTAAAGCTTCCAGATCCAGGTTTTGCCCCAAAGCAGCTGTTGTAGAATCAATTCAGTACAAGGATCCAGAGCACAGATATGACAGGTGAGATGAAGAGAGAGAGAGAGAGAGAGAGAGAGAGAGAGCATTTACCAAGCAATTATTATGTATGTGCCAAGTACTCTGCAAAGCACTGAGGATAGTCATTTTACAAAAGCAAATGAGCCAGTCCCTCCTTTTAAGAAGCTTACACTCCAGTGGAGGAGCACAGGGCATGAGAAGGAACTGGGAGGTGGTGGGGAAGTGCTCATGCTGAGGCCAGGGGGCTGGTGAGGAAGTGGAGAAGTCTTGAATGGGAGCTGAGTTGAGGGGAAGGGTGAAATAAACCCAGTTCAGGCTCTTCCTGAAAGAGGGGTCTGACTGGGGTAGCCGCCAATGAGGAAAGTGGGGCCTCGGGGAAGAGGCTTTTTCTGGGTGGGGAAGTTCCTAGAAGTAAAGAGGTAAAGAAGGAATTTGGAACGTGATCCAAAATCTGCAAACATTCTAGCCTTTCATTTCGTACTGGGTTGAGATGACAAATGTACCAGAGGCCACAGGGGGCCAGAATAATGATTAGGGAAGCTCAAAGTGGAGAGGCAAGTAAGTTAAGGATAGCCAGTACATTCTGTGGCCAGGTAACAGAGTAGTGTCCCAATGTGGTTACAGCAAGTTGCCCATGAGGAAAGAAAACTTCATAGTACTTCAGGGTAACAATTTCTAGCCTGCTCATGGCTCTTTGCATAGCTTCTCTAGAAGCACAATAAAATAAGGCCTGATTTCTTACTCCACACAACTAATAGCTCTTTGACTACACAGCATCCAGGTGCTCAGACTCTTAGGGATGAAGGATCGTGTGGCTTTGTATGGCAAAGGGAAAGGAAACATAGAGAAGTGAACTAGAGCCTTCAGTTAATGTAGATTCTACAAATGGAGCCACATCTTGTCCCATAGATGAAATAGGGATGTTGAAGGAACTTTCCTAGAGATTTTCTAAAAAAAAACAACTATGAGAATTGCATGGAGAGATGTTTCCAAAGTACCACTCCCCCCCCCCAATAATAAATCCAAGGTTTGACCCCTAGAGTCTCCTTCAGTGGAAACAGTCAAAGGGAGAGCCCACAGTAATGGGCTCATTCCCTGGCCAGGGAAGAGCTCACAACTGGATTCAGGGATTCTATTTCCTAGTCACGGAACATGCTGAAGTGAGCCAAAACACAGGAAACCATCTTAGCTCTCCTTGTGACTCAGAAATGAATCTGGGGATGTGTGTGAACCAGAAAGCACATTCTTTATTGGAAAGGGAAATTCACTGACTATCTTTATGGGGAAAAGTATCATTCATCAGTCCTTCATTGTCCTCTGGGACAGCAGAAGTTAAATAATGATCTCACATCTGTCACACGTTTTTACAACTTTCCTTTAATTTTTTAAATGCAGAATAGACTTAATCCAGAACTGAAGTCTTCTCTTTCCACATGAACTGTTTCTCCAATTAGCGAAAAATGACAATGCTAAATGAAATGCTGAGCCTGTGCGTTTTCAGACATCTTGCATTTAACAGAAAAGGAAAGAATTTGCAAAGGTATCATGCATGGAATTCTACCTGGATAACTTATTAAAGGTGTTTATCCCCCAGGAAGTTGGAAGATTATCATTTTCACAATGGAGCCATGGGGGGAGGGCAAGAAATAGTGAAAGGGGTGGGGTTTCAGTGCTATTTACTGGAATGATGTGAATAGATTCAGGCCCCAGTGTGTTGGAACCGTTGAATTGGGCTTTTCCTTCATATAAAACATTGAGAGGCCTCACAGATAAAATTATTAATTGGAGAACAGAGTGGTTTATCCTCACCAATTATGAAATAATTCAGCATCGATGTGGGGAAGAGGTTTGTGAGCATGGGAAATCATTCCTCCCAGAGGACAAGCCAAGAAAAGACTTCAAGGCATTGAAAAAATAAACAAAGGAAAAGCTGCTTGCCTGAATCTACCAGGTAGAAGGCAAGAACCTGGCAAGCACTGCTTCATTTGGGACAACCCAACCCAGAAAGGCCACTGCCAAAGGGAAAGGACTACGCTGGTGACATGCTTCCTCCTCCTTGATGAGAAGCAGCAGATATCTGACCACCTGTGAATTATTTGCCTTCTTCTACATAGCCCCAAAGCTGGGATTAATCCATCTCCTCCACACATGGATTCAGAGCCTACCTTCTGGAGCTGGCCATCAGTTCCAAGTTCAGTCATTCCTTTTTTCCCTCTTTAGTCAATATAAGTCATCGCTGCTCCTCCACAACCTTCTGAACAGCAAGGTTTAGAAATCTCTGTCTGACCTCACAAACTGTTGGTCTACAATTCTCTGCTTGGGATAAGCCATATGGATGCCAGAGGGGGTCAGGGAAAAGGGAGAAGGAAGCATGGACCATAAGAGAATCAAGAAGATTGGAAATTGCCTTTGCCTCACAATTGAGTTCAGTTGTGGGCACCACATTTAAGGAGGAATGTGCACAAAGCATCCCAAGAAGAACAATGAGCATGGGGAAGGGCCCTGACCTCGTGCCATATGGAGATCAACTGAAGAGACCAGGAGCATTTTCCCTGAAGTAAAGGGGATCTTGGAAGGTCATTAATAGCTCTCTTCAAGTATTGGAGACTGTGGAATGGAAGAGGGAGAAAACTGTTCTCCTTGACAGACCTAGTGGACATTACATAGAGGCAAATTTCAACTGGATATGAGGAGGAAAAGCAAAACAATCACAGCATTTCAGAAGTGAGGAGTCCCGATGTGGCCAACTCTTCAAACCATTCACAAAACAGAAGTCCCTTCGTAACCCACCTAACAGATGCTCCTCTAGCTCCTGCCTGAAGACTCCCCAAAGAAGAAGAGCCTTCTCAAGGGCCCAATGTATTTATTGATACTTGAATCTTTTCATTTTATTTTGTTTCACTTAACAAGTATTTGTTTTCTCCCATCTCCCCTCAATTTAAAAGAAAAAGAAAAACAAAACTAGAAAAAATAGAAATAGAAAGTAAGGGAGTGCCCATCAATGTGAAATGTCTGAATCAATTATAGGATACAAGTACAACATAAAACTGGTGTGCTGTAAGAAATGGTTTCACGGGGGCAGCTAGGTGGCACAGTGGATAAAGCACCAGCCCTGGATTCAGGAGGACTTGAGTTCAAACTCAGAGTCAGACACTTGACACTCATCAGCTGTGTGACCTTGGGCAAGTCACTTAACCCTCATTGTCCCACAAAAAGATAGAAAGAAAGAGATGGTTTCACGCAAGTCTTAGAAGACTTGGCCAAACTGATGCAGAGTGAGGTGAGCAGAACAAAGAGAGCAATGTCTATGATGACAACAATATAGTAAAGAAAAACAGTTTGGAAAGGCTTACGAATTCTGATCAATGCAATGATCAACCATACCAACAGTGCTAGTGATGAAGGATGATGCCCACCCCTTGACAGGTGATAAACTTGAGGTACAGAAGATTTTTTTTTATATGGACAATGTAATAAAATAAAATAAAATAATAAAATATGGACAATGTGAGATTTGTTTTGTTTCAATATATTTATTAGTTTTTCTTTCTTTCCCTATTGGGGGACAAGACAATGGTGTGAGGAAGACTAATGATGGGGGGAGTCATTGACATATATAAAAGAAAACACACTAAAGAAAAGAGAAGGAAACTCAGAAGGAAACCCAACAAGCAGGAAATGCTTCAAATGAATGCAGTAAAGTATATATATATAATATTATATTATATAGTTTAAAGCAATCTCTATGGAATAGAGATGCATAGCTTCATATACAACACATTTTTCTGATCCTTGTGTACAGGAATGTTTGTTATATTTTTAGGGCTAAGAGCAGAATTTTTAAGAGATGAAATGCTCAGGGGCAGCTAGATGGCACAGTGGATAGAGCACCGGCCCTGGAATCAGGAGTACCTGAGTTCAAATCCGGCCTCAGACACTTAACACTTAACTAGCTGTGTGACCCTGGGCAAGTCACTTAACCCCAATTGCCTCACTAAAAAAAAAAAAAGAGAGAGAGAGAGAGAGATGAAATGCTCAGTTTGGTGAACATCCAGGAGGCCAGTTTGGCAAGATGCTGGAATACACAAAGGAGAATAATATAAATGATATAAACCCAGAAAGCTGAGTTGGAGTCAGACTGAGAAAGACTTCAAATGACAGGAAGATTTTTTCTTTTATCCTAGATATAACAGGGAGTCACTGATAGTTCTTGAAATGGGCAAGTGTCAAACTCAGACCTGGACTTTATGGATGATTGTGTTAGATGGATCCGATGGAAGGTATCCTAGAAGCAGGAAGACCACTTAGCCTTTTTGCAGCAGTCTGGAAAACAGGTGATGAGGGCCTGAGCTAACAGGTTGGCTGTGCAAATGGAAAGAAGGGGGATGGATACATGACATGGTGCAGAGACAGAAGTAACAGGATATAATTATAAACAGATCTGTTGAAATATATTGAATGACTCACTATTGGTTCTGGGGATGGTATCTCTTCTGACTTTGCAGTCTTCTGCTGAAATTCCTCTGGGACACCAAATAAGAAACTCAGCCAGCTCTGAACAAAAGAAGTGAAGGCTCTAATTGCTCTCACACATTATAAGAGTTTCAGGCGACCAGAGTGCAGAAATCAGGACCTCAAGCAGAGCATTTTCTTCATTCATTCCCTTTTTGAAATGGCCTTTCTGCCTCCCTCTGTTGTCCTGCTGCCTGTGGCCCTTCTGTGAAGCCCAGATCAAGCACTGAACTGTCAACCCAAAAGTATCAGCTCAAGGTCTTTGAATGACATTTTCTAAGTTGAAGGGGCAGTTAGAGGGTTCCCACAGGTTAGACTTAGCTGGATTTCAATCCAATTAGCTTTATAAATGAAGAGCTGTTGAGGGTGTCTCAGGGCAATGCCACAATGCTTAATCGGTGAATTTGTAAGTTTCCACTCTTGCTTAGGAATTTCTTATTTTCTGACAATTAGAAGGGAGTAGAGAAGTTAAACCTAAGGAAGAAAAGACTCAGGGGACATAATTTCTATGTTCAAGTAATTGAAGGGCTGTCACATGGAAAAAGAAGTAGACGTGCTGGGGGCAGCTAGATGGCGCAGTGGATAGAGCACCAACCCTGGAGTCAGGAGGACCTGAGTTCAAATTCGGACTCAGACACTTAACACTTACTAGCTGTGTGACCCTGGGCAAGTCACTTAACCCCAATTGCCTCACTTAAAAAAAAAAAAGTAGATATGCTGTCTGGGCCTGGAGGGGAGAATAGTGGTAAGATGTGCCAAGGAAATAACTATAGGCTCTGTGCGTGTGTTTGTGGTATCAAGTGAGGAAGCATTTATTAGGCACCTACCAGGTACTGGACTAAAGGTATATAGATCAGCTTGTCAAGAATGTATGAAACAGCTCTTGATAAGAATAACTGAAACAATTAAAATCACCCAAAAGAAGGTGGGGTATCTTTAAGAAATATGTTCACTTAGTCATTCCCCAATTTTGGTCAAAGGATATGAACAGGTAGTTTTCTGATGAAGAAATCAAAGCTATCTATTGCCATATGAAAAAATGCTCTAAATCACCATTTATTAGAGAAATGGAAATTAAAATAACTCTGAGGTACCACCTCATACCTATCAGAAAGGCTAATATGACAAAAAAGGAAAATAATAAATGTTGGAGAAGCTGTGGAAAAATTGGAACACTAATGCATTGTTGGTGGAGTTGTGAACTGATCCAACCATTCTGGAGAGCAATTTGGAACTATGCCCAAAGGGCTATAAAATAGTGCATACCCTTTGACCCAGCAATACCACTATTAGGTCTTTTCCCCAAAGAGATCATAAAAAAGGGGAAAGGACCCACATGTACAAAAATATTTATAGCTGCTCTTTTTGTGGTGGCAAGGAATTGGAAATTGAGGAGCTACCCATCAGTTGGGGGATGGCTGAACAAGTTGTGGTATATGAATGTAATGGAATACTATTGTACTGTAAGAAACAATGAGCAGGCAGATTTCAGAGAAATCTGGAAGGACTTACATGAGCTGATGCTGAGTGACATGAGTAGGACCAGGAGAACATTGTACACAGTATCAACAACATTGTGTGTTGATCAACTGTGATAGAATTGACTCTTCTCAGCAATACAATGGTCCAAGATAGTTCCAAAGGATTCATGATAGAAAATGCTCTCCAAATCCAGAAGAAAGAATTGTGGAATCTGTGTGCAGATTAAACCATACTGTTTCTACTTTTTTGTTTTTCTTCTTTAAGGTTTTTCCCTTTTGTTCTGCTTCTTCTTTCATAGCATGACTAGTGTAGAAATAGGTTTAATGTGATTGTACATATATAACCTTTATCGGATTGCTTTCTGTCTTGGGGAGGGGGGAGGGAAGGAAGGGAGGAAGAAAAATTTGGAACTAGAAATCTTATTTTTAAATGTTGAAAACTATCTCTACATGTAACTAGAAAATAATGAAATACTTTTATGATTAAAAAAAGAAGCATGCTCACTTGTCTTCCAGAAAATGTTCAAAGAGAAGAGTCTTGGTCGGGGAAGGGTTGAGGTAGACTCCTCTGAGGTCCCAGGCAGCACGAGGCTCTTCATTTCTGTGCTGAGTGCAAAGAAAGCACTCATACTCAACTGACCTTTGATGAGCATGGAGTCTCCTTCATGTAGCCACTGGTGCCAAAGCTGGCATATCCAGGATTCCTCCTCACTTTATTGATCTGGAATATAAGAGAGTGAGCACTGCTTGACATCCTGCCATTTTGTCATCTTAGGACTCCTTGCATGTTCCCCTTAAAACTTTGGATCATTTTGCCTCAAAGGTGGAGCAGTGAGAAGAGCTATGACTTTGGAGTCAGAAGGCTGGGGCAAAGCCCAGTTATGCTATTTACCACATGTGTGACTTTAATCCAGTCGTTTCTGGAGCTCAGTTTCTCATCTGTAAAATGAGAGCGTTGGATCAAATGACTTCTCAGGCTTCTCCAGCTCTAAAGCGATGAGGGCCTGTCGGGCAGTCTTATTCTCTTTCTCGGTAAAAGAAGGGATAACTAAGAGAAATGTGTCCACTAAAAAGGGGAAAAGAAGAAGTTATGTCACTAAATGATCCCAGTAAAGTAAAGACATGAAGATGGGGTCAGTGGTCTTTGCAATTCAGTTCATCCAGCATGTGTAATTTAAGATTCTAAATGTGGATTCTAATGTGTTCCCCCAGTTTGGGGGAAACTGACTAAAAATCACTGATAAAATGAGTTTAGGTTTTTAAGGGTTTATTGGAAAATAGAAAGAAAAAGATTGAGAACAGAATTCTAACAGCCTGGCATTCCTATCTTTCCTCAAATTTCCTGTGAAGTCCTCTGCCACCACCACCATCAAGTCCGGAAGCCAAAAGTGCCAGAGCTCTCTGCGCAGGCTCCCTTTCCTCCTTCCTGTCTCCTCCCAGACCATAGGAGGCTCCTCCAGTTGATTGGCTGGTAGACTTGATAGACAGCACCCATGAGCAAACGTCATTTCCTGACGCCTAGGAAAAGCCACAATGCCTCTGAGGCATTTTCCTCATGGTGGAGCTTTTCCACAGCAAGTCTCCAGTAGGTGGTGTCATTCCAATTATTACAGTCCCCCCTTTTGTTCCTCAAGAAACAAAATGTTTCCTTGACGGAACAGTAAAAAGAATATAATAACTAATGCTAACTAATAATATGTGAACAACAATATAGAAAAGGAAGAGAGGAAAGTTTTGTCCAGAGGGGCGATTTTTTTTTTCTCATGAACCGACGCTTTGACATTAGTCTTGCAAAGGGAGGGCCTCTGCATAGGGTACATGTTACAGATGATGTATATTATAACAGAAAGGAGATAGTAAAAACTAACAAAGCAAAACAGTTCATATAAAGTCTCTGAGTTCTCTTGTCTTCTTGAAGTGGTAAGATGTCATCAGGAGGAAACTGGATTCTGGTCTGGAAAACTGGATTCTGGACTCTGGTCTGGATTCTGGATTCTGGACTCCAGTCTGGAAAGCTGGATTCTCTTCTTTAACTGTTTGAATTGCTGTATTTTTACTAAACCTTAGCATAGCATTGTCAATGATCAAATTAGTAAATTCCATTACATTCCCTTCTTTATATCCTTAGACTTCCAATAGAGGGTTGAGGTAGTTTTGCAATCAGTAACACTTTTTACCACCATGTGTCTGGATCAAAGCCAAATTTAGTATGTGTTCATGACACCTGAAAATGTTATGGAAAGGTTATCATACCATATCTCATGGTTCCGAGACAGCCAGTGATTGTGCTAGGCCACAGGTGAGTTCAACAGAGTGAGATAAAAAGATAAATAAGTTCAGTTAAATTAGGTTAAATTAGGTTAAATTAGGAGGGAGAGAGGATGAATACTGGACTGTGCCTAGTAATTGTGCTCTACATAGTCACCATCATAAGCAAACCATGGACTTACGTATACCTGTCTCTCCTTTTGTTGCACATATATTCTCTCCAGGGCCTGCATCAGAGTTCACAGCAAGTTAGTCTCTGAAATGATAAGTTTCCATATTTCTGAAATCTCATTAATTTCACCAAAGACAGTATGATGGTAAAAATGCGTGCTATGCTGCATAACTGAGAATATATTAGTGATATATATAATAATTCCAAACCATACCCAGAGTATAATGACATATAAATAATAAATGAATGTAAATAGCTGATTATATTAGACATTATTACATAATCTTCTTTTAGCAAGTAAACCACATCATCTTATACATGAATTCTCTAGTATAACAGTAGCAGATACTTAAAGTGGTGATTAATTTTTCAAAAAGAAATAAGATTTCAATATTCAGTGTTTTCAGTGAGGTATCAAGCAATAGGGTTCAATTTTGCCACTCTCTGGCAGCACAAGATATGGTTGCTCTAAGCTTGCAAAGGATATCACGACCTAATAAATTTACAGGGGCATCAGGCATGAGTAAAAATGAATGTTCTACTGTTAAGGGCCCCATAGATACCATGCGAGGATTCAATTTTGCCACTCTCTGGCTCTTTCCTGAGACTCCTACTACATTCAAAAATCCTACAGGTCTACACCCAGCATCTGGTTTGCTTATTAATACTGATTTAGAAGCTCCTGTGTCTAGTAAACAGTCATAATACGTGTCCCCTACTTTGAGGGTCACATGAGGTTCATTACTCTGGGGAGGTGAATGAACTGGCACAAGTGCATTCAAAAAATCCAGATCTGGGAATATGTTGCTTTCATTATCTTTGTTCCATTCCTCCCCTTCCTCTTGTCAATCCTGTGCCCCCCTTTGAGGGAGTCCATGGTTACCCTGATTCTGGTTCTGTCCTTCTGTTCCTCCCTGATAGGGTCTACGGTTATTCTGATACTGTTTCTTTGTATCCCCCTGAAAAGATTTATATCCATTTTGATTCTGCCTGTAATAAGGGTTATAATTACTCCAGTTGTTTCCTTTCTGATAAAAGTTTCCAAAATTATTTTGATTTCCCCCAAAGAATTCCTCAAGGCTCTCGGTCATTGTCCTCTTAAGGTCTTGTTTTCTAGTTCTACATTCCCTCAAGAAGTGTCCTTGTTTTTTGCAGTACTCACAAAATTTAGGGGGTTGATAACGATTTTCAATTTTCCAGTTTCTCTGCCCTGTTGTTTCCTGTACTGGAGCTAAAATGTCCTGTCAGGCTCCCTTTCCTCCTTCCTGTCTCCTCCCAGACCATAGGAGGTTCCTCCAGTTGATTGGCTGGTAGACTTGATAGACAGCACCCATGAGCAAACGTCATTTCCTGAAGCTGAGGAAAATGCCTCAAGCATATATGAATTAATCTTGGAATTTCACTGCATTTCTCTGCCCTATGCTAGTCCCAGAACTACACAACATCAGTCTGTTCTACTCTTGAGTCTACAATGGAGTAGGAGGCTGGTATATTTCAGGTCCATGTCTACACCCTTTATCTCTGGGGTATACATCTGCATGGACATATCTATACCCTGTATCTCTGATGTACAGATCTAAATGTACCATATCTACTTACATATGTCTATATCCTATATCTCGTGGTATATACACGTATAAATCTGTGGTCTATATCTCTGGAGTTGTGCTATATACCATTTGGGACATCAGATGTGAACTTTCCATGAAAATCCACCAAAGCAAAAAGGAGACTTGGTGATGGCAGAACTCCTGCAGTGTTGTGAGCTCCCCAACAACCTGAAAGTCAGAACATCAGGGCACAGCAGCCTAAGGTAGAGAGCATAAGTATTTACAACTCCCCAGTCTGGTGACTGGAAGAGGATTTTGCATACAGAAGACACACATAGCACCAACAGACCTTCATGTCATGACCTTGACATCAGTCTACAAACATCATAGAAGCAAGCCAGGAAGCTAGCCATTTCCGAGTCATTCTCCCAGGCCTCTAAGACTCGGTGAATACTGGCGATTGGGGTGGGGACTCATGGCTCATCACAGCATATCATCAAGTTAGAAATTTGGACCAGCTGAAGTTCTGCAAAGAATTTTACTCCAAACACTCCCTGGAGTTACCCTATTGAAGAGCTAAACCCATGGATTCTAGAAAGGAATGAAGGCAACTGAGCAGTCTTCATTTGGAGCATCTCTAAAGACCTGACCCCAACATCCTTAAGAAGGCCCCTGAAGCTGCAAGCTCCTTCTCCTTGACTCCCCTCTCATTACCCCAGCTTTTCTCTTCCAGCACCAGAACTCTGGGGAGGTCAGGTCCCCCAGCTCCTTCTTTGCATTTCTCTTGCTACAAATAGCTACATGTTGTAAGGCTGGTTCCCACTTTCTTCTGGCTTTGCCTCACAATGGCCTGGATGCTAGAGGGGCTTGGCAGGCTGCCCTGGCTGGGATCCAAACCATTCTTCACAACATTTGTTTAGGTGAGAAAGTACATCTATATCGTCCCAAAAACACTTCCAAAGGAACATTGGAAATGAGGTCTGTTTTCCCCTTGGGGACTGTTGACATGATACCCTTAGGTTGCTAAGCATCAGTGAAGAAGCCACATGTGGGGTAAAGGAAGTGGACAGTGCTCCAGCATGACAGATTTTATGGGGGCCTTTGGAGCTGAGATTTAAAATTTTGAATGTCAGCTCCCAATAGAATGGAAACTCCATGGGGGTGGGAACTGAGCCCCCAGTTCGTGGCATGTTGTAGGTGCTTAATCAACATTTGTTAAATGATGGAGAGGAGGGGGTACATTTTAAACATGTGTACAAAGTCACCCAGGTGGAAATGTGACTAGATAAACACACACACACACACACACACACACACACACACACCCCTTACCACCACCACCACCAGCAACAACAACAACAAGAACTCCACCTCCACAACTCTGTCCATCTCATCAGATGGTTTTCTGTGTAGATTCCATTCTTTAAGTCTAGGGCAGAACATCTCTACCTTCAGACCAAAGCTGTTTGTCAATGTTCTCTGCCCATGGTGGTAAAGAAGGTGGATGCAAATTGAGGCTTGCCTTTCAAGTTGCCTCAAGAGTCCAACCTGACCAGGAGCTGAGAGTCAGTGAGGAGCTGCAGGAGCAAGTGGCCTCCGGAGTCTATTCCAGGCTTCCCTTGTCCAGAGGAAGTTCTACTTCATGGGCTCAGCACTCATGTCCAAGAGCTTAGTGGCTTCCCTCTAAATGCTACTGATGACTGGCTATTCATTAGAAAGTACTCTACTTTTCCCTGGTACAATTTTACCACAAATTATCCTGCTCCCTGTTTACTGCTCTCTACAAGCCTGAGCACAGTATCCGGGTTCTAACAGCTGAAATACTGAAATCCCTCAAAGGAAACAAATGCGCCCGTTCCCTCCCCTATCAACCCAGTGATCTTGGGCAGTGAAAGCTTCCCAAAGACACTGTCTGGGGTAAGGCTCTGAGCAGCCGGCAGCTCTATTACCATAACTGCCACTCTCTCTTCCCATCTAGGGAAGTCATTACTTCACAGTCTTGCCCTCCTAGCACTCACATCTAGGATTATTGTGAAGAGAAACCAAAATGCTAACAAGCTCCAATGAGCAATGCAACTAAGAAGTGGGGGGGGGTGACAAAAAGGCACAATCCAGGGTGCTGTCCATCACCCTTTGAGACTTTGCTCCCAAAGAAGAAAGAGAAGCCCACTCTGAATGCAGAGAACTCACACTTTGGCCTCACCTTCCCTCCCTGGGGGCCATCACATTCAGCCAACAGAGGTGCACCCCTGTGGCCCGAGCTACCTGAGCTCCTCACTGTGAAAAAGACAAGATATCAGAGAACCTCATCAAGGTCATTGGATGGATGGCCCCTCCCTCTCCCTTGTGCTATGAAGGCTCTATTGGTGAGGACTTCCAATCACTAGATTTCCTTCATAGCAATAGCTTACATGGCAGTTCTATAACCTACATTACCAGCATTTTCAATTTGTTCCTTGTAACAACCCTGTGAGTTAGGCACCATTGGAATTATTATTCACTTGTGACCCTAGAGGAAATAAAAGCACAGAGTGTCTATTTCCCTGTGCTCACATGGCTTGTAAAGGTCATAGGCAAGGCTCTAAGCCACATTGGCTTCACCTGCTGGAGGACCAATGGGACCTTTACAGAAGCAGGCAGTGGCCAAAAATGCTAAAAACATGGGCCTTCAATATAGTGGACATGGAATTGATCCACAAGTAGGCTTGAGGCCTACCTAGTGACACATAAGGACAATAGGAAAAAAATATTCTGGCAGAGGATAGGTCCAGAGCTAAGTCACTAGAAAGTCAAACATTTGGTAAAAATTGTTAGGAAAACTGGAAGGCAGTCTGGCAACAACTGGGTATAGAACAATATTGTATACTATTTGCCAAGATGTCAAAATGGGTACATGACCTGAATGTAAAGAGAATCATAATAAAATTAGAAGAACATGGAATATATGACCTATCAGACTTATGGATAGGAGAACTAATGAATAAAGAGCAGAGCACATTGTGAAGTATCAAATGGATAATTTTGATTACATTAAATTAAAAAGGGCTTATACAAATAAAACAAATGTAACCAAGATCATAAGGAAAGCAGAAAAATTTGGGGGGGGGGATAAATAGTTTCTCAGATAAATGACTCATAGCTCATATATAGAGAGAACTGTGTCAAATTTATAAGAATATGAGCCATTCCTTAATTGATAAATGATCAAAGGCTAGGAAGAGGCAGTTTTTCTACAAAGAAATCAAAACTACATATAGTCATATGAAAAAAATGCTCTAAATCATTATTGAATAGTGAAATGCACATTAAAACAACTTTGAGATATCTTATTACACTTGTCAGATTGTCTAAAATGATAGAAGGGGAAATGACAAATGTTGGAGGGGATGTGAAAAGTTGAGACATTAATACACTGTTGGTGGAACTATGCCCAAAGGGCTATAAAACTTGAATACCCTTTGACCCAAATATAACAGGGTTAGGGTTAGGTCTATTTCCAAGGTGATCGAGGCAAAAGGAAAATAATTTGTATGTTCTAAAATATTTATAGCAGCTCTCTTTGTGGGTAGCAAAGAACTGAAAATTAGGAAATCCCTGCTCAGAGCCTAGACCCCAGTAGGAACTGTGTTCCTGACTGTGCCACCTAGCAGGGCACCCAAGGGTCAAGTGGTGAAAGAGAAATGATTGCCTCAGGACCAGACATAGCTTTGGGGACTTGTACAAGAAGAGCCCAGAGCTAGGGCATTTCGATGGATACCCTTCAGCCAGAGAGGAAATGCCCATGGGCTTGGCTTTTGTGTATGAAGATTTCCAAGGACTGAAGCCCTCTGAAGTGGTCAATTTAATCCCAGCAGCCTCAGAGCCTCAGCCTAGACATTGCAACTCCTGCTGCTCTGGTTTCTCCAACAGAACTTTTTAGGAGTTTTCTTGGCTCTCTTGACTCTCATCATTTTGGTGCTATGGGTAGTCTTCCTGACACCCTCTAAAGACTCGGCACCAACACCATGAAATCCATGCATGTATCCCCAGACTTGGTACAAATTATAGACTGGCAAAGACTAGCAAAGACTGGCTTCTAGACCCTGCTTCTGCTCTTACCACTTAAATGGAGTTAGAGCAGCTCCAACCACTAGATCTTTTCTGCCTGCTGAAGGGTACATGAGGTTCCATCTTTCAGCACCAATCTCCTCCATAACCAATTCAGACTAACCAAGGCCCTGGCAAGCTTTGCCAATGGCTTGTGAAGAATGCCTGTCTCCAGATCAGCCTGGCCATCAAGTCTGGTGAAGCCTGAAGCAGCTTCTAGTATCTGCTACCTTCCCTCAGTCCTCTTCCTAGAGGAGGAATTTCTCCAGACACCACTTACAATTTCAGAAGAACGAGCATGGACCCAAAGAAGAAATGTGAGAAGACAATCAATCCCACCCTACTCCTTTCAATGTGTATGGTACGTCGCCTTTCTGTATTCTGTTGATCAGTTTGGCTGATTTTTTCCCTCTTCCTATTTTTTCCCTCTGTAATAAATATTATTTGTTATATGATAAAATAAGAACAGGAAGTTAATAGAATGCCCAACAATTGGGGAATGGCTAAACAAGTGATGGTATACCTCACACCTATCAGATTGGCTAGCATGACCAAAGAATGAAAATAATAAATGTTGGAGAAGCTGTGGAAAAATTGGAACACTAATGCATTGTTGGTGGAGTTGTGAACTGATCCAACCACTCTGTAGAGCAATTTGGAACTATGCCCAAAGGGCTATAAAATTGCGCATGCCCTTTGACCCAGCAATATCATTATTAGGTCTTTTCCCCAAAGAGATCATAGAAAAGGGGAAAAGGACCCACATGTACAAAAATATTTATAGCTGCTCTTTTTGTGGTGGCAAGGAATTGGAAACTGAGGGGATGCCCACCATATGGGGAATGGCTGAACAAGTTGTGGTATATGAATGTAATGGAAAACTATTGTGCTGTAAGAAACGATGAGCAGGCAGATTTCAGAGAAACCTGGAAGGACTTACATGAGCTGATGCTGAGTGACATGAGTAGAACCAGGAGAACATTGTACACAGTATCAACAACATTGTGTGTTGATCAACTGTGATAGACTTGACTTTTCTCAGCAATACAATGGTCCAAGATAGTTCCAAAGGACTCATGATAGAAAATGCTCTCCACATCCAGAAAAAAAGAATTGTAGAATCTGTGTGCAGAT
This sequence comes from Dromiciops gliroides, assembly GCF_019393635.1. Classification (NCBI taxonomy): domain Eukaryota; kingdom Metazoa; phylum Chordata; class Mammalia; order Microbiotheria; family Microbiotheriidae; genus Dromiciops; species Dromiciops gliroides. Next base: position 2,152,448 of record NC_057865.1, on the reverse strand, counting down.
TAAACCACACTTGTTTCTACTTTTTTGGGTTTTTTTCTTTTTTAAGGTTTTTCCCTTTTGTTCTGATTCTTCTTTCATAGCATGGCTAATGCAGAAATAGGTTTAATATGATTGTACATATATAACCTATATCAGTTTTCTTTCTGTCTTGGGGAGGAGGGAGGGAAGGGAGGGAGGGAGAAAAATTTGGAACTAGAAATCTTATTTTAAAATGTTGAAAACTATCTCTACATGTAACTAGAAAATAATAAAAGACTTTTATGATTTAAAAAGTTATGGTATATGTTTGTAATAGGATGCTACTGTGCTATAAAAATTATGTGCTGCTTGATTTTAGAAAAAACACAGAAAAGCTTGCATGAAATAACAAAGAATAAAATGAACAAAACCAAGAGAACATTGTATATGGTAACAACGATATTGTGCAAAGAACAATTGTGGAAGACTAAGTTATTTTGAGCATTAAAGATCTTCAAATCAACCACAAAGAACTTATAAAGACAGATGCTACCCACATCCAAAGAAATAACTGATTAATAGAAGTATGTATAATGTGGTTTTACATACATACATATATTTGTGTCTACTGTTAGCCTTCTCTAGTGCAGGGTGGGGAGGGAGGGAGAATGTTTCTAAAGTGCACAGCCAAGAACAAAAGGCAACTCAGAAGGAAGCACAGAAAAGCAGGGTGGTTTTGAAAAGGATGTGTCGTATTTATTACACAGTTTACAAAAAACAATGTGAAATGAAGATCCATGTTTTCATATTGAATCCTTTTTTGTGTTGGGCTGTGTACATGGAAATTTTTGTATTTAAGTACAAAATGAATAACAAATTTTTTAAAAGAAAGCCAAAGATACAATCTGCTCTCAGTCTCATGAGTTTCTTGGGCAAGCTTCAGCCCATGGCAGGAGGATTTGGAACACCCATCATGTCAGGCCCTTTATTCCTCCTTATTTGGGAGGGCGATGCCTTCATGTCATCTTCTACATGTCAGGGCCACTTGGTGATGAGAGTGAAGACAAAGGTCTCTCTCAGGGGTGTCCTTTCCCGCATCCCATGCCATGGGCAGGGAAATGTCCCGGACTGGCTAGAAAGCCCAGGAATGTTCACTGTAAGACTGGACTCTTCCAGGATAGAAAGTTCAAGAATAGGAAAGTACAAGGGGTAGCTAGGTGGCACAGTGGATAAAGCACCGGCCCTGGATTCAGGAGGATCTGAGTTCAAATCTGATCTCAGACACTTGACACTTACTAGCTGTGTGACCCTGGGCAAGTCACTTAACCCTCATTGCCCTGCAAAAAAAGAAAAAGGAAAAGAAAGAATAGGAAAGTACAGATGTGGCCCATTCCTAACAAAAGCCAAGTGGAGGGAATCCCACAGGTGCCACCTGGCACAAGAAAGACTAACCCAAGAAGCAAGGGAGGTTCTCTCAATGACCACACAAGGGCTCTTGGGGTGTTGGGTCTTTCATTCTTCCCCTCCTATAGTCAGCCTCTATTTAATAAGCAGCTTTGCTGTTGTTGCTGTTCAGTTGCATCTGACTCTCCATAACCCCATGTTGGTTTTTTCTTGGCAAAGATACTAGAGTGGTTTGCTGTTCCCTTCTCTGGCTCCTTTTACAGATGAGGAAACTGAGACAAACAGGGTGAAGTGACTTGCCCAGAGTCACACAGCTAGTAAGTGTCTGAGGCCAGATTTTAACTCAGGAAGAGGAGTCTTCTATTTTTTTTTTTGGTGAGGCAATTGGGGCTAAGTGACTTGCCCAAGGTCACACAGCTTGTAAGTGTCAAGTGTCTGAGGCCGGATTTAAACTCAGGTCCTCCTGACTCCAGGGCCAGTGCTCTATCCACTTTGCCACCTAGCCATGCCTAAAACGAGTCTTCTTGATCCCAAGCCCAATGCTCTGTGCACCTAGTTGCCCAATAAGCAGCTTCGAGGCAATCATCCACCATTTTCTCCAACTTTTCTTTTCTTTCACTTCCAGCATCAGCCTCCATCACCTCTTGGGGTATCATTAGTTTAGACTATGGACCATCTGTACATAGTCCCATTTCTTCTGCTCTGCTTTTAAGCTGCCTTGGAGTTTCCAAGGGTGGTGGCTAACTAGGGCTGGGCACCTGCTTGGTGATGATGGTGATAAAGCCTCGTTGGTTGGATGGAATTAAGTGGGATTCAGCCGACTGTGTTCTTGCCACACACACCCCCACCCCGTGTGTGTATGTATAGGCCCACCTTGGATTCCCTGGGATCTTCAGGTTTATTTATTTGCTCTCGAGCCTAAATCAATCTCGGCACTGGTTGTGGACATGAAAGAAGGACTGAATGAGTAAAGCCTTTCTCTGCTGGATTTCATCCTGAAGTCCCAAAGAAGGCTAGACCTGGCCATTCCTTTCCATCATGCATTAGATGGGCCTAGCCCTAGAGCTCTTGTGCCCAATTTGTTTGCTTGCTGTCCTGCTGAGAGGCAGGCACTTTGGTAGAAGGGAAGAATTCTGGGGCTAGCACTGGAGTCTGGAGGCCAAGCCCGCTTTTCCCATGTACTTGGAGTGTAACCTTGGCCAATTCACTGAACCATTTCTGGGTTTGTGCCATGGGTATCAGTGATATAACCTTTGCATCTCATGGGAACAACAGGAAGAAGGGCCCATTCCTGCATCTGCACAATGATTGGGTTGGACCAAATGGCCTCTCTAGTGCCTCCATGCCGGTCTCTGGTCCTAGGCAGCCATGAGGGACCAGCACTCACAGGCAGAGCTGCAGTCTCTCTCTTTGTGGCAAAACAGATAGAGAAGAATCTCCTCCTCTGTTACTCTTTTCACTGGCAGTTATCAGGACATATCAGGCCAAGCAGAGCTCACACACTTGAAAGCCTTTGATTAGTTTTTCCTAACTCCCTGGTGCTTGCTAACCGCCCCATGATGACTCGCGGCAATCCCTGAAACCAAACTAGACGTGGGCCCTTGGTAATTCTGGGCATTGGGGAGGGTGCCCTCTTGTAGAAACTGGGAGTGATGCCCAGACAAAGACTGACCCTTCACTGGGTCCTACATCCCCCTGAGTCCTGAACCAATGGCTCGCCCAGTGTTTGGCCTGTAGTAATAAGCCGTTTCTCCAAGTCTGCTGCTGCTTAGCTAGTTAAAATGTTGCTCTCAGGATTAAGGGGGCATGGCTTAACCCTAAAAGAGTTCCTCCCCTGCTGGCACAGATCCATTGTCAAGCCTTAGGCCAGGCCTTCAGGGCTGAAGATCTGGGTCCCCCTATCCAGGATCTTCTGCTCTATATAACTCAGTCCAGCCACCTAAGCTCCCTAAGCCTCTGTGCTCCCCAAACATTAAATGAGAAGGATCACAATGCGCTGATTGTGTTCCAGCTCTGAGGAGGCCATGTCTATGAAGCAAATATTAGGGCACTATAGACATGCCCACACCATGGAGACTCCGGCTCAATGATAACACTCCATCTATAAAAAGCAGGTTTTTTTCTCCTTCCTAGAAGTAGTTCTTCCCCTGTAATAGAACAACTACAAAATTCCTCAGCTCACTGGCTCAGAAATATGGGAGGCATTTGCCCCTAATGGCCATTTTTTCTCTGCTGCTGTCACCTCTTATCTCTGCTGCCTGATGGTGGGTGGCCAGTCCCACAGCTCTGACTTATTCTGTTTATGTGACAAAGGCAAACCAGCAAGGTCAGAGATGGGAGCCATGCATCATAGTGCCAATATGTTAGCTGTGAATGATGAGGGTGGGGGATACACCACAAGGTCCTGCACTCGTGCTTGGAAGTCACATCTTCACTTCTCTAGGTGACACACAATAGACAGACAGAAGGACCCAGTTACCAGTTCTTGTCCCACTTCCCCCAAACATCCTGCTTACAGTGGCTGAAGGTGGAACTGGTTTTGCATCCCTTCTTTTTAAAAATAGCCTATTAATGCCCTTTGTTCTTATACCAATTATCTCCATATCCCCTACAGTTATAACCCCTATAATCCCCCCAAATGAGCCAGCTCGTATAACGAAGAAAAAGAATTAAGAAAAACTGAGCAGCATAGTGACCATACCTGACAGTGTATACACCCCCCAGAGACCACCAACCTCTCTACTGAAAGGAGGGTGATACAGCTCTGTAGGATTGCTGGGGATATTTACTACTCACTGGGCTTCACTGAAGTCTTCTTCATAGTTACACTCTTAGAAACATTTTGTATATCATTCTCCTGGTTCTATTGACTTCACCCTGCATCAGTGCATCTAAATTTTCCCATGTTTTTCTGAATTGTTCATGTCCATTGTTTTGTAAGGCTCTGCAATGATAATTAGAGCCACTTCTTCAGCCATGCCCTGTTTCACCTGCAGAGTCAGCATTCCTATGAGCACCTCCAAAGAATACCCCTCAAGTGCCTAAATGGACAGAGCCCTGCTAGGCTTGTCCCTGGCAAGAGAGTGACACAGAACCCCAAGCTTGTTGCTTGCAGAGATGCACAGAAAAGGCAGGGATGTTCAACAACAGATTTACAGTAGAGGTCAATGATCCTGCCAGCTTCACCCAGCCCTTCTTGGCGCAGGAGAACTTCCTGACTTGGTGACCACCAAGAGCATCCTGGGGCTGAGGGCATTCTCAGCCAGTGAGCTCCATGCCAGTCCTTGGTGATTTTGGTGGCTGGAGCCCATGTGCCTGTGTAAAAGATTACCAAGCTAACAATATGGACTGCAACACGAGCTGAACCTCGAGGCAGAGAGGAGACTGGGTTCAGAGACTGACAATAGTAATGTAGAGTCACCCAAAAGAAAGGACCACTGAACCAAGGGGCTGTGGGGACTCCATAGTGCTTGGGGTATGAGCCATCCCAATCAGAGTGTGCCGGGGGGGGGGGGGGGTCCTATGCAGTCTCTATCAGAGATTGAGCACAGCCCTGCACATGAGCTTCAGGCTTTGGGAATCCCTCATTGCATTCTAGACTCAGCTCAAGTACCATCTTCCACTGGAGAACTTGCCCCTGCCCTTCCCAAGATGCTGGTGCCTTCCCCCACCCCAATTACCTTGCATTTCTTTGGTATACACTTTCACACGAACACATAATTCACACACACTCACACGCTCTCAGACACACACACACACACACACACACACACACACACACACACACACGGTTCCTAGAACTCAAGCTCTTTGAGAACAAGAACTGTTTCTTTTCTTTCCTTATGCTCCCAGTGCCTAGGATAGTGTATAGGTACACACTATTAAATGCCTGTTGGTTGCTTGGAAGGCAGATGAAGCTTTTCCATTACAGTGTTTTTAATGACAGGTTCTGGATAATTCCCCAGACATCAAACTAGGGGTGGTAACAGCAAATTCATTGTAGGACTGGAAAATATTGGCATTTGAGATCAAAGAGCAATCATTTCCATGCTTTTAAGAATTATTCAGACAAGCTGAGAATTCCAATCCTAAACCAATGTGTCTATAGGTTCATGCCCTTCTCTAGCCCTGGGGACATACGTGTGTTCGTGCGTGCACATGCATGCGTGTGTGTTGGTGTTGGGGGAGAAGCTTTGGCTTTTAATAAGTCACTCACTCAGGCTCCAGATCCTGTTCAATTAGGGCCATAAACCCTTTTGTCCTTCCAGCTCTCAGAAAAATCCATCCTGAAATTGTCTGAGGGGAAATTGCCTCCCAACGCAAAGGTAGGAAAGCACGTCCCGTCACATCCCTCCCTCTGCAGCAAGCTGTGCTGTGCTCTCAGCGTCAGGGAGGGCTGCTTGATGAGGTGCCACAATGCCCTCTGCTATCAAGAAGAATGGGAACATCTGTCCTGCAACAAAGACAAAGCCCACGACTGGGCTACTCTCCTTGGGCTTGTGCCTCCAGCACGAGCCTGCTGACAGGACTCCAAGGGAGGCCGGCACCCAGGAGGGGAGACAGGTGGAAGGAGAAAGATAAGGTGGCCGATGGGGAAAGGTGGGGTTATCTCCTCTCTTTATTGTGTCCAAATGGAGAGCGGAGGTGGGGACCTTCCTCTCTTAGAGGCTGGTTGAGAACCATAAACCCCTCGAAAGAAAGCACAGATGCCTTGTTTTAATCCCACCTGTTCCTCATCTGGCCATGCTGCTGATGTGACGGGAGCGGACGACTACTCCCTGGACACGCCTACCCCAGCCCGGCTGCTGCAGGAACTATCCAAACGCCCAGGTCTGGCAGAATAACCTGCAAACATCCATTCCACCTCCAGCTGCTGCAAGAGGCTGCTTCTCGATTTCTTCAGACTGATTTAAAAATCGCCTTGCTCTGTTGACAAAGTTCCTGTCAGAGCGTGGGCCAGTTGCCCCTGTCCAGCGTTTGTGGACCTCATTCCTCTCCAAAGCCATCTGTCTGGATTTAATTCTCTGTTAATTCTATCAGCCTCCCCACGCTTGGCGACAGCCTCTTCAGAGCATCTTTTCTCTTTCTCACCGATGTTAACTCTTCCAGGGACAGCGTCCAGGCTTGGGAATTTTTTGTAAAGCATCCAGGCCTCTTTGAAGCAGCCTCACACATTCAGTCCCTCCTGCATGCTAGGGTTTGGGAGTTCCTTAAAATCATGGGCAAGCCTCCCCTACCTAGGGCTCTTCACACCACCTTCCAGTAGTGCAGGGAGTATGGGTCGGAGGACCAGTCTGGGTCCTGGCTCAGAGATAACCAAGACATAGTTCTGGGCTCAACGTCCTCAGTGTCAAATGGGCTTAGGAATCCTGGCATCCCTTCCCTCACAGATTATTTTTAATCACTTTGGGAAAGTTACCTTGCTTTGTGACGCAGGAGAAACACAGCCCTGTTATTATTAAGACGGCCAACGACATTTTAAATGATTTATTCACAGTCTGGGTCTGTTAGGGTGATGAAGCCCTCCTGGGCTTATCTTAAGATGAATTTCCTGGTCACCTAACTACACTCACACTTTTAAAAATTACACAACAGAACAATGGTATAATTAAAAGAGAAAGAGTGGCCCCAAATTAAAAACAAAGATTCTCGTACCTGAAAGCCGGTTCCCAGACATCCTTTACTCATTGCATAGTAAGCATCTTTGCCATGAGGATAAAGACGTGTGAAGTCTCAGGACAAGCCCTGAGCCTTGAACAGGCAATTGAAAGCATCCTTCACTGAGACCACACACCTCTTGAGAATTAAATCTAAATTACATTAAATTAAACCTAAATTACAGCTAAAATCTCTGTGAAACTGTTAAAAATTAACCCAGATGATTTCCAGGCATTATTAATCAAAGCAATGTGAATTAAAAGCTTTGAGAGTTGGGGCTGCTAGGTGGCGCAGTGGATAAAGCACCAGCCCTGGATTCAGGAGTACCTGAGTTCAAATCTGGCCTCATACACTTGACACTTACTAGCTGTGTGACCCTGGGAAAGTCACTTAGCCCCCATTGTCCAGCAAAAAAAAAAAAAAAAAGCTTTGAGAGTTTCTATAGCTAGCTGTTTATCTGCCTCATCTGTAACTTTCTATAGCTCAAATGAGCTGGCTCCTATCTGCCTCCCTATCTGCCTTGCCAGTCTGTGAGGGCCTACCCCCTCCCCAACTGCTTCTCCCAAATTAAAGAAATGAGATTTAAAAGCCTCCTTTCAATTTCACAACAAAAACAGGGTTTATTGATATGGAATAAACTTAGAAAAGCAAGAAATATGACCTGTGAACTTCAGTACACGGACTCTGCTGCTTCCTATCTCCCTGCACATCTCTCACCTGCCCCACCATAAACTCCCCTCCCTCTCTGGCTCTGTGGGTGTGGCTGGCAGCTGCTGCCATCGCCTGTGCTCACACCCCCTAGCCTCGGCTGCTTCTCCGGGTGCTCCCCTCTGCTCTATGTCTCCTTGTCTCCCTTCTTCACGCTTCTCTCTCAGAAACCATGGGTAGGAGGAAGTCATGCATATCCCCACTGAGTGGGGTATGGTGCATGAAGCTTGCTAATCCACTTTTGGTGGAGTTGTGAACTGATCCAACCATTCTGGAGAGCAATTTGGAACTATGCCCAAAGGGATATCAAACTGTGCATACCCTTTGATCCAGTAATACCACTTCTAGGTTTATATTCCAAAGACATCCCCAAAGAGAGAAAAAGACCTATTTATTCAAAAAATATTTATAACAGTTCTTTTGTGGTGTCTAAGGACTGGAAATCAAAGTAATGTCCATCAATTAGGTAATGACTAAACAAGCTGTAATATATTATTGTAATGGAATATTATGTGCTATAAGAAATGACAAGCAGAATGATTTCAGAAAGACCTGGGAAGATTTATATGAACTGATGTACAGTGAAGTAAGCAAAACCAGGAGAACATTGTGCACAGAGACAGCAATATTGTCTGGTGAAGAACTGAGAATGACTTAGCTCTTCTCAGCAATACAAGTATCCAAGACACTCCCAAAGGACTAATGGTGAAGCATACTACCTACCTCCAAAGAAATAACTGATATTGATAGAACACAGACTGAAGCATGCTATTTTTCACTTTATTTAATTTTTTTCTTTTATTTGAGTTTTCTTGTACAAAATGACTAATATGAGAATGTTTTACATAATTACACATGTATAAGCTATATCTGATTGCTTACTATCTCAGGGAGTGGGGAGGGGAGGGAAGAAAGAAGGGATAAAATTTAGAACTCAAAACTTTAAATAAGAATGTTCACTGACAAAATGATGTGGAATAGCTCCTGGAGGAGTCCTTTGTTCAACAAAACTATGCTATACAATTGATTCCTATATAGAATGACATTCCTTTGGCATAAAAACTTGAAGGAATCGAAATCTATTATAACATCTTCACTGTGGAATCCTCCCATTGAAATTTGTCAAAATATATCCTCTCTTTTTAATTGTAACAAACATTTTATTTAATGTTTCGAGTTCCAAATTCTGCATTTATTCTTAATGTATACTTGTCCACAAGTAATTATTACCTTGCAAGACATGCTATAAATTTATTCAATAAATATCGAACAAATCAGAAAAAAATGCAGAGAGCAAAGCTGCCCAAGAAGAATGGCATACAGTCTAACTAAGAGAGAAACAATGAATGGGAATGAACAGATTAAACCAAGAATTCCAATGGCGAGTCAGAAGGAATAATTGAAAAGTTACCCCATTTTGGGGGGAGGAATAATATCTACTCAAAGGAATGCAGTTGCAAAGACATTGTAAGTGGTTGTATTGCTGTTCAATATTTTTCATAATAAATCATTGAAGACAGACCATTTAAATCAGGAGTATGCTAGAGCCACTCTCAAGAGAAAGCCAATTGTCAAATGTTTATTTTGAGCATTTATACCTTGGAAATCTACAAGCGAGAGCTTGATTTATTGTTTTGTTGATTGTCTTTCTGTGGGAAGTTATGGAGAAAATATTGATAATAATACCAATTAAATTTTAAAATGTGTCACACACATTATTAGTTAGAGAGCTGGTTGTTCAACATTTACAAGCACATGGGTGACTCTAATGCCACCAAAAGCATACAGAAGTCTAGATTAGTGATGTGGTTAACAGATTTTATCAAAGTCGGGCTCAAGAGACAAAGCATATATTTAACAGGTGAACAAGAAGGTGAACAAGCTTTTCAGAAGAAGGCTTTCCCTGAGCCCTCATTTGGGAGCCTGAGGGAAAAAAGGAAAGAAGAATCACTGACTAGAGTCCTGGTCCATCTTGGCAATGCAGGTTCTGCCCCGTGTCTTCTGTAGGATTTCATATGGCCATCTCAGGCCTTCCAGGACCTTGGAGTGGCCTCCCTCTGTGGCTGTTGTTGTCCAGTTCCTGCATGTGTTTGTTCTCCCCACAGCCTCTCAGTAGGAGGGGGCAAGCTTGGCAGCCAATTACAGGTTTCTCTAGTCCCAAGGTCAGGACAAAGCTCCCCAGGGAGCTGAGAGAACACTGAGAGACTTCCCCAGATCAGGGATTTGCCTCCAGCATCCCGTTGTCTTTGTCAATGCCCCAGAAAGACGTGACTACATAATGTTACAAAACAACTCTTTTAATCCATTTGATACTCCCACAGAGGGCATCCAGGCTGAGCCAAGACACTGATCTCAATGATCAAAATAAAATAATAGATGTAAGTATCTAGAAAATATAGAAAATTATTGTGAAATCTGGAACCTCACTGGGAGTTTGGAGGGTCAGGAATGATCATTCAGTGATCACTTGGCTGTGTATCCCACCCCTCACCCCCTAATCTGTTCTCTGCATCGACCCAAAGCCAGGGAACCATTCAGAGAACGGAAACAGGAGGATGTCAAAGGAGTATTAACTCCATAAACCTATACCCAGGGAGTAGGATGAGCCCTGGCCATACCTGATTTCCTCCAGGGCAGTGCCTCTCTCCTAACTAGAGTGTTGTTCTCAGGTTATACAATCTTGGTGGGTGGCTTGAGAGAGCAAGCCAAGGCTGCCTGTCTCATTCTATGTCCAGCTGTCTGGTATGAGAGAAGCAAGGCATAAAAAAGGAGAATGCTGTGGAAAAAGCAGCTCCCTCTAAGTGGGGAGGGCAGACAAGATGCTTCTCATCCTTGAGGCACTCGTGTTCAAGACAGATTAGGGGTTGGCATGAAGCCAAATCAGATTTTTGCCACCCCCTAAGATGCCTTGGAATAATGACCCCTTGATAACAGTGGCTTTGGGTACAGCCTGAGACTGCAGTCATTCAGCACTATGGAATAACTAGCCTGATTCCCCAGCCTGGCCCTAAGTGAAAAGGTCTCAGCCTCAGGGGTTGTTCACATCCCTTTCCAAGGTGTTGGCTGAGAGGCTCTGCACAGATGCTTTGCTCAAATGTATAAAGACAATTAGACGTGGCTCTTGCAATCCTAGAGCTGTGATCTTGGAGAATGATGAGTCACATCATTAAGTGAAATCAATTACAAATATTAACTACTTCTATTCAACATGTGTTGGGGTGGGGAAAGGAGTAACCCATAGACACGTGCAGAAACAATGCCCCAGCCTGGGGCTTCTTTCTCCCTTCTCACTGCCCTCCACTCCTCAGAGGCATCCATGCAAAGACCCAGTCTGTCCCAGAAACACAACCAGAACAGGCATTTACACGAGGATGCTTTTAAATGGTGCCGAGGCCTGAGTGCAGGGCTGCTCCCGCCTGGCTGTCAGGGTATTCTGTCTTTGTCAGAGAGGCCAGCTCCCAGGGATATTGGATTGCTCATCCAGCAACAAGTTGGAGGAGGGAAAAGCCAAAGGATGCACTACATAAATCACAGGTGTCTGCCTGATGGAAAGGTAATGACGCCTCAAGAGTGACTTCACCTGGAAAAACTTCACTTCGAACACTGGAGACTTCGATCTCCCAAAGCCACCAGGTCCAAGGGCACCTGCTCAGGAGCGTCCCGAGACCACTCCTCCCACACCTCCCCAGTGCCCAGAGCTTAGTCCCGGGAATGGGTGTGGGGGACTGTGTACACGTTTGTGTGTGTTTGAAAGGATGTGTGGTTGTGTCCATGTGTTTGCAAAATGTGTGTGTGGCTGTGTCCATGTGTTTGTGTGTGTGTGAATTTGTGTACATCTAGAAGAATCTGGACTAGACGAAACTGAGCGCATTCACAGCAGTTCTGAATGGCCTGGGAGGGCCGTCCTAGGGAGATGGGTCTGTTCTGGTCCACACCTGGCATTGAGCATCTTTTCTATGGCACCCCCAGGAAACCAAAGGGATTAACTAGAAGACTGAGCCCTGTGCAAACGATGCAGTCACAGAGGATGGATCACAAGCCAATGAGCCTAGAGCCAATCAGAGCTCTAGCACTGCCCATCCCCATGCCCTCTCCTTCTTGTTGGGCCATTCATTTCTACATCGAGTTTCAAGATTACAAAGAGCTCTGAGCCCTTGTCACTAAGTCAGGTAGGACCTCTATTTCCTTCCAACTGCTGCATGCTCTGTCATCTAGGCCAGGCGGTCAAGTGAGAATCCCCCCGGGCATCCCGCAGAAAAGCTAACGAAGAAGTAGATTGCCTCAGGGTACGCAGGGTTCCTTTTATTAGAGATCTTCAGGCAAAGTCTGGGTGACCACTTAGTGGGTATTTTGGAGATGATGGGAATTATTTTTCAGGCATCGGTCAGGCTAGGTGGCCAAGTTCCTTGTAACTCTGAAAGGTGATTGATTCTTCAAGTGTCTTGGTGGCCTCATCAGCTCCAACAGGTTCAATTATCCTCCCTATGCAGATGACTCCCAGGTGCATCTGAGCAAGTCTAGCATCTGTCCCGTATCATCCGAAAGTACCCTGTTGCAAATCTCCAAGTAAGTGTCCCCAAATAAGTCTCCTCTGTCTCCCCGATTAGCCTGCCTTCAACAATGAGATTTTCCCCATACGCATGAACACTAGTAGCCTTCTCCCTGGGATTAGCTTTCATTTATCCTGTCTCCACGCTAGCACCAGTAGATGCTTAATAAATGTTTGTTGATTTGACATGACTCCTCTCATGTGTCATACCTAGAAAGGCCTTACATGGTCCTGCAAGTTATTAGTGCCCCTTTCCCCTTTTACATTTCGTCTTTTTAAAAAATGTATTTACATATTTGGGTGTTGTTCCCTCGGAAGAAAGGAAGCTCCTTGCAGGCAGGGACAGCATTTACATGATCTTCACACGCCAGAGCCTAGCACCGTGCCTGACACGAGGAGGTGTAATCAATGCTTACTGAATTAGAGAGAAACACCACTACCCCAGAACCCGTGCTTCTATTATTCTCAGCCAGCTTCCTGTATGGGCTCTTGGAAGCTTTTGAATCTTGTGGGTCCTAAGCAGATGTCCAGCCTTGGTCCATACTTACAAACTGGACCTGTATCTTTCACCCAAGAGAAAGTTTTTTTTTGTTTTGTTTTGTTTTTGTTTTTGTTTTTTGCGGGTCAATGGGGTTAAGTGACTTGCCCAGGGTCACACAGCTAGTAAGTGTCAAGTGTCTGAGGCCGGATTTGAACCCAGGTACTCCTGAATTCAGGCCTGGTGCTTTATCCACTGCGCCACCTAGCTGCCCCAAGAGAAAGTTTTAATTCAAAAAGAAGAGAAGGATTTTTCATGCTGTATATGTAAGAAGACCCTGTGCAGGACACACTCCAGTATGATGGAATGTGGGTGATTTTCACAAGGCCTTTAACTCTGCACATGTACTCTTTCTTCCTCCTTTTATTGGTCTTGTTTTGAGCAACAACATTGATTTGAAATAAGAAATAAGTATTTATTAAGTGTCTATTATGTGCTAGACACAGCTCTAAGCCTTGGGAATGCCAAGAAAAGCTCAAAAAACCCAGTCCCGGGGGCAGCTAGGTGGCACAGTGGATAGAGCACTGGAGTCAGGAGGACCTGAGTTCAAATCCAGCCTCAGACATTTGACATTTACTAGCTGTGTGACCCTGGGTGAGTCACTTAACCCCAATTACCTCGCCAAAACAAAAGCCCAGTCCCTACTCTCAAGGAGTCCACATTCTAATGAGGGAAACTATATGCAAATGATGAGGTTCATAGAACTATATACAGAGCAGATGGAAGATCATCCCAGAGGGGAGGCACTAGCAGGTGTGGTAAAATATGAAAGTTTTTAACAGTCGGTTAGGATAACTGAAAGACGCCAGTTTTTCAAGGACCACCCTTTTTGGGGAGGAGATGAACAGTCCGCCTGCTGCGCATGTCAGACTGCCTGCCGGGTACAGTCCGCCTGCTGCGCATGTCAGACTGCCTGCCAGGTACAGTGCGCCTGCTGCGCATGTCAGACTGCCTGCCGGGTTTTTTTTGACTTCCGGGGTGGAGAAAAGGAGAGAGGCCTTTTTGCCTGCTTGGCGGGACTCCTGACGGCGCGGCACGGACTCTCTCTCTCCAAAGGTGGCCTTGTCGGTTGGTGGCCTTGTCGGTTGGTGGCCTTGTCGGTTTGGTGAGTTGTTATAAGGAATATAGACTAAGCTTAGACTTAAGACGATTTGTATTGTGTTTCTACTTTCCTATCCTTCTAACCAACATCACCTTGTGACTATCATAACTATAAATAAAAAGGTCTATCTAGAAAACCAAAACCTGCTTCCATTTACTAGTTTGGGAGATAAATTAAGGGAAAGGTTAAGTAGGGGAGATTTATGATCTAATATCCAATTTTAAATCTCACAGTTTTGGCGACCCCGAAGGGACCTTAAGGACCCTCCCACCCTCCCTAGTTTGGCCATAAGCCGGCCAATTCGGTGGATTTTCCAAATTACCCCCCCCCCCCACGGACTTTCCCTTTGTCTAATCTCCCTTAAAGACTTTAAGCCTCTAAGAGTCTTGCTTTAAACAGAAAAGCCAGCCCAGTTTAAAGGGCAAGATGCTCGAATATTCTACTATCCCTTTGATTTTTCTCATCGGAATGTATTGGGACAGCATAACATCCCGACTTAGAGGAATAGTTTACTCAATGGTCCTTCATAACATTATTGGTTTTTTCCTCATTCAGGCAGCAAAAAGTTTTTTGTATAATAGTATACGTGAGAATCTTTGGGAAAATACGTTTAATATAAGTAGAAATTTTATGCCTGCAATTGAAATACCTTTTAATACCACATCCATAGTTCATACGACTAAGGATTTTATTTTTTTTTTGGTTTTTTTTTTGTTTTTGTTATTATCATTGTTTTTGTTATTATCATTGTTATGATATGGGGGAAATTCTCACATATGGAGAGAGACCTCGAAATGAAATTCTCACATATGGAGAGAGACCTCAAAATGGCTGTTTCTACTAGAGATGATCCAAGTTCAGAATCAGATCAGCAGAAACTACTCCCTCTGCAGGAAGCTATAGAACATAGTAAGAAGGGAGTGCCAATTCAAGTCAGAAAATATAGCCCCTTTAGACCAAGTGACTTGAGCGCATGGAAATCAATCATCCCTAGTTTTGAGAAAAATCCTAACACTGTAATTTCACAGTTAAGGACTATATTTAATGCATATCAACCCAGTTGGGCTGATGTTACTTGCCTTTTGGAAACTTTACTGTCCCCAACTGAGATTACAGATGTTATCTCAGCAGCAAATGCCCTTGTTGCGAAAGGTAAGGCCGATGTGGAATGGCCTCTAAAGGATCCAGAGTGGAATTATAATGATGATAGGGATTTCCAAAGATTAAAAGATGCTAGAGAAACACTTCTGAAGGGAATGGAATCTTGCTCTAGAAAACCAGAAAACTGGCAGAAATTTTTAAGCCTACCTCAGGAGGCTAATGAAAGACCAAACAGATTTTATGATAGACTTTGTGAGGCCGCTAGACAGTACACCAGATTGGATCCAGTAGATTTAAGAGATTCCTGTATCATTCTCAACACATTTGTTTATAATTCACTGCCAGAAATACGCAGATACTTTCTGAAACAATGTCCAGACTGGAGAAATCTCTCAGTAGATAGAATTAAGGAACTTGCAAATTATGTCTTTGACTCACGTGAGGAAGATCCAGATCACCCTAAACAGAGCATTCTGGCACCAGCGATTACTAGTCAGCCATGTGGATACCGGAGCAAGGACACTAAGGTGTGTTGTTACTGTCGTAAGGAGGGGCATGAATTGAGAGAATGTAGGACTTGGAGAAGAAATTCTAATTCTAATTACAGGCGAAATCAAAATAGAAATAGATCTTTTTGGAGGAATACAGAAAGGCAGTACCAGAATAATGGTAACCAAGACCCCCCTCAGAAGAGGACACAGGAATGATGGTGTCTTGGGGAGGAATGGAACATAGATAATGAAAGCCATATATTCCCAGATCCGGATTTTTTGAATGCACTTGTGCCAGTCCATTCACCTCCCCAGAGTAATGAACCACATGTCACCTTAAAAGTGGGGGAGACTTATTATGATTGTCTGCTAGACACAGGAGCCTCTAAATCAGTATTAGTAAGCAAACCAGATGCTGGGTGTAGACCTGTAGGATATTTGAATGTAGTGGGAGTCTCAGGAAAGAGCCAGAGAGTGGCAAAATTGAATCCTCGCATGGTATCTATGGGGCCCTTAACAGTAGAACATTCATTTTTACTCATGCCTGATGCCCCTATAAATTTATTAGGTCGTGATCTCCTTTGCAAGCTTAGAGCAACCATATCTTGTGCTCCAGATGGGGCTGTCTCCTTACAATTGCCAGAGGATACTGTTCATTTATTACCAATTTTACTTACAGAAGCTCAAGGAACAGCAGGGGAGGTATCCAAAATCCCCTCTGACATTCCTGAGTCTTTATGGGCCTCATCCCCTAATGAGGTGGGGCTCCTTAAGTCTGCCATGCCTGTTACCTTTAAAGTTAAGGGGGGACCACCCCCCTCCATTCCACAGTATCCATTGTCTAGGGAAGCAATAGAAGGGATCACCCCTATAATTGAGGCTTTGAAAAGCCAGGGTATTATTATTCCATGTCATCACTCTCCATGCAATACTCCCATTTTGCCAGTTAAAAAACCCAAGCCTGGGCCAGATGGTAAACCTGTTTATCGCTTTGTGCAAGATCTTAGAGCGATTAATAATTATGTTATTCCTAGACATTCTATAGTCGCAAATCCGGCTATGATAATTTCCTCAATTCCCTATGAATCTACATGTTTCACAGTGGTAGACCTTTGCTCTGCCTTTTTCTCCATACCAGTACATGAGGACTTCCAATATTTATTTGCTTTTACCTGGAAAAATAGACAGTGGACCTGGACTAGACTCCCACAGGGATTTGTAGACAGTCCCACATTATTTTCCCAAATTTTACAGCAGGATCTGGCCTCTATTACCTTTAAAGCCTCCACACTAGTACAATATGTTGATGACTTACTTTTGGCCTCTCCTAATGCTGAAATTTGTCAGGAAGATAGCCGTCACTTACTGCTGGAGCTGCACAAGAGAGGACACAAGGTTTCTAAGACAAAGGTACAATGGTGTTTGCCCCAGGTAGAATATTTAGGATTTATTTTGGCTGCTGGAACTCGCTCTATCTCTTCTAAGCGAGTCCAGGCCATTCAACAACTCTCTGCCCCCACTACTAAGAGGCAGTTGAGAGCCATTCTGGAAAGACTTACACGAACTGATACAGAGTGATGTAAGCAGAACCAGGAGAACATTGTACACAGTAACAACAGTATTTTATGATGAAGAATTACAAATGACAGAGCTATTCTCAGCAATACAATGATCCAAGACAATCCCAAAGGACTAGTGATAAAAAATGCTAACTGCCTCGAAAAACGAATTGATGTTATCTGAATAAAGACTGAAGCATACTATTTTTCACTTTCTTTTGTTTAAATCTCCTTGCACAAAATGACTCATATGAAAATGTTTTACATGATTGCAGATGTATAACCTATATCATATTGCTTACTGTCTCAGGGAAGGAGGAGGGGAGGGAAAGGGAAAGAATTTGAAACTCAAAACTTTTTTAAAACGTTAAAAATTGGTGGGGAAAAATAAAATATTTTTAAAACACCGAAGCCTAAAGACCTAATAAACTGGAAGGTTATTTTTGCAGAGGGAAAATGCCCATTTCCCTAAGGCTAGGAGAAACAGAGAGCTCACTCCCTTTGGAGCAAAAAGCTGCTAAAGGCTCTTTCTCCCCTCATCTGATGAGACGATCTTTGATTTTCTAAAAGAGGTAGAGAAAAAGATACATGTTTTTGAGCTGTCTATAATCTAAGAGAGGAATGTAGGAGTAGATGTAGGAGCCCAGATGAAGATAGAAATTGGAATCAGAGAGAAGTTGCAGCCCCAGGTTCAGCGAAGCCATGGCTGACCACCACCACAGTCCAAAGGAGCACTGTTGAGCAGCAAGACCTATTGGTCCCTATTGGGACAAATACCTGGCAGAGACTAGACACCACACCCACCTCTGATGAAGGTTGTATGCCCAGGGAAATGCCCTGACAGCCATCCTCTCTGAGGAGCACAATGATATCCCCAGAAGACCAGAGCTGGAGGCATGTGTTTCCCCCTGCATACGAGGGTTTCCTATATGTGTTCCTCATGCATGTACTCCCCACACTTGGGCTTTGGCCACATGTATTTATGTGTATGTATCTCTGTGGGATGGGAGAGACCTAGGCACCTATATCTACCTCCCGATTGATAGCGTATGTATTTGTGGGGTGCTGTGCTCAGTTTTAGAGGAAATGTTTTGTTGCTACATTTCTTGCTACTCTACTTTATTGAGTTTCTTTGCTCTGAACTAATTGTGTCCTGTGTCTGACTAGCAAGAGGAGGAATATCAGTGGACTGCCATGAGCAATGGCTTTGGAATGGATCCAGATCCAGAGTTCCTCGTATATGGCATACCTTATGTGGAGAAGTGACAGTAAGGATTGGGCCATGTCTCCAGATTCTATGTACTTTTCTCCCATGCCACCCCCCATTTCCACTTGTTGAAGTCCCTGCATTCCTTTATGACCAATTCAGATATCACCTCTTCCATAAATTCTTCCCTCAACCTCCCCAGAGAAAAGGATCTCCCCCTCCTCCAGTTCCTTAAAGAACTTTGCCCAAATCTCTTTTCATGAGTATATTCTTCTCTTTGTACCACAGGTTTCTGCATACTCTTCCCTAAGCCCTTTAGAATCATGGGGTTTTAAGCTGGAAGGGGCCACCTCGTCCAACCCTCTCATTGTGTGGATGAACGTACTCATGCTCAGTAGCTATTGAGAACATGGGCATAGCAAGCCTGATCTTTGATAGTGTCCCCTTCGGAGTTGGCCTGGACCACAAAGGAGACGGTGGGTCTCCCCTGCTGAGCACAGCATCGGAGCATCAGAGTGGGGCTTTCATGGAAATTTATGTGGCTACATACAAAGGTGGAAGGCAGGATCCTCCTCTCCATTTGCTATTTAAGTCAGCAACTTCTGAGCTAACGGAAAAAAAACTTTTAATGAAGGAGTATTTTTCACAAACTTCCTGCAAAATGGGTTAAGAAAGAAAAACTTATCATCTTAACTGTAGCATTTGTGGCTTCAAATGCCGGAACACATCTCTTCATCTTCTTTTAATTACAGAGCAGCACTAGAGACACCAAGCCATTTGCTGAGGCAGAGACCGTGCAAGAGTGGTTTCTCATGGAAACTTGGAGAACAAGTCAAAGAAGGGACTCATCTCTTGGGAAGTGAAGCCCCTTAGCAATTTGCTTGGCTCTCTACTCAGCAGATAAGAGGCTAGAGCAAGACAAGCCCAGCCCAGCCTCAAAAATCTCCACATACTCTTGTCTTCGACATTCACCATCTTGGGTGGGATTGGATTGAGTGCAGAGAACAGCCAGGGTGCACGTCTTGGGGTCAGAGAATGTTATTCTGTCCTCTCCTCTTACAACAATAAGATAGAAGCCACAGACCTTGCCCACACTGCCCTCCCCCTGAGAAAAATAAAGCAGGTAGACTCTTGATAGAAATCCCTAGGTTAGGTAGATGGATCAAAAATGGCTTTTTCCCCTCCTCTGGGACTTTACACTGGCTGCCCCCAATGCCTGGCAAACTCTCTCTCTTCATCCCCATCTCCTGACTTCCCTGACTTTGGCCAAAATCCCACACTCTCCAGGAAGCTTATCCCAGGCATCCTCCATTCTAGTGCCTTCTCTCAGGTGATTGTTTCCCTTTCGTCCTGTACACACCATTCTTGTTTGTACAGAATCATTTGCGTGTTGTCTCCCCATTATAATGTGAGTTCCTCAAGGGCAGCAAGTGTCTTGTACTTCTCTTTTTATCTCCAACACTTAGCAAAGTGCCTGGCACATAGTAGGCACTTAATAACTGTTTGTTGACTGACTGTCACAGTGGGAATGACTGGTTCTCTAACTACGACACTAAACATAAAGCATAAACTCTTCTGAAAGGAGAATGGCAATATCTAATCTCCTTGTAGCCCCATTTGACCTCCCTGATGGGAGGCTGTACTATGGAGAGAGAGGGCTTTCTTCAGTTCCTTCCATCCCTGAGATCCTGTGATTCTAAAGCCAAGCCGACTACTCTCTTCCAGATAAAAAGAGAGAGAGAATGAATCAGAATCAATGAAAAGAAGAGACTCCTGTCATCAGCAGACTAGCTAGCTAGCTAGCCATCATGACCAGAGAAAACCTGAACCCACTGCTCCCTGATGCTCCATATTCTGTAGGAGGAAGAAAAACAGACAGAGAAAGGCACTCTCCTGTGTGCCAGGGAGAGAGGAGGATGAGCAAAGGTGACTTCAGGAGACATGTGCTTTCAAGGTCAACTCTAGTCAGGTCATACAGTCAAAGCTTGTTTGTATGTTTTGGTTGGAGTCAATAGCGAGCCTTCTACTCTCAGTGTTCTAGCCAACCTAAGGGTCCATGTCCTTCTCCCATTCCCCCATTCCCCCTTTCCAAGAAAGAAGTCATTTCTGAATGAGGGACGTCTTACCCCACTAATAAACAAAAAGCTGCCTCCTAAACTGAGTCAAAATAACTTGTACTTATTCCAGATGGAGCTAACCAGAAAAAGGGCATCTAGATGGTGCAGTGCATAGAGCACTGGGCCTGGAGTCAGGAAGACTTCTCTTCCTGAGTTCAAATCCCACTTCAGACACCTACTAGCTTCGTGACCCTGGGCAAGTCACTTCATCCCATTTGCCTCCATTTCCTCATCTGTAAAATGAGCTGAAGATGGCAAACCACTCCAGTATCTCTGTCAAGAAAACCACCAATGGGTTCATGAAAAGTTGAACACAACTGAACAACCATTACCTAAGTAACGAATAGGTATTAGATGTACAACACTCAACCCTACCACCAACTCCACTATTGCAAACAGTCAGAAGGTGACTTGGTGTACGCTGTTAATTACACCTTTACCAAGATTGGCTAAGTAGTTGGGCTTCCAGCAAACCCAGATCTTGGAACATAGCAGACCCCACTCATCAA
This sequence comes from Dromiciops gliroides, assembly GCF_019393635.1. Taxonomy (NCBI): domain Eukaryota; kingdom Metazoa; phylum Chordata; class Mammalia; order Microbiotheria; family Microbiotheriidae; genus Dromiciops; species Dromiciops gliroides. Next base: position 2,131,547 of record NC_057865.1, on the reverse strand, counting down.
AAATACATCATTTAGGGGGCGGCTAGATGGCGCAGTGGATAAAGCACTGGCCTTGGATTCAGGAGTACCTGAGTTCAAATCCAGCCTCAGACACCTGACACTTAACTAGCTGTGTGACCCTGGGCAAGTCACTTAACCCTCATTGCCCAGCAAAAAAAAAAAAAAAAATACATCATTTAACTTGACACTTACTAGCTGTGTGACCTTGGGCAAGTCACTTAACCCCAATTGCCTCACAAAAATACATCATTTACAGTAGCTTTCTTATTCAGGATAGAATGAACCTGGTCAGACTCAGTCCATGATGCCCAGAGAGTGCTGCTGAACGAGTAGGTGACCTCTTGTCCAAGCCATCTTGACAAAGACAGCAAACTCTGGTTCTGGCCATTGGTGGACAGACTGTTTTGGTGCTGCTGCCTGTTCCTATCTCCTAGGACAGTCACATGGCAACAGAAAGTGTCACCTCTGACCATGTGGTCATATATGTAAATTGTTCAAATAGTCTACAAGCAGAAGCTCAGGTCACAGCTGGTCATGAGTAAAATGTCTCTGGTGAAATGTACCTCCTGGCTAGTACAGAGGATTGCAGACAGCCAAGCCTCAGTATGTACCTATTCAAAGAGTGACATCAGGGAATGCATTTGGGTAAGCTTACTACCAGAGGTATCTGAGGACCTCATACTCACACATACACACACACACACACACACACACACACACACACTCACAAGTAGGGCACACAAGGATTCCAGGGCACTTTGTCAAAGCATCTGCATGAAAGTCACTACCTAAACTGAGCACATCACAGGTGAAATAGAAATAGATAGATTTTCATAAATAGACAAATTCATTTCTGTTTTCTGTGGAAGAAAATGGTCTGTATGCCCAGAGAACCATGTCTTCAGAGGATGTCAGAAGAGTTTGACATTCATGGCAGAGAAATACAGCAGGATAGGGAATCTGACATGCAATGGGGACAATCAAATGTCAGTCCCCACACCTTAATGAGAATGTGTTATGTTGGTTTCATCTCCTGTTCTCCCATCTCATTATATTCATTTTCATGAAAATGGCTTCACATTAAATGACTTCCTCTCCTCCTTACATCTTTGACATGAGAGGAGGTACCAGAATCTTAATAACTTCATTATTTGAACATTTTTGATCTCCTCTATTTTTTGACTACACTTGCCATTTCCCCTCTTGCCCCTTGAAACTCAGTCCAGAAACAGGAATTGCCAGGATCAGATTAAAGAAACACTGGAAGGTCACAGCACCAGGGCCTGTTTTTGACACAACCAAAGATGAGCACCGGAGGAATCACGAGGAGCCAATAAATGGCCAGTGCTCAGGTGCAGAATCCAGAGGCTTCCTCCGGAGCAAGAGGTCCCCAGTCTAATGACTGGGTCATGAGCATTGCTTTGTCCTGAATATTTCTGCTAATAATACCAATAAATTCAGCTTCTTGCCATGAGAATAATTTCAATAATAATAATAATAATAATAATAATAATAATTACATAACATTTTAAGGTTTGTAAAGTGCTTTGCAAATATTATTTCATTTGATCTTCACAACAACCCTTGTGAGGTAGGTACACATTATTATACCCACTTTATAGATAGGAAAACTAAGTAGGGAAAGGTTAAGTGACTTGCTCTGGGTCCCACAGCTTTCATCTGAGGCAGGATTCAAATTCAAATCTTCTCACCCCACAACAGCCTATCCCTGACCTAGCTGCCCGAGTGATTCTGGTTTGGGTAATTCATGTGTAGCTACTAAAAGACAAAGATTATACCTCTTTCGCACTCATCGCTGACTCTCTTGTGCCATATTTTCCTTTGAGGTGACTGACCCAAGCATGAGAACCAGAATAATGCCCAGTACCTCTTGAACCCCATACATGGGGTTATTAACCAGAATGGCTCTCAGTAATAGGTTCTCTCCTATAACGAGATTAAAGTGTGGCCCTGGGGATAGCAAGATAATGGGGCTCCATCCATCTGGTACAATCTCTGACAATTGTGTCCTTCCCAGAAACGTAGAATCACCTTTCCAAGCCCTGGAATTCTATGACAAGGTTAAGGATCTGCCAGTCCTTAAGAGCTAACTCCTTAAATCATACCCTGTTGTTGGGATCTGAACATCATAGCAATTCATAGATTTGAGAGAAAAGGGACTTTGGGGATCTTCAAATCCAGCCTCTTCCCTTCCAACGCAGTAGATTGTTCAGGAACCATAGAACTTGAGAGTCGGAAGAAACCTCAAAGATCATCAAGTCTCACCTATGCATAAAAAGAATTCCCTAAGGCACCAGAGAAGTGTTATCCCCCACACACACCCTGCAACTTTGGCCTTTGTTTGACCTTAGCTTTAAATCACATCTTGCAGGTTCCACTGAGACCCCTCCCAACCCTGAACTTCTGTGCGTCTGTTAAGGTGGCATTGCTCCCCTGGGACCCCAACACTTCTTCACTCAATGGGCTCTATAAGGAGGTGTCAGCAACAATCATGGGAATGAGTCAGAGTCTGACCCAGTGCAGACCCAGCTGACGCTGGCTTTTCGAGTGTCTCAGGAAGGAAGAATTTCCCAAAGAATAGAATGATCCCAGGTACGGTTATTTCCCTAAAAAAGGCAAGCACAAAGATTAGTGTTTTCTCTGCCCTTGGAATCCCCTCTTAGCACGGATGGCCGCCGAGGCTGTAGGCCTCTCACTCAGCCCGTGATCCAGTGACCATGAAAAATGAAGACCTCCTTCACCATCACGATTGCTACAGGAGCAAACGTCTCTTGTGGCAACTATGTGCATGGTCATTTCTTGCCCTACCAAATATCACAGTCAATCCACAAGCTAGACCAGAGCCATGTCTACAGTAAGACATGGGAGGAGAAAGTTGACAGATCGTAGCCTGTTCGACCTAGAAAATCAATTAGATAGTTCAGGCCCAAGAAATTTTTCTTCCATGTTGGGAGACTTGGGACTGGAGCCATCCCAACAGCTGCCTCCTGCCTCCAGTTTGTTTTGCTGCTATTGAAGCAAGTGAAGCCTGTGCACCTGGCTTGGAAAGCTTGGCTACTGCCTATTGTGTTAGCAGGGAAGATGGACCCAGCATCTAGGAGGAGACTCTCAACGAACCGCTCTAGTGTTTGCACGTGTCACTTCAATGACACGTGTCACCTTCATCACTGGCTCCCTCTCTCCCTGGTGAATTGTGAAGAGCTGAATGCTTGGCTCTGGAGAGGCACTTGGACCCTCCTCCTGAATGCCATGCTCAGGGCCAGAAACAAAGAGCCAGCCCTGGCAGTGGATGGCATGGGAGGAAAAGCCAGCCTCTCCGGGAGCACAGACACAGCTGGATGCTCCCCAGGACCTTTCTTCCTGAGTCTTCTGTTTGTATGTTACTAAATGAAGTCATTTGGAATGAAGGGGCTGCCGGCCCCCATTCACACTCCAGGGGGGAAAAGGGGGCAGAGACAACTCTAAAAGTTGAATGCAAGCACCTTGGGAGCCCCAGCCAAATTCTGCTCGTGGAGAAACTCTAGTAGGAGAATCTGAAGAAAACCTTCAGGGCCCCAAGAGAACCCTTCAGCCTGAGCCTGTTGTCTCTGCATAGGAGGAGAGAGGGCAGAGGGGCAGGCAAACCACCCAAAGTGGGAAACAACAGAAACCCTTTTGCCAATGTGACTGCAGAAAGTGGCAAACATCATGATAACCTCAAATACAAACAAAGCAGACTCTCCCAGGGGCCAGAGCTCATCCTCTGCACCAATCGCCATCCATTCCTTTGTCCCACCCCTACCTAATCCCACTCCCAGGACAATTGTTCAGAATTCTATGCTCACATTCTCTACAAGACCTTGAGGCTCTTTGTCTTCATCCTACACCCATATTTTCTACCCAGAATGGGAACACGTGCATTTTCTGCACCTGTTTCTGGGGTTTTATGAACAGAGACAGTCTAGAATAGTGGAAAGGACACTGGACTTGGAATCTGGAGACCTGAGTTTGAATATAACCTCAAGCACTTCCAGGTGGGAAAGTCACTTACCCTCCTCTCTCTGACTCAATTTCCTCACCTGTAAAATTGAGAAAGATAAGAACTGGACCTGTGATTTCATTAGCATTAGGAACTCTTGGGTGAGCAAACTCCCTGCAGCAATGCTGGTAGCATGTTCTCTTTAAGAGATGGTCTCAGCAAATGGCCCAGAACTCCAGGAGTTAAGTGATTTTGCTCAGTGACACACACAAGTCAATACATGTCAGAGGAGGGGCCTTACACCTAACTCTTCTTGGTTCTTAGGCTGAGTTACTAGTAGTGATGCCACGCAGCCTCTCAGTGCATCCACTGAACACACAGCCACCCATTGAGAGCATGACTGAGACTTCTAAGTGAGATCCACAAACACCAAACTGACCACACAGGAAGATCAGCTGGATGGAGGCTCAATGACAACATGCAGATGAGTAAACAACACCCAGAGGAAGTCCTGTGCCAGACCTAGAGTCAGGAAAACCTGAGTTCCAATCTGGCCCCAGACACGTCCTAGCTGCATTACCCTGGGCAAGTCACTCCTTCATCTGCCTCAGTTTCCTCACCTGTTAAATGGGGATAATAACAGAGCCTCCCTCTGAGGGTTGTTGTGGGGAGCACTTGGCACAGTGCCTGGCATGTAGAGTTACATCAGCATCAGCTCTATTAGTATTATTACTTCCCATATCAGTAGAGTCACAAATCGATGCAAGTTCAAAACTGAACCAACAAAATTAATATCTACACTGATCAGTGGGGGTCATTTGAGCTCCCAGAGAAATATTCAAAGCCTTGGTTATCAAAATAAGAATAGATTCAGAGGGGCAGCTAGGTGGCCCAGTAGATAAAGCACTGGCCCTGAGTTCAAATATGATCTGACACACTTGACACTTACTAGCTGTGTGACCCTAGGCAAGTCACTTAACCCTCATTGCCCTGCAAAAAAAAAAAAACAAAAACAAAAACAAAAAAGAATGGATTCAGAGACCTCCAAGGAGTTTAGGCTTAGCATACAACAAGAACTCACCAGAAGCAGACAGAGCAGAGAGACGCACTAGAGACACAGGCAAGGCCCAGGAGAGGGAGAGGGAGAGGATGAGCACACAGCGGCAGAAAGCTGGGGGCACAAACAGGGGCTGCAATTTGGCAGATAAAACACCATAAATATAAGCAGCAAATATCTCTTTCCCAGGATCCCACTGGACTGTTTGGACTGTTCTCACTGATACATTGAAATTCCTAGTTCGGGAGAGAGAGAGGGAAAGAGGGAGAGAGAGAGAGAGAGAGAGAGAGAGAGAGAGAGCACGAGAGAGAGCACGAGAGAGAGCACGAGAGAGAGCACGAGAGAGAGCACGAGAGCGCACCCAGCACTCAGCAGGTGTGAAGGAGCCCAGAGGCGACAAGTTCATAGCTGCAACCCCTGAACTGCCTCCCACACACCACCCCCATATCACTGAAAGCAGTTCCTGGAGACAAAGGGGTCCAGGGGGCCTCACTGCTCTCGTCCAAGCAAAGAGAAAAGCTGTCTCTCCTCCTTCAGAAATAGGCACTTGAGTACTCAAGCACGTACACATGATCACACACACATGCACACAAGCAGCAGCTAGAGGGCTGGAATTAGAGTCAAGAAGAACTTGAATTCAAAAAGAAGAAGAACTTGAATTCAAATTCTGTCTTTGACACTCACCTAGCAACATGGTCTTAGCCAAATCACTTAGCCAGCCTCAGCCTCAGTTTCCCCATCTGTTAAATGGGGATAATAGTGTCTCTAGAACCCACATTATAGGATTGTTCTGGGGATTAAATAAGATAATATATACAAAGTGCTTCTAAAAATGGAAAGGACCATATGCCCCTGGGCACTATCTCCCTCCTTTCACCCAGCAGGGGTGTTTTAAAAGTGTTCTTGTAGGGCAGCTAGGTGGTACAGTAGATAAAGCACCAGCCTTGGATTCAAGAGGACCTGAGTTCAAATTTGGCCTCAGACACTTGATATTTACTACCTGTGTGACCTTAGGCAAGTCACTTGACCCTCATTGCCCTGCCCCCCCAAAAAAAGTGTTCTTGTGTCTTCTGTCTCTGTCTTTGTCCATCTTTCCATTACCATTGAGTAATGACTGGAAATGCGAGTTCCCAGAAACCACTGGTGCTCTATGATCTCAAGCTATACAGAATACAGAGTGTTAAGAGATGGGCTTTTGTAAGAAAGAACCACTTAACTTCTGAAATGTAGCCTGACCCAGCCTCCTCCTCCCACTCCGCTCCATGTTCAGGTCATGGTTCATCGATAACAATTTTCTTAAATAGATGTGCTAATGGTCTGCTTCCATGGGTTGCCTAACTGGCTACATGCTATAGGCTTGGCGATAAATAGTTTTCATCCACTTTGTTTACCCACAGTTGTTGATTAGACCAATCACTTTAGTATCCCACTGTGGACTTCATTTGTAATTTTTCACAACATTGCAGGGATCGGTTCTGTCCAAACAGACATTTATTGAATACATATCATGTATGAGGGGTAGCTAGGTGGTATACTGGATAAAGCACTGGGCTGGAGTCAGGAAGGCCTGAGTTCAAATCCAGATTCAGATTAGTACTTACTAGCTGTGTGACTCTGGGCAAGTCACTTAACTCTGTTTGCCTCAGTTTCCTCATCTGTAAAACAAGCTGGAGAAGGAAATGGCAAATCATTTCAGTATCCTTGCCAAGAAAACTCCAGATGGGTTCACAAAGAGTCAGACACAAGTGAAATGACTGAATAAGTGTGAGATAAGTAGATTTGGTTGGAGAAATGTAGATGCAGCTAGCACAATGCCATCTGCAAACAGGAGCATTTGGTGAATCTCACCTTCACTAGTGGATCCTGTGGTTCAGGGAATCAATGAGTGGGGTCACCTTCCAGTATATTACTGAAGACCTCCAGCAAACACAAAGCTCCCTGTTTTGTCTCAATTGAAGTCACCATTCAGCTGGTCACTGAGCAAAGTTCTCTCTGACATGGCATCAGTCACATCATTCAGTATTCCAGTAGACTTGTGGTTTCATCACTGTGGACACACCCTTCAGGGGTGCAAATCATTATCACTCATACTTCTCCCTCCTCCTCCTTCTCTACAACTCTTGTCCACGGTCCCCCATCAATCCTTCACAGCTGGGGCACCCTCTCTACCCCCTGGTTTTGGGTGGACACCAAGGGAGCTCGATCCATCCACCCACTACCCTTCGCTCTTGCTACATGACCATTGCATCTCCTTTTCCAACCCTACATCTTGTGGTTGATATCTGTAACCTTCTCTGTCTGTCTCAGACTCTTAGTGGGCTGAGCATCACTTATGCCAAGCATGGGTCTTTCTGTTGCCCTTTGAACATCCGAAATGTTGGTTATCCAAAGACTGGTATTCACGGCAGAAGATTCACCCTTGTTTCAAGGAGAAGTTTGAGGTCACAATTCCCATCATACTCCAGAAAGACACTTTGCAAGCAAAGGACTGAAGTTCATGAAAGGCCAGGAAATCACTCACTAAATATTTCTGAAGTGCTCACCCTGTGCCAGGCTTACTGCTAAGCTCTAAGCTACAAAGGAAGACAAAGACCATTCCTGCCCTGAAGGACCTTTCGTTCTAAAGGGGGGCGTGCCAATCACACAGTGATATGTTCTCTCTGCTCTCCATCTGTTGCATGGCTTCGGGAGCTCAGCATAGCAGAAGGGAGGGCCAGACTTGGCTTTGAGTCCCACCTGCTGCACTACCTACACAGTGGCAGTGGCCCCGTGGTCAGAGGGCAGGTTTGGAACTAGAAGGCCTGAGTTTCCATCACAGCTTTTCCACTTACTACCTATCTGGCCTTTGGGGAGTCACAGCATCTTTGGGCTTACGTTTCCTCGTCTATGATGGGAGGAGGTTGGACTCCTTGGCCTCTTGGGTCCTCTTAGCTCTAAATTGGTAATCCTATAATCTGTGTCACTGGGTGCAAGTCACTTAAACTCTCAAAGTCTTGGTTTCCTCATCTATAAAATGGGGATGTGAGTGCTTCGTTTACTGGCCTTTTTTAAGGATCAAAAGAGAAAGTGCACACAGAGCTTTGGCCAGGGCTCTCAGGAGCTGTCCAGCACCCAGAAGCATCAAGGATCATGAAAGCCAAAGTCAGCCTCCCTCTGCAAAGGTCCCCCATCAGTATCCTCAGCATCCAAGTTAGAATCTGCCAAGCAAAGCCTCCTGATGGCCGGCGGCAGCACGAGGAGGGAGGTTTTCCTCCTACAGTGATGACATTTCAGAACAGAGATACGCAGCCTCCCTTCTGTGCATGTGCATCTCTGGAAGCTGAGCACCCCATCTGGCCAGAGCGCACAATCTTAATTAGATCTGCTCCCTCCCACCTCCCCAGTTCACTGACTTTCCTTCCTGGGCCCTCAGCCTTCAGAAATGAACGCAAGCAGAGCTGGCCTCTTCCCATTGTGATCACGTCCATCTCGCTTTCTTTCTTGACTCTATTTTGGGCTTCCAGGTGTAATAAGGGCAGGACTCTGGTGAATTACGAATATTCATTCCACCAAACGAGCCTAAAATCTCTGTCCCGGTCCAAGGCAGTGGCATGACCCGAGCTGCCTGTAAACACAGACATGACAGGCTCACAAGCCTGGCTGGAGCCAGGCGCCCACACCCCTTCCCTGTTCCTAGAGTGCTCTTCGTTCTGCTGCCCAGGCCTGGTGGCTGGCCTCATCTGCTAACCACACAACTTGCGGCTCATGCCCATCCCTTGAGAGCACCCACGCTCCTCATCCACCTGGCTTGAAGTCCTGCTCAGGTGCTCTGGCAACTAAGTCAAACGTGTCCTCAAGCATCTTGGTCACAACTGCAGCCCCACTCTGCCTTCACTTGCCCTTCCAAGTAAATAACAGGAGGTTTGGGCCCCTCTCAAAGCTCAGAGCTAGGAGATAAAGCAGGCTGGAGCCCCAATAAGGCAAACCACCAGGGTCCTCCAGACCGCTCACTCACTTGAGGGACCAGAAGGAAACACAAAAAGCATGCGGGGAAGAGTTCTGCCCCGCACAACCTTCCTCCTGGCTGTCCTAACACAAGGCAGAGATTCCACGGCCAGCACTCTCCCTGTCCCCAGGGAGCTCTAAGATGGTCAGGAGCCTGAGGGGGCCCAGGGCAGGTGGGCAATCCACTTTCCTAAAGCAGTGGAACCCAGCTCTTTGGGAAGGGCCACTCATCTGAGAGGGCAGGGTCATTGTGGGTGCTGAGCAGGAAGACCGAGGGCAGGGACAATATGGGGGCCAATGGGAAGCTCAGGCTGGAGTTCTATAAAAGGAACCCTTCCTAGCCATTAAAGACACCCCTGGGGGAAGAGGTGGTCTCATGAAGTAGTGAGCTCCCCATCCCTGGGGAGGTCTTCAAGCCCAGCTCGCAAGACTCCATGTGGGAATACTGGGGAGGAGAGCTTTTGTCAGGCATGGACTGCATGATTTCAGAGGTCCCTCCCAGGCTTGGGCTGGGCTTCCCAGGAAACCAGCATTGCTCATCCTCTCTCAACAGAACCAGGAACAAGACCCTTGCCCTAGCAATTCTCCAGACATTGCATTTTCAGGTTTGCAGAATCTTTTACATATGTTATTTACTTTGATCTCACAGCTCTGGAAGGTAGGTGTTAGTATTACCCCCTTCTTACACATGAGGAAACTGAGGCTGAGAACATTTAAGTGACCTGCTGACCATGCCTGAAGGTAAGATTCTAACCCAGGTCTTCCTGACCCCAAGTCCAAGGTAGTATCTCCACTATCCCAGCTACCTCTCCAATAGGCAATGATCGATACTCCTAAAGGCACAGCCAGTCCTGGGCAAGAAGCATCTAAGCACAGTCAGGAGACTCAACAGTGCAGTTTGGAGTAAGAAAACTGGGTTCAAATCCAGGTTCAACCAGTGACTGCCTATGTGCAAGTCATGTCACCTCCCTAAGCCACAGTTTCCTCATTGGCTAAAAAGGAGGGGTGGAGACTAGAGGACTCTTAAGCACTTACTCTGTTCCAGACACCAGAGAAACAAAGACAAAAATTGAACAGTCCCTGATGCCAAGGACCTTCCATTCTATGAGGAAATCAAACACATATAAGCACATTGGCACAAACTGCAGCCTTTGTGGGTCCTCATTCCAATCCTTGCTCTCACTGGTGAGTCAGATCCCAGCCAAGGCCAGCTGGGTTTCCCCTCAGGGGTCCCAGGGTATCCTTGAAGGACTGCTGACCTGAGTCCCCTCCTTGCCATGTGTCAATTGCCAGATAAATCTTTAACAAAACCCAACAAGTGCCACTTAATATTTCCTCCCTGTCCTCAATACCACTGGTCAGCACCCAGTGTCATTCAAACAGTTAAAATTAACTCACTTTTTCAAAGGGTTATGGTTAGGTTGGGTTTTATCTGTGGAGAAGAAATCGCAAGAAGAAAAGCACAAGCCCATCCTCCTGAATGAGGGGTGCCCTCTGCTCCCTCCCACCTTCATCCCTGAGGAGAGTAAGTTCAAACACAAAGCATGCCCCCCATCAAGACAACTTCCAAATGTAGCACAGCCAACAGATCCACTGGACTGGATCGAGCAGGTTGCTCTCCAGGGCCTTGGCAGTGCCTTGCTCGGCTCTGCTGCCAGCAAACTCTAGAATAGACCTGAGGTGCTAGACCCAAGGTGGCTCTGGAGCTTTCCAAGCTCCCCAGGCCAAGTGCAGACAATCAAGAACAACAACGAACTTGTTGGATCTGGCTCCTTGGAGCTGGCCAGAGCAAAGAAGCCAAGAAACTTTTGGCAAGGCATTGTTACCTAGGGGAGGGAGGGCTGCTGCCACCATGGCTATTGCTTCTACCCACCTGGAGGTCTGCAGCAGTTATGCCTCCCTCCCCACCAGGAAGGAGAGGGGGCATGACTGGACTCACACTAAGGTCTGAGTGAGCAGCTGGAAAAGAATTCTCAAATCCCTGTGCAGCTTCAGAAGGGAAGAGCAGGGCCCATCCAGGACAAGTCAGTGGAGCTTTGGCAGCATGCCCTTACCAGGCTCCCGGGGACCAGCCCCGGCAGTGTGAGCCGAGGGGAGATCACCGAATGCATTTCATCCAGTGCATAGAACCCAGCCAGGGCAGCGCCCAGAGGCAAGGGGTGGGGCTTCCAAATGTCTACACTTGGGCAAGGGAAAAAGCATCTCCACACTGTGGGTCTGTACATAAACATAAATGTGGTTCCTGAATGTCTACACTCAGGCAAGGGAAAAAGAATCTCCACACTGTGGGTCCGTACAAAAACAGAAATCCCAGGGAAGGGACAAAGCCCTACACCAAAGGAAGCAGACAGAGGGAGATGACTGAAATCAGGGAAGAAACTGATAAGCAGACGGCAGAAAAGATCATTGAAACAAAGAACTATTTTTAGACCCACACAACTGATAATCAGACATTGTAATCCCCATAAAGGGAAAGAGAAAACTCAAACTGCTGTAATTCGAAATGAGGAAGGGGCATCTGAATGAATGCAAAAGAATGAAAAACATTATCAGCAACAAGTCAGCCCCATTCTATGCTGATACACTGGAGAAATGAAAAGAAAAGCATGAATGGTGAAGGGCATCCAAGTTTAGCAAAATAGGAAGTGTGCAACCTAATATACCAATCTCGGGGGAAACACTCTTCTGTTATCGGTGTGAATGTCCACATGCCTGTAGGTCTGAGTGTGCAGATGAGAACAGAGGAGAGACAGATCAGAAATGCCCAGGGACATCTGGAGTCGGCTTCAACTGGCTCCCAAAGCCTATTGTTAAATGTTTAAGCATTGGCACCTCGGAAACTGGCCAGCACTACAAAGCGGGGCCTATTGTTGGTGGTGGCTAAGATGATTGTTTAGGCTTAAGAAAATAATGCAGACTAAACATAAAAGTGTGTCCAGCAGACATTTTTCCCTGGAGTGCTGGGCATTACACATTCCCCAGCTCCCAGCTGGAAATGACCACTCTTACTTATACCCTGAAGTAAACTATCCCCAGAATTGGGGAGGATCTCGTGACGGTTCCAAGTCACCCAGCTGATTCAGAGCGTTCAGGGGATGAGATAATCAGCGGAATGTGAAAGCCACAAAGCCTTACCTGAATTGGTGCCCGTGCCCCATTGTCGCCCTCTGCCCCATGGGAGCTGACTAGCACAGGGCAGGTTGTGCAACCTGTCCATAGAGGCAGAGGCTGGGTCCCCCCCCCCGAAGGAGCACATCAGGACAGATGCCCCCTCCCCCTCAGAGTTTTATCAAAGTCAGAAAGGGACACGTGGCAGAGGCTGGAAAGCTAGACAGGTCAAAGGGGGCCTCCGCCAACAAGAAAAGGAAATGAAAAGCCCACCCCAGCAGTGTGCCAGTCCTGAGCTCTTTCGTGCTCAGCTTTTTGTAGGCCCGAGAAATGTCACAGCAACTCTTGCCAGAAGACCCCAGAGGAGGGGGAGAAGCTCAGAAGGCCACGACACCATCCCACCGTCCAAGCTGGGCAGCCTCCCTGCAGAACCCAAAAGCAGAGGTCCTGCTCCATCCCAGCTCCTTCCTGACCAGCGCAGTGCCCTGGGGCTGTGGGCTGATTCCAGCCCTGGCGATGAAAGGACTTCTTAGTCTTGAGAAGGAGTGATACCAGCCAGGCCAGGCGCTGTCTGCCATAACTGCTGGTCCAGTGGCACACACCGAGAGAAATGGCACATTTGGGATCAGAGCTCAGCCAGCCAGGAATTCGCCCAACGTCCTCATCACTCACCAGAATTGTCCTCTCCAGAGTCACCCAGTCTGGCAGCCCATCCCCCTCCACTCCACGCCTGCTCATCTCTGTCTCCCTTCCAGTCCCGCCTGGAACCTACCCTTCCACAAGCTCCGGGTCCTGGCCCTTTCCTCCAGTGAGTTATTTCCAATTTGCCCAAGAGAATCCTGTTCGTACACAACTCTCCCTGTTGTTTCCCTCACTGGGCTGCAAGTTCCTTAAGAGCAGGGACTCATTTTCGTTTAGGTTTTTTCTTGCCCTCCTTTGTACCCCCAGTGCTTACCACAGTGCCTGGGACATAGCAGGCACGGCCTGCCTTTGTACCTGGAATCAGAGCCGTAACTAAGGTGAGGGGAATGGGGCTTTGGTCCAGGAGGGAGACATCTGGGCAGGGGTTCTTCCTCCTTTGCTTCCTTGTGCTTCAGGGTCTCTTGCTCCCTTGTTCCACGTGGTATGACTCTGCTCCCACATCAGACTGCCATGCCCAGGGGCCCACATCCCTCTCAGCCCTTTGAGACAGACTGTATCCCTGGTGAGACTGTCCTTCCCAACCCCAGCTATAATTGTGTCCAGTCAAAGAAGTCCTACTGACAGCTCAGCAGGAGATAGTATTTTTCAACAAAGCATAAAAGCTGATAACAGAGCGAAGTATTTTTGACCTCCCCTTACCCTTGATTTCTATAACAAAAGTGGAGGTTGAATACAAGAAGGGTTGGGAGGGGCAACCAGCATCAATGAAAGAAAGAAGAGATGAGAAGGTGAGAGGAATGGGGATTGGAGAAGCAGGAGAGTCTCAAAGGTCATTTGTGTAGGTCGGGCCCTCAAATGTTTGTCCAGTGAATCGATGAATGAAGGATAGCATTGCCAATCATAGAGTTGGTTGGTTGGTTGTTGCTCTTCATTCTCAAAAAGCACCAAAATGGCATCACTGTGTTAGGGTCAAGGTACAACGTGTGCAACTGTGGCTGATTGGGCCAATATAAGCTTAGAAGCCTCTATCACAGGTCAGTTATGAATAGTCCACATAAACATTTCAAATAGAGATATCTCTAAATTTGCACATTTGATGTTTCTTTTGAACTCCTGCAATTCTGTGTGGATGTGCCATGCTGGGCAGTCCTTTGCCAGTGTCGCCCATGTAATAAAATTGATTACAAAATTCTTCAGAGAGACCTTGAGAATGTCCTTGTATCACTTCTTCTGACCACCATGTGAATGCTTGCTTTGGGTAAGTCTCCTTAAAATAGTCTTTTGGGCAAATACTTTCAGCATTCAAACAACATGGCCGGCCCATTGGGGTTGTGCTCTCTGCTGCAGAAAGAACCTCACTTTCCAGTACCTTATCTTGCCAGATGATCTTCAGAATCTTGCTAAGACAATTCAAATGGATGTTCTCCTGGTTCTATTCACTTCCCTATATATCTGTTCATGTAAGTCTTTCCAGAGTGGGATCCCTACCTGCTGCTATAATAAACAAACCGGGATTGGGTGAAGCAGATCATTTCTGGGTGCTTTTTCTAGCCCCATCCTCACACCAGGAGGTGAGCAGTGAGGTCCTTAAAAGACTGCTCAGACACCCAGGGGGCTGCCAAATCCCACTGCTGCTTCCAGTGAGAAGACAACCCTAAGCTATGTGCGGGGAGGGTTGTGACTATAGCTCCCAGTGTATCCACACCTGCTGCTTTGTAACTTGACTGTTGGCACAGGACTTTGAGGTAAGTAAAAATGGCAAAATGGTGTGGGTGATGTCTATTGACTCATGCATAAATTGGACTTAAGCGAGGCAGAGTTGCACAGTCATTGACCTCACTCTCTCTTCCAGAATTATCAAAGTCTAGAGACAAAACAGTCAAGATGACTGTTGCTGGCTCAGAATGCAATGGATGACATTGGCATTTTCAGTGTCTAACCAAGCTCTAAGCACTCCAAAGAGTCTTTTCAGCCACCTTCATAGCCATTAGAACAAATGATTCTCATCTACCTATTCCACCAGGGGAAGTCTTCACATGCTTGGGGCAGACATCCCCCTAACTCATCAATAGGTTTGAGGCTTATTGGTTACCCTCACCCTGGTTTAGCCCATCTGCTGAAATTATTTACCAGGGTGTGGCCACTGGGCATGCTATAGCTTCTTGGAGCCACAGGTGAGAGTTGGGGGGCAGGTGGACATCAAAGGTAGAAAACAGCCCTGAAAAGGGCTCAGCAGCCCTCCCACCAGAGGACACCCCAACTGTAGAGTAAAATAATTAAGAAAGAAATTAGAAGTGGGAGTACACTCAGGATTCCCGTAGCCAGTGAATGTTTCTTGATGGTTAATGTTAATCTGACTTTGACCTCAAACCACTTGTCCATGTGTCTAGGACACATGCCCAGACTTCAGGTGCTCATCTTCCTCAGTATCCCAGGGAACATAGAGTTCTACACCAGGGAGAGGGGTGCTATTCATTTTTCCCTCTAGTAGAGTTGACTTTACCTATCCATAAGATCCCACATACCTAGACTCCATAATGGAAGAGAGACAAAAGAGGAGAAAGAGGAGAACACCCTAACTTTCCCTGATGGAGCCTGAGAACTTTGGATGGACAAGAGTTAGGCTGCACTGCTGCCATCCGGGTGATCAGACCCCAGGAAATGGAGCCGTGGAACCAGTAGGGACCCTGGATTTCCCCTCCCCCACCATCTCTTGTTGCAAATGTGGAGACTGACCCAGAGCCCAAGAGAGGAACAAGCACACAGTGGTCAAAGGGGACTCAAAGACCCAAACCAGGTCCTCAGTCTCCAGGTCCAGTTTTCTTTGGACTGTCCCACACGGGGTCACTAAGATGAAGGTGACTTGAAAACCTCTAGGCCCATTTAGAAGGTCAGATGAACAATGGATAGAAAATATTCCCTGAGATCCTCAGTCCCCCAAAGAGGGCCTTGGGCCCAGTCTGCTGGGGAGTCAGTCTCACTGTGAATTAACTGTTCCCATCATTCCAAGTCTGCAACAATTCACCCAATTCACAGTAGCTGAGTACTGGAAGTCTCTGGGGTCTACAGAGGAACGGAAAAAACAAAGGTGACAACTGACTTCTGCTTCTTGCTTTTAAGCCCTGAATAGACATTATCTCATGTGATCCTCCCTGGGAGCTACATATAACAGGCATCATTAGTATTACCATTTCATAGATGAAACTAAGGCTCAGTGGACATGCTCATGGTCACACAGCTAGTCGGTGTCCCCAGCAGGAGTCAGATCCAGGTCTTGCTGATTTCAAGTCCAGTTCTCTATCCACTGTGCCTCACTGCCTCTAGAGAGAATCAAAAGGGAGCTGACCCCATCAGCCAGGAGTCACCTGTTGCCTTTAGAGTTCCAGGACTTTGTCAGGCCTGCTCTGGGAAGACAGTTCAATGCCAGCTCTGCTGGGGACATTTACCCTTCTCTTTCTAACACAAATGCCAAAGGAAAAAGAATAACGGTCAGTAGCTGTCTTAGAGGTAAATATGTTGGCTGTTTATCTAATACTCAATCTCACTCAATAGTCAATAAGACTTTACTAAGCACCTACTATGTGCCAGGCACTGTGTGAATAGTCAATAAGCTTTTATTAAGTACCTACTATGTGCCAGGCACTGCGCTAAGGGCTGAAAATACAAATATGGAAAAAGATGGACAGTCCCTGCCCTCAAGGCACTTACAATCTAATAGGGGAAAATAACTCACAAGGAAACTGAAAAGGTGAGGGGAGGAAGTTCTTGACAGAGGATAGAGAAGCTGAAGTTCCAAATAGGTGGGCAGGTGGGGCAATCTTAGAGCAGTCTTAGAGATCATATCACACAATTCCCTCATTTCACAGGTCAGGAAACTGAGGCTGGAAGGGGGAAGCTGAAGTAAACTTCCATCTCCAGATACATAAAATGCTAATGAGTCCCCTGGCTTGTAGATGAGAGAATCTGGAATAGAATACCCTCTGAACTCCCACAGTCTTTCCATCATCCCACCCCTCTGTGCAAATCTCTCCTTAGATAAACAGCAAATCAAAATTCTATGGGCAAACACCAAAGCCTCCCAGGGCACAAAGCTCTGTGTGTTTGGCAAGGGCCAAACTAGCTCTGGGAAGATAAGTCTTTGATTAGTAGAGTTATCCACCAGATGTCACTCTCTGTTTAAATAAATAGTCTTAATCCAGCTTCTGATATCAACTGAGAGAAGCTGAAATGTTAGAGCTGGAAAATTTCTGAGAGGTTGTTTCAGCCAACCGTTCGACTTGCAAAGAGAGAAGGGAAGGACTTACCCAAGGCCACACATCCAGCCGGTGTATGGCATAGAGGAGACTAGAACCACAGGTGTCCTTAATTCCCAGCTCGTTCCTTCCACTACCCTGTCCTCGTGTTTAAAGCTGAAGCAGAGAAGTAATGCTCTGGTTTCTCTTGGGGGAAGGCTCCCTCCCTCAGAGCCATTATCTGCCTGGGATAGGTGCAGGTCACCAAGATTGTCTCTTGTCTCCATCGTTGCCATGGGAACAGAGATCAATGAAATCATCACTTCACTAAGAGGGGAACGAAAGGCTAAAGAAATTCCCCATCAAAGGGTTCAATTAAAAAGTCTGCTTTCCAGGCTGCTGCACAGCCTAGGAATCCTGGGGAGGCAGCTCACATTTCTGAAAGACGAGACTGACTTTCCCATTATCTGGGTTGCTGAGAGTCACTCGGGTTAAATATTTAGTGGGGTTTCCATTTTTAGGTAAGTACAAAGTGAGATGGACTAACTGGGATGTTACATTGGGGTGTCAAGGGGACACTGGGGTCTTCAGGGCTCTGAAGGAGGGCCTGAGCTCTCCCAGGGACTGCCAAGTTAGATATGCAAGATTTTCTGTTTTCTCTTTTCTGAGCACTCAGTGAAGGGCAGAGAGGCTCCGGGCCAGCACATTGTGCCGGCAAGTTGGCAGGTATGGGGTGACTTTGGTTATGATGACCCAGGAAAGAAAGCAAAATACAACATAGCACTCAGGCCTGAGCGGCCCCTTCCACTTCTGCAAGAACAGAAGCAAAAGGTGGCAGAGCTGTGTGGAAGGCAAGGTTGGATGGGGGGTGGGGCACAGGGCTCGTAGTCACCTAGTTTTTAGACCTGCTCAAATGGGGACTAGTTTGTTAGTCCTCTACAAGTAAAATCCTGATTTGGGGCAGGGCCAAGATGCTGAGTAGAGGCCACCCAGCTAAACTCTCTCAACATAGCCCTGCAGAGAAATTTAAAATAACACTTCAGATCAAATTTTGGAGTGGCAAAGCCAACAAAAAGTCAGAATGAGAAATTTTTCCAGCCTAAGAAAACTTAGGAGGTCATCAGAAGTTTGTGGCACCCAGGTGGAAGCCTGTTGGGAATGCATACACCCACAGGGCAGCAACAACCACAGCTTTGGGAGCTCTCAGTCCAGGGAGGGTGAGGGGGCCAGACAACTGGTCAGAAAAAGATTTCAGGAGACCTTTGCTGGCACTGGGATGGCTGGCATTGGTTGGCAGCTCTATTGCCCCTAAGCAGTTGTGGGCCACAGTTCCAGGATGAGGAGGAGCACTGGGGGTCATCACAAGGGAGCAGGGGCCCTAGTCACAGTTCCAAGGCAAAGAGAGCACTAGTGCTTATGGCTGCATGGGCCAGGGGCGCACAGACCAGGAGAGGAATGACCACGCCTCTCCCAGGATCATAGTACCTTGGAAGCAACAAAAACTTGCAAATCCCTAGAACCAGCTCTGATAATAGCAGCAAGACAAAGTCTTAAGCATGGGACAGTGCCCACCTGCCCACCCAAAGGTGAGCAGAGCCCAACTTTAGCATAAAGTTCAAAGTCAAGAAATAGGCTGGAGAAAAGAGCAAACAACAAAAAAGAACTTAACCATGAGATAAATGAAATAAAGTCTCCCCCCAGAAAAATGCTATTATCTCAGAAAACAAGACAGGGAGAGAGTCTGGGTAAGAAAGGAGGATTGCAGAAAGGGAACCTCAAGGCTAAAAGATAGTCTTGCAGGTACCTAAAAGTAGATATAGAAGAGAACCTCAAGGCTAGTAGTCCAGCTATTCCAAGTGTGCCAAAGGCTAAAGCTAGTTTGCACTACTCTTGCTTAATTAGCTTATGCATATTAACTGCCAACACCCCAAAGGCAGAGACTATTGCATTTTCAAACATTCGATGTATGTAATGTGAGGGGGGGACATGTTAAGGGGAAATATGTAGCAGCATTGAGGGAAGATTGTATCCCTCTTAGTCCTCAACCAATGAGGCTAAAAGGGGATAGGATTAGGGATTTAAAAGAGTAGTTTGCTGTGGCAAAGTGTGCCACTCTTATAGAGTAGGTGCCCATTCTTGCAAGAATGTAATAACACCTTCATATATTCACCAAAAGGGAAAGTCCAGTATTTTGTTATTTCTGACAACCATAAAAAACTACTATGGTGGCAGGGAAGACTAAATCATATATTAAAAAGAAAACAACAAAGAAAAATGCTAATTAGACCTAAACCTAGCAAGAAATTCTTAGAAGACTTAAAGAAAGAGATAAGAGTGATAGAGGAAAGTTAGGAAAAGAAAAGAGTGATGCAAGAAAGTTATGAAAATAGAATTCACAGCTTGGCAAAAGAGGCATAAAAAATACTGAAGAGAATAACACCTTAAGAAAATAGAATTGGCCTAAGGGTAAAAGACACAAAAATTCACTAAAGAAAAGAACTCTTTAAAAAGTAGAATAGGACAAATGGAAAAGGAGGGACGAAAATCTCACTAAAGAAAATAACTCCTTAAAAATTAGAACCAGGCAAATGGAAGCTAATGACTCCATGAGATGACAAGAAACAATAAAACAAGTCAAAGAAATGAAAAATTAGAAGAAAATATGAAATATCTCATTGGAAAAACAACTGAGCTGGAAAACAGATTGAGGAGAGATAATTTAAGAATTATTGGACTACCTGAAAGTCATGATAAAGAAAAAAAACTTAGACATCATATTTTAAGAAATTCTCAAGAAAAACTCCTCTATCTTAGATCCAGAGGAGAAAACAGGAATTGACAGAATCCACTGATAAGTTCCTGAAAGAAATCCCAAAACGAAAACTCTCAGGAATATTATAACTCAATTCTAGAACTTACAGGTCAAAGAGAAAATTGGTCAAGCACCCAGAAAGAAATCACACAATATTTAGCAGCCTCTGTATTAAATGAGCAGAAGGCTTAGAATATGAGATTCCAGAAAGCAAAGGAGCTAAGAATAACCTACCCAACAAAAGTGAGTATAATCCTTTAGAGGGGAAGATAGATTTTTAACAATATAGAGGATCGTCAAGTATTCCTGATGAAAAGAGCAATATGGGTCAGAGGCAGGACTTCCAGCTGGGACTCTGGCCTCGGAGGTCAGCTCTCCACCCACTCTCCCATGTTGCCTCTCTCATGAGTCCAAAGGCAGTGGGGAACATCTTTCCATGGGAGATTTGATCAGCTTAGATTGCAGAGCTCAGAATGAAAATGTGCTTTCGAAAAAAAACAATACCACCATGAAGATCCCTTCGATGTGTATGCCAGCTTCTGTTTTGGAAGATGAAAGTGGTTTAGGAATGAGAAGGAGGAGAGGCCAAGTACTTATTAACTCCACAGAAGCTTGGGACCTCTTCATCCCAATGACAAAGAAGCAAGAAAATGGAATTGGTAAATTCTCCAAAGCTGTACCTCTGCTCCCCTCATTCCTCTCTGCACTCTCTCCCCACCGGGTTTTAGAGACACTGATCTCTCCTGGTTCTTCTCCATGCCTGAACACTTTTTCTCAATATCCTTATCTGGCTTATGATACAGAAGATGGCCCCTAACTGTGACACTTTCCAAGGTTACTGTCCTAGGCTGTCTTTTCTTCTCTTTCTTCACTTCTCCCTTGGTAACCTCATCATAAACTGTTCCATCTCCTTCTGATGTTCCCCAAGTTCCTAGATCCAGTCCTAATCTCTCCTCTGAGATTCAATCCCACATCACCAATCATTTATTGGTCACTTCGAGTTGGATATCCCAAAGTCATCTGAAGCTCAGTAATGGTCAAGACTAAATCAGCCATCTTTCTCCCCACATTCTCCCCTTTCAGAAATGTCTCCATTGTTGTAGAAGCTCCTCAAGCCTTCTTGTTTTGCAGGCTCATACCGTGGCATTTTTCTGGGCTCCTCGCTCTCCAACACCCCCCATGCCCAGCTAACAAATCTGGCCATTCTTACCTTCCCAATGCCTCTCATATCTGAGCCCCTCTTAACCTTAGGTCAGGCCTTCATCACCCTCACCTGGATAATTGCAGCAGCTTCCTAATTGGTGTCCTTTCCCCAAGTCCGTCCTCCCTCCATTCAAATAGCAAGGCAATTGTCCTTAAAGAAAGATGTGACCACATAACTCAGTAAACTCTGATGGCTCCTTATTGCCCCTAATCCAGGACAGATAGAAACTCTCCTGTTTGCTTTTCCAGTCTGTCTTTACAGACTCATTCAATATCACTCCTCTTTTCTTCACTCTTTGATGTCACCAAACTGGCCTCTCTTGCTCTTACATGACGCATCTCTATGCCTTTTGGGTACAACACAAGCACCATATTCTGCATGAAGCCTTTCCCAGCTCCTCCCACACTACCCTGTATTAAACAACTTTGTATATGTTTGTATTTACTTACATTGTGTCTATGCTGTCTGCATTTACATATGTACCTGTTGTCTCCCTCATTCGACTTAAAGCACAATGCAGGCACATAGTAGGTGTTTAATAAAATGGTTGATTGTTTTGCCTCCATAGAACAAGGAGAGAGGGAAGAGGGGAGAAGAAGACCACATGGCGCTGTAGTAAGAGCTCTGGACCATAGCACCATGCCTGGATTGGAATCTCAGTTCTACCACTTAAGAGCTGCCTGAGCCTGCGCCAGTCATTTAACCTTCTGATCTGTAAAAGGAGAAAGTTGGATGCCACAACCTGACCCCCAGGGTCCCTTCGAGTCCTTATTATTCTGTGAGATAGAAAGCTAAAGTGAACACATTTCAAGTGGGAATTTCCTCAGAAAGATTTTTCCCTCTAAATCCACAACTCAATTCTTGTGGATGTGTTATTAGCCCTTGAGTTTGTTTTCGGTTTTTTGCTTTGCATTGAATTACATTCATTGTTCAAAGCAAAACACCAAGGAATATGCAGAACTGAGGGAACAAAAACCCATTTAGTTAAGTTGGAGAAACAATAGGGAAAGAGTTTGACTAAAATTTGCTGCTGAAAAACAAGGCATTAAGGATCATTTAACCCTCCTCACTTCCCACCTGCAGTGCAAGTCATTCATCCCAGTTTAATGGGCCTTCAGCCTGGCTTCCTCTCTAAGGTGCCATCAGCGACCTCTCGGATGCACAAACAAAGGGCTGTCTCAGCAGCGATCCCACTGACGGTCAATGAGTTGAGAAATGGAGAACTTTGGAAATGTGTCTTTCCCCTTCTCTTCCAAATGAGCTGCACATCACAGTCCATTGCCCAGAAGTCTATTGCTTTAATTTCATTGTTCTCAGTGGAGAGGAGTTGGGAAACTGTTTCCTGAAAAAATAAATGCTACCTTGTCGCATGAAGCTAGAGATCTTAGGAGCTCCCTCTCCCCGCACCAAGTCTGTGTCCCCAGACAGCATCGGGGTACCCCTCCCTTCAGCTTTTTGGGTATAACTCTGGGGTGTTTTTCTCTAGTATCACTTATGAACCCACAGTCCATGTGTTCTCCCCAAAAATAATCAACTAGTTCAAATATCCCCCTAATGTATATTAATCAATTAATATCAATTATATTTCATAAAGAAATATTTATTGTTGTAGCAATACTCTAGACTCACTCTCTCAGGCAAGACCAGCCACGTTCCCCAATGAGGGATCTAGGAGTACCATGGAGGGACCAGGGATGTCTGCTTTCTAATGCTATTGGCTCAAACTCCCATTCTGGAGGGTGTATCAGTCAGTCAATAAGTATTTTGCTGTTGTTAAACCATTTTAGTTGTATCCATCTCTTTGTGACCCCATGTGGGGTTTTCTCGGCAAAAATACTGGAGTGGTTTGCCATTTCCTTCTCCAGCTTATTTTACAGATGAGGAAACTGAGTCAAATAGGGTTATGACTTGCCTGGGGTCACCCAACTAGTGTCAGAGGTCAAATTTGAACTCAGGTCCTCCTGACTCTAGGGCCAGTGCTCTACCTGATTTGCCACCTAGCTGCCCCAATAAGTATTTATTAAGTGCCTATTATGAGCTGGGGATACAAAGAAAGGCAAAGGGTAGTCCATGCTGTCAAGGAGGAGACAACAGGCAAACAAATATGATTGAACAAATGTTCGAACAAGCTACATACAGAATAAATCAGAGAAAATCAACAGAGGGAAAACACTGGCATGAAGGGGCATTGGAGAAGGCTTCCTGTGCAACAAAGCTTCTCAAACTAAGGGTCCCCCAGCCCCATGTGGGGTCACATAAGTGACTGTGGGAGTTGTGAAAAATTTGGCAGGAAATGTTTGATTTGCACACCTATTTTATATACCTATAAACGGGGTAGGGGTGGGGGTAAAGATTTCTCAGGGGAAAAGAGGTCGCAAGTGGGAAAAGTTTAAGAAGCCCTGCTGTGGAAAACTGCAAGGAAGCCAAGTGGCAGAAATGAGAAGGGACAGTAGCCCAGGCATGCTCTACAGGCAATGAAAATACCTGATCCCTGGAAATACAATGGCGTGTTTGAGGAACAATATGGAAGCCAACATCACTGGATCTCAGAGTACATGGGATAGAGTGGGGATGTGGAATAAAGTAGAAGACTGGAATGCTAGGAAAGAGCCAGCTTATAAAGGAGTGTTAATTGGAATGTATGGACCATCTAGATTGGATGGAGCTGCCTTGTTATCCAAATGGATTTTATGAGACCCTGGATTAATAGGAGCAAAACGCCCTTTGACTAAAACTTCAAACTGAACCCAGATGGCTAGCAGAGAAGTCCCTATTTACTAACTACTTTCCCCAAGAGAGTAAAAGAATTTAAATGCCCGTTTGAAGCAGCCATTCAGTCCCCAGGAGAGTAAATAGATCTTATTGTTCTCCCCAGCAACTACCTAGGCTTCCTTGAATTTGATAGAGCCTTTCTGTTTCCACATAATCTAATCATAGTATTTGCTTTAAGTTGAGCCGTTCAGCTGATGTGTATCGTTTAACTGATTTACATTTGCTTTAGGTTGACAACACCCAGCAACCAGTGAGCAAAGAAAACCTCATATACCCTCAGAAAGAGGGAGTCCTCCAGCTTCTTCTTAGGAAGGGGTCTCTGCAGGATTCATGCCCACTTCTTCTTGGGACAAATGAGCTGGTACTATGCTTTTCCCTAGCAGTTTTCTGATATGAGTCTGGGGGTTTTTTGTGGGGTTGTGTGTGTGTGTGTGTGTGTGTGTGTGTGTGTGTTTCCATAGGAGGACAAGTATGGAAACATAATCAACAAGCATTTGAACACCGAAACAAATGATTTTATGTTTCATCCTGGAGGTGATAGGACACCGTCAAAATTTATGGAAGAGTGAGGGTGACATGCTCAGCCTTGTGATTTAGAAATCTCAATTTGACAATTGAGGGGAGGATGGACTAGAGTCAGGGTGACCAACCATGCAATAGTCCAGGGCTGAGGTGATGTATCCAAGAAAACACTGAGCATCATTGAGAAGCATCCCCTGCACTTTTAAGGTGTAAACATCTCCTGTAGACTTGAAACAGAGAAAGGGAGAGGAAGAGAAGGAGGAGAGAAGATGGAGAGAGAAGAGGAAGAGAGAAAAGTGAAAGAGGAGAGAGGGAGGGAGGGGAAGAGCGAGAGAACAAACCTTAACTACTTAACTTCCATCTGGTGGATATTCAATTTAACCAACATCTGTTGAATACCTACTATATGATGCTTGGCACTGGGAATGAAAAGAAATACAGGAGTTGCTGGCCTCAAGACTACATTCTACTGGGCAGATGAGAAGAGTAGCCTCAATGACAGCTGATGGTAATAGATCAACTTCACTGACTTGGTGGTATCAAGTATCATCATCGATCTATGAAATCCGCTTGTGTTCAACCGTAGTAACAGCCTCACTCATGCTGGCTCAAGCTTAGCAGTGATCCCAGCTTGTCCTACATCATTCTAATGAATGAAGAGACTAAGTAGACCACCCTTGAACATCATGCAAGCATTCTATTCTGTCCATCTTTCATTTAGCTTCATATCTCCCTCTGTGCCTAGGACAGTGTTTTGAAGCTAGTCAGCACTTAAGTTCTGGTTCATTTGCGCTTGTCTTTTGCACATATAGTAACCCTCAAACAGCTCAGCGATGCAGTTTTGAGCCCCAGAATCTCAGAATTAGAAGGGATCTCAGAGATATCATACAATCTGGACCTGGAAAGAAATCTTCCTACAACTTACCTATCAAATGGTCATTCAGGTTTTGATTGAAGACTAATAATGAGGGAGAATTCATCATCTACCAAGAGTGGAATAAAGAGAAAAAAATTAATTTAAGGTCAATTTAGGGGGGCAGCTAGGTAGCACAGTGGATAAAGCACTGGCCCTGGATTCAGGAGGACCTGAGTTCAAATCCATCGTCAGACACTTGACACTTACTAGCTGTGTGACCTTGGGCAGGCCACTTAACCCTCATTGCCCCACAAATATATATATAGTCAATTTATAATCGAGATCTCATTTGTGCAATCTATTCAAATGGACTTATAAATGTCACTCAAGTTTTTAAAGGACTACATTCATTATCAGAGAATCTAGGAGCTGGAAGGGCCCCAAAAAACCATCCATTCCAAGCCATGGACAAACATGAAGGTGGGAGAATGAATGAATTTTCCTTTTCCAACACCACCACCTGAGACACAATGCTCCGAGATTGCTTAAACCTGGTGTCCATCCTTTGATAAGGATTTTGGTCTTTCTAGGGATAATTTCAACCCTGAAAGGGCCAGTCTGTGTCTCTTAAGAGACAGACCCATGGCTGAAATTGTCTGTGCAAACAGAGGACGGGTAGAGATGACTTTGGTGATCACACTACTCTAGAAGTAGCCATGAGATTCTCCGAAATCAACAGCAGTCACTTGGGAAGAGCTAAGAAGTCAGAACAATGGACTCTCGGCATCTGCAGCAGTTTTAAGGAATTGGATTTGGAACAAAAAGGATTTCTCCTCAGCAGTGAGGGACTTTACAGCTGCCCTGTTATGGACTTGCTTAAAGAAAAAAGCTCTAACCCATAAATCTTGGACAAGCTTTTGACCATAAAAGCAGTGAACAAGCCCCCAAAATAAATCTGAGGATGAAGGCTCACATTTACGAAGGAGTGTGGGCTGAGAACACGGCAAAACACAGTGAAGAATGCACTCACTTAGGCAAGACTGCCGTCAGGAGCAAAGTTAAGAAGAAAGTGTAGTCGACAAGTGGAGCTGACCAGTAACAGAACTGAGAGAGAAGGTGATGGAAAACCTCTGGTGAGGGGCCACGCCCAGCTGCACCTGCTTCTGGGGGAATGCTGGGAAGGGAGGTGGAGAGTGGTCCTTAACAGGGCTACTCCCAGTTGGGGGAATGGGAGATGACTGGGGCTCCAGGATGAAGCACGTACCTTGTGCCAGGCTTATCTAAGCACTGGGTATAAAAAAATGAGAAAGAGAGGAAGTTTGGGGAGAGGGAAGAGGGAGAGAGGGAGAGAGGGGGAGAGAGAGAGAGAGAGAGAGAGAGAGAGAGAGAGAGAGAGAGAGAGAGAGAGAGAGGGAGAGAGAGGGAGAGAGAGGGAGAGAGAGGGAGAGAGAGGGAGAGAGAGGGAGAGAGAGAGAGGGAGAGAGAGGGAGAGAGAGGGAGAGAGAGGGAGAGAGAGGGAGAGAGAGGGAGAGAGAGGGAGAGAGAGAGGGAGAGAGAGTGCTTATGGCCTCAAAGAGTTTCCTTTGTACTACAGACACATAACATTCACGAACAAGAGTAGGATACTCCCCCCCCAAAAGAGTGATCTGTGTTGAGGGAGGGGTGACACTAACTCCTGGAAGAATAGGAAAAGCTTCTTGAAAGAAGAAGGTAGCAAACCCCCATTTTATAGAGGAAGAAACCACAGCTCAGAGAGGCTCAGAGAAGGGATGGTTAAGTGACTGAAGCGGAATTCAAACCCCAGTCTCTGATGCTGAAGCCGGGACTCTTTCCCTGGTCAGGCAGTTTTCCAGACTCCCTAGGAAGTGTGACCAGATATCCTCCTCAGAGGTGGGGGGAGGGAGGGGTGGCGGGAGAGGGCCTGGGCTGCAGAATAGCCAGGAGTGCCTCTCCAAACCTTCTGCCCTAAGGACTAGGGACTCTGCCTTCCCATCTCCACCTCAGGCTTCTTGAAGTCTCATCTTAAGTCCTACCTTCCCAGTCCTCCTTCGCTTGAATGCCTTCCCATCGGGCATATCTTGTGTATTCGAGATTGCTTGTGTGCTGTCTCTCCATTAGACTGTGAACTCCTCAAGGGCTGTTGGCATTCAGTCATGTCCGACTCTTCATTTTCTTGGCAAAGATCCTGGAGAGGTTTGCTATTTCCTTCTCCAGCTCATTTTACAGATAAGGAAACTGAGGCATACACACGTAATGTTTACGTGTGTTTATATACATACACATATCTTTGCACCCAGACATACAGAATACAAAACAAATGCAAAGTAAATAAATGTCAGGTGGTTGGGGGTGGAGGAGGGTAAAAGGAGTTAGGAGATTAGGAAGTGTTTTGTATCAAAGGTGGTATAAGGCTGGGGTCATTGAGTCAGTCAATTATTCTTTTTTTGTCAGTCAATTATTCTACTCCTCATTAAATGAAAAGATGCTATGTCCAAGCACCTTAACAAGGTGAGAACGTGGTCTCAACAAATCAACCAAAGACTTCAGACTAAGTTCAAAAAGTCTGCAATCAATTTTGACATCTCTGAAAAGCAGTGAATGAACTAGGGTGATGTCCCAGAAGTGTGTCCACATCAGCTAAGGTGACTTGGTCATGCTCTTTGTGAATCACCTTACAGCTAAAGGATGGGAGCAGGTGCTGAGCCAAGAGAGAGTGGGCCTAGCCAGCCTTCTGAAAAGGAGGGCAGGGACAAGAGTGCCTCGGTCTCTTCACCACCACCCCTGTAGCCAGAGAAAGACCTTGTGAACTTTGGAGGACTGGAAACTTTGGTCTTTCTCATTGACATGCTAGCAGTGTCTCCAGTACAACTGACATCCATGTCTGCATCTGGAGCTGAGAACAGACTGGACACTGCAAGGGAAGGTAGCCACTGCAGCAGTCAGGTTCTACTGTCCTTAGGAGAACATC
This sequence comes from Dromiciops gliroides, assembly GCF_019393635.1. Classification (NCBI taxonomy): domain Eukaryota; kingdom Metazoa; phylum Chordata; class Mammalia; order Microbiotheria; family Microbiotheriidae; genus Dromiciops; species Dromiciops gliroides. The sequence continues at coordinate 2,103,411 of NC_057865.1, read as the reverse complement.
ATGAAAACTCCAGCAAAACAACTTCCAAATGTTGGGAGTCATCTTTTTTGTCACATATGGTCGAAGCTTGAGCCCTGTTCCCATGAAGTCTGCAAGTACTTATGGGAAAGTGTCACAGAATTGGGGCTGGGGAATTGCACCACTTATACCACCCTGGTAAATACCCATTTCTAAAAGCTAATTAAGTCTAATGCGCTAATGTGCCAATTAACTGTCATGGAGGAAAGCATATCACTGAGGGCTCATTGACTTAGCATTGGAATGCCATCCCCCAAAGCCCTAGGACCCTGAGGTGTAGCAGCCAAACTCTAGGGTCCCAGCCTGCCAGTGCCAACCTGGGTCACATAGAGCAGCTGCAGAGTAAGTGTCAGCACGCTGCTAGATCAGACCTCAGCAAGCTCACTTTGAGAGAACTGAGGCAGGCAGACCCATCAAAATAGTACAACAAATATCTGAGTGTGAGTGGATAAGGGCTTGGCAGTGTCAGAGGATGGAAGTTGTACTATTCAAGAGACAACAGGTAAGTAGAATAAACAGGACTTGACCAATGACTGGAGCAAGTGAGGGGTGGAGAATGACACCTAGGTTGTGAACCTGGGAATATGAGATGGTGCCCTCGAAAGTTAGGAAGGGGGAAGAGTTGGGGGTCTTTTGAGCCGCTGAAGTTTATCGATTAGGAGAATGACATCATAAAGCTGGCATTTAAGGAACATCATTTTGGCAGCTATGAGCAGTTTCTACAGAAGCAGGGAGACCAGTTAAGAAGCCATTGAAATAGTTCAGGGGAGAGATGATGGAAGTCTGAACTTGGGAAGTCTAAATAGAGAGAAGGGCTCCAATGCAAGAGATGCTCTGAAGGAACTGATTGGGTATGGGGGGGGGGGGTCAAAGAGCACTCCCTGGAAGACTCCCAAGGTCCTCAAGCATCTCTCTCTTCAGATCGTCTCATACCCAGGGTGGGTCTTGCCTATGTTTAGGAATTCTGCACTCACCAAAGCATATTAGGCTTCATTTGTGACAATATTCACAGGTAGTATAAATCTGGGACATACATGTGTGGCATATCCATCAGAAGCCTGGACTCCTACCTGTGGTCACAAGGTGAAAATCCCATCTAATCAACTCAGTGTAATGTCTGAGTTGGCCACCAGGTGGTGAGCTTCTCAAACTGTTCTTCCTACCTGTCCCTACTGCAGTGGTTAGGGTGGGGGCATGACGTTGTTGCAGTATCCTCCATGGCCACTAGAGGGTGATACAACCTGCAAAGACCTGAGCTGCTCCCTTCCGATATGGCAATATTTAACTCCTTACTATTACAAGTCGACTCTAGGAAATCAAACTGTTTTTTAAAATAATAAACATTTTTATTTATAGTTTGGGGTTCCAATTTTTATCCCTCCTTCCTTCCCTCCACTGTTCCCTCCCTTAGGTGACAAGCAATCAGATATGGGTTATACGTGTATGATTATGTAAAACATTCCATATTAGTCATTTTCTACAAGAAAACTTGAATAAAAGAAAAAAGTGAAAGTGAAAAATAGCCTGCTTCAGTCTGTTCCATCAATATCAGTTCTTTCTCTGGAGGTGGATAGCATGTTTCATCATTAGTCCTTTGGAATTGTCTCAGATCATTGTACTGTTGAGAATAGTCAAGTCAATCACAGTTTTTCATCAAACAGTATTGATGTCTCTGTGCACAATGTTCTCTTGGTTCTGCTCACTTCACTAGACATCAGTTCATACAAGTCTTTCCAGGCCCTTCTAAAGTCATCCTGCTTGTCATTTCTTATAGCACAATAATATTCCATCACCATCATGTACCACAGCTTATTTAGCCATTCCCCAACTGATGGGCATCCCTTTGACTTCCAATTCTTAGCCATCATAAAAAAGAGATGCTATAAATATTTTTGTACAAATAGATCTTGGAAATCAAACTTTGATAAAATATTGAAACATGGAATGTAATTATTTCAGGCTTTGCCCTGTGCCATTTCAGGGTAATTCCCTCTCCTTCACTCCTCTTTCCTCTCTAGATATATTGATTTGGTCTATAGGATGCTTATATCTGGTGCCACAAGATCCTAAGAGGCCACCTAGGCCAAAGCTTTCATTTTCTATAAGAGGAACCCAAGACCAGGAAGATCAAGGGAGTTGGTCAGCCAGGTAGGAAGTGCCAGCCGACTCATCCAGCTCCACTGATTCTGGGGACAGAGCTGTTCCCACAGCACCTCATGAATGTACCTTCCTAGGCTGCCATAGCCATACTGCAATGAGGAAAGCTTCTGATCATCAGTGGCTTTGAAGGAAGTCAGTCTTCCCCAAATGCAGAGGCCTTTGTCTTGGCTCCTTACTCTACTGAGGAACCCCATGATCTGAAAGCTTGCATTACTCCACACATTTCATTTGCAAAGCTAACATTTGCTCTTTTTTTGTTTTGTGGGGCAATGAGGGTTAAGTGACTTGCCCAGGGTCACACAGCTAGTAAGTATCAAGTGTCTGAGGCTGCATTTGAACTCAGATCCTCCTGAATCCACTGTGCCACCTAGCTACTCCTGCTTTACCCTTTCTAATGCTAATTTTCACCATGAACTCTAGTCCCTCCATCCTTTCTTGCTCACTGAATCTATGGCCCCTGTTCTGATCTTGCTTTCCTTTACTCACAGTTCTGACCTTCTATCCTGGCATCCCTTGCCCTACCACTACTTACACCCTGTTCATCCTCAATGCTAGATAACCCTCAATACCCATTTTCTTAGCTCCTGGTCTTGTGCAGCTGACAGAAGTCATTAAACAGTGACCCCTGGTCCTTCTCTGAAGAGTCCTAAACTCATTCTCAAGTGGGCCCTCCCACAGTATGGTGACCTTGTTCTCTCTACCCTTTCTGCTGGTGAGCTCATTATCTTCTTTTAATCAACTAATCATGGGTTCAGTTATCAGTCATCACTACACAGACAACTCCCATATCCATATTTCTGGTTCTGTCTGGTTGGGGGTGGGAGGGATATTGTTTGATTTGGGTTTTTGTCAAACTAGTACACAGAGTGGGAGATTATTGACTGTTTTGTTGGCTGAATTAAGAGGAGGGGAATGGAGGGAAGGTTATAACCCCAAGGATGGCTTGAGAAGCAGATGTTTTCCTTCAGTTCTTCCAACCTGCCTAGATATGTCGTGTCCTCTGCTAAGGGTCTGGAGATCTTGTGCCTTTCCTTTGGGGAATTTGTTGCTTTTTCCTAAAAGTAATGACTGACCTGATCCCAGGGGGCTCATTGCTGGCTATTGTCTCCTATCACTTGAGAAGCCTTGGGTGTTCCTGAAATAGTCTGTCTCTCTCAGGGGCCATTCGTCCCATTCTTGTTTCACCCTGTCTTCACTTGAAAGGGCAGTAGGGAGTGGTGCAGGAAGGGGTTGAATGGCCCACAGATGACATTTCAGATGGTTGCATCTCCCAAGACTGCTTTTAATGATGTATGGTGTATCATGTGATATATTCTCCTTGGTACCTCCCCAGCAGACCACTCCGTAGCAGAGTGCCTGCTAACTGCAGCTAAGGGATCCCAAAGCAGCCCTCATCTTTAGACAGAATCCCTCCAGCCATGTACCATTAACACCTGTTCAGGGTCTGGAGCACAACTGACTCAAGAAAGGCAGGCACTTTTTTCATCGAAGGGTAAATATTTGTTCAACAGATTCTGGTTTTCTTGACTCACCCAAGTCCTTACCTGTTCTTCTGTGGCCCCTGGGATGAGTCATAAAGACTTTGCCCACAGGGTTGTTCCCAAGACTGTCATCCCCACTTAACTCCCCCTCGGCCAGCCTGGGCCGGTGGCTGGCTCCTGAATAATTGATCGGCAACTGGTGTCTAGCTTTAGTATTTGACGAGCTTCCATGAAAGTTACATGATCCCTCTGTGACTGGAGGCCTGGTTCCTCCCCCAATGACTGACAGTCGGCTGGCGCTGGTCTGTGCAGGAAGTGCACAGCAGGCTGGGCCTTCGAGCAAACAATGGAACAGGTTGTGTGAGGTGCTGCTAGAGGAAAGGAAAACAGCCCAGAGCCCACAGATGGAGTTTCAATGACTCGGTACTAACTCAGTCCCAGCCCTTGGTAATGATTAACCAGGTGAGCTACGGCTACTTCAGTGAGACCTGATGCACATTTGGCAACCTCCTAATGTAGGATCCTGTTCATTTTGATTTGGTGTCTCAGATCAGGGAATATTCTTCTCCCCAGTGTGGAGTCTGTAGACCAGCAGGGGTCCGTCCCAAGCAGCCAAAGGAGGAAGGGAAATAAGGAGAAATTATGCTGAAAACTCACCAACTAACATACGACCCTCCTGGAAAGTTAAGGGCACGGATCTTGGTACCCACAGTGTCCTGTCTCTCCATTTAGGTAGGGGCCAGGGGCAGCTAGGTGGCGCAGTGGATAAAGCACCGGCCCTGGATTCAGGAGGACCTGAGTTCAAATTCGGCCTCAGCCACTTGGCACTTACTAGCTGTGTGACCCTGGGCAAGTCACTTAACCCTCACTGCCCCGCAAAAAAAAATAATAATAATCCAATTAGGTGGGGGCCTCTCTTGGGGTGGGAGATCCAAAGACACAGGGCTTCCCGATTTTCAGACTTGGCCAGGACCTCAGCAGCTGTGGAGACAAGCCCCACCCAAAGAGCAGCCACTAGGACTTGCCTGCCTCTGCTTCAAGCTGGTAGCGCAGCCGAAGGAGCCCTGACAGCACTCAGAGGCCTCCAGGTCTCTGCCTGTGTGGCTTTTGACAGGTGACTGCACTGCCTTGGGGCTCAGCTCCCTCACTTGTACAATGCGAGTGTTAGCCTGGGCAGCCCCTGAGATCCCTCCTCTGTCTGTCTGTGTCTGTCTCTGTCTGTTTGTGTCTGTCTCTGTCTGTCTGTCTCTGTCTGTCTGTCTCTGTCTGTCTCTGTCTGTCTCTGTCTGTCTCTGTCTGTCTCTGTCTGTCTCTGTCTGTCTCTGTCTCTGTCTCTCTCTGTCTGTCTCTCTCTGTCTCTGTCTCTGTCTGTCTCTCTGTCTCTGTCTCTCTCTGTCTGTCTCTCTGTCTCTGTCTGTCTCTGTCTCTGTCTCTCTCTGTCTCTCTCTCTCTGTCTCTCTCTGTCTGTCTCTCTGTCTCTGTCTGTCTCTGTCTCTGTCTCTCTCTGTCTCTCTCTGTCTGTCTGTCTCTCTGTCTGTCTCTCTGTCTCTGTCTCTGTCTGTCTCTGTCTCTGTCTCTGTCTCTCTCTGTCTCTCTCTGTCTCTGTCTCTCTGTCTCTCTCTGTCTGTCTCTGTCTCTCTGTCTCTCTCTCTCTCCAGGATCCAAAGGCTCCAGAAAGGAAGAACTTACTACCTGCCAAGCCCTAATTGTTACGAAAGTTTTCCTTGCATTTGCTTTCTGAATTTGCTGAGGAAGAAGACATCCTCCACATGGACTTGATGGAGCTCAAGGGGCCTCTTGTTGGGGCGGGGGAGGGGGGGCGGTTCTAGGAGGTCTTAGGACACCTGGACCAGGGTTATCCAGTCTTTGGAGAGAATAATCCCCTGGGAGTAGCAATGACCTCCAGGAGAGGGCTCTGAATGTTTGCTGACTTTGGACTGGACTGGGTCACCTTGAATCAAGAGGACCCAAAATGGGAGGCTGGTCCTGAGCCCAGAACGACATGGCACCCAGTGGCATTTCTGCTGCCCTTCCACTAACAGGGGAATGCCTCCCCTGACTGCCTGTGATGGAGGCAGCCCTAAGGTACCACTTGGAGGGAGTGACCACCCAGGTTGGCCTTAACAGGCCACAAGAAAGAACCCATTGTATTTGAGGGAGGTTCAGATCCTGCCCAGGTTTCATGGGGGGGGCGGGGGTCTTAACATTTTCACATTATTTCCAGGGTGATTCCCAGGCCTCTTGGGGTACTGCCAGAAAGTTGGAACCTGAGAAGGAAACAGCCTCAAGGATTCTTATTGGCTTCCAGGGCAGGCGCTGCAGCCAGGAGAAAGCATGAAGGCTTGGCTGGGGCTCTTGGGGTAAGTCTGAGGGCCCCTGGTCTGTCCTGGGCTCTCAGGGCTTCTAGACATCCAGAGTAAGAAGAAATCACAACTTTAATCTAACAAAACTATTGGTAGCAGGCATTATGTCAATCAATCAGCAGGCATAATTGAGCACCCACTATGTGCCAGGTGCTGGGGATCTAGTCATGGGAACATGGATCTAGAACTGGAGGCCTCTGAGGAGACCTAGTCCAGTTCCCTCATTTTACCCAGGAAGAGACTGAGGACCCCGAAGTCCAGCTTGTCCAAAACCACACTCCCAGTGAGTAGCTGAGACAGGATGTGATGCCCAGCCCTGTGGGCTCCAAACCCAGCCTTCTTTCTGCTGCTACATGAGCTCAGAAGGGGAGCGCTAAGAGTGACTTTGTCCGCCATCTTGCCTAGCCTTCTCATTCTGTGGATGGGCAAACAGAGACCCAGGGGCTGTGACTTAGTACAGTTCAAACAAAGAGGTAGCAGCCCTTGGACCAGATGAAGCAGAACCCCGGACCCTGAGTCAGGCAATCTGGCCCAACCTGCTCTGGGCTTCCGGCTCAGCAGCCTCCAACTGAAGGGGCTGGGAGAAAGGACCTCCTGCTGGTCCTTCCAGCTGATTAAAGCAAACTCGATCCCTCCTCACCAATCCCAGGGCTTGGTGAGGGTCAGCACACTTCTGGAACACAAGCCAGCCTCTTGTTTCCGGCCAGCCTCCCAGCCAGCTGGCTCCTGCCATGGTTAACCTTCTGTCTACTGGTTCTAAGTCATGTACGTGTCCTACTTTCTGACATCTGCCTGAGCCCAGCGACGTGTCCTACTCAGTCTTGGGGAACAAGACCAGTGGGATTTCCAGCGGGAGAACAGGCAGCTCTCTTCTTCCGGTACTCATCACCCCTTGTCTTTCATGAAATCACAACTCAAGAGTAGAGGAGCAAACTATAAAGCAGAGTTTATTAACGAAGGTCCACAGACCAGATCTCAGGCAAGCTGTTAACTTAGAGAGGGCAAAAATTTGATCCTTCTTTGGACTAACTCAAATGTCTTATTTTCTTCCATTATGAATGCAGGCAACAAACACCATCATGTGGAAGGGAATGTGCCGGCTCCACCAAACTACCAACAAGGTCCATGACACCAAGGTATTGAGAACTGTGGCTATCAAGGCAGAAAAATTCATGGAAAAACCAAGAAGCAGAAAGGCTATTCTAGAGGGACCACCATGCCTTTCTTCTTGCTAGTTATCCTCTTATTGGGGCAACTTGGCCTGATGGCTAGAGGCCTGGACTTGGAGCAAGGAAGACCTGAGTTCAAATCCTATCTCAGACACTTACTAGCTCTATGACCCTGGGTGAGTTTCACTGACTCGCTCCTGGAGTCAGTTCCCTCATCTGTCCATGGGGATAATACCTCACAAGGCTGTTTTGAAGACCAAATAATGTAACAGCATTGCAGATCTTAAGGAACATCAAGGCGGAGGAGCAGAATTATTCTTGGAGGTGCATGCATCCACCCTTACTGCATGGGGGGATGACGTCAGCCCCCAGAGACAGCAGCACAGCTTCAACCAACGAAAGCAACAAAAGAGCATCCATGGAGGACTTAGTCTGAGTCAGCAGAGCATTACTGACCACCCGGCTTACAAAGAAAGGCCAAAGCAGGCCCCTCCTTCTGGGTGCTCATAGTCTAATGAGAAACTGTAACGAAGTGGATACACATAAAGAGTAGGTGGAAACAGCCTGAGAGGAGGCACCAGGACCTGGACTTACTGGGGAAGACTGCTTGCAGAAGGTGGAATTCGAGTTCATTTGGAGGAAGCCAGGATTTCTTGGAGGTTAGCAGAGAGAGCAATGCAATGGTATGGGAGAAGGGGAGCCGTCTGCCAGGAAGAACATCTAGGATTCACTCTGCTTTTTGACACCCCAATAGTTGCTAGGTGACCACTTGTAAATGGCTCTGTGGAGAGCCTGGGGGCCAGGAGAGCGAAGCCTTCCGGGCAATCACAGGACAGTAAGCCAAGGGCTCCGTGCAAGGGAACTAGGAGCTGTTTCCTTCTTTTAAAAAAAGGCATTTCCTTTTCCTGACACTCATTGACCATTACGGCCAGGAAGCCCCACAGCTGTGGATTCATGCGGAGCTGTCACTGTTGCACCCACGCAGATGGAATTCTATGGTGTACAGGGCTCTTCATTCTACCCTCTCCTCAGTGGTCAGAGATGAGCACTAGCATCCCAGGTTACACGTGAGGAAAACAGAGTCCAGAGAAATCCAGCGATTTGCTGAGGGTCACACTGGAGGCAAGTGGGGTGCAGCCGAGGGGGCAGCTCTTCTTCCAACGGCTCTCAGAGGTGGGAGAGCCAGCAGGACTCACTCCTAGATTGGGTCGAATGGGTAGCCCGTGCCTTGGCAGGTTTCCCTTCCTGAAGCTCTCTGAGCAATGGCAGACGAACCACTTGGTAGGAAGCTGTACAGAGACAGCCTCAGACTTAAGGTCTGGAAAAGCAATGAGACCACCCAGATGCTAGGCGGGCTGCCTCAGGATGGGGAAGCCCTCACGCAGAAACGGCACCATAAGGATGCCTTTGGTACAAGGGTGAGCGAGGTGGCCAGCAAGCCCCTGCCCACTATGCAGCTCCGGGGCTCTGTAGAGAGGCGAGGAGCCTTTGAGGGGCTCCCTCTCACCGAGGTCTGTGCTGTTCTGTTAAATAGGGACGCTCACTGAGGAGCTGCAGGAACTGGCGGCATGGGAACACCGCCATCTTGGGGACAGCGTTCGGGGCAGCTGGGGTCCCTTTGGAGTCAGGAGCCCAGGGTTCATTTCTCCAATCTGCTTCCCGCTGTGTAACCTTGGGCAAGTAGCTTCAGCTCTGGAGCTTCTAAAACGTGAGCATCGGCCTCCATGGCCACGGGGGGCCCTGCAGCTCAAGATCTAAGTTCCTGTGTCCATCCTGAGCCCACCTCCCGTTCTGAGGGAGCTCACCCAGCCCAAAGGTGTGGGCCTCCCTTCTGTGTGGCCCAGTGGAAAGAACACCGCAGAGATGGGTTGGAAGGCCTAGGTTGAAATTCTGCTTCAGACTTTTCCTAGCTCTGTGATCCTCCATAAGTCACTCACCTCTCTCGGCCTCAGTTTCCTGTTTTGAAGTGAGAATAATAAAAATCATATCTACTGTCATAGGCTTATCATGTGGCTGATGGGGGGCGGGGTGTTAGGCTTGACCATGCCTCTCTGTTACAAGACTTTTCTTTTCTTTTCCCCCAATGAGAGAAGAGGTAAGAGGAGGAGAAATCGATTTTTGTGAATTAAAAACATTAAGCTAAAATAAGCAATGCTTGTTGCCTGACCAAAGGCTTTACTGGGAGTTGGGGGCATTCTGAAAGACTTCAAGGAGTGCCTACATTGTGTCTTGAAGAAAGAGAGAATTCTCTAAGAAAGAAATGAGGAAGAAGGTGTGTTTCAGGCAGGGTGGGTGTCTCCAATGAAAGCCCAGAGATGGAGCAGAGTGACCAATTCAGATGGTCTATAGAACAAAGGATGGGGAGTGATGCCCAGTGAGTCTGGAAGGCTTTGAAAGCCAGAGGGAGGGAGGGAGGGAGGGAGAGAGAGAGAGAGAGAGAGAGAGAGAGAGAGAGAGAGAGAGAGAGAGAGAGAGAGAGAGAGAGAGAGGAGAGAGAGAGAGAAGAAAGCCAAACAGAGGAACTTCTGTTTGAATCTAGAGGCCAATAGCACTGATTGTGTAAGGGAATGATATCAGGTGTTTACCCCAGTGGTGCCAAACTCAAGTAGAAACAGAGCCACCACACTGTGCACAAAGGTCCCTGTGGGCCCCATATTGCACCTCAGAGAGCTGGGGCGAGTTTGTAAGGAGTCAAACACTGAATGGATGCTTCCAAAGTTCTTGTTGGATTAAATTACTGGTGGGAAACACCGTGCTGCTCCCACGTACACATCCCACCACCACCCCCAGCAGCAGTAGCCCCTTTTCCCCACTTGGTGAGAGAATCCCAGCTAGCCTCACCTCATAGTCCCCCTCTCAGGAGAGCTTTTGGGCCCAGTGGAGGAGTGGGAGAGAGAGATAGGAGGAGGAAGAGAGTAAAGGAGGAACCAAGAGAGGATGTGATGGGAGCCCCAAGGCTTTTCTGCCATGGTTTGGTGTTTGGCCTTGGGGAGCCCCGAGAGGGAGCAAGGAGAGAAAATGAAACAGAAGGTTATAGGAGTTGAGAACAGGAATCCTGGGGACAATCTATAGCCCCCCTCCCCCAACCTGTCACCCAACTACGGTCTCAGAAGGGCTGGAGAGGGTGACACAGCCATGTGCTGCCAACATACATGCACAGTTACAAACAAGTATACATGGACACAGCTACACTCAGTCATCCCAGCAAGGAGGAACATGCATCTGCTTTCACACACTAAGTACACATGTATGTACAAATAAGCAGGTTGGGGGGGGTCCCCGCTCTCTCACTAGAGTGCAGGGTGGTCAGTCAACAAGCATTTTTCTTAAGAGCTTACTTACTTTTTATTAAGCGATTACTGTGTGCCAGGCAACGTGCTGGTGAGCAAGCGCTGGCACACACACACACACACACACACACACACACACACACACACACACACCACACACACACACCCCCACACACACACCCCTACACACCTGTCGGATTGTAAGGCACACAACTACTAGCCCAGAACACCTGGCTGTGGAAAGGGAAAGGGGATGGAAGGAGGAAGAATGGGCCCGCCCTGAGGGTGGGGCCCAGGGGGCTCCTTGGGGACAGCTGCAGGGGCCTGTCTACATTGAGTAAGCTTTTAGGTGACCCCGCTCCGCCAGCCGCAGTTGAGCGACCCCCTTCCCTTTCTCATCTGCCCCACCCCGTCCCCGCTGTGCTCCCCCAACCCGTTTGGCCCTGCAGGGACCGGGGCGGCTTCTGCTGCCCGGGCCTTCAGCTGTCCCTCTGTCGGTCCAGCTGCTGCCCAGGCGCCCCCCCTCTACCTCTCCCAGCGCGCGGCTTACATCGCTCCCCCTCCTGCCCCTCCTCCCCTTCCTCCTCCCCTCCTCCTCATTCCCTCCTCCTCACGCTCCTCCTCCTGCTCCCGCTGATGCCAGGGCTGCTGCTCCTGCCGCGGACCGCGCTGACGCCAGCGGGACCGACCAAGGGCCGAAGGGCCGGGCAGGCGCCTCGGAGAGCGGAGGCACGGGGCTGCCAGGTACCTGCGGGGGCCCGATCTGGGGGCGCCACTGCCGGGGTGGGGGCGGCGGGGCTGGGCTAGAAGCCAGAATTCCAGAGACGGCTGTTAGCTGGTGGGGCACAGGGGCCGCGGCAGGGAGGAGGGGGGCCGGGTGGGGGGGTGTCTCTACGTCCCTACTCTGTCAGAAGCCTGGAGGGGCATCATCGGATCCTCCCGGCTCGGGGGCTGGGGGGGGGGGGTTCCAATCCTTTCCTGCCGCGGTGGGTGTAGACTTGACCCCGCCGCCGCCGCCGCACCTGCTGCCACCTGGCTCCGATCGGGCAGGTCCCCAGGGCCATCCTTGAGACTCCCGGGACAGGCCACAGGACATCTTTACATGGGGGGAGGAGGACAGGCCACTCCGGGATGGGGCTGAACCACCAGGCAGACCTTGCCTTTCCTGCTGCCAGCCGGGCCTGGCCTTGCAGCAGCGCCCAACCCAGCCGCAGCTCCTGTGGGCTTCCTTTAAAACCGTGCACATCCTGTTCCCAAGGCAGCCCCAGCCCCCTCCCCCACCCCCAGCTGCATCCCGGGGACAGAGGCAGAGTGAGGCCGCCAAGGCCAGAGCCCAGCCCAAGCAGCTGAGGATGCCGCTGGCAGAGCTGCCTGGGGCCTCCCTCCCCCGCCAACCTCAGCGGCTGGGGGGAGGGGGGATGCAGGTTCCTTCAGAGAGGTGGGAGCCCCAGGCCCCAGTGACTCTGCAGGAAGAGTGAAGCTTCTGACCTCCGGTCAGTGCCCAGGCAAAAGGGAGAGCCCTGGAAGGAAGGGGAGGGGGCTTCTGGTCAGCTGCCCCCAGGTCAGTCCCAGCTGCAGGGCCCAAAGTCCTGAAGCCAAGGCCCCCCGGGGTACTGGCTCTGGAATGATGGATGGCAGGCAGGAGGCCTGCTCTCCTGTGCCTCCAGAGTCACCCGTAGCGCCATAGCCCTTCAGGCCAGGAAAACAATTAGCACCTGAAGAAAAGCAACCTCTGCAAGTTTCCCAATCCAAGAGCTGCTATGAAGCACCCCCTCCCCGACTTCTTGCCGGGTGCTGGTTTGGCTCCACCTCTGGTGTAAGCTGAGGTAGGAGTGCCCTCCATCAGCAATGGGTGTGTATGTGAGCAGATGACAGCTCTTGGGGGGTGAAGGAGGGCAGGAGCAGGGGGTTGGGCTGGGAAGGGAACTGAGTCAATTGGCATTTATTAAGTGCCTGCTATGTATGTGCCAGGCACTGGGCTAAGTGCTGGACAAAGGTTCCTGCTCTCAGGGAGCTCCCAGTGGAAGGAGCTGAGTGTCCAGGGGAAGGGCAAGCCCTCCAAGAGGGGCAAGGAGAGCGCACCCCCCTCTCAGAATAGGTTTCCCAAGGAAACGTGCCTCCGCATGGTGCACCTCAGGGAGCGCCCACGGCCCACGGGCACCCGCTTGGCCCAGAGTCCTCACTGACCTGCCAGGGCCCCCAGCCTGACACAGACACTGAAAGGATGATCCTGACCGCGTCATACCCCCGCTCAAGCACCTTCAAGGGCTCCCTATTGCCTTTAGGACAGAACACAGCACTCCTCTGCCAGGGAAGGGGAGCCCTCCACTACACGGCTCCAACCTCCCTTTCTGGCTTTATTACAGTTCTACCAGACTCCCCCACCAAAATAGTGTATTTTGTAATTCCTTTATATCTATTCTCTGTACTCCATGGAGGCAGTAGGGAATAGATGGAGGGCTGACCAGCTGGGAAGAATCCACCCAGTGTGCCCAGGGCTAGGGATTCAAAGTCCCTGCCCTCAGGGAGCTTACGCTCCAAAGTAGGGGAGAGCAGGGGACTAGGGCATCTTCAGAGATCAATACAGGACATACCCAAGTGAAGCAGAGGCCAATGGATCAGTCAACAAGCGTCTGTCAATCAGGGCTGTGCAAAGGCGTGGAGGGAACGGAAGGTCCTGTGGCAGAACCAGTGAGACCACGAGCCTGTGTGACGGAGGCGGGGCACACATGAAGGACATAGCAAACACATTGAAAACATAGAACATGCGGCTACCCTGAGTGCCTGGTGGCTGGAAAGAGAATCAGTCAGTTAGGTCTGACTTCACACTTGAGTATGAAGCCGGAGGCCTTGGGGCCGGAGGCCGAGGTTTGGTGGTAGGGATGAGCCAGAGGACTCTGTACCCTATGTAGAGGGAGGGCCCATGGGGGTGAGCCTTGGGGCAGCTGCTGGACTGCCACTGTGGACACGTGAGTGACCCTAAAGGAATTCTGTGTGGGATGTTTTAGGGGAAGGGAATAACCACTTTGTAAACCACTTACTGGGAGCCAGGCTTCTGCAAAGTGCTCTACAACACCCCTGGGAGGTTTTAGAGGGGAGGAAACTGAGGAAGGCCGAGGCAAAGTGACTTTCCAGGGCCCCACAGCTCCTTTAGGAGGGGAGGTCGCTGGGACCAGAGCCCTCTTCTTAGCCCTCTCCAGGCCATCCAATCCCTGTGGCTTCTGACCTTGTTCTTTAGGGGTGTACTAAGTTGGGAGCCGGGCCCCGAGGGGCCCAAGCTCTACAGGGAGGAGGTCTGGGAGAAGAGATGCAGCCTGGAGTAGGGCAGCACTTGCTTTCGTGTAAATTGTGTGTGAATATAGCCACCTGTGAACACACACCTGTGTGTGCCTACACCACATGTGTTTAGGCTTCCAAGGCTGATCCCTCAGGAGGAAATCATCTGGCTTTGCTGCCTATCCTAGGCTGAGCTGATGGGCTTGGCCTGCTGTGATGGCACACATCTGGGGTGGTATGTGACTGAGACAAGAGTGCACATGTGCGTTCACAGCCTACAGCGACTTCACCTGACTCCCTGATGTTGGAGGTTACACCAACAACCCCTAAGTTCTGTTACAGTTCTCAATCTGTGATTCACCTCTCACTTCCCACCTCCGGGCCTTTGCCCAAAATGCTCTCTCTCCTCACCTCCACCTCCAGGAATCTCCTGGCCTCCCTCCAGGCTCCACTCATCTGCCCCCTCGTGCAGGAAGCCTTCCCACCCCCACTTTGGATGGCTGTTATCCATCATCTCTCGAAGTAACATATACATTAATATGCAGGTGTTTGTGATGACATTTTCACACACACACACACACACACACACACTCAAACCCAAGCTCCTTCAAGGTCGGGCATAGTTCACCTTGTCTCTGAATCCCCCGTGTCTGGGTAGGTCTCAGTAAATACCTGGTGTACTGAATTGGGTGGGTGGGTGTTGCAGCCCCTTTGAAGCAGTCCTTGCATTCAGCAAATGCAATTCAGCCCGCTCTGGACCTTCTGCCCCATCTGAGGGGAGAGCTTCCGTCTGTCCCCGCCTTCTTGGGGTTGGTTGGTCCTGAGGAGCACTCCCCTTGGGTGGTAGTGGTGCCTTCAGCCAGGCCAGAGGCAGCCTCCGCTGCTCAGAAGGCTGGACAGTGGGGGTTAATCAGAAGATCCGGGAGAAAGGCCAGGCTTCCCAGCATGCCCACTTGTGTTGGCAGTCCGACATCCCAGGATGTTAGTGCTAAAGGATGCTGGGAAGTCGGCCAGTTCCACGAGGAAATAGGCCCAGGGTGGGGGGTACAATGACTTGTCCAAGGTCACCCAGCTAGGAACCCTGGTGCAGCTTCTGACTCTTGTTCAAACCCTTGGTTTTGCAGATGTTAACTGACCCCAGGTCTTTGTCCTCCACATGAGTAGTTTTACTCTGAGGAAAATGGGCCAAAAGGAATGAAGCTCCGTTGAAATCTTGGGTCTTTCACTTGTGGCTTCAGACCCCACTAGATTCCTGAGGGGGAGCCGTGGGAACCTTTTTCCCACTGTGCATCCCTGGGGTCTCGCTTCGCTGACCCTGGGCCAGCTCCCAGGCTGCTGCCAATCCGGTGCCAGCTTCAGATGGCGTCATTGTTCCCAGAAACAGCTCTCTACTGACACAAAGGACAATAGGGTTCCCAGGGGGCAGGGAAGGAGCATCTCCCAAGACAGGAGGAGGCATCCATATCAGAGAGAGAGCTGCCTGAGGCTTGGCTGGCAGGGCAGGACAAGTGCACACCTCTGTGGGGCTGCGTGGGGAGCCAGCGTGTCCTTACTGGTCCTTCTGCCATGCCCAAGACATATGGATTGGGCTGGGGGGGGTGGGTCGAGAGGGCGGAGGGGAGGCTGTTTTTGCATCTAACTCCACGGGGTCTGACGGCTGCCCCCCCCCGTGTCCCACTATCTCAGGTGCCCATTAGAGCATGGAGAATTTCAACACTTAAAGTTCAAAGGGGCATTTTAAAATTGAAAACGAATTTCTCCTTTGCTTCTGCCATACCATGAATGTAGGAGTTATTTTTTCTTGGTGAGTTGATGCCAGCTCGGGAGATGAAGGGGCTCCCTACCTCACATGCTCTCAAAGTCCTGTTTGGAAGAGGCATCTCCAGACTCAGGCAGACACAGGGGCAGGGTTTGCAGCCCCTCCTCATTGGCTGCAGCACATCAAACCTCATCTTTACGGCCTTGGGGCTGCCGAGAGAAGTAGACTGGGATGATAAGCCCCCCAGCTTCTGGGTTAGTGTTTAGTTCATGTTTAGACCAGGTGGGCTCTTGAGGGTACCCCATTCCTCCAAAGAGGAGGACCACTTGTCTTTGAAGGAGGCTGTTTGTCCACTGAACCTGTAAGGGCTAGAAACCAGATTCTAGATAGTTTCATGCCTCTTTTTAAAAAATCACTTTTTATGGGGTGGGGAGGGAATGACTAAAATGAAATTCAAAATGATTAAATAATATAATTAGGGGGCATGGATAAGGGATTGCAACTCCCAGGGGAGGAACCTGGAACCTTCTCTAGCCTGCAGATCCACACCTTGACTGAAGTTTCTTATGTCTGAGAAGCCTGGAGCCTAGAGGGTTTAAGTGATTTGCCCAGGGTCACACAGTCAGTCTGTGTCAGAGACAGAACTCCATCTCAGGCCTTCTGGTTGCCAGGCCAACTCCTCTCCACTACACCAGAGGTGCCGGACCAACGCCCTGGCCCAGATTAAAAGCCATCGGGAAATGTTTTTCAAAAGAAACAGAAATGCTAAACAACATGTTAATTTCTCTTAGGACACCCGATGACAAAGATGCATTTTGAACAAGCTGATTCATACGGAGATAAGTTTTTGTATTGGGGGCTTTTTATTTCTCTTGATTTAATCTTTCTTGTGATTTAGCAGCTGAAACCCTGCGTGGTGCATCCGTGTGGCTTAAAACATTTGTGATGTCTCTGCCTCTAGAGACGCTGGGAGTGGAGACAAAAGCGAGACAGCCCCTGCCTCCTGGAAGGGATGTAGCGGGGCAGTGCGTGCAAAGTGAATAGAACAAAACCCCTAAGAGCCTGACCCTGGGGCTGGACTGTGTGCCTAGGACCCAGCTGGGAGGGCTGAGCTAGAAGGGCTGGGGAAACGGGCGCTGTGGTTGCTGGGCTTGTTGTGGTGGAGGGGTCCTCATCATGGACCACCCCAGAGGGTCTGGCTTCCACTTTCCCTGTATGGCCATGGACAGGTGGTGGTTGAGCTCTCCGGGGCTTCCTGTTTGGGGAAGAGTCACTGGGTATCTGCCTGCTCTGCTGGGGGCACATTGTATAGCCCCTCACACCCAGTACTTCAGAAGATTCTGTAGGGGAGTGGAGGAGAGTGGGCAATGGGGCAACTCGGGGTCCCTGCGCAGATACAGAAGAGACAGCTGAGCTCTACTAGGCAGGCCCTGAGGTCGATGATGACTCTCCCCCAAGCTGTGTGGTCACCCCCCTACGATGCCCAGAAGACACCCCCAAACCATCCCTCTTCTCTCCTTCCCACTTTCCTGCCTAATACAAGCTTTGGCTTTGGTCCCTGGATACCTGCATCTAGATCTTCCTCATACAAGGCTTAGCCCCACCGTCGTCTGAGGGATTCTTCCCATATCCGTCCCCACCCAAAGCCTTCCTCTTCTTCAAAAGTTCCTGGAGTAACTTTGGGTCCTCCTTCTCCCCCACTGCTTCTACACGCATCAGACTCAGCTGAGTGACTGGTGTGTCCTCCTCCTCCCACAGACACACCTCAGAGAACGTAAGCTCCCTGTGGGCAGGAACTGTCTGTTGTCTTTGTAGCATCAGGTCCCAGCAGGAGTCAGTCTTAATAAATGTCTGTTTGTTGGGAAACTGCTGGGCGAGGTGGCCCTCTGAATGCTCAGAGTGCATGAAATCTGGGGCATCAGGAGAGGAAATGGCAGCAAAGACCTGGGGAGTGAGGAGTGCTGGCACTCACCGTGGTCACAGCCTTTCCAGCTGAGTCTGGATGCCCCTCACTGATGCAGACGGCTCTCCCTTCCTTTCTGCATGGAGGCTGGGGGCAGGAGAGAGGCTCCATCTTGGGAGGCAGTGGCCTGCCCCCTCCTCCTTGCTGGAGTGCAAGCCAAGCGAGGGGTGCATCACCACAAGCCACGGAATGAAAATAACCCATCCCGAAGAAAGGGACTCAGCCAGCGATGGGCAGAGTCCAGAGCCCGGGTTCTTCTGGCAGGCCGGCTGGTTTTCTTCAGTGCCTGTGTCTGTGTCTGGCCACTGCTCCCAGTCCCAGGCAGGCTGAGCCAGGATCCTGGGGCATCCCCGATGAAGGGTTTTCTGATTCTCCATCGTTATCATTGCTCAGCCCCCATTGGTATCCTGCTAAGCCGAGGAAGACCACGGTCCCCATGCCCCCTCAGTGGCTCCCCTGAAAGCGTCCTCCACCTCTGAATGTTTCTCTGCCAGGCAGCAATGGGCCTGCTCTGGGGCACGGTCTGGCCAATCCGCTCCAAGCATTGTAAAGCACCTACTGTGTGCCTCCACACGCCCATGCTGGCAGTACCCAAATAAACCGTGTCAGCCCTCGGGGAGCTTCCATCTGCCTCTGGTATCTTTACACTAGAAATGTTCTCACCCCAAGGCTCCGTGTAGACATTTACCAACACGGGGCCCAGCGGCCTTTCTCCAGCACTGTTCCTTCTTTCAGGTGATCCTCCCCTGAAGGACAAAAGGAGACATGGAAGGACACAAATGGTGAGTACCTTTCCCCCTTCTGAGCCCGGGGGTGTGGGCAGCCTTTGAGGCCAGCCCTGCGCAGTCACATGAGAAACCTTGATCGAGCTCCCACTGTGTGCCTGAGTGATGAGCTCTGGGCACCCAAAGAAAGGCCAAGCCCCTCCCTGGGGGAGCTCCCAGTCAGATGGGCCACTGGGGAGCAGCCAGGATTCCAAGAGGCAGCAGCTCTTCCTTGGGAGGACTCGACACTTCACAGTTTGTCTCTCCTCCAAGGAAGTTCAGTGACATCAATGATCGCATAGGCTCCTTTTTCAATCACTCCCCTAAGACACAAAGTCTTCAGACCGATGAGTCTCCACTCAAAGTTGGTCTCTTGACTTTATGGTCATTCATGAATACTTTCTCTGATTTAATCCTTCTTAGAAATCTATAGTGAAAGAAGCAGGGACAACAAGCATGTCTGCATGTCCCCTGGGAAGCCCTTGATACTTCAGATGCCCCTAGAAAAGAGGATGAGTTGAAAATTCCTCAGAAAGCTCAGGTCTCTTTAGGGACAAGCCCAAGCAACCTTGTTGTCTGAGATGTGGAACAACACAGGAACTTTGGTGATGTCTTCCAAGAAATGTAGAAAGAGAACGGCCCATTCTAAAGGGTAGATGGGTCTCTGAGGGGGTTCCCATTCCCTGGTCTCCTTGCCTACCCTGACTTCAGTGACCACACAGTTCCTAATTGTTCCAGACTGCTTTCCTAAGCCAATGGGATCTCATGTCTTTGTAACCTGGATGGCCAACAGCTGGCTTGTCTGGAGTCATCCTCAAGAAGTTGGGGTTCAGTGATCAAACGTGATCTGAGGGACACAGGTGAGGGCCCAGACAGTCTGAAGGAAGGAAGGAAACACTGAGCAGCTGGGAGGTTAAAGACAAAGAAGAGAGTAGAGAAGAAAGGCTAGAGGGGGTTCTACCCCAAGATTGTCCCTTAGTCAGCCATATATGGGCTACAGCTATTCTTCTCAGAGTCAAACTATAGGATTTCTTTTCTACATCTATTGACATAGTTTTGAAAGAATGATTTTCAGGCAACTCTCCCTTAGGAAATGATATGTTGTCCATTATTTCTGTTTTACCTAAAATCAGTTAGTAGTCAAAATGTGAAATTCTTAAACATCTTATCCTCCCCCTACACATTAATCTCCTGTTATCAAGTCATCATCCCTTGAGTGTCAGAGACAACATGGCAGGAGGAAGAGATCCCTGGGCTTGGAGTCTAGAGACCCTTTGCCACACAGTAGTCAGTCTGGGAGTGTTTCATCTCTGGGGATCCTAGGCTTGGTCTCAGGTCCAGTATAGCTCCCAGTATAGCTTGGGCCTAAGCCTCGGATTGAAATGTCATTTTAAAAAAGACTTTGACAAATGTTGAAATACATCATTTCCTGTTAGTCAAATATCATACTAAGAGGAAACTTCCTGCCTGGCCCAGAACTGTTGTTGGCAAATGAGGGCATCCCAGAAATGTTCTCACAGCTTCCTCCCTCTCGCAATTGTTTGCATGTCCTTGGCAGCTACTCCAGGGAATTTTACGGCCAATACGCCCAAAGCCAAGACAAGTCAGTTGTGAATAAGATGCAACAGAAGTATTGGAAAACAAAGCAAGCCCTCATCAAGGTGACGGGGAAGAAGGAAGACGAGCACGTGGTGGCCTCTGACGCAGACCTGGACGCCAAACTTGAGGTGGGTGGGCACTCCCTGGAGTGACTCTGGTGGCCCTGAGCTGGGCACAGCTCACACGCACTCCCAACCGTAGTGGCCAAGACATAGCCCAAATGTATTCCCTCCATCAGGCAGAGGGGAACTCGGGCTCTCCCCCCAGACTGATCTCTACCTGTCTACATTAGGAGGAAAAATGAGGCCCAGATGATTAACCTTCCAAGGACTGAACCACCTTCACCCCCTTCCCCCCCCCATGAATTGGGCCTGTGACCTTTAAGAAATCCCCAAAAGTGGGTGATGACGGGCCATTGCCCTGGAAAAAAGCAGGTTCTCGGTCAGTTTTCAGAAAGAAGGGGCACTGACGGTGATTTCTAGCAAAGCCTTGGAATTGATGGAAACAGCAGGGATGAGAATAACCATAATCACTGGCATTTATACAGAGTTTTATGATATGCTAAGCACTTTCCAGATATGATCTCATTTGATCTTTACAATAACCGTGGAGGGCGGTTATCCCCATTTTCCAGCTGAGGAAACTGAGGCAGTAAGTGACTTGCCCAGTGTCCACAGCTAGTAAAGTAAGTGTCTGAGGCAGGATTTGAATTCAAGTCTTCCTGGCTTGGGGCCCAGCCCTATGTGCCCTGTGGTGTCCCTTGGCTGCCATATAGGGCAGATGGTTGGTAAGCACTTAGAGAGGAAGGTGGTAACCCCCTGGTCTCAGCACAGGTTCCCTAAGCCCCCATCAGAAGCCAAGGACCAATTGAGCAGACTTGATGGAGAGCCACTGATGGTCATGGGCTTGTGGTGCCTTTGGGTCCATTAGGATGGAAAGGAACAGCCCTGCCCTCAGCTGCCTTCTGGGGTAGAGCTGGCATGTGAGACACACCCACTGACTTGTTGTGAGCTGAGGCAGTGGATAGGATGAGGTCAAAGGGAGGAGGTCGGGATAGCTGTCCATCAAGAGGGCGTGACAGAATCATTACAAGAGACGCAAGCTTGGGTGAGCATGTTATCAATGTATCAATCTCTACCAGGAAGGGAGTGACAAAGCGCCTCCCTAGCCTCTGGTGATCCCAAGAGCACATGTGGCTCCTTCTTCAGGTTTCTATTCCTTTTTGACAAGAGGCAGTCAACATACATCAATCAAATCTAACGGGTTCACATAATTAAACTGTCCTCTTGATTCAGTACAATATGATAATCAATCCAAAGAATTCAGACCTCACCCAGATTGAGCCAGCATGCTTGCTGCCATCTGGGTGTATCCTGTGGGGGACAGCAAGTCCAACTGATCACTAGTAACAAAAAGGGGGATCTGAAGCTGCCCGTGTTGGTCATTAATTATTTTCTCACAAGGGTCTGAGTGAGGTAGCAACCATGTGAGTTGAAAGAAGGGGATAATTTGAGAGAGGTTGTGGTGACAGAAAAGAGAGACAGAGAAAGGAGGGAGAGAGATGGAGAAATAGAGGGAGACACAGAGAAGGTGGGGAGAGAGGTGAAGAAATGGGTTGGAAAGGAGAGACAGAGAAGGGGAGAGATGGAGAGGAGAGGGATGGAGAGAGGGGATGGGGGAGAGAGAGAGAGAGAGAGAGAGAGAGAGAGAGAGAGAGAGAGAGAGAGAGAGAGAGAAACACATTATTAAGGACTTCCTAAATGCCAAGCCCTATTAAGTGCTGAAGATCCAACAAGCTGGTCACAGCTCTCAAGGAGCTGGCATTCTAATAGGGGACCTGGAGAGTAAAGGAGGTGGGGGCTGGATACCACTGTGGGCATGGAGCGGGCACAGTGTTTTTTCTGATGCTGTGGAGATTCCAAGCAGAGACTCACCAATCATGGAGCTGCTCTTAGGGCAGAGACAACCCCTGCGGCCAGAGTGGAAATAGAACAAGGGTGAGCCAGACCAGGAGAGTGGAATTAGATTAGGGTTAGATAGAATACAGACGAAAGTGGGCATTTCGGGGAGAGCTGACCCTTGCCGCACGCCGTGGGCACTTGATCACGTCTTTCCTGACTTCATTGTGAGGGGAAAAAGAAAAAGAAAACAGTGGTCAGGATGTTGCCCAGACTTGGGTGATGATGATGAGTACTTGGGTATTAACCTGTAAGGAGGTCCCTAGTGGTGGTACCTCTGGGGCTCTGTCCTTGGTCCTGCTCTGGTAAACATTTGTATCCTTGCTTTGAATCAAAGTGTTCCCAAGTTTGTGGCTAACACACAAGGTGAGAGGGAGAGCCAATACCTTGGAGGACAGAATCAAAATTCAGAGACATCTCAAGAGGCCAGCATGCTGTTCTGGAACCCACAAAATGGTCTCCAATAGGGTAAATGTAATGTCTTCCCCTTGTGTTCAAGAAGTCAGTTGTACAGGACAAGAAAGCTGAGAGAAAACTTGATGTCGGTTCCTATGAAAAAGACCTGAGAGGTTTGTTTGTTTGTTTGTTTGTTTTGTAATGAGACAATTGGGGTTAAGTGACTTGCCCAGGGTCACACAACTAGTAAGTGTCAAGTGTCTGAGGCTGGATTTGAACTCAAGTTCTCCTAACTCCAGGGCTGGTGCTCTGTCCCCTGTGCCACCTAGCTGCCCCCAAGACCTGAGAGTTCTAATAGGCTGTCCCCTTCACAGAAGCCAGTGACAGGATATGGAAGCCAGAAAATTGGATGGCTTTGGTCACATTTCCTGGATGGCAGAGTCCAAAGAGCTCTTGTTCTATTCTCTTCTGCTCAGACCACATCTAGAGACAGAGTTGAGTTCTAGGTACCATGTTCTCTGAGGGAAAAACCCTGGTGCATCAGATAGTGGTGAAGGGGCTGCCAACCATGTTCTCTGTGAGGGGCAGTTGAGGGACACCCTCAAATATATGTAGAGAGGTGCTATACCATAGTGGTTAGAGTGCCAGCCAGACCAGGCTTCCTGCTGAGTCTCTGTGCTCACTGGCCTTGGGTGCCCAGGCAAGTCACAACCTCTCAGACCAGCATGAGGATCCCAAGTCAGCAAATTGACTTAGAATACCACATGTTAACATTATCTATATCCCATTGTATTTTACTTTGTTGAATATTTCCCTAATTCACTGCAGAGCTGCCTCCAGCATCTGCTCTAGGCAACTCCCCAAGACTCTCTCTGCTGTTTAGAAGGGGCTCCCCTTCCCTGGGGTAGGCGGTGTTCTGACCTAAGGGGGCCCTACACGGGGAAAATTACAGGCCACTCCTTTTCCCTTCTCAGCTAGTAGAGAGTTTATTATATCCCAGAATGATGTGAAAAGTGTTCCAGAAATTCATCCCTGCTCTTTCAGTTTCCAGGGGGGATTCTATCTATCAGTATGGGCAACAAAGGGCCCTGGGCAATATACTCACAGGCTCTGCATCTCTCAACTGCTTTCTCCACACCCCCTCTGTATGTTTCCATCTCCTGAGAAGTAAGGGTAGAAAAGGGGCTCAGGGAATTTATCAAGTGTACCAGCCCCTGAGCCAAGCACCACTGGATTATTCTACTTTCTGTCACAAGCCCCGATGATACCCCTGAATATCCCTCTGGGCTCCCAAATACTTTTGCCAACTCTGTCCTGTTTTTGTGTGACTCCCTGGCAGCAGCAGCAGTGAGGGAGGGTGTAAGAAGGGGCACCTCTGCGAAGCTGACCACAGGGATTGGTTTTGGCAAATAATGGAGACAATCTAGTGAGGCAAAGCAGGGCTGTAATCTGCAGTAGTGAAAAGAACACCCACATCAGTGAAATCACAGATCTTTAAGGGAATAAAGTACTGGAGTCATTTGCCTTGTAATCAGTTCTGAAAACCAATTCTTAAAAACACCTTTTAAAAAATTGTGGTCACATATATTTATTCATAATATTATAGATTGAGGATAAGCTGTTTGCTGCCCACAAGTGTTGGCTAAAAAAAATCAGTGGTTCTTTTTGTTTTTTTAAGGGGAGGGGGCATAACCCCCACATTTCTTTTCCCCTTGATTTCTAGTGCATGAGGTCAGGAATTAGTGCTTCAGTCCTTTTTCTTAACATCTTCATTGCTGTTAAGGATACAAATTCCCCTGAGAAGGAGGTAAAACTATGGCTATAATCAGTCATTTACACTTTAGTGTGAATGAGTTTCAAGAATAAGGTATAGAGCATGAAGCTACTGGGTACCTTGGGAGAGGGAGGAGGGAACAATGTCAAGCAGAGAATAGTCGAGGACTACGGAACCCATCACCTCTATCCCTGAGTTGGCATTGGTTATTTATTTGTTATCATTTTAATTGTGTCCAGCTCTTTCTTCATGACCCCATCTGGGGTTTTCTTGGCAAAGATACTGGAGTGGTTTGCCATTTCCTTCCCTTGCTTATTTCACAGATAAGGAACTGAAGCAAATGGTTAAGTGACTTACCCAGGGTCATCCTGTCTATGTATATAGATGATGCCAAAAATAGATTCACAAGAGATTTTTTAAGTACCTACTGTGTGCTATACACATAGCTTGAGGAAGGTGAGGCATTCCATTAGAAGTCCTTATCCTCCCAAAGTTTATAAAGAAAAGGGAAAGGATAAACACCAATGATCCTAAAGGCTGTTCAGAGAGCCTAGATTAGTGCCCAGGAGCCAGACTGCCAGTGAGTGGAGTCACTGAATTTATTACTTTTCCTCAAGATGCTTCAGTACATGGCAGTCACAGCTTTATTAGGTGGCTCCTATGAGGCTATTGCTGGCCTGTTTGGTGGTGAGTTTAATTGAAAATTCATTCTTTAAAAAAACAAAACACTTTGGCAAATGATATAGTGGCCAGAACTTGGACTACAAATAGACGTTGAGGGTCTGTCTTCCTAAACTGCCCAAAATCCCTTCCTGTGTTTCAGCTCATGTGCAGTGGGGGAGGGGGAAAATGGAGGGGGAGAGGAAGAAGGAGAGGAGCATGCCCTACTGCACTCCCTCCACCCACACAGACTGACCCAGCCTTATAATTCAGAGTCAGCTGTCCCCGGACACTAACAGCTTAAGTGACTCTCCCAGGGTCCTTGAACAACCCATGGCTCTGTGACTCAGAAACTGTCTTACTATAAAGAAGATAAGCATTCTGGGCAGTAAATGAGCCTAACATTCATTAAAATAGGCTCAAAGACCTCAATCTCATTAGAATTGGCTCAAGGAGGGACTAATGTACACACTCAATTGGGTAGAGTAGTCTCTATAACCCTGCAGGAAAATAGGAGGGGAAGGGGATAAAGAGAGAGGGGCAAAAGAAGGAAGGGCAGAGTGGGGGAGGGGACAGACAGAAGCAAATCCCTTTTGAAGAGTGACAGGATGAAAGAAGATGCATGATAGAATAAATATCATGGGGAAGGGAATAGGATGGAAGGGAAACAGTTAACAATAGTAACCATGAAAAAGAGAAAAGGGGGAAAAATTGTACAAAAAATATAGCAACTCTTGGTGGAGGCTAAGAATTGAGAATCAAGGGAATGTCCATCAATTGAGGAATGATGGAAAAAGCTGTGTTATATGATTGTAGTGGAATGGACTTGTGCTATAGGAAATGACAAACAGGATGATCCCCAAAAAACCTTGAAAGACTAATGAACATCGATGTAGGGTGAAGCGAGCAGAGCTGAGAGGACATTGTGCATAGTGACAGCAGCTACTCTCAGCAGTACAATGATCTAGGATAATCCCAAGGAACTAATGAGGAAGCATACTATGCACTGCTATAGAAAGAACCGATAAAAAGAACACTTGTGGATTGTACATATATAACCTGATTGTGATCTTGTGGAGAGGGGAGGAAAGGGAGGGAGGGAGGGAGAAAAATTTGGAACTCTAAATCTTATGAAAATGAATGTTGAAAACTACCCTTACATGTAAATGGAAAATAAAATAAATGTTTGTTGAAAAAAAAAAAGAAAAGAAACTGTGAAAAAAAAAAAAGAAGATAAGCATTGCCCTTTAGAAATCTTTTGGGGTCTGCTCTGCAACCCAGAGAGGCGCTCCCTGCCACCCCTCTCCGACCAAACATCTCCATCTCTGGAGCCACAAAAAAATCATGATGCTATGGGGGAAGTGAGAGGGAATTTGGGGGCCTGCTGCTGAGGCCACCCTGGTCATTGCCCCCTAACCATTAGAATCCCTGGCTCTCCCGGTCTACACTCCATCCTTCCCATCTGGCATCACCACCTCCTCCCTCTGACCGTGGCCATAGCTATCCCAGGTCTCTTCCTGCTGCCACCAGCTGTAGCTCATCTGCCTGTGCCTCCTGCCCTGGCCAAGGGGCTGGATTAAGGGGGGGGCGGGTCTTGCTGGCCCCCGAGTGCCCTCCTCTGCATGTTTGTTGAAGAACCACCTTCACAATGAGATCTGTGGTCATGTCTTTGATGTGCTTCCCTGTCTCTGTGTGTTTGCTCCAGCTGTTCCACTCCATCCAGAGGACGTGTATGGAGCTCCTCAAAGCCATAGAACTCTACCAGAAGAGGATTTGCTGTAAGTATGCCAGTGTCCTTCAGACTTCTGGGCGCCCAGTGCAAAATACAGTGAGACCCCTCTCTTGGGGGCTGCTTAGCTCCTCATCAGGGACTGAAATGCACACTTTGCTCTCTGAGCCTTTCAGGGATTTCTTGGGAAATAGGCTGCCCGAGGCAGCTGGGTGGTGCCCAGCTCCTAGAGTCCAGGTCCTAGAGCCAGGAGGACCGGAGTTTGAATCTGGCCTCAGACACTTGTAGCTGTGAGACCCTGGGCAAGTCACTTAACCCCAATTGCCTCCAAAAGGGGGAGGGGAATGTGTTGCCTGTGAGATATGTCTTTTGTGGGGGAGTAGGAACCAAAGCTTGTCTACACTGGCCATGCAGAGCCCCAGACATGTCACTTTTCCTCCCCACACTAAAAGTCCTTTGTGACTTACCCACTGGGGTTTCCATTTGCCTGAGTTCTCTTTCACTCTGTGAACAGCCAAGACCTGGAAACCTGTACCCCTCTCCTCAAGTCTCTGGTCCTTGTCGTGATGCTTGGAATCCCCTCCAGACTGTCACCTGCTAGGGGAAGTGAAGCGGGTGGGTGGGCAGGAGACCCGTGCCTCCCACCTGGCAAAGAGTCTCATGCCAGCAGACACAGTCACCAATAAGTAACAAGGCATTAGTGGGTGATGGCTCTGACCCAGGGCAGCACCAGTGCCAGAGCAGCAGCCCCTCCTGAAGGGGCAGTGGCGTCTGCCAGCAGAGCGGAGGGGGGAGAAGGTCGGCCCAGTACTTCCCAGCATGCTCAGGGAGGAGGACACCAGCGAGTAAGCCCTGTGTGGACACTGTCCCTGTCCACTTTTTAACTAAGGCGAAGGTCAGATGGTGACAAAAGGTCATGTCTAAGAAAGCTTTCCCTGGCCGCTAACACACTGTTAAAGGCTGTGTGTGAGGTCAGGGGACCCTGCCCCAGCTGTGGTGTAGAAGATAACAGAAACGCTGAATGTCCGCGGGGGATCCCCCGGCCGTGCCAACAGCTGGGCCCGACCTGGGCAGGGCCATCACCGGGGTGAAGATGGAGCGTCAAAGGGCTTGCTTGATAGCGTCAGAAGCCGTGTTCCCAGTCCCCTGGCAGACGGAACTTTGTCCTCCCTGACATTTGAGAATGGAAGCGCTATGAGCGATCCCCGGGGCGGGGGAGAGGGAGGCGGGACGCTATCAGCGATCCCCGGGGCTGGGGGGAGGGAGGCGGGCCGAGATGGGGCGGGGCCTGGCGCTCGGCCCCGCCCGCCTCCTCGGAAATCCTCACGACGCTCCTTGTCCCTTTTCCTCTTCAGTCTTGTCCCAAGAAGAGAGTGAGCTGGGGAGATTTCTTCGCTCCCAGGGTTCGCAGGACAAAACCCGAGCAGGGAAGATGATGCAGGCCACAGGGAAGGCGCTGTGTTTCTCCTCTCAGCAAAGGCGAGTCATTTTCCTTAATCGCTGGCTCTCTGGGTAGATGTGTGTAGCCCCTGGCTCGGGGCCTTCGGCCGTTCTAGGTTTATGCCGATCGGGTGTGATCTTGGGGTGGCCCCATCCAGAGTTTACTCTGGAAAATCCTCCAATGATAGGCCAGGTTTTCACAGATGTGAGTCGAAGGGATCTTGAGATCCCATACAAGCACTCAAAGTAACAGCGTACATATCAGGTCTAAGACAGCTTGCATTCCACCCCTTGGAGAATTCTAAGGACTCACAAGAGGTCATGAACAATGCAGAAGATGACATTTAAAGGATTCAGAGCAGGCCACGAATCATTTTCCTCATCTTGTTTTATTTATTATTATTTTCAGACAAAATGCTCCTCTTTCCCTCTCACCTCCACCTTACCCCCCCACCACCAAATCAAGAATGCATGGAAAACAAAACCACTCACATGTCCAGGCAAACAAACAACATCCCTCACTGGCCATGTCATAAACCCCCCCCCCCAGTCCATCGCAGCTCTTTCAGAAGGTGGGCAACCTTCTCATCACAAGTCCTTTGGAATTCCAGCCCATAAACAATGCACCCTGTTGCCCCCCTTCTGTGGTTCTCACTTTCTTTGGGGTCCTCAAGTCCTTCAGACTCACAGTGGCACCCAGAAGTTTGGACTCCATTGGAAAGGAAACGTAATTGAGGCTTCCCACCCTGAGCCACGCTCTCGGCTCTGCTGTTCCCTCTCAGGATCCCTCAGGAGTAAGGCCACAGAGGGATGAGTTCTCCATGAAAACCACCTCGCATAGGCCAGCATGAAGAACGCCTCCTCCCAATTGGCCGTCCTACCACTGTGGGAGTCACCCCACCTGGTGGAACCCAAGCCTCAGAACCGTCAAGGCTCGCTATTCTGCAGCTCCTCTGCTGGATCTGGGATTCCCTTCATAAAAAGGGCTCGTTAAGGAATCTCCCCCTGCCATGTCTCTGAACAGACCAGGAAGCTGCCCTTGTTCACTGCGCTGAACCCCCTGCCTTCCCGAGCTCTGAGGAGAAGCAATGTCTGGTGGTTCTCACTATGTGTTTCTTTGTTACACGACCTCATTTGTTTGCCGTTAGTGTTCCTAGTGGTCAGCCTAGGCCCGTTAAACTCAATTGGTTAGACCAGGAGACCAAGGTGAGAGGTCAGTGCCCTGAAAGCCTCTGGTGAACCATTGGGCATCCCAGATGTGTGGCTCTGTCCCACAACCCAAAAGGTCCGTTCGTCCAGGGCACTCCTTCCTCAAAAAGGAGGCCGTGATTCTAGTGCTATTGACGTGTCTGACCTCCAAGACCGTCATGAGCTGGCCCCAAGCTCAATGTGAATCGGTGAAGACAGAGGCTTGGCTGAGCCTGTGCAGGAGGCCACGGGGAGCCGTACAAAGCTGATTGGCCCGTGCCCCTTTTTGTAGGCTTCCTAGCCAAGCTTCTCCTTCTCCCAATAATCTCCCCTTTTCCAGAGACTTAGAAAGTATAGCCACCTGTTTGCAGCCAGCAGCCAGGAATTCCCCAAGCATTTCCATGTTTTTAGGTCACAGACAAAGAGGATGGAAGGGGATGCCCAAGAGAGTGACCTTCCTCCAGGGTTCCACTGCCTTGCCCTATGGAGTCCTGTATGGCTTTGGCGTTCAGGCCATGCTCATTCTTCTGGTGAAGAGGGGTGAATGTGAAGAGGGGGGCACCTCCCCACCCTGTCTCGATCATTCAATCTCCTTCTTTGATACTGTAACTTTCCCAAATTTTTATTTCTTCTGTTTTAAAAACAAAAGCAAAGAGTCCATCAGTCAATAGACATTTATTAAGTGCTTACTGTGTACCAAGCTAAAGGTGGGGGATACAAGAGCCAAATACAGTCCTTGCCCTGGAGGACTTAAGAGCTCTATGGGGGAGACAACAATCTATAGCCAGGACAATTAGGAAGGCAGAGAGAAGGCGAGAGGATTAAGAGATGTTGAGAGAGGCTTCCTGGAGAAGACGGGATTCCAGTTGGAACCTGAAGGAAGACAAGTAAGTGTTCCAGCTTCCACAGCTGAGTTTTTAAAAAAGGAATAGGGGCAGCTAGGTGGTGCAGTGGTTAGAGCACCAGCCCTGGGGTCAGGAGGACCTGCGTTCAAATCCGGCCTCAGACACTTGACACTTACTAGCTGTGTGACTCTGGGCAAGTCACTTAACCCTCACTGCCCCACAAAAAAAAAAAAAAGGTATAATAGATTGCCCAGGAAGAACTAAGGAACTGACCTTTGTGCAGACCTGCAGAAGTGTTAGCAGGAATGCCCACAGTGAAGGCGTTCAGAGCCCCCAGGACATCCACAGATTGAACGGGCTTTGGAAGGTCCAGGATGAGTGTCCAGGTGCAGGAGAAAGGACTCCTTGAAGAGAAGGGCCAATGAATGGGGTGGGGGCAGGAATCTATGTATGTTGGGATGTATGTCGGACCCTCATGGACCGCTGCCATTGGACCTTTGACTGTGACTGGCAAGGGGTAGCTAGATGGCGAAGTGGATAAAGCACTGGCCCTGGAGTCAGAAGAACCTGAGTTCAAATCCGGTCTCAGACACTTGACACTTACTAGCTGTGTGACCCTGGGCAAGTCACTTAACCCCAATTGTCTCACTAAAAAAATAAAATAAATAAAATGGAATGTGACTGGCAAGCTCCCAGGAGCAGTGGTCACTCCCTGGCTTGCAGCGGTCTTAAAACCCAAATGGAAAAGCTGACTAAGCCACAAGGCTGCTGTTCATCAGCCCATCCCCGCCACCCACCCCCTCAGTGTTCTGCCCAACAGGGAGCAGCTGAGCAGAGCTGAACCCACTTGTGCCAGGGCCCAGGGCTGGGCCCTCTATGCTGAAATGGATTTGGGCTCTTATCCTGACATCTTATCCTTTGCTGAACTGGAGAAAAAACAATCATGTTCAACGTGGTTTAGACAAGAATGTCTGTCTTTGCCCTTTGAGATGACGTCCCTGGGAAAAGCAGTCCTTCTGCCCTACGTCAATAAATGGTATTTTCTAAGCCCATAAATTAAATCAGTGTGACCTGTAGCAAGATGGAGGAAACATTTACTAAGTGCTTAGTATATGATCTGGGAATAAAAATACAAATAAGCTAGGCAGGCCCTGCCCTCAGAGAGCTTGGAGTCTAGTGGGGGAAGACATTGCCTGAAGTGGAGGACTGGACAGCAGTGGGAGTGAGGATTGTGTGGACTGTGCTGCACCCAGTAAATCTCTGGCCCTTTCCCTTCCTCACACTCACACATTCACTCACACACTGTCACACACATTCACTCACACACTGACACACACATTCACTCACACACTGACACACTCACACACATTCACTCACACACTGATACACTCACACACACATTCACTCACACACTGACACACACACATTCACTCACACTGTCACACACACATTTATTCACACACATTCACTCACACACTGATACACTCACACACACATTCACTCACGAACTGACACACTCACACACACATTCACTCACACACTGATACACTCACACACATTCACTCACACATACACACACACTTATACACACACATATACAGGGATGCTTTTTTAACTCTGTATTTCTTCTCCCCAGTCACTGGAGCAGGAGATGTTCCCAAGGGTTCCTGCCTGGCCAGAGTCCAAAGCGGGTCCTCGGTCTCTGGGTCTAAATCTAGACATCAGGATTTAGGGTGGGGGAGGATGGGTAGCAGTCAAAAGCAAGGATGCAGATGTTGCTGGAAGCCAGGTATAGTAGAGAGAGCCCTAGTACTGGAAGGGAAGAGGTCTGGGTGCAAATCTCACCCCCTCTATCTGTGTGACTAAGCGACTCAGCTTGCAGTGACAACAGGGCTCTGTGGTGCATGGCCTGGGGAGAGTGGCAAGAGGACACACAGGAGGCTGTGAGCCCAAGGAGTGGCCCCCGGGATGATTGAAAGGACACTGGCAAGGGCTGCAGGAGGATCTACCCTGGGACCACAGAATACTCAGGAGGTACCTTCTAGGAGAGCTGAGACATGCGGAGAGCACTTGGCAATCACCAGCCTTGGTTTTTATGCTTGTTTTTATTTCATCTTCCCTGGGAGGTCATGCTGCCTCTGCCCAGCTGAGCGCGCCTCTCGATTTTTCTGTTCCTCTTCTGTGAAGTGGGTATAATGCTCCTATCGACACCACTTGATTTCCAGGGTAGTTAGCAGAACAATTCTTGAACAAGCTTGGAGTCTCCATAACCTCATTCTTGCCTTCCATGCTGTGGGACAGGCACGGTACCTCCCGCACCCCGTGCCCCTTCCTCAGGAGCAGCCATGGCAGGAGACCAGCCTGTTGCTCCAAGGATGATGCTGAGCCTTAGGGTTCCAGTAGGCAGAGCCCCCTCTGGGCCCCCCTCCTGGGAGGGTGCCCCACTCTAGCATGAGAAATGGCATCAGGGCCTTTTCTGGTTCCCTTCCCACCATAGCATCCTCAGCATGGGCTTCATCTCCCTTCAGGCTGGCCTTGCGGAGCCCTTTGTGTCGACTCTACCAGGAAGTGGAGACATTTCGGTACCGGGCCATCTCTGATACCTGGCTGACCGTGAATCGTATGGAACAATATCGGACTGAGTACCGAGGTGCTTTGCTGTGGATGAAGGACGTGTCTCAGGAGCTTGACCCAGACCTTTTCAAGCAAATGGAGAAGTTTCGGAAGGTAGGAGGTCCTGGGTAGGGGTGCCACATATCTGCCCCCAGGGCTGGGGGGGGGTCTGGATCAATGGTGAAAAGGCCAGAATGCAGAGGCACAGAGGAGATGGTCAGTCCTAACTGGCGTCTCCTGACATGACAGAAGACCAATGAAGCTGGTGTGTCATTCTCTAAGGAGAAGAGAGCTGCCGCAGCAAAGTGCTGGGGTTCAGAAACAGCTCCTAATTAGGGGCTGATTTTCGGGTGTTTACAGGATAGGTACTTGTTACCTGGTTGACTCATTGAAATACCTTTTTGGGTGTGATAAAGAAGAGTTGGGTCAGGATTAAGTGAAGTGTGGCCTTTAGGCATGAGGAGAAGACCCTGGGGGCCTTTCTGGAAGAAGCTCCCAAGTGCCCCTCACTTCAGTAGAAATAGCCTGTAGTTTGAAACAGGTGGGACCAGGGTGAATGTTTGGCTTCTTCCAGTGGTGAGGAGCACACGCAGGCCATGTGCTGGGCTTGCAGGAGGAACCTTCTTGGAAGGCTTGGCCACAAAGACTGCCATGTTCTGGGCAATGCCAGTGGGCCTTGGGCCTCCTCTGCCATCTCCCTGTGAGTTACTAAGGAAGAGCTTTAAGACTTTGTGGGTTCAAAAAAACAAAAAAACAAAACAAAACAGGGGGCAGCTAAGAGGCGCAGTGGATAAAGCACTGGCCTTGGATTCAGGATGACCTGAGTTCAAATCCAGCCTCAGACTCTTAACACTAACTAGCTGTGTGACCCTGGGCAAGTCACTTAACCCCCCTCATTGCCTCGGGAAAAAAAAAACAAGACTTTGTGGGTTCAAGGCCCTCCATATGTATTTGGGGGTTGGGTGCTTTGGGAATGGATGGGTACGGCTAGTGTGAAGGGGGATTTGGTGTTTAAGCATCAAATGTATTAGACAACATACATTTCAATTTAATTCAATTTGGTATTGAGTGCTGGGTATAATTAAACCCCAAAGCCACCAAGTTTGTTTTTAATTGACCTTTAGCTTATTTTTATAGAAGTCCTTGTTTTATTATGAAAATGATCAATTTGATCAAAAAGGTCTGCTCACAAGTTACATATGAATATTCTATGTACAAAGGTCTACGTGAGGGGCAGCTAGGTGGCACAGTGGATAAAGCACCAGCCCTGGATTCAGGAGGACCTGAGTTCAAATCTAGCCTCAGACACTTGACAGTAGCTGTGTGACCCTGGGCAAGTCACCTAACCCTCGTTACCCTGAAAAAAAAAAACAAAAAAGGTTTACCTGAAACACCATATTTTTCATGATTTTCATTTTGAAAGGGATGCAAATTTCTGACATTTTATCACATTCACTTAAGGATTAGCTCTTTATATTTCTAGGTGCAGCATTGCAATAAGGACAATTGGAATGGGATCTGGACACCACAACCCTTTTTAGGTTAAAAGTTTGAAATAATTTTTGATAGATGAGGTGAAGACATTTTAATAACTAGCCCTTGTGTGTATTGAGCTTATTTTTTAAGTTTATCAATAGCTTTAATTTTTCACATCCCCTCAGTTTCTCAATTCACCTCACCTAGAGTTCCCTATGAAAAAGGGGAAAAGCAGTCCAACAATATGTGCACTGTTCTACAGCCCCTTTGGGGGCTAGGCTCAATCGTTAGCATTATACAGCCTTTGGGCTTCTGTTCTGTTGCTTTTCTCTGCATTTACTTTATGTCCCTGGTTCTACATACTACATTCTGCATCAGTTCACATAAGTCTTCTCTGCCTCTCTGGCTTTTCCATCTCCAGCATTTCCAATGGCACAATAAAATTCCATTATAGCAGTGATCTCAATGCGTTTAACATTCTCCCTAGTCACTGGGCATTTGCTACTGCAAAAGCTGCTGCCCTGAATACTTTGGCCTCCTCAGGGCATGTATGTGCCTGGAGGTGGGTTCTTTGGGTCAAAAGCTGTGCAAAAAGTTCTTAGCATATGATTTTCAGAATGGCTGCAACAGTGTAGCAATTCAGTTTCTGAGTTACAAGGATAGATGTTACCACAAGGGGGCAGCCTTGCCTGGCAATGCCCATAGCCTTCCTCTCTCCTCCCCCCCCACCCCCAAAGGTGGCTTCTTTGTCCTCCAGACCTTGGGTAGGTAGGCGTAGAGAGAGGAAATCAAACAGAGGAAGGGATTAGCAGACGCCCAGGCATGTGACTGTCTTGCTTGGGAAAGACATCTCTTGGCAATTTGGCCTGTTTTCCTCGAGGTGCATGGTCAGGCACTAGTTTGGGTGGCCCTCCTGTGCATGTGAATGTAAAACTGAATGGACAACTCTGGGAGGTAGGCAGTTTTACAAAGGGTCTCGCTGGTTTTTCTGCTGTGTACGTAGCTTCGAGCTCCGAATCTCTTGGGAGGTGATGCTCTTAGCAGATTCCTAGGGACCCTGGACCAGCAGGGAGCATTGGGCTTCTTACACCCAGAGCAAGGACCCCCCAGATTCATAGCTGGAAGGAGCCCTTCATGGCTTCCGGAGGGAGAAACTGAGGGAAAGGGAGACTGGCCAAGCACACGTAGTTTGTGGAAGATGTAGGGCTGTGGTGAAGCTTCCTGAATTCTGCTGTTCAATGTTCTCCTCTTGCCTCTTTCTGTCTAACCTTGGCTCAGTTGCACGGGACTCTCTTCTCAGTAGAGAGGGATTTCTCAATGTGCCATGCCTTGGAAGGGTAGGTGGAATTGGTGAGAGGAGAAAGAACTTCAGGGAAATTCCCCCAGAACTCATTCAAGGGGAGCAAGGGGTGGGGGTCAGGGAACATGACAGCTGCCTTCAGGTGGTGCAGTGGACAGAGCACCAGGTCTGGAGTCAGAAATACCTGAGTTCAAATCCAGCCTCAGATACTCGCTGTGTGACCCTGGGCAAGTCACTTCACCCTGTTTGCCTCGGTTTCCTTATCTGTTAAAAGAACTAGAGAAGGAAATGGCAAACTGTTCCAAGATCTTTGCCAAGAAAACCCCACGTGGGGTCACAAGGAGTTGGACACAGCTGAACAACAGTAACCTAGGGAGTAGGATTAGAGGGGCTCTGCTTGGCCTCAGAGGACAGGTTTCAGAGAGGCAGAGCGAACCCAGAGGTCAAGAAAGGCTTGCCAGCCATGGGAGCTCCCCTAAGGCAGCATGAGCTGCTTTGCCGGAGATCATGCGGCGGCCAGCGATCCCTTACCGGGTGCGTTGGCCCAGAAATCTATGGATCAGTGAGAGTCAGATGGGAGTGGCCCAGAGGCTCAGCCTTAGGGCAGCTGGGCTCCGGGAGGCTCCAAGGAACTCCTGCATCTTATGAACACATGGCCACTCGCAGGTCAAGGGGCTGACCTTGTTGGAGCTGCTTAACTTGGGCAGGTGGGTGGAAATTCTGAGTTAGTGGCTGATACATCCTTGGACAAGTTGCATTTCTTGTTGGCCTTTATTGCTTTTCTTTTGGGGGCAGAGCTGTCTTTCGCCTCTTTTTGTATCCCCAGAACATGCCCTCCATAGGGCCTGGCACATAGTCGGCACTTAACAAATGTTGACCAATTGATTGGTCGATTGATTTCCTGGGAGGTCTTATTTGTACCCTCCTCCTCAGCTGTGTTTTGTTTTTTTTGTTTGTTTTTGTTTTTGTTTTTGGTGAGGCAATTGGGGTTAAGTGACTTGCCCAGGGTCACACAGCTAGTAAGTGTTGTGTCTGAGGTCAGATTTGAACTCAGGTTCTCCTGATTCCAGGGCCGGTGCTCTATCCACTGCGCCACTTAGCTGCCCTGGCTGTGTTTTGTTCTAATGGGATTCACCCCATCCCCTCCCAAGCACATTCCTAAGTCCTTTGCACTGTAGGTTTGGGGACACTTGGGTCACTACTTCTACCCCAGAACCCACTGCTTTATGCCCACAGAACCAGGAGCAGTTTGGAAAAGGGAGGGGGAGTTGAAGGTCATTTCTGACTTGATATCAGGAAAAGTCATCATAAAGAGGCCCATTCTGCATGTGGGCTGCCTGGGGGGGGGGGAAATCCCTCTTCTTGGAGGTCTTCAAGCAGAGGCTGGAGGACTGTTCATCAGGTAGGATACAGTGGGAACTTCTCGGAGCTTGGGTCAGACTAGAGACCTCTGAGGTCTCTCCCAACCCTTCTGTTCTATGACTCACCTGGCTTTGTGAGAGGCCTAAAAGAATGGTAGAGACCACCCAGCTGCCATGGGGCACCCTGGAGGTGAGGCCACCTTTGGATGAGCTTCTCCCTGACTATGACCCAGAAGACACCACATCCAACAGTGACAGAGCTGCACACTGAAGTGGATGCTCTTTGTAAATCCCTCCCACTTATCCTGCCTTCAGAGGGCATCCCGACCTGCACTGCTGCTGCTCAGCTCACTGAGCGAGCCCTGGTCCTCTCCCTCCCCCTTGGCATCCCTTGGGCATGGCTTGAATCATGCTGGAGACACAGCAGCTCTCGAGGAAGCGCGACGCCACTGCCCATGAAACCCACAGCTCGCTCAGCCCTTTGGGTCCTGCAGGTGTGCCCACGGCTCGTGACCTGAACCTAGGACCTCCCTGGATGCGGGGATGGAAGCCATGCCCCGGAGCTTGCACTGTTCCGGGCCCAGTGCCTCCCAAGGTCTTTGGATGGTTTCTTGTTGTCTCAGCTGGCATCAGGAGGGTCCACTGTGTTTCTGAGACCCTCCCAGGGACATCTTCATGGTTCTATATGCCTCTTGAAATGAGGCCTGGATACCTTTAATGTGCTGCTACATACACTGCCACTGGGAGTTAACTAGAGGAGGAAGGGAACACCATCTTGCCAGAACTATAGTCATGGCCCTCAGCATCAGCTCAGAGATCCTGCTACTGTTAGGGAAAAGCCCAGAGAAGCTCCTCCCCGCTTCACGCAGAGACAACACTTGGCTGACAGTGCTCATTTGTCCCAAATGGAAATTAAAGTGTCCGTGGAAATGGTGTGTGAAGCTCTGAACTTTGTAAGAGAATTCAACCAGCCTGGGAAGCTTGGGCTGAGCATTTGCAAAGGATGGCTATTCCCAAGGAAGACAAAATTAATAGAACCCTAGAGTTGGGAAATCAGGAGACGATCTAGTCCAGCACCCTCAAGTGAGAGGTTCTAGAAACTGCAAACAATCAGACTAGAGCCAGCTCTTGATTCTCTGGTAGCAAAGAGCAGCGATGAGACAAGTTCAAAGAAAGTCGGGGTTGGGAAGCACCCTTCTCTGACCATCAGGTCATGGGTGCTTTGAACCTTCTGGAGCACAGCAGAAATCCTGGGCCATTGTATCGTGTCCTAGCCAGCCTTTTTGACTCTACTCTCCCCCTCCATGGCTCACCAAGCAGATCTACCTTGTGCCAAGAGGAAAGCTCCTGGGTATCTTCATTTGCTCCTCAAATAGCTCTTTGCTGCCTACCGGAGAAAAGACATGTCCCAGCCCCTCCCCACCACCATCTGGTGCTCCCTCAACTTCCTGACCACATCAGGTCAGCACAGTCGGAGGAGAGAGCACAGCCTGTGCAGACAGAGGGCCTGCCACCTCAGGGCGACTCTGGACAACCCACCGAGCCATCACTCTCCTCATTTCTAAAAGGAGGGAGTGGAGTGGGTGGCTTCTAAGGTCCCTTCAGATACTAAAGCTGTGATCCTGTGACATTCTGAAGTATTGTTTGAAGGACGGTCACATGGAGGGGGGTGGGTGTGGTTCTGCCCGGCCCCAGAAAGTAGAACCAAGAGCAATGGAGTGAGGCCAATGTAGAGAAGTAGGCTTTGGCCTGATGTCAGGAAGACCTTCATGTTGGTCTGTCCAGAGGTGGACGCCCACGTGGGCTGCCTTAGGAAGTAAGGGCTCCCCCCCTTCTTTAAGGTCTTCTGGGGTAGCAGGACACCTGCTTGTTGGGCTTGGTTACCGAGAGTCAGGTAGGGCTTGAATCAAATGGTCTTAAGGTCTTCGTCCACTCAGACGCAGGAGCCCCTGTCCTCTGTAGACACTGCTTTCTTTTCTTTTCATTGCAGCCATTGGATAGCACAGCCTCAGGATTCTGTCCTGGGGACAAAAACCTCCTTAAGCCTATTTCCTCTTGTGGGGGTCTTCCCCACAATTTCTCTGAGCTCTTTGAAGTAAATGATCCTTCAATCCAAGGGAGGGGTTGGCGATGCCCTGCCCCCTTCATCAGTTAGAAGTGCTGAGCAGGCCGGCTGACATCCTAGCATGATTCCCTCCGCTCCTCCTTTCATGACCTCATTGTCTCACTCTCCCCATCCCCTACTTCACCCCGTTGCTTTTCTGCGTGGGTTCCATCCCAGCACCCCATTTGGGCAAGCTTGCCATGCTTCTCAGCTGAACAGTAGTCTAAGAACATAATGATGGGGGTTGGGAGATGGGGTTTGGCACATTGTTTGGGAAAATAATTTTGTTCTATCAGATGGATGTTTTCACAACCAGAGAGTTGAGTGACTGGATGTTTTCCTTCTCAGAAGTGTTTGTTTCTCTCCCTGTTCTGCTTCAACACCATGGAAACCTTTGCATTTGGAGAGAGAGCTGAAGGTCAAGAAACTTTGAATCCATCAGAGCTGGGGTTCCAAGACCCAGTTCTCAGGAGAGATATCTACTAGTGTGGAGTAGCTCTTGACATTGGGGCTGTAAAGGAAAGAAGAAGACATGAAGTTGCTGCAAAAATGGATGGCTCATGGGCTCTCCTCAGAAAGATGAATAAGTGAGTTTATTTCATGTAGCATCCAAAGGCAACAGATGTCATCCCCTGTGAGCTTGGTTGTCTTATCCTGTCCTGCTCAGGATAAATGTGAGTCAAGAGAAAGTCAGGGTATTCTACTGGAAGCAGCCAGAGCTATGACCAGTAGCTTCGGCATTGCCCAGCAGAAAGATTTTGCTTAGAGGGGCATCAGGTAGTATTGTTGTAAGATAACTGCCTTTTTCTTGTGTGAATATCTTATTTACTTAAAAGGGACAGAAAAGAGATGTATATGCAAAAAATTCAGAAAAGAAGCTTGAAAAGAAATAAAAGGCTCTGAGAGAAATGGAATGAAAGGACTCCCTTTGGAGGCAAAAGTATTGAGTGTAAAGATAGCTGCATCACATTATTTCCCAGCAGCTAATTCACTTCTGACCTTTTGTGGTGATCTGGCAGTTTATTACAGGGGAAACTTTGGGTCAAAGAACTGTTAGAGGACTAGGATGTTATAAATCGAGTACTTGTGTCATACCTGATGGAAGTTGGAGTTGAGGTTTCTCA
Source organism: Dromiciops gliroides (assembly GCF_019393635.1). Classification (NCBI taxonomy): domain Eukaryota; kingdom Metazoa; phylum Chordata; class Mammalia; order Microbiotheria; family Microbiotheriidae; genus Dromiciops; species Dromiciops gliroides. The sequence goes on along the minus strand of NC_057865.1, from coordinate 2,063,601 downwards.
TACTAAGTTATATGTTTCGTTACACATGGTGAGGTCTGGTTTGAGACATTAAAGGGCAGCAGTGAAACCAACATGAGAAGAGACAGGGAAGCTAATGCAGAAGCTTTTTAAAGATCCCAGACATCAGAAACCAGAAGAGCACAGAACCCAAAAGCTGATGGCCCCAAGGAGCCAGTGCAGCTAAGACCATGACATGAGCTGGGCATGGCTGACTAGAGACAGGCAGCTTGTGGTTTGTTCATGGAGCAGATCTGATTGGAGGAAGGCACTGATGCTGGGAACTGACTGGAGAAAGTAGCATGCTATGCAGTGTGGAAGGCTGGCTGGGGAAGGGCTGCTTGTTCTCCAGCACCTTCTGTATCCTGAGAGAGGAAACCGTGACATCTTAGAAGACTGTGAGTGAGTACAGTTGTCCCTTCTTTTTCTATAGGTTCATAGTCTTAAAGCTTGAAGGGATTGTAGATACCATTCAGTCCAATCTCTCATCGTACAGATGAGCAAAGAGTGGCCCAGAGCTAAAGCAACTTTCTCAAGGTCTCAGAGAGAGTAGTGACAAGATTTGAACCGAAATCCTCTGATTTAAAAGTCTATACTCGGGGCGACTGGGTGGCGCAGTGGATAAAGCACCGGCCCTGGATTCAGGAGTACCTGAGTTCAAATACGGCCTCAGACACTTGACACTTACTAGCTGTGTGACCCTGGGCAAGTCACTTAACCCCCATTGCTCCACAAAAAAAAAAAAAGTCTATACTCTTTCCATTGAACCCCAGTGCCTTTGGTGTTTATGTGAAAGGGGAAGGAAGGGAATAAGCATTTAAATTTAAATAATATCATGTTTAAATAAGTGCTATATGTTAGCTACTATTATTATTAAATAGTACCTACTATGTTCCAAGCACCCCGCTAAGTGCTTTACAAATGTTATCTCATTTGAGCCTCACAACAAATCCTGTGAGGTCAGTGCTGTTACCTCCATTTTATAGTTGAGGAGACTGAGACAAACAGAGGTTAAGTGACTCACCCGAGGTCACACAATTAGTGAGTGTCTGAGGCCAGATCTGAACTCAGGTCTCCCTGATTCCAGGCTCATGCTCTTTTACTGCACCACCAGCTGCCTCAGTGCCCTTGGCAGAGCCAGGCATCAGCCATCAATCACATCTCATCCTGGAGAAGTGAACAAGGATGACCCTCAATCCTTCTGGGCTGCCCCTGAGGGCATCACATCTGAGGGGGGCTCGCGCCTTTAATGCCCAGTAGGGTCCGTACCTGGGGTTGACCGTTCAAGGACTGCTTCTGCAGGGCATGGATGAGACAAGATCGTTCCAAAAAGAGGCCGGGAGCTTGGTGGCAGACGGCCTCCATGCTTGCACTGAAACACACACTTCTTCACAACAGTCCTAAAACTTATCCGGCAGCCTTAGCCTTGAGAGTCAACGGCATTGCTTGAGGTCTGAGAATGTGCTCCGATGTCTCCCTCCGAGGAGTCCTCCATCAATGCCGCAGAGACAAACCTGTCTCTCCCACACCTGCCAGGCTCTACCCAGCCAGCAGAACACAGGCTGGGGAAGATCTGACCTAGCGAGACTGACTTTCAGGACAGCCCTGGCACCGGACAGGGTCAGGTACCCGAGAGTCCGACTGAACAGGCACAGAAAGGCTTGTCGTCATCTATGCCAGAGCATCTGGGCAGGAGGCCTAATGGAGAAGATTCACACTGAATACACATTACATGTCGGGAGCCCTGCTGGTGCCCCCAGGTCATCATCTGGACCTGTGGCAGCTGCCCTGGTGACCCGGGGCTCCCCTTGTATGGCGGCTCGCCAGGATGATGCGGGTCTTCTGCGTCAGGAAGCTTGTTTTTCCAGGAGCCTTCCTCAGCAGCCAGCAGCTGTCATGCGACTTGTCACCTTCTGCATGTTGGGCAGGAGCATCTCACACAGATTTTACCAATAACAGACCACAGAAGTCTGTAGTGAATAACTCAGACTTTGGCTTGATTATCACTTAAAGATACACATACATGGCAAGGTTCTCAAGGATACTACTGAGTTTGGATCAAGCCAGAAGTCTGCAACTAGAGAAACCATGGGATATGTGGGACGTGGGGTCTGAAAGCCCTGGGTTCAAATCCTGTCGATATTTACCAGCCATATGACTCCAAGCAAGTCACACCACCACTCAGAGCCTCCATTTTCTGCATCTGCCAAATGGGCACAGGCATGGCACCTGCCTCACAGGGCCGTCATTTGAACCGAATGGACTAAAAGAGCCCATGTAAGTCACAGCTTTGGCCTCTTGGAAGAGGGATGGTCACTTCTCCCACAAGACTTAAGTGCTTAAATGCACAGCCTCCCTTCCCTCCCACACAGGGCTTCCAGGAGCATCCCAGAGCGGAGGTTCCTGCATCCCATTATTTGGGCCTTCCACCAAACACTCATCTAATCCGATCCAATCCAATGGAATAAATATTTGGCACCACCTACTATGTGCCAGGCATTGTGCTAAATGCTAGAGTGCAATCAACACGAAGACAGTCTCTGCCCTCAAGAAGCTTCCACTCACACACACCAAGGGAAGCTGGAAAGGGGGAGAAGAGACATCGACGGGTGCCCAGCACAAAGGCATCTTGTTCTGCCCAAGCGGGACAGCAGGTGCAAAGTGGAGTCAGTCCAGGAGGGTGTGGGAGGAATGTTTTTGGGGCTCTGCCCTCCAACCCTCCCACCAGAATGGAAAGAGGCTGAGGAGGTGGATTAGTCAAGGCTTGAGTCCCAGCCCAGGGTGGGATGAGAGATGATGAGCTTAGCGTGGGAGGGGCTGAGAGTAGGTGGGGGCAGCAGGTGCTGGGTGGAGTCCTAGCCCAGGTAACTTGCAACCTCGCAGACTGGGAGCAGAAACTTGGACTGGATGAGGGCATTTGGGTGCCCTTATTGGAGGGAAAGCTTAGCCTAAAGCTGCCAGGGCTCAGAGTAGCTTCCCTCTTTAATGTCAAATGCAAACAGATGCTGGCCATTAAATGCATGCAGGAAAACCCTGAATGCGTGATGGCTAGAAAAGGGTACAGACACATCAGCAAATCATATCAAAGTAACCTCATTAGGCTTCCTCGGTTAGTGCAGTGTGGTCTCTGTCTCCCAGACCAAGTCTGATGGCCTTTGATGGCTCTGAGGCCATTGACCCTCCTAAGACAAATACATCAGGAAGCTGGGGGGGGCAGCCCGCAAGCCCCTGCCCTGACTGGAGCCAGTGGCTGACTCTGCTGGGGCTTCTGGAGTAAACAGTGCTAAAGATCTGCTTAGCGGCGCCACAGGGGATTCTGTGTGGGGAGCCTCGGCCGGCTGGGCTTTGCCAGCTCTGCAGTAATTCTCCTGAATCAGGTGAGTCCAGCGCCCTCAACATTCTTATGGAGAGGAGCTCAAAGCCCTTCACCTCTGGCCAGTCTCCAGGTTATTGATGTCATCCCTAAGCTGTGGTGCCCGAAATGAACGCAGTCCTTCAGACAAGCTAGGATGAGGACCAAGGACAGCGACGTTCGCCTCATCTTTTGTCAGACCCAGCCAAGCTTTTCCTCCCTTGGCCCCACAAATCCTCACAGGGACTCATCCCGTTCTTCCAAGATCCTCCACATTTCATCACAGGGATCAGTTTCTCCTTGTAGGTGAGGTACAGAACCATACATAGAAATTCCCCTCAATGATTTCTCCACCTTTTGAAGGGAAACGTTACTCTGCTCTTGGCAGGGAGGAGGCTCCAGTGGGTGTCTGGATAATTGAAAACCACCCCGCTCCAGCCCAGGCTCGTAGGTTGTTCCCCAAGCTCCTTGGCACATTTCTTTTTTCTGCCCATATGGTCTTTTGTGTTCTCTAGCGATAATATTGCCTTATTTCTGATTCTGTTGACCTTCACCCAAATGTTCTCCACCCTGCTGACGTACCCTGTTTCCAAAATTTTCTTCACACAGATTCTCACTACACATGGCTACACCATATCCTTCCTACTTTTTATCCATTCTGTTCCTTTTGAATGAGAGTGACCTATCCTGAGATATTTTCCAGGCATGAGCCTCATCCCACCCCCATGCCTCAGTGACCCCTAGGTAGTCAAAATGTGCCTCCATATTTTAGGGTTTCTAGACAACTTTCGTTTGTTACACATACTTTGTACATTTGTGAGTGGGCTGTGAGGTCATCAACTGGATCTTATCTCCTGTGAACTTGCATTCTTCCTACATCATAATTCTCCAGCATGTCAAGTTTTAGTGGGAGGTTTTCCTTGCTATTGACCATGCTGAAAGCATTTGCTACGCCTGTCTCCCTAGTACCCAACATTGCCTTGTATACAGTAGGTCTATAATCATTGTTAATTGGCTTGGATTCAGTGAAAGGTTTGCATATATTAAAACAAATAGGTTTATGTGTCTTGCTTCCTATGTCAGGTCACATGAAGGGGAGCATTAACCTGGGTAATAGTAGAAGTAAGTTACTAGGGGCAGCTAGGTGGTGCGATGGATAAAGCACCAGCCTTGGGTTCAGGAGGACCTGAGTTCAAATCGGACCTCAGACACTTGACACTTACTAGCTGTGTGACCCTGGGCAAGTCGCTTAACCCCAACTGCCTCACCAAAAAAACAAAAAAAAGTAAGTTACTAACATTCGCTTCTCTTCAAAGTCCTAGTACAAGTTGGCAAACTGGATGTTGACAGTAGCTGATGTGGCATCATCTCCTTCATGGTGAGCTCCTTGCACTGGGGAGACACAAGTCAAGAGGTGCTCTGCCCTCAGCCTTGTGAATAGTTCTAATTAGCTCATTAAGGAACGTCAAGAAGAAGAGGAGAAGTAGCAAATTCTTTCCAAAAGTTAAAGACTTAAAGGCAACACTGTTGGTTGAACAAATGCCCTGACTTGGGGCAGGGAGGATGGCTGACATACTCTAAATGGATCCACCTGGTGGACTTGATGGCTACTGACTGTCTGTCTGTCTGCATGTGGCAGTCTGCATTGCTCAGCCTGCCTCAGGCTTGGCATCAGAAGGAGTCGGGGCTTCATTTAGGAGTTCAGGGAGTCGGCGCCTGAAGAATAAGCAGGAGCAGCTGGAAGAAAAAATGCTTGTCTTTCAAAGATGAGAATGATGACCTGAGCTGGTCCTGATGCTGTCCCGGAGCATCTGCTTGGCTAGTGGTGGATGTGGATCGTCCCCTCTATCTTCCTGGCCATGATCCCCAAACCTCTGGCTCCTTCCCTGTTCCATGGAATGATACCTGTTGGTCTCAGAGGCTCTGTGATGGAAGCCAGGCCTTGGGGTCCTTCATTCCTTTCTAAGATTGAGTATTGTTCCTCTGTGGAACTGGAAGGACAAGTTTCCTTTGGATGGCCCTGCTGGGGAGAAGGGCATGTTCTTGAACAGTCTCTTTTATGGGAAGTTGTGAGACAGCAAAGGCTCCATTTAATCTCCCACAAATTCAGCAGAGGCCTTGTGGGAAAATCCCAGATCCCTGTCATGTCAGAGATTAAAGCCCCAGACGTAGGGATGGGGACTGAAGCAGCAGGCACCATCCTCTTCCCTGTCCTTTCCCTTCTCTGGATCTCTCTGGGACGCAGACCTGGCAGCGCTGGCCTGAAGGGCTCGCTCAGTTTGATAGCCCTTTGGGCACAGTTACAGATCGCTCTAGCCTTCATTAATGGAAGAGATGTCACAAAGAAGAGCATCTCTCCTGATTCTTCTTGACCTCAGAACCAGGAGCAAAGCGGGGGGGGGGGGAGCTACAATGAGACTGATTTAACCTGGATTCAGGAAGAATTTTCTCCCAGTGAGGGTTGTCTCAGAGTGGCCGGGGCTGCTTCAGGAAGGGGTGGCCTCCTCCACACTAGAAGTCACCATGGCTCAGGTGGCATGAAAACTCGTCCAGTGCATCGGAGCAGAAGTAAATCTTGTTCAGGCACGGGCTGGAGGTGAGGGGACACGTTCTGTGTTACACCGTGGCTGACTCAAACCAGGGAGCCACGGCTCTGTCCATTATGCCAGGCCATGTCCCCGATATGTGTATGTGAACCGCTGGGGAAACCAGTGACAGAACTGGGATTCATTAGAACTGTGGGCCACTCTCAGTCGTCTGCACGGTGATCCTGGCCAGGTTTTCCTCTCAAGGTGCTTCTTCCTCCCGCTCAGCTCCAGGATGTGGCAGGGGGTGCTTAGGGTCAGCAGAACAATTTTGATATTAGCCTGAGTGAGGCAGAGTTGGGAAGGTCAATCAAGTCTTCCAGGAAACCTGAGTCCAGACTAGATTTTCACCCCCTGAAGAGACTTGCTGGCAGTCAGAGGAGGCCATCTAGTGCCCAGGCAGTTTCCCTTAAGTGTGACAAGGTGGGGATGTAGTAAATCCAGCCTTTCCATCCGCTCTGGCTGAGGGCAGGTGAAGAATGGCTCATGTTAACCTTCCAGGTCCAAGCCCAAGTGCGCCATGCAAAGCTCAACTTCGACCAACTCAAGAATGACGTGTGTCAAAAAGTGGATCTCCTTGGAGCGAGCAGATGTAACCTCCTGTCCCATGTGCTCACAACGTATCAGGTACCTCCCTAGTGTGGTGACATTCTGCCGGGCCACTGCTGCTATGATTGGAGGGAAATGACAGGACATGGGGACAGGTTAGCCAGGAGAGGAGAGGACTCCGCGATGGGGTTGGAGTTGGGGTGTGAGGGAGGTAGGGAAGGGACACAATGGCTGTGCTCCAATATCTGAAGGCCCATTCTATGGAAGAGGGGCGCCAGATTGAGGTCTGCTGTCCCGACCTGCCGCAAGAGTCACCCCAAATAGACTGGGCTGCTTGGGAGGGGGGCTTCAAAGGAATTGGGGCAGATGAGTCTGTGATTCTGAGCCCCCAGCAAACACCAAAGTTGGCACTAGGGGTGGAAGTCAGAGTGCCCTGGGCAATGACCACTCCATGGTCAGAAGGCTTCTCTCTCTTTACAGACCACTTTGCTTCATTTCTGGGAGAAAACCTCACACACCATGGCAGCCATTCATGAGAGTTTCAAAGGTTACCAGCCCTATGAGTTCACCATGTTGAAGGTGAGAAAGCCCCTAAGGTGGCCCCCAGGGAAGCTTTCTCTCCCATTCTGGCTACAAACCTCCAGGCCCATTAAGAGCACACAAATCTGTCCCTTTTTGTTGGTGCTAACATCTCCGTGGCCCTAATTCGAGAACCCCCGGGCATTGTGACGGAGACTGAGGGCCGTGTGTTCCTTGGGCATCCAGGCGGGTGCCCCTGCTTCTGATCTTCTGAACTGTTATCCATGTTGGGCACACTTGCCGCTCCCATCCTAACATTCTCATAGCATCACAGAGAGAGGTGCCCTCATTTTGAGGACCTGGCCTCTCAGACAGCTTAATGTCTTGTCCAGGGTCTCAGAGAGGGATTCGAACCCAGGCAGTCTGGATTCTCAAGCCTGACTTCAGCATGGGGGATTTCTAAGTACCCCTGACCCAGACTCATGAACTGAGAAGAAATGCTTCCTTCTGGCCTTTTCCTGTTACTGATCAGTTAAACCAGTGACCCTTTGTGTTGGGCCTGGCCAGTGGGAGGGGAATGCAAGTGTGGACTGAGCCCCTGCTTGGGTTAGAGGTCAGGGTTCAGAAGGTCAGAAGTGGAAGGGGTTTGTAGGACACTTCATCGGGCCAGGGTGTGCAGGCCAAAGTGGGGGGAGGAGGCCAGAGGGGTGGGGCCACCCTAAAAAGCCCCAGAAAACAGAGGCCATTTTCCAGAACTGGTGAGGAGCTTGTTCTTGTCACATCAGTCAGAAGGAAGCGTTGGGATTTTCTTCAGGACGCTTTGTCCTCGTGCACCTGCAGGATGTTAAACTTGGGCATTTACCGAGCTTTCTTCAATGGCATAGCCTCTGGGAAAGGCGCCCTGGGGAGCGGGTGCTGCTGCCACCACAGACCATTCGCACCTGTTTGCGGGCGGCAGCTCTGGAGAGGGGGCCTGCCACTGCCCCTCTCCTGGTTCCATCCCTGCTGCCCACAGACGCACCCTCAGAGGATCCTTCCGTGTCCACCGGCAATGACCCGAAATCATCCCAAAGCTGCTCCCTCTGTCTCTCTCTGTCTCTCTCTCCCTCCTTCCTTCCCTCTCTCTTTCCCTCTCTCCCTCTCCCTCTCTCTCACTCCCATCTTTTCTCAGCCCTCATTCCTCCCGACCCTCTGACCCAACTGACCATCTCTGGTTCTTCTCCCTCCCTGCCAGGCCCTTCTCAATCTGCTTTGCTCCCACCGTGCCCCACTCCCTTTGCCCTTCCCCCAAGTCTATGTCCGTCTTGGAGCCTCCTCTCTTTTACACACTCTTATGACCTCATCAGCTCCCATGGGATCAATTACCTCCATGCACATGATTTCCAAATCTGTATCGAGCCCTGGTCTCTCCTGGGCCCTGATCCCACATCACCAACGGCCAATTAGAATTTGCCAGTGGGATGCCCCTCTTTGTTCAAGCTCATCTTTTGAAAAGGAAGTGCATTCTCTTTCCCTCAGAACCCGCCCCTTCCTAACGGTCTTGTGTCTGTCACCACCACATTTCCAGCCTCCGGGTCTGTGCCCCACAGTCCTCCTCAGCTCCTCCTGTTCCCAACCCCATGTCAGCCTTGTCCACACTTCCCATCCCCATCCCCCTCCTCTGGCCTCCTCTCTCGCTAACACAATCTCTCCGAGTGAGTTTTCCGAGGGCAGGATCTGTGGGCTTCTGCCTCTGTGTTCCTGAGCCCAGGACAAGAGAAGGTGTTTATTAAGCGCTTTTGGCTGAAGGTGTCCTGGTCCTGGGTTCAGGTCCTTTGAGCAAGTGAAAAACCAAACCAAGTGTTGTCTTAGACCAATAACCCTCTCGTTCAGTCGGTGAGGCAGCTGCAGTTTACCTTAGGTACCCTTGGAAATGGAAGAGGAAACTGGGGGCAGCTAGGTGGCGCAGTGGATAAAGCACCAGCCCTGAATTCAGGAGTCCCTGAGTTCAAATCCGGCCTCAGACACTTGACACTTACTAGCTGTGTAACCCTGGGCAAGTCACTTAACCCCCATTGCCCCGCAAAAAAAAAAAAAGAGAGAGAGACTGGCAGTGAGCTGGGGGCATGGCTGTCAAAAGCTACCTTACCGAGCCTCCCCTCCACCCTCAGACAATGGGACTCAGGTGTCATTATTCGGGTTTGACACCTGGATGAGGGCCAGCGACCTCTTATTGCGGCAGGGGGGGAGAGCCACAGAACCCCTTGCCTCAGAAGGGCTTGTGACCTCGGGGCAGTGGGACCCCAGAACAGTGGGGGCTCCCCAGGGCAGAGCTGGTCTTCTGCCAAGCTCCCCTCTCAGCCTTTCAATCCCTTCCCCACCAGCCTCAGTCTTTCCTCCTGGTTGGCCTGGCCGGGGTGTCTGGTTTGACCGCCTGTCCTTTGTTTCCCCTTTTCCCCATGTCTGGATCCTGACCCAGAGCTTACAGGATCCTGTGAACAAGTTAATAGAAAATGCTGAGAAGGAACACGCCCAGAAGCAGAAGCCAGGGAGTGCGCCCCAGCAGCCAGAGCCGTAAGTGGGGACCCAGCTCCATTGCGGAACTCCCTGGCCTCAGGGGGCTTCCATTCTGTTGGGGTGGGGGTGCCAGGCGTGGACACTGGAGAGGCAGGCGAGGGCGTCTCCTTTTCTCTCCCCCTTGGTTGTAACAAACGACGAGGAAGCCAGTGGCTGGGAGCGATTTCTCCACATTCCCATGAACGCGGTCAGCCTGCAACTAGGTTAGTTCTGGGCACACAGCAGGCGCTTCAGGGATGCTCCAGGTGTGCCCAGCTGACTGAGCATCTTCTTTTCTGTTCGACTGAAGGTTGATATCACTGGACGTGGAGAACCCTGACGAGAAATCCTCTTACCTAAGTAAGCTTTGCGCGTCCTTCGACTTCCTTATCAGCACTATTGCCTCAGCGGCCTGTTGGGGGTTGGGGAAAGGGAATCCTGGGAATCCTGGGGGGCTTATGAGAGGGAGTCATCCCAGACATCTGCCCTGCCCTGCTCTGGAGGCTGGAGATCAATTGTGCTCTAAGGGAGTCTCGGTGGGGAACCACTTCCTTGGGCCTGTGAGCCTGGGATTCCTTGTCTGTCTGGGAGCACCCGAGGGGCTGGTTTGAAGTGAGGGCCCACTTGTAGCTTAGATTGAATGGCTTGAGTTTTTGGAGGGCGGAGGGAGGAAGAGAATTTGAACACAAAGTTTTAAAAAAAATTCTGATGTCAAAATGTATATTTATGCGTAATGTGGGAAAATAAAACTTAATGGGAGAAAGACTGACCAAATTAAAAAAAGAAGATCTGAAGTGAGGTCCTTCCAGGAGCACGTCATCCCTCTTCTCTTCGCTCTTCATTCTCCCTCTGCGTCCTTCCCTCCTTCCTTTTGCCTCCCCGTCCAGGGGAAGCAGCCTGGCCCCATGGAGGGGCGAAGTTGGACCTGGAGTCAGAGGGTGGGAGTCAAAACCTGGTTCTGCTGCTCGATTGTGTGACCTTCAGTTACCCAGGCTATAAAACATGCGGCCTGCAATCGGTGCCCTCAGAGCTGCTTTCTGGCTCCAGACTGTGGATCCTGGGCATGGGCAGTCAATGCCGAGAGCCGCTGAGGGCTCCCTGCTCCCAGAGGACACGGGGCAGGGAGGGAGGACCTACGGGCCTGGGCGTCTGAGAGACCTCAACAGTGGTGCTTCTGGGAAAGTGGCTCCTCTGCTGGGCTGTCACCACCTCTGTGCGCCTGGGGCTGGTCACCTATGTGAGAGGGCACCAGAGGGCCTGGCCCAAACAGGAGAGGCTTCCAGGGGCAGCAGCCGAGGGAGGAGCCCACAGAGCAATGCACAGTGTGGCCGGGCCGACCCCAGGAGGGCCTTGGCGCCTGCAGCCATTCGCTTCCCCTGCTTGATTCTCATCCGCATGCCTGCTACCTAGGTGCTCTCTTAGGCAACCTTGGTGCATGGGGAGGGGGGATGCCCCAGAGACAGAACTTGCCAAACCTGCCCTGAGTGACCGGGAACTGAGAACCAGGTGTTTGCAAGGAGGTGCTCACATACATGCACGTTCATGGACAGACACAGATGTACACACATGCTCACACACATTCAGACACATGCCTGCATCATGCAAGACACACGATTGTATGGTGTTCGCATTGTGTGTGCATGTGTGCACATGCTTGGACGCCGTGCATACATGTGCAGACACAATACTAAGACACATGTGCACATGCACACACAATGGTCAGTGTGACACGCTTAAACAGACGTTCGTTCACACACCCAGACACACACGTCTATATGCACATGCTCAGGCACTTGCCCGTGTGTTTGGACAGCACAGGTTTGCATGCATGAACACAGATGCACCCATACCACTCATTCTCCAGAGGAGGGAAGGGGAGAAGGGCAGATGCCTCCAGGGCGGAGTCTTTGGAATGAGGGGGAGCCTGAGGCTCCCCATCTAGAAGGTGCTGCTGCCACATTAGCTTGAACCGCGCGGTCAGGATGTCACCAGTCAAGCTTAGAGGGGAAGGGATGGTCCGGGTCCAGGCCCCAGGACGGCAGAGGTCCCTGGTGCCTAGTACAGGAACGTGTGTGCCCCTGTTGTGTCTGGTGTCTGACGGCCGTCTTTCCTCGGCCTCCCTTCAGAGTGAAAGCCTAGGGACTTCTTCCCAGCAGGTCCTCTCCCTGAGGGAGGGCAGACTAGGCCCCCAACAAGGCCTCCCCCGAGTCTAGCCGCGAGCTGCGTTCTCAGAGGTTGGGGTGGTATTCCTGTGTCACCCGTGAGCATACAGGACGGATGCGTATTAAGTGTCCACAGACGCGGGCACTTGGGATGGGAGGGGCCATCCCTGCTGGAAGTGCTGGCCTCACCTAAGCACCCCAGGGAAGCCAGGCGGCCCCAGGATGCTGGGGGATGGGACCGAGCCTGTCTCAGTAACAGCCAACTCTGTTCTGCTTTCAGCTGAGGACGGAAGGAAGGCCTTCTCCACCTTAGAAGGGGAGTGTGACCGCGTCCCATGCTCAGGTAATCACGGTCAGGAACCTGCAGAGCTTCAGCTGGTGACATGGACAGCCAAGCTGACCTGGGCTTTCTACTTATTTCCTCTCTAAAGGGGCCATTGATGAGCTGGTAGACCTGAAGCTGTCCGGGATAGGTAAGAGCGAGAAACTCCCTGGGGTTTTAAAGATTCCGAGGTTTGAAACATCAAATCCACGGACAATTGGTATCATGTCGCCCTCACCTTTTAAAGCAAGTGACTTCCTCAATGCCTGTGACCTGTCTTGTTGAAGGTCCAAGGGGAGGGCCCCTGATGCCCTCCCTCCTCTGAAATCCTGTGGGCCGTAAGCCTGCCCATGGAGCTTCTGCCGCCACCAGCCTTACAATGGTCTTGTCTGGAGCAAAAGGACAAGCCTCTTCCAGAGGCTTCCCAGCCCGAGAGGTAGCTGATGGGTAGCAGGGAGGAGGCCATCTCCGGGGCCGTGTGTGTAGATGAAGGTGGATCTGGCCCAAGGCGCCAGCCCGGCCCGCCTTGGCCAGAGATGGTCTAAAGCGGTTTCCTGCCCAGGGCCATCCCGAGTGTGGGATTGAGGCAGTCCCTGAGGGTTTTGTAAAGCAACCCTACTCTTTGGCATGGGAGACCAAGGTGACTCAGGCTCTCTATGTGGGGACGGTAGGGGCCCAGTTAACCAGGGCTGTGCCGGCCGCCCGGCATCCTTGGGATGCCTCGCTGGGCTGTGGCTGGGCTGGAATCGAACTCGGAGTGTGTGGGAGTGTTTATCAGCACCCATTTGCTCCAGCGTGTTTTGTGAAAGGCGCCTCTCAGGATCAGCATTGGTCCAGATCTCTAACAGGAGCCAGGGTCAGCAGTGAAAGGTGGTGCTAGGTGCCCACCAACCGCATACAAAAGGAGGAAGTTGGCGGTCAATGGCTCGGCTTCCGTGAAAGCCAGTGACATTTTTACTTAGCACCGCCCCGTGCTGTCTGCACCACGCTAGGGGGGCTCCTCCCCCACAGCCCTCCCTCTCTCCCCCGGCTCCCCACTCCAGATTAGCCAGTTTCAGTGAAATGCATCCTTATAAGGAAAGTGCAAAGCCTCTCTCTGACAGACCTAGGCCCTGTCCATGGACGGACCTGTCCCTCCTTCCTCCAGGGTCCTGCCCTTTGGGATCAAGTAGCACATCTCTCCAGGCCAATGCTTCTCAAGGCAAATCCTCTCCAGGTCTTTCAGGGCGTGTACTCAGGACCCTTGCCCATCTCTGGATTGTGGGGCCCACCCAGGGCTGCCCGCTAGCCAGACCCCAAATGCCAGGAGTACAAAAGCAAGCAGCAGCTCCAGGGGCTCCCGTATTAACGGGAGACAACACGGGGTGGGGGTGGGGGGGAGGGTAAGAGAGAAGCCCCTCCCCGCCCACATGGTGCACTGAAGAAGGCAGAGGTCCCATGGAGCCCGGAAGTGAATAAGGACGAGGGGCCTGCAGGGGCAGCCTGGTGAGCCAGGGTGAGGAAGCAGCTGTGATGTGGTAGAGAAAATGCCTGCTAGGGACAGCCAGCCTGGGGCCAGAGAAGGTCAGTGGGGAGAGGCCGGGGTGCTCGGCTCCTCCTCTGTCTGAGGTCACCAGGAGGCTGGCCGGCCCCCAGAGCCCCAGGTGTTCTCCACAGGAGCCCCTGTCCCTCCACACCTTTTCCTCTTGGAACTGTGCCATCGACTGGGATTCTATTGTCTGAACCCCATCCAGAAATCTAAAGCCCTTGTTCTGATCCCAACTACTTGACGAGCTAGACTTCTGAGACCCTGACCTGGGACAGTGGGCGCTGCGGTGAGCCAAGCGCCACCCCAGAGTCAGGGCCTACGCTGCTTCTCCACCGTCTCCCACTGACTTCACAGTTCTCTTCACTGGATCCCTCAGGGAAAATGTCAGCTAGAAAGCCATTGGCCCAGTCTATGAGGAATACAGATGTCTCTCTCCACGCAGTGGCCTCCAGCACTGTGCTAGTATATTCCTGCTACTGTCCATCTCGGCCCTTGGCCAGACCAATGCTCGGCTGCAGTGGGGACATCCCAGACAGGAGAGGCCAGTCCTTCCATCAAGAGGTGGGCAGGGCAGGATTCCAGGGACTGGCCTCCATCTGTCCTTCAGAGCCAGTGACCAGAGCAGCAGCGAGGGCCACTTCTGGAGGGCAGAGAGAGGGTGTATTTCACTGCAGGGGCCATGGAAGGGCATTCCTCTTCCTGATCTTGCTGTAATTGGAATCCTCTCTATCCCTGGGAGTGGTAGTGATCCCAGAGAGAAAGAGACGGGGAGGGGGGGAGAGAAACAGACAACAGACATGACAGATGACAGGCAGACAGACAGATGACAGACAGACAATAGGCAGATGACAGGCAGACAGATGACAGGCAGACAGACTGATGACAGAGATGACAGACAGATGACAGGCAGACAGACATGACAGATGACAAGCAGACAGACAATAGACATGACAGGTGACAGGCAGACAGACAACAGACAGATGACAGGCAGGCAGACAGATGACAGACAGACAATAGGCAGGTGACAGGCAGACAATAGGCAGATGACAGGCAGATAGATGACAGGCAGACAGATGACAGACAGATGATAGATAGATGACAAGCAGACAGACAATAGACATGACAGGTGACAGGCAGACAGACAACAGACAGATGACAGGCAGGCAGACAGATGACAGACATGACAGATGACAGACAGACAATAGGCAGGTGACAGGCAGACAATAGGCAGGTGACAGGCAGATAGATGACAGGCAGACAGACATGACAGATGACAGAGATGACAGACAGATGACAGGCAGACAACAGGCAGACAGATGATAGGCAGATGACAGACAGGGAAAGCAGAAACGTTCTGGACAGAGGGCAGACAGACTGACAGATGACAGGCAGGCAGACAGATGACAGACATGACAGATGACAGGCAGACAGACAGGCCTCTTGAATTCTCTACAACTCCCCTGCACGGAGCCCATTTTATGCTGGCTTTTATTTGTCCGTCATTCCCTTTAGTGTTGACATCAGGGGTTTTCCGTCTTGATTCAGGGGGCTCAGGCATATGATAACGTAGAGGGAGGGAACAGGACAAAAAAGCAGAGACCAGTGACGGTCCCAGGAGTCTGGCTCATCTGGGTTTTTCAGCCCTCTGTCCAGAACGTTTCTGCTTTCCCTGGCCTGGCCGTGAACTTAGGGGCCGCTGAAGTCTATTTGGGATCAAAAATGTCCCTGGAGAAGCAGGTAGGATGAGTGACTGTGTGCTCTGTCTCAGCTCTGAACAAAGCCCTTTTCAGTACCCAAGAGCTGAGGCAAGGCTATGGCTCTGTGTCATGCCGAGCAGTTCCCTCAACTCTGTGGTGGCTGGGAGAGGCGGCCTCGCTGGTTTTGCCCGTGTATCCATGGGGGGCATGAGTCAGGGATTCTGAGGCAGAAAGAAGGTGGGGAGGGAGTGCTGTCCAGGCCCGCTGCTCAGCCCGTGCAAAGGTTGGGAGGCTGGAGGTGGGAGGAACAATTAGGTTCTTCCGGTGCATTCTCGCCCTCACAGATGAGGCCTGTGCCATTGTGTCAGGAAAGGTGGCACTGGCCACATTGTGATGAAGCGCCTCCTTTACTGTGACCACAAGGACACTGTCCCGGCCCCAAGGAGGAAAGGGGGGAAGCTGCGGGTCCCTCCTGGGCTTGCTTCCTTGGCTGGCTGAAGCTCTCCCCTCTGTGCCCCCATCCTCTGCCCACCCCTGGGCTCTGGGGGCACCTTTGGGCTCGCTCTGCCAGGCCAGACTGATGCCTGGTGGGGGCTTCTCTTTGCGTCCCCTTTGGGAAAGATTCATTTCTGGAAGATGGGGGATGGACCGGGGCAGGGCTAGCTTTAACCCTGGAATCTCTCAAGATGCCGCGCCTGGTGGAGCACGCTCTCTCCTTTTCCAGAATACCTGCAGGGTGGGGGCCGCCCCACCCAGGCTCCCTCCCTCCCAGGGAACTTGGATCAGTGCCCGTGGGTTCCTTTACAGATGCCTTGGAGTCTGAAGTGACTGATAAGGACGACATGCAGCTGCTTAATGAGATTCTCAATGCATCTTCCCTGGATGAGGGAGACTTCAGCAAAGAGTGGACGGCCGTCTTTGGGAATAAGCAGACCCCAGAGCCCACAGCCACGTCGGTGCCAGGAGAGCCAGAAGCCGGCCCACCTCCATCGTCAAGTTTCCTCCCGTCCCAGCTCCTAGACAAAAGCATGCATGACTTACAGTCATCCCTCCAAGGTCAGTGTCCCCGTGGATGCTCTCCCAGGGAGTCTCTGCCTTTCTCCGCTTCTTCCCATCATGTTTTGGTTTAGAATGGCTTGTTAGTGAGGAGCTAGGTGGCGCAGTGGATAAAGCACCAGCCCTGGATTCAGGAGGACCTGAGTTCAAAACCAGCCTCAGACACTTGACATTTACTAGCTGTGTGACCCTGGGCAAGTCACTTAACCCTTATTGCCCCCCCCCAAAAAAAAACCTTGTTAGATTTAGAATCTATTCGCATTTCCCTCCCAGTATCAATCAACCAGCATCTCTTAAGCCATGACTGTATACTGGGCCTTAACGTGAGAACCTGAGCATGAGGGGAGCTAGACCCTCGCCTGGACGGCTGAGCATTTCCCTGGCGGGAAGGTGGCTGCTGAGATGGAGAGTTGTGTTAGAAAGCGCTGATGGGGTCTGTTCCCACGCCAACCATTGGCTAGCCTCGCAGGGCCAGAGCGAGGCAGGTGTAGAGGGTGGGATGCACGTGGCCCTGCTCCAGTGCAGTGCCTATGTTGGATTTCAGGCTGGAGAGAGAGCCCGGGCAGCCCCCCACCCATCTCAAAGCCTGCGGTGGTCCCCAAGCCCCCCAGCCAGAGCAGCAGAGCGCCCCCCGCGAAAGGTGAGCAGCTGCTGTTGTGTTTTGGAGGGAACTGACAGTCAGTCACTCCTCCGTGATGGGGGAGGGGCTTGTTGAGAGGATGGGGTGGGAAATGGCCCCCAGCGTTCGCACTACGACCTTCCCGCTCACGTGGCTACAAGGCAGACTCTTCAGCCGGGGCCTCCGAGTCTGCACCTCTCTCAGGAGGGCCCAATGGCTCTAAGGTCCTGTGAGCTCAGGCTCTGCTGGGATCCCCTAGGCACCTCGGCTTCCCTTGTCCCATCCCCCCACTTCTCTCTCACTCAGTCCAAGGTTTCCACCCCCCACACTTAGGATTTAGGCCCCATCATTTGCTCCCCGTGTGACCCCCCACCTTGGGAAAGGGCCTTGGGTGTCTCCTCTATGTAATGGGGGTGATACAAAGGCAGAAGGCAGAACAGGAAAGGTCACAGTGTCCAACAGCTGGACTTGAATCTAGCACTTGCCGGCTGGTGACCTGCCCGAGGTGAACAGTGGGAGTCACAGTGAGAAACACTCACGGAAACGAGGTAGTTACACCTACCTCACAGGGTCACTGTGAGAAAGGCACTTTGTAAATCTTCCCATGCCCAGAAACGTGACGTTGTTGCCTGAAAATGAGTCAAGGACGGCGTCGGGGAGTCTTTGGGGTAGCCCCCGAGGTGCACAGGGTGGGTAGGAAAGGCCTTGTGAAGGTTCTGTCCAGCAGCCGGAGGGTGCCCTGGGCCAGGGTGGGCAGAGGTAAGCAATAGCAGTGGCCACCCTGGGTTTTCTCTGCGGCCAGAAACCTCAAGGCCTCTGAATAAGCTCACCTCCTAGGTCTCACAGGTGGAATTGCTGTGGGGTGTGTCCGGAAGGGGTCAGGACAAGGCCCTCCCAGCTGGGGTCCGGAAGGCCAGGGGACTCTGGGAAGGCCTCACTTCGGGAAGGGAGGGAGGCGGAGGGGTGCCAAGTGTCCCGGGCCGGGCCAACGTGGTCATCCTCTCCCAGAACCCGAGAAGAACGCCCGAGACCTGACCGCCTGGTTCAGCCTCTTTGCCGACCTGGACCCGCTGTCCAACCCAGATGCTGTCGGGAAAACGGATAAGGAGCACGAACTGCTCAATGCCTGAGCCGCCATCCGAGGGCCGCCACGCGGTGGCCAATGTCCTGTGTGAATGTTCCTGTGCCGTGACAATAAAGGGGGGGCAGAAGCCCTGTTATATTGCTATGGAGCCTGTACCTGTGTTTGATATTTATCGTGGCCCCTCCCTATTGCCTGGTGGAATCCGCGGCAGCTGGTGGCATCTAACGTGGGTTTGGAATCAGGACGATCTGAGTTCAAATCCAGCCCCAGGGACTGGGTGTGTGGGTGGGTGGGTAAGTCACCCCACTGCTCCCTTCCTCAGTTTCCTCATCTGTAAAATGAAGACACTGATAGCAGCTACTTTCCAAGGTGGCTGTGAGGGTCCAATGAGGCGCTGGTTAAGCACTTTGCAAACCTCAGAGTGTGACAGCTACGTCTGTTATTAGCACTGATTATTGCGTGAGACTAAGCAGTGATGACCAACGCTCCTGCTGTGCCAAGCGGGGGACACCAATGATAACATGGAAACCCCTTTGAAGGACAGCAGCAGTCCGGTGTCTCTGCTGCCACGAGGGTTCCTGAAGCCAGGGGATCAGCAGCAGGACCCAGAGCCGGGCAGGGCAGGCAGCTCAGGCCTTCTGTCAAAAGTAGCCGCTGTCTGAGCCCAGCAGCGAGTGCCCCGGGGGACCAGCTGACCCACAAAACACATCTAGTGAGCGGGCTGGTGCTGAGCAGCACGCTGACCAGAGAACAGAGGGGAGGGGTCCTTCCACCGCCTCCTCCTGTCCTCAGTCCCCAGCAGCTTCCTGCTATGGGCAACAAGGAAGGCCAATGTCTGCTTTGTCTCCAGCAAGGGGCAGAGAAACCAAGGAGCCTTCCCGGATGACACACTGACTAAGTTCCCACATGGAACACAGGCAACAGCATCCCAGGAGCTGAGCTCTGGTTCACAAGCAACCCATCCATTCCTCCATCCCCCTGTATTTCTGTCATCTATCTGTCCATCTGTCTGTCCATCCACCCACTCATCCACCCATCCACCCATGCATCCATGCATCCATGCATCCATGCATCCATCCATCCATCCATCCATCCATCCATCCATCCATCCATCCATCCATCCATCCATCCTTCCATGCATCCAACCATCCATCCATCCATCCACCCATCCATCCACCCATCCACCCATCCATCCATCCAACCATCTACCCATCCATGCATCCATCCACCCATCCATCCATCCATCCATCCATTCATCCACCCATCCATCCACCCATCCATCCATCCAACCATCTACCCATCCATGCATCCATCCACCCATCCATCCATCCATCCATCCACCCATCCACCCATCCACCCATCCATCCACCCATCCATCCATCCATCCACCCATCCATGCATCCATCCACCCATCCATCCACCCATCCATCCAACCATCCACCCATCCATCCATCCATCCACCCATCCATCCATCCAACCATCCACCCATCCATCCATCCATCCACCCATCCATCCACCCATCATCCATCCATCCATCCATCCATCCATCCATCCATCCATCCACCCATCCATCCATCCATGCATCCATCCATGCATCCATCCATCCATGCATCCATGCATCCATCCAGCCATCCACCCATCCATCCATCCACCCATCCATCCATCCATGCATCCATGCATCCATCCAGCCATCCACCCATCCAGCCATCCACCCATCCAGCCATCCACCCATCCATCCAGCCATCCACCCATCCAGCCAGCCATCCAGCCAGCCATCCAGCCATCCATCCAGCCATCCATCCAGCCATCCATCCAGCCATCCATCCACCCATCAGCACTGCTAAAGTCCTTCCCTGTGCAGTCTATGCAGGTGGGGATACTAAAGGAGGTAAGGCAGGTACAAAGAGCTGATGCTGAGGTGCAGGGGAAGGGGAGGGTGCAGTTGCTTCCAGGCTCAGGGCACCTCATGAACAAAGGCCAAGGTGAGTGAGCTGGCTGAGCTCAGGATGGAGGGTTCCAGGGAATGAATCTGGACGGGTCCTCCTGTGAAGGTCCTCCGAGGCTGCTGGAGGCAGGTGTGGACATGTTCTGACTCAAGGGGCCGTCTCTCAGCCGTTCTTGGCTTCAGTGGGAGTGGAAAAGAGGGGGCAGGTGAGGAGGGTAAGGAAGAAGGGAGGACACATGCAAACCTTTCACAGATGATGAGATTTCCCCCTTTGGCCCATGTGCCACTGGTTTCATACTTCTCTGGGCACATGCCCATTACATGTGCCTCCAGCAATGCAACATCATCTTCCTGAGGGCAGGCGCTTCAGTATATTTTCTAGTTTTTTTTTGTTTGTTTTTGTTTTGTTTTTTGCTTTGTTTTGGGGTAGGGCAATGAGGGCTGGAGATTGGAGGTTGGAGGCTGGAGATCAGCGAGAGGTTGGGGCAGGAAGGGGAGATGTGAGCATCATAAGCATAAAGCCAGTAATGAAATCGCTGGGAGTTAATGAGCTCACTGAGGGGAGTTGTCTAGAAGGAGAAGAGGCCCCCCAGCATATCCTGAGGGACTCCTAGGGTTAGAGGGCGGGATCTGAAGGAGGATCCAGACAGAGCAGTCAGAGGGAGGAGGAGAACCAGGAGACCCAGAGAATGAACGGACGAAGGAGAGAGTGACCCCTAGTGTCAGGGGCCACAGACAGGTCAGAGCAACACTTTTTGAGGTAGCCCTAAAGTGGAGACCAAGGGAAATGCCCGGCTCTTGGGGAAATGCTAAACAGATCACGGCCTATGATTTAACGGGATGTTACTGTCCTGTGAGAAGGGATGAGATGGACAGTTTCTTTTCTCTTTTTTTTTGGGTGAGGCAATTGGGGTTAAGTGACTTGCCCAGGGTCACATAGCTAGTGTCAAGTTTTCTGAGGCCGGATTTGAACTCAGGTCCTCCTGAATCCAGGGCCGGTGCTTTATCCACTGTACCACCTAGCTGTCCCAGTATATTTTCATCTTTGAGGCCCCATACCTCCCATGAGGCCTCACACAAATACAGGTTCGTTGAGCTGAACTGTTCCACAAGATGAACCCAAGTCACGTTTCTTCAGGGAGCGGGGAGGTGGAGACGGAGGATGTCAGGCTGAGTCCTTGCAGGCTGGAAAAGAGGGGCCCCTCAGTTCGTGGCAGGGGAAGCCTTCCCTAACCCCTCTCAATTGTTTCCCATTTTACCCAGTGTGTAGCTTTCTGGGCTGTCTCCCCCATGAGATGGTAAACTCCTTGAGGGCAGGGGCTGTCTTTTGCCTCTTTGTATGTCTCGTCCTTAGCGCAGAGCCTGGCACATGGTAGGCCCTCGATCAATGTTACTGATTCCTGCCCTAACAGCAGCGGACACACGTTTGTGAGGACATTTTCCTCCCCTGCTCCCAGCGGTTGAGCCCTGGGTTTTCAAACCCTTCTGTCATCTGGTTACTGAAGAGACTGGCGTGGCCCCACGGTGGGCTGAGACTGCCAAGGCTGCATCTGGCCTGTCCAGCAAACCCCTCCCCTGCCGAAGGCCTCTAAGGAGGGAAGGGAAGCTGAAAAGGGAATGGTGAGAAAGAGCCGCCCCCACCCCCAGGCCCCACGCAAGGCTCCCTGGCTAGCCAACCTCCTGCTCTCCCTTTCCTAAGTTCATTAACCTTCCCGTTTGTCTTCAACCAAGAGTAGTGAGTGGTGCTGTGAACCAGGCCTGGCTAAGCCACGTGTGTCACTGCTCGGAGAGAGTCTTCAAGCAGGGATGGGCTGGGAAGAGGCCAAAGACTTCTTCTTCCCCTTTTCTCGGCCCGTGAAACAAAACCAGAGAAAAGCCCCAGGAAGCAGCGATGTCACCACTGTCCTGGGAGGCTATTTTGCCTCGAGTTAAAAACACTTCATACCCACAAATCCTCTGGGTCTAAAATCAGGCAGGGTGGAAGTTCTGGCCCTTTATACAACACCCTCATGTCTGCACTGGACTCCAGATGGGAAACCTCAGTCACCTGCTGGCTTTTCTTAGGAGACAAGCTTGTGAACTGAATGGGATCCCGGGCACCCCCACAAGAGTCTAGGTTGGAAGTCACTGGGTCACGGAGGCTGCCTCCATCCTTAGCATTGTGTTTGGAAGACGGGCCACCCCCATGCCCCCCACATGACACCACCCCATGTCCCCCACATATCGCTCCCTGTGCCCCCCCACATGACACCATCCCGGTGCCCCCCACATGACACCACCCCATGTCCCCACCACGTGACACCCCCGTGTCCCCCACATGATATCGCTCCCTGTGCCCCCCCACATGACACCATCCCGGTGCCCCCCACATGACACCATCCCGGTGCCCCCCACGTGACACCACCACCCCCGTGCCCCCCACGTGCCACCACCTCGTGCCCCCCACACGACACCACCCCATGTCCCCCCCACGTGCCACCGCCCCGTGCCCCCCGCACGACACCACCCCCCACGTGCCCCGCCCCCAACACAGCACAGGGACTACTTTTTACTAATAGCTTTATTTAAATAAGACACGGGAGTTTCTCTACTGGAAAGGTACAAAACCAAAGCCACGCCCGTCCTCGTTAAGGAAGCCGCGTGTTGGGGAAGCGGGCTTCACGGACAGCGCCGGACAAGAGGACCGTGGGCAAGGTCTCGGGCCGCGCAAGGCGGGCCGAGCTCAACAGCTTCCGGGGAATTGACGTGGAAAAGCAGAAGCTCCAACACAGCACGTCCAAAACCTTCAGGTGCACTAGGAACACGGGGGCAGCACAAGGAATATTTAGCTTCTCACGGAAAAGGAATGCACGGAACGTCGCCCTAAATCTCGCTGGCTGAACCTCCTGGTCCATCAGGGAAATTCGGCCCCTCCTCCCTCCCTCCCTCCCTCCCTGCCATCCTGACCCCCCCCCCTTCTAAATCTTGGTCTCCTCACCCCTCAGCCTTGGTCCTTCTTCCCCCTCCCCCGACCCCCACGCAGCCTTGGAGAGACAACAGGCGGGGCAGCAGGGACATCACTGCCACCGGAGGTTACTGGGGCGCCTTCGGCCCCTCCGGCCTCTCCTCTTCATCGAGGCCCGAGAGCACTGAGGTGAAAGGTCTCAAAGAATGACTTCCAGAGGGTCCCACGTGAAAATGGCCAAAGGGACCAGACAGTATCTTCTGGTTGGACGCCGACGGACAGCTGGGAAAGAACCGGAACCCGGAACGTGCCTGCGGCCGGAGCACTTTGTGCGGCGTTGCCCTCCCCAGGCCTCTCCCTGGCCGTCCCTCCCTGCCCAGGCCCTCTGTGGCCACAGGGTCCCGCCAGCTTCTCCCGACTCCGACTCGCTCTGCTCAGGCTTCCCGCCGCGGCAGGCCGGCAGACACGAGCGCAGGTGAAAGACAGACGGGGCTAAAGAGCTTCCGGTGGCTGCCCCGAGTCACCAAAGAATCATCATTGACTCGTCTTCCAGCGAGTCCAAGAACAGAACCATCCGTGGACCCCAGTGTTGTTCTATTCACCGAAAGCTGGGGAGGGGGAGGGGAGACAGCAGAAGCTCGGCTCTTCTCGGCCAGAAAACGAAGGGACAATTTCCAAAGGAGAAACTCCACGTGAATCTGCTGGAGACGTGAGGGGGGGGGCCATCCCCTGGGAGATCCCCGCACATTCTCCTCCCTCCACTCGGGCACACGCTGCCTGCGACGTGCCTCCTGCCAGGCTCGTTCTCAACCTTGCCAGTGTCGTGAAGAACACCCCGTCTCACACCCATCCTCCTGCCGCTGCCGGAGGAGGGGAGGCCGGGATCCTGCTCCTGCCGCTGGCCGCCCCTGCCCAGGATCACCCTTCTCGGTCTTCGTCCAAGAAAGTGGAATGGAATGAGGAAAGATTAATGCAGAGAGATGTCGCTGTGACACCTTGTCTTTGCCGGTATGATTTACATTCCAAGTTACCTGAGTTAGACTTCAGCTGAAGTACCTGAAACGAGGCCACGGGGTGGGCGCCCTGATGGCGGGGCCAGGGTCTTGTGTGCCTGGCAGGCATCACGGATGCTCGGATAGACTGTCGACACGATCCTCCACGAACATGACACAGCCAGACAGCTTCCCTTTGGACGAGCGACTTTCTGGTGTGGAAGGACTTGGAACAGACCCCAGGACACGGCACTCCTCCGGTCAGACATCCTAGAGAATGTAGTCTCCACTGAAAATGCTGAATGATCTACACACTTTCCACAAAATAATAAAAATTTTAAAAATGCTCAATTCAAGGCCTGTCCCTGCCAAGAACAGTGATGAGAGATGCTCTGGGATGCCGATACTTCTCTCCCGTCCGGAAAGGCGTCCACCACTCCATGCAAACGTCTGAGTGGCCGTGCTGACCAGGGTCCTGAGGACGAGGGCCCGCCCCCTGCTTAGATGGCCACGTAGCTCTGAGATGAGGCCCGATCCTCGGCCTGACGCTCGCTCAGCAGTGGGGGGGCTGGGGGGGGCACGGCGGCGGGATCATGACCTCGGTGACCGAGTCCACAGAGCTGGTATCGTCTGACAGAGATGAGAAGGCCACCCGTGCCGACAGCTGCTCGACGGTCAAGGCGCTCAGAATCGGGCTCTGGCCAGAACCTGGAGAGCTCTTGAGCATCAGGTCTGAGGCGGGCAGGAGAGGGCCCAGGAGCCTTACGGGACAGAAGGCGGATCCGGTGGGGATGAAATTCACCTTGTTTTTGTCGGGACAGGAAAAGAGAGGGGCTGAGATGGGCTGGCGGGCCCTGGAACGGGACAAAAGGGCAGCGTGAGCGACGGGGAGTCTCAACCCACACCAAGCCCCCAGAACTGCAGGCGCCTGACTCGACTACGTGCTGGCGGGGCCAGAGGGGCAGACGGCTCCCACAGCTGCCGGCCACTAGGCCGCGTCTTAAGGGGAATGGGCTCATGACCGCTGAGGGGAAGGATGCAGGAGCCTGTGAGCCCCACTGCCGTTAGGTGTGAGAAGGGGGGCCCCGGTCACTGCTTCTCTGGGAGGACTGGGCCTCGCTCAAGCCTCTTTTCTCCTTAGGGGCCCTTTCCCTGGAGCCCCAGAAGCGTCTGAGCACTGCAGCCCCCCGGGAAGCCCCCTCAGCCCCTCCAGCTGCCTGGACTCCCGCAAATGGGGAGGTTACTTACGCCATCTCCTCAAAGACCTTCACTCGCTCACACCCCTCTGGTGGCTCCCGTTTGAACATGTAGCTGTTGTTGGGTTTGGGAGAGGAGGCGTACTTGGGCAGCGGCGAGCTGCTCCCACTGTCTGCAAACGGAAATCAGTTTGTTCTGTTATCAATGAATGGTGGGAAACACTCTGCAGAGAAGCCAGCCTTCCGATCGATCGATGAGAAGCCTCCCGGCTGACCAGGCTCTCACTCACACCCATAGAGAAGCGCTGTATCCCCCCAAGCTGGATGGACAGGGGCCCCCAACCAGGGGCTTCTCAGTTTTAATGATGCCACCGTCTTGGGGCCTGGCGCAGAGCTGGGGCGCTCATTAGAGCTGGCCAGAAGGCCCGGCCCCACTAGGGCAAAGGGGTCCAGCTCTGGGGGAGACAGACACTCACTGCAGGGCACCTTTGCCAGACCCATGCCCCACATTTCTGGACAAACCTGCCAGGAGAGAAAAGGTCTGTTTTTGCATGGTCAGAAAGCCGTCTCTTTTGCTACCCAGGAATGGTCCAGGGAGTTTGGACGCAAAGCGCTGTCAGTGTCCTCAAAACGCCAAAAGACTCACGGTGGGAAATGCTCTCCACAGTCAGAAAAAGAACTTCAGCGTCTGAACGCAGACTGAAGCAGGCGGTTTTCCCTTTTATTGTTGCTTTGTTGTTGCTGAATCTTTTTTGTGTGTTTTTTCCTTTTGTTCTGATTCTTTTCTTATAACATGACTAATGTGGAAATAGGCTTCACATGATTGTAATGTATAAACTATATCAGATTGCTTGCTGGCTTCGGGATGGGGGAGGGAAGGGAGGGTGGGAGAAAGATTTGGAACTAAAAAAAAAATTCTTTATATAATTGGGAAAAAATTGGGGGGGGGGTCAGGGTAATGAGGATTAAGTGACTTGTCCAAGGTCACACAGCTAGGAACTGTCAAGTGTCTGAGGCTGGATTTGAACTCAGGTCTTCCTGATTCCAGGGCTGGTGCTTTATCCACTGCGCCACCTAGCTGCTCCTGGAAATTTTTTTTTTAATTAAATTAAAATTTTTAAAAAATGTGAGTGTCCTCAGTGAAACGTCTGGACAGGACAAAATCCCTAAAAACAGCACGTCTCCCCACAAACTAGCTCTGACACCCCCCTCCCCGGTACACAGGGTCCTGTTTCTTTAAGTCCTACAAGAAACCTTCCCCAAGTCCTCTTAAATCCAGTGCTTTGCCAACGTTGGTTATTTCCTAGTTATCCTGTATATAGCTTGTTTTGTATGTACTTGTTGCTGTCCTCTCCCCCCTTATACTGTAAACTCCTTGAGGGCAGGGGCTTTGGGCTCTCTTTGTACCCCCAGTGCCTGATCAATGCCTGGCACATCGTGGGCACTTAATCAATGTTTGTGAATAGAAAAGAATAAATTGGAAAACGTGCCTCTGGATTAGGAAACGCAAGAGCCAAAGGCTTGTAAGACTAGACGTGTTCATCACAAACATTTTCTTCAATAGGGGAACTCTGAGGCCCTGGACATGGAAAGCTCAACTGACCATAGACCTAACCCTAATTTCTCGCTGGCTACTAACCCAGGATTTCTTCCTTCTTCTTCCCTCCCCTTTCCTGCCCAATCCAATCCAGACCCTCACTGCCGCCTGCCAGCCCTCCCTCTCCTTGGTACCCCCTCCACAGAGCTGACACTCTTCTCCAGGTACAAGCAGCAATCTTCAGCGGCCTCGCGCTGTCTCTGGCCTGGGTGCTGAAAGCCCTTCACGATGTGGCCCAGACCTGCAACAGCCTCCTCCCATACTGGCTCCTTTGATCTCCCCGCCTCTACCCTGGCTACCTTTAAGGCTCCGGTGAGGCTCCACTTAAGGGCCCTCCTGCTGTCATCTTGGGAGTGCCCTCCCCCTCCCCAAATAACCTTGTCCAGCCCCAGTAAAGTACAAGTTTCTTAAGGGCACAATTAGCTTGTTGTACACTATCAGACAAAGGATCCAAACTGAGACAGGACAAGAATGCTGATGAGATGACATACCCAGGTAAAAACACAGGAAGCAATGGAGCTCTCCTTAAAATGATAAGAAGCATCTAGCGAAAGCCATAAGCAAGCAGTACCAGTAATGAGGATAAGCCAGAAGCCTTTCCAACAAGATCAGGGGTGAAGCAAGGATGCCTATATGCCAATATTATATTAGAAGCACGAGACAGAATAGCAATGAGACGAGAAAAAGAAACTGAAGAAATCAGAATGGGCAACAAGGTAATAAAACTATCTCTTTTGCAGATAACATGATGATATGCTCAGAAATTCCTAGAGATTCAACTAAAAAGTTAGTGCAAACAGTTAATAATTTTACCAAAGTAGTAGGAAATAGAAATACTAATGACTCATGTCAATTTATTTTATCTATCACCGACAAAACTCTGCAAGAGATAGCAAAAGATATTCCATTTAAAATAACTTTCGACAGGATAAAATACCTGGAAAATACCTGCCAAGACAAACCCAGGAACTACATGAACATAATTATAAAACACTTTTTATACAAATAAAGTCAAAATTAAATAACTGGAGAAATAGTCATTGTTCATGGGTGAACAGTGCCAATAATTAAAACCACAATTCCACCTAATCTACTTCAATGCAATCCCAATTAAATTACCAAAAAAGTATTTTATTGAGCTAGAAAAAATAATAACAAAATTCATTTAGAAGAACAAAAGGTCAAGAAAATCAAAGGATTTAATGGGGGTAAAATGTAAAGAAAGGAGGTTTGGCAATACCAGAACTGTATTATAAGGTGGTGATTATCAAAGGCATCTGAGACTGGCTAAGAAACAAAAAATCTGTATCAGTGGAACAGAAGAGACATACAATATACAGGACTAAATGATAATAGTAATGTTGTGCTGGACAAATGTCAAGATGTAAGCTGTGGAATAAGAATTCAATATTGGTCAAAATTGTTGGGAAAGCTATAAAGCAGTCTAGCAGATCAATAGCCTATAACATTGACCAAGATAAGGCCAAAATGGATACATGATCTAGATCTAAAAATTGTAAAAACATGGGACACATTACCTATCACACTTGTGGATAGGAGAAGAATTTATGAACAAACAAGAGAGAGAACGCTGTGACATGTAAAATGGAAAATTTTGATTACATTAAATTAAAAAGGGTTTTTAGCTTTACAATAATTAATAACAACTAATGTACATAAATAAATAAAACCAATGTAGCCAAGATTAGAAGGAAAGAAGAAAACGGAGGGGGGGGATGTTATAGAGTTTCTCAGATCAAGGTCTCACCTCAAATCTATAGAGAACTTTGTCAATTTATAAGAATGAGTCATTTTCTAGGGGCAGCTGGGTGGTGCAGTGGATAAAGCACCAGCTCTGAATTCAGGAGGACCTGAGTTCAAATTCAGCATCAAACACTTGACACTAGCTATGTGACCTTGGGCAAGTTACTTAACCCTCACTTCCCCACCAAAAAAAGGGGGGGGGAGAATGAGTCATTTTCTAATTGATAAATGGTCAAAGAAATGACTAGAAAGTTTTTCAATGAAGAAATCAAAACTACATATAGTCATATGAAAAAATGCTCTAAATCATTTCTGATGAGAGAAATACAAACTAAAATAACTTTGCAATATCATTTTACACTTATCAGACTGCCTAAAATGATAGAAGAGGAAATGACAAATGCTGGGAGGGATGTGGAGAAACTGGCACGTGAATACACTGTTGGTGAAAGTAAACTGATCTAACCATTTTGGAGAACAATCTGGAATTATGCCCAAAGGGATATCAAACTGTGTAGACCCACTGAGCCAGTAATACCACGACTAGGTCTGTTTCCCAAGGTGATCAGAGAAAAAAGCAAAGAACCCAGATGTTCTAAAATATCGATAGCAGCTCTCTTTGTGGTGGCCAAGAACTAAAAACTGGAGGGATGCCCATCCATCAGGGAGTGACTGAACAAGTGATGGTACATGACTGTGATGCACTGTAAGGAAAGATGGGCAGGTTGATTTTAGAAAAACATGGAAAAACCTGCATGAAATAATGAAATGAGCAGAACCAAGAGAATGGTGAATGTGGCTCCAAGAACAACTGAATGATTAAGCCATTCTGGGTATTATGGATATTCAAATCAGCAACAAAAGACCTATGAATGAAGATGTGATCCACCTTCAGAGAAAGAAGAGATAAACAGAAGGATGCTTGGTGTGACTATCTATATCAATCTCTAGATCTGTGTCAAGTGGTAGCCTTCTCTAGTTTGGGGGAAGGGGGAGGGAGGGAGGAAGCGAGTTCAGAAAGATAAATGAAAAGAAGAAAAGAAAATGAGTTCTCAGCTGAGAAGGGAGAAGGGAGTGGGTGTTGTGATGAAGCTGTGGAACAACCACTGCGGTGAAGGGCAGCTAGGTGGCGCAGTGAGTAAAGTACTGGCCTTGGATTCAGGAGGACCTGAGTTCAAATCCGGCCTCAGATACTTGACACTTACTAGCTGTGTGACCCTGGGCAAGTCACTTAACCCTCATTGCCCAGCAAAACAAACCAACCAACCAACCAACCACTTGGTGAGTGCAAGATATGAAAGGATCCTCTCACTGCAGTTATGGTCCAGCTGAGATAACATAAACACATTTGTGGTAGGTCTAATCACAATTTCCTAGGTTCTTCCAATCCCACCCAACACAATACGAATAGGAGCAAAGTGGGTGGTGGGAGGAGTCCAGAAGTTTAGCAAGAAGACAAGGGAGCATAGTGTAGAGTTGGACGGCTTTACCAAGGGGAAGGGAGGTGAGGGCAGCCCCCGGGTGCTGTAAGAGGAAGAGGAAAAAAGCCCTGAAGAAAACGAGGTTGGGAAAAGTAGCTGATGCAGAGCCCATATCCACAGGGGAGGCCAGTGTGAAAGAGCTAACAGAGTGAGGGACGACTACAGCCCAGAAAGAATCATCCAGAGCCTATCAACGACCACCGACTGATGGGGGCCCGTTCTTACGTGTGCCAAGTCTTTACAAACACAAGCGACACGGAGAAGAAAGGCATCCTTGACAAAAACCCGAGATGGGGACGGGAATGCTCTCCCAACCTGCACTGGCCCAGAGACGCCCTGACGTGCACCCAGGCGGCACGGCACACCTCGTGTGGCTCTTTTTAAAAAGCCCTCATAGGGCGATGCACGGACTTCTTATCCCTACTTGGGAGTGTGGCCAAGCCTGGGAAGTCTTTCTCAGAAGAACATTTTTCAATGCTCAAAATAAAACAGAGCATCTCAAAGGGCCACCTATACTGAAACCAGCTGCCACATTCCCAGACAAAGTCATTCACCCATGACGGCACAGCAGAGCCTCCAGATAGAACCCTCCTGGGTGATTCTCTGGTCATCAGCAGTAAATGAGGCCCCACCCAGGCAGATGCATGGTTGCTAAAGATATCCACCTCTGTCCATCACAGGGCCCAGAAGAAAGAGGGATCTCCTGTGGGCAGTGAGGTCTGCAGATGACACTAGGTGGGGCAGGGGGCCGTGGGAAGCCCAAGCGGCCCAGAAGGGGTGGGGCCAAAGCCTGGATCTGCGAGCTTGATTTGTTTTTAAGCCTTTGGGAGCTGTCATAGAAGTGATTTTCTCTTTAATCTGATGGATTTGGGTTTATTTCATGAATTTAAAAACATGATTCTGACCAGGGATCCTTAGACTTCACTGGTGTGCCAAAGGGCTCTGTGACACAAAATGGTTAAAAACCTGGGGTCTTTCTGCCCTTCAGCAGGACCAGTGGAGCAACCCCCTCGTTGGCCTCTCCCCTCTCCAACATGTGTCCTCCAAGCAGCCACCAGGGCCGTTTCCCTTTCTACAGGTGGTCTCCCTTGATACCATAACCCAATGAGGAAGGCGAGGAGGAAACGAGAGGCACCTCACCCAGGATGCCCGAGGCAGGATTTGAACTCGGGACGTCCTGCCTCCAGGTCCAGTACCCTCTGCACTCTGATGCTGCACTTCCCACCCCACGGTGGCTTCCTATTGTCCTTGGGATCAAACGTCAGCTCTGTCCAGCTTTTACATTTCTATCTTTGCAGCCTGTTACACACTGTCCCCTCTCCCACACTCTCAAGTCTAGCCAGGCTGCCCCCCTCACTGTCCCTTAAAGGGAAGAAGAGCTACAAGCACCCTGACGCGGTATGTGGCATCTACCGCGGGCCGGGCACTGGGCCAAGCACTCGACAAATATCTCACAACAACCCAGGGAGGTCAATGCCATTATTATCCCCATTTTGCAACTGAGGAAACCAAGCCAGGCAGCAGTTAAGTGACTCGACACACAGCCAGTGGGCATCCGAGGCTGGCCTGAGGTGAAGTCTTGTTGATAGGACCCCTATGGAATCCTCCTGCTCTTCCTCCAGGACTGTGCGGCCTGGCCTCCCCCAGGACGCCTCCCCGAGGGCAGGGTCTGCTTCTGGCCTTTTTCTGGGCCATTTCCCAGCCCCGGCCGAGGAAGGGCTTCATCAATGCCTGCTGATTTGTCCAAGACTGAGGATGATGGGCCCTGCTCGGACCTGGCATGACCCAGAGCGGAAAGGCAAGGATGGTCAGCCAGGGAGAAAGACAGTGGGGAGCTTTTACCCTGTCACTTCTCTGTGCCCCTTCCATGTGCCTGCTGTCCAAGCACCTCAGGCCCTTCTCCCACTTTGTACAGGGCTGACTGCGGGGGGGGGGGGGGGGTGGAGACAGAATCTTCCTGTGAGGTGGAGACCCGCAGAAGGCCTGGGCTCTGGTGCAGCACTTGGCACAGTCCTTGGCACACAGTAAGGGCTTGATAAAGGCTTTAGAAATTCATTCATCCATGGGTGGAGAACCACATGTGGAGTCAAAAAGACCACACTATTACTAACAGAAATGATGCATACCAGACTCAGATGGTTTAGGGTAAAAAAAAGTCCTTTGTGGGGCAGCTAGGTGGCTCAGTAGATAATGCAGGGCCCTGGATTCAGGAGGACTTGAGTTCAAATCCTGCCTCAGACACTTGACACATACTAGCTGTGTGACCCTGGGCAAGTCACTTAACCCTCATTGCCTCACCCCCCCAAAAAAAGTCCTTTGCCATTTGAAATGGGATTCCTTTTCTTCACACACATGCGAAGGTAGAAGCTTTGTTCATTCGGCCCTGGGGAATCACGTCTTTTCATTAAATATGTGCTAAATTAGGGCTAAGAGTCGGTCTATGATCTTGCCCAGAAATTTAAATCCATAAATCGAAAGGAAAGGGCTCGTCTCCATTTTCAATCTTAATTCTCTGTAATTACAGGAGCCCCACCCACAACCCACTAGCCCTCTCGGAAATCACAGGTTTGGAAACACAGCGCCAACTGCGACGTCCCTGCTCATCCGCACAGTCGGCCGTCTTAAAGGTGCACACACCGGGCTCCAGCCACCCTGGGACACTCTCTAAGCCTTGGCACCTGAAGGGCAGGATTACATCCTTTGGCATCACTGCTTTTCCCACCTGACACCCGCCTCGCTCTTCCGGCACCGATGCTCTCTTGGCTTCCTCTCTCCAGCCGCCTTTACTGTTTCCAGGTATGGAGACTTTGAAGGTCTCCAGCCCATGGAAACAGACTCTCCAATATGCAGTGGATAGATCCGAGCTCTCCATCTAATTCCCTGCTCCTCTCCACAGCCCCTCGTCGGTCCCCTGGGGCAGCCTGCTCAGCCCTCCATGAGCCTCCTGGTCTGTGCTAGGTGTGTGTGCTTGGGCACACTCCTGCAGAGAGGCGTCCTGATTTTCTCTGACACGGGAGCTGGGCCAAGTCTGCCTACTCAGACTTTACAGCCCTGACCGATTCAGTGAGGATGTGGTACTCGGCTTCCATCTGAGGCTGTGCCACTGCAAGGTTTCCAACAGAGACCAGGCCTGGCCCGCATGGCCACTAAACCACCGCTGTGCCAGGGCCTCGGATTAATGAGTAGAGCCCCCCATTCCTCCATGTCGTGACCACCTAGAAACAACTGCACCGATGCATCGAGCGCCTCTGAATTCTCACCAGTAAATGTCGGCCTTTGACGGTTCTAACAGAACCACAAAAGGAGGTGCCCAGTTGGATGGCAGGAAGCGCAGGTGCTCCAGAGGGAACGGGACTGAGTCTGAATCCCACCTCTCCCATTCGCTGACGACCAGTCACTTGGCGTCTTGGTCTCTCTGTAAAATAACGGCATCGGACAAGGTGGCTCCGAAGGCTCCTTCCTAAACCCACGATTCTCAGAACAGCAAGTCACTCATTCCTCTAACTTCAGTTTCCCTGGTGGGCATCAATTCCAGATGAAAGGTTGGTCCCTTGCTTATTATAAAGATGACCACAAAAGCTTCTTTTCAAGTGTCTGAAAGGATTAGACATGCCCCCCATGCCAGGGAGCACACGTGGAAGGAATGGGGGTATGTGGGGGGGTGGGCATCCCAGGGAGGCTGCCTGCAGCCTAACAAGTAAAGGTGTTGGCACATGGCATCGATCTCTCGGGAGGCAGCGGTTCCCTCCTCATTGGAGAACTCCCACAAAAGGCTGCTATGCCACAAAAAGTGTTCTTGTTCAGGGCAGGGCTGGACAAGGTGGCCACCCGATCCCTTCTAAGCCTGTGATGACTGGGAAGCAAAGAAGCCGGGGACATGAATTTGTGTCCTTTGGCCAAAAGGCATGGCCAGAGGGGTGGCCAATCGCTGATGACTTGGGCACAGCTCCCTGATTTCTGTTTTCAAAAATGAGAGCCCCGTTGGTGTCCAGGAGGAATGGGGCAAACACTCGGGGGGTGTGAGCATCTTCCCCCTTCCCTCGCCTTCCATTGCCCAGAAAACAGCTTTCACGCAGCTGCTTGTGTACGCGTGTTCAGCCCCGTGCTGTGGGGGGCTCGCCCAGAGCAGACCTTCACCATGCCGAGTACTCAGAGCTGTCCTTGCCCGCACCTAAGAGATGTGTCCGAGTTGGGCGGATTGCTAAGGGTCCACACAGTGTGAGCAGGTCGGAGTGGGGCTACGCCTTCCTCCTCAGACCACCGACCTCCACAGGGAGAAGTCCTCCTAGACCCTCCAGCCTCCTCATCCTCCTCTCTTCGACAGGCAGGCTTTGGCCCAAGTCACCAGAGGAACAAACGCTGGACAATCGCCTCCAGCCCAACATGCCCTTGTCTTTAAACAGGAAGCCCCTGGGAGGAGAGGAGAGCTCTCCTTCTGCCTCTGGGGCTCGGCGCAGTCGGCTTCCACCTTTCAAGTCAGGCAGCTGGCAGACTAACGTGGAAAAACCCCAAATCACTGAGTATCGATGGACCCTGGGCAAAACCCAGGGGGAGCAGGAGCTAAACAAACCTGCTGGCTGACACTGGTCACGAGGCGGATGCCCTCCTCCCCGACCGGAGGGCCCGCAGCTACCCAGGGCATTGCCTCTGCTCTGGTTTTCCTTCTCTAGGACGGGCAATAAAAATGCCTCCACAGGGAGGAATTGTGGCATCTGACCTAATTTGAACAGAAGTTTAAAACTAGAAATGTCACAGTGAAGAGACTGGCTTACAGTAGTGCATCTTCATCATCACAAAGAAGCCCGGTCACTTCAAAAACAAAACAGAAAACGCTCCAGACTTTAAAGGTGCCTCCTACGCCATTCCCCCCCGCCCCCAGCCCTGAGCAGAAACGCTGCTGACCCTCAGTCCGGCCAGGATGCTACCCACAACGGCTCATATGGAGCCAAAGGAGCACATCTTGTCAGCCAGCAGTCCGCCAAGCAGCCCCTGAAAGAGGCCTGAGCAGACCACACGGCTTCACCGAGCAACAGCAGCGCGGCCCCTGCAAACCAGAGCCCGCAGGGGGCCTCCCAGGCCAGCCTCTCGGGCCATCTGGGAAGGAGAGAGGGCCAGCTTCAGAGCCAGAAAGACCTGGTTCAAATCCCACCTCTGATACTTCTGAGCCATGCAAGCTGGGCAGCTCCAGGCACTGTCCTGAGCCTCATCTGGAAAAGCGGGCACCGTGACAGCTGTTTCCTCAGGCTGCCGTGCGCCTCCAAGGAGACGACAGGTGCCCAGCCCTTTGAAGCCTCACGGCAATACACACCAAGTGTTCTTATGGTGAACTGCCCATGCATCTTTCAACTAGAAAGGAAGTCTCAAGAACAGGTGGCCAGGGCAGGCCGGCCGGTCAGCAAGAACTCCGTACGGGCTGACGCCGTGCCGGCGCTGGAGCCTCCTCCGGATGGCCAGCTCTGCCCCTCCCAGGGCCGCAGTGGCTAGGGTCTTGTCATCGGAGCAGGGTGACCGGGGAGGGGAGGCATCACTGCAGCTACAATGGCAGCGAAGGAGCTTCTCAACCCTTACCTGAAACCACAAAGCCGGGCCGTTCACCGGCTGTGCTCCCAGCTCCACCCAAACAACTCGGACTCACCCGTGTACTGGGAAGCACGACCAAGTGCAAGGTCACTTCAGACCATGTCAAGGGCGAGAATGGTGCCAGGGTACCCCTCCCCTGCCCCCCAGGGGTTTGACAGGCTCGACTTCATGGCCTGGCTGCTCAGCACGGGCCTTCATGGAAGATGGTTGGGAAAAGGTTATGAGGAGAGCCAGGAAACCGAGGACAGGCCCGCCAAGCTCACGGAGCCCCTCCCAGCGCCCTCCGCTCTCCCCCACGAGAAAGAAGCTGAAGCGAGGCTGCTCGTCCCAGGGCGCCGGCCCCTCCTCACCTTTGTCGCGGTCATAGAGTAAGTCTTCGGTGGAGCACGGGCTGCCATCCTGAGACACGCAGGGCGAGTGGCTGCTGCTGCAGCTGCTGCTGCGCTCTGGCACGGACGGCGTCTGCGTGTCTATGCTTCGAGTGCCACTGCTGCCGCTGCGGCACTGGGCGGGCGGCGGGGCGCGGCGGCCATCAGGAACGTCCAGGGGCTGGAACACAAACAGCGCCCAAGAGGTCACTCCCACGGCCCGCCCGCCTTTGGGCGGCGCCGTCCTGGGGGAGGCCTGCCCGAGTCCCACCTGGAGTCCCACCTGCTTGCCTCGTGCGGGCCCTAGGGGTCCCACGCCCATGACTCCAGCCCCTCTCACATCTGGGAAACTCAAGGAGCAGACAAGCAGAACACGTCCTCTCCATCACCAACACGCAGCTTGTGCTCTTGTCCGCACTTCTCCGTCGGCATGGCATTGCCAAGGCCGGGCCTGGCGCCACAGCCAACGTCTCCTGGTCAACGTCACACCCAGCATCTCGGCTTGCACTTTAAATCGGTGCTGGGTGCTCTGCTGGCATTGCCAAACACTAAAGACAGCGGAGGAATCTTGAGGAATCCTCTAGGCTGGGCCCCTTAGCGGGAATCCCCATGTGATTTCTGGCTCAGCTTAGAGAGCAGTCATTTAAAATGCTCTTTAACGAGGGGGTGCAGGGAGACAGAATCACCTCCCAGCCATCGTCCCAGATGCCGTGCTTGGTAACTGAGCTCTTGTCCCATCTGCCCGTGGCGTCTGCCCCAGGAGATGGGGAGCTCCCGAGAGCCCCACCTTCTATCCCAAGGCTGAGCACAGTGTGGGGCCCATAGCAAGCACAGGGTGACTGGCCCTGACCCTGTGATGACCCTGCTGCCAACCCAGGGGGGCAGATCCCGATAAGGAAACCTCGCTGCCACACTGATTTCTAGATCCCGTGTTCACGTTGGGAAGGTCGGCTCCCTGGAACCACCTTAATTATCCCACGTCTCCCGTGTCAATACTGCCCCTGGGGGCCAGGGGTCATTTCTCGTCCGTCCGTGTCCCTGTCACCTAGCCTGGGTCCTGGGAGGAAGCAAGCGTTCCCTCAGGGAGGGCTGACTCCAGCTCCCCCGCAACAACTCTCCTCAGTAACTCCTAGTCACTCGTCCTCTGGTCTCTCTTCTGCCCCTTCTTCCGGTGGGAGCCATCTCAAAGCTCTCAGAAATCCCCAAAGGGCAGAGGGCAGAGAGCAGAAGAGGCAAAACCCAAAGCTCTTTAGGCCCATGTTCGGACACAAGCCAAAACAAACCGCGGGGTCAGGGAAGTCAGAGGCCGGATTCCAGAGGCGCCCCTGGAACGCTGTTCCCAGAGGCCAGCGGCGTGAGCTGAGCTCCGGCGGCTGCTGAGCAGGGCCAGGCCCGCTGTGGGGGGTGGGATGGGAGACGCCGGCCCACAGCGGGCCTTTGGGAAGGACAGAACAAAATGGCTCACGGGAAGCCAATCTCGCCGAGATGTGTGAGGAGACAGAGAGGTCAGGTCCCGGGCCCTGAGGGAGCATCTCCTTGGGCACTGGCCGGCACCCTGAGTCACAGCAGAGCCGACACAGAGCTGGAAAGAGGTGAACACTCGAGAGGAGGAAGAAGCGGAAGATGCTAAAGGCCTGGGGGCTCGACTTGGCCTTTTGCCAACCAACCAATCGATCAACAGACACATATGAAGTGCCTCCCGCGTGCCTGGCACCATGCAAAGCGCCAGGGAGCCGAGAAGAAGGAACAGACAGTCCTGCCCTCGAGGAGTCTGATGTCTAACGGGGAGACAACGCACAAGCCAGCCTGTCATTGTTCTGAACGTGCGGGTGAGTGGGACCTAATGTAGAGGGGAGAGGGTCTGGGGAGGTTATGGGAGGAGGCGGGCTTTGGGGAGACTTACGGGAAGCCAGGTGGTCAGCAGGCTGAGCCCGAGGGAGAGCACCAGGCCCAGGAAACGGCCGGTGACAGAGGGACGAAGGGGACGGGAGGGGGCGAGGTGCGAGTGAGGCTGCTGTGAGGCCCTCTGGAGGCCAAACAACACCACATCCGATCCCGGAGGTCAGACCTGGTCTCTAGGAAAATCACTTTGGGGGCTGAGTGCAGGAAGGGCTGGACAGGGGAGACTGAGGCAGCCCCCGCCCCCAGCAGCTACTGTGGTCATCCAGGTGGGAGGCGATGGGGGCAAGGGCAGAGGAGAGAAGGGGGCATGTTCGAGAGAGATGCTGCAGAGGGAGAGCCCGTGGGCCTCGGCAGCAGCTTGGATACTGGGGGGGTGGCAGAGGGAGGGGCAGAGAGGGAGAGAAGAGCCCAGGGGGGCTCCTGGGAGCCTGGAGGATGTCGAGGCCCTCGACCCTGACGGGAAAGGCAGAAGGGAGGAGGGTTCAAGGGGAGATAATGACACACTGAGTTCAAGATGTCTCCTGGACATCCGGGCAGAAATGTCCGGGAGGCAGTGGAGATAGGAGACTGGAGGTCAGCAGAGAGAATGGGCGAGGAAAGATGGAGGGGAGACAGGGGGCTCAGCAGTACAGGGGGAGAAGAGAAGAGGCCCCCAGGACCTCAGGGCCTCCCGCAGGGAGAGGACCAAGAGAAGCAGTTGCGGTGGAGCGTCCCATAAACCCAGAGAGAACAGAGTATCCAGGAGGAAATGGTAACCGGCAGAGAGGTCAAGGAGAGTGAGGACTGAGAAAAGGTCACTGCGTCTGGCCACTGAGAGATGACTCGGAAGGCTGAAGACGGAAGCTTCAGTGGCAGCCTCAGTGGCCGGTCGAGCGGAAGAGAGAATGAGGGGAGAGGAGGTGGAGGCCCGACTGAAGGCGGCCGTTTGAGGAGTTTAGCTACAAGGAGCAGATGAGAAAGAGGATGATGGTGGGGATGGGAGGGTCAAGGGCAGGTTTCTTCCAGATGGGGAGACATGGGCATGTTTGTGGGCAGGAGGGAAAGAGCCCACACAGAGGGAGGGACTGAAAACGAGAGATGGAGCAGGGATGGCAGAGGGGCAGCCTGTGGGCGGAGATGGGGTGGAAGGGGATCCCTGAAGCAGCCAGGGGTTGCCTTGGTAAGGAGTAAGGCGAGGTTCCTCAGGACAGGCCAGTGTGGCACTGAACTGACCCACCACGGAGTCGAGGGGCAGAAGAGGAGACAGAGGCTAGTGCCGGGAGAGAAATGAGGGCCAAGGGATTGGAGCTCATGGTGCAGGTGACGAACGGGGCTAGGTAAGGGAGGGCCGAGGGAGGGGGAAGCCAGCCGACTGTGGTCAGAGAAGGAGACTTCAGGACTGCTGGATGTGGAGGTGGTACATCTTATGGATTCCTTACTTTCTGGCTTCCACGGCCTCCCCTCTCCGTCCCACCTCCTACTCTGGCTCCCCACGGCTCTTCCCACTCACCAATGATCTCTTCACGGCCAAAGACGACATCTCCTTCCTCAAGCCTTCATCGGAACCTTTCTAGAACTCTCTGCCACTCTGGATGCTGACTGGCTGACGCTCCCCTGGGAGTGTGCGCTCCTCCCCGGGCACCCATGACCCTGCTCTCTTCGCCTCCTTGTCCGACCGCTCCAGGGTCTCCTTTGCTAGACTCTTCCTTCTCATGCCC
This sequence comes from Dromiciops gliroides, assembly GCF_019393635.1. Taxonomy (NCBI): domain Eukaryota; kingdom Metazoa; phylum Chordata; class Mammalia; order Microbiotheria; family Microbiotheriidae; genus Dromiciops; species Dromiciops gliroides. The sequence continues at coordinate 2,024,130 of NC_057865.1, read as the reverse complement.
ACCAAGCAAAGGCGCCTTTCAAGGCTGTCCTGGTCCCTCCTCTTCTCTTCCTCTTCTCCTTATGCCCGCCCCTCAATGAGCTCACCAGTTCTCCTGGGGTCAATCACCATCTCTACACAGACGACCCCTAACCCCGCGTGTCCGGAACTCCACGGATCTCACCGTGCCCCCAATACCATACTCTTCCTGCAACCTTCCCCATTTCAGCTGAGGGCACGGCCACCTTCCCAGGGGCGCTGGCGTGAAACGTCCCTTGTCTGTGCCTCGCCCTTCTCCTCCTCTACCTCTTCAGCCTCTGGCTCTCATTGTTTCTCCTCCTGGCTGCTGCACCAGCCTCCTTCCTCACTGGTCTCCCTGCATCCAACCACCCCCCATGCCACCTCCCACACGGCTGCCAGGCAGGCAGACACTCATAGAATCTAGATGTGGCCTATCTAGCGCTGGAATAAACTTTGGTGGCCAGATGGACCACCCCACCACCCCCCCCCGAGAGTCTGGGGAACACCGCACAGGGCATGTGCCAGAGGTGGCATCAGAGCCCACTCCAGAGCCAGGGCCTCTTCCCCATGTTGTGCTGAAACCAAGCCCTGAGCAGGTCATCACCCCCTCCACAGACATCTTCTGGGCTCCCAAAGTGGTCCGTGGGGCTTTTAAAGCCTTTGGCAGTTGGGCTCCCCACCTATCCTTGCTGACTAGCTGTACTGCCAAGCCCTGTACCAGGTGCTGGGAGCCCACGGCCGACATGCCCTCGGAACGCCCGTGCTCCACACGCTAATGTGGAGGGGTCGGGGGTTGGGAAAGGCCTCTGCAGAAGCAGCTGGTGCCCGGGCTGAGCTCTGGAAGAGTGGAGGGATTCTAAGTACCGCCTGTGCCAGGCACTGTGCTGAGCATGTCACAAATGGGACCTCCCCTCGAGGGAGGGGCTGGGACAGCTCCCGTTTCAGAGGAGGAAGCTGCGGCAGACAGAGGTCCTACAGCTAGTTCTGTCCTGGGCGAGACTGAACCCGGGGCTTCCTGACTGCGAGTCAGGAGCCGGAGTGCTGTGTGTAAAGCCAGCCAGAAGGCCGGCGCCCAGAGTCAGACACAGCAAGGCCAGAGATAGGTGATGAAGGGCCGTCTGCGTGTGGTGCCGAGGGAGCAGGGAGCTGGGGAGGTGACCGGGCAGGGCAGTGACACGGTCAGCACCACACTCGTCCCTGAGGCTGTGTGCCCAGCGAGGAAGCTGCTGTAAGCACACAGGCAGGAGGCGCAGGGCCTCGACTACACACAGGCCGTGGCCAGAGGAGTGGAGAACGAGGAGGGTCGGAAGGGAGCCTGTCAAGGTCACTCTGACCCGAGACTCCTGTGGCAGAGCCTGTCAATCAAGTGTCTGTCCATGAACATGTCACAACAGCCAGCTCGCTTCTAGGGGCTCTTTCAATCCGTTCCACTCCCCAAGGCAGCCCCGCTGATCTCTCTCCCTAAGACAACAGGGACACCCCTGGGAGTCCAGCGCCAGCCCGCGAGAGGCACCCAGGAGCCCCTGAGGTGAGAAGGGAAGGATCTGCATTCCGATGCCACCCTGGCGCCCCATCTGGCACGGGGGCTGTGGTAGTCACTGCTCTAAGTTAAAAGCGTGATAGAGGTCGGGTCTAATGGTCAGCCTGAACAGTCTCCAGAGATAGCAGAAGGACTTTCCAGGCTCCGAGCTCAGGAGACGCGCTTCAGAGCGCACTACCTCAAAGGAGGCGGCTCACGACTGAGACGAGAGGGGGCTGCCTGTCACAGAGACCTTTCCCTGGGCCTAAAGCTCCCAGCTTTCTAGATCAAAGGGAACCGGGAGCAGGCCGGCAAGCTCAGGGCTCAGCGTGGGCACGCACAGACTTCATCTTTAGGAGAGGAGTGACTGGGGAAACACCCCTAAGCCATTCCAAACCTCCGCAGATTCTTCCCTTCTATCGCAGCCCCAACCTCCTAGGACAAACAGCAGAGTCAAGCCCACTTACCTTGCCTCCTTCCTCCTTGCCGCTGTTTTCTTTAATGAACACCTTTTCTAGTTCTGGGCTGATTCCTTCGACACTGCAGGGTACCCGGGAGACGGCTGACTTTGGCGCTGAGATATTGGACAGAGGCATAGACACAGATCTTGAGCCAACAGCCTAAAAAGACAACCGAGATTGGCCGTCGAGTTATTGATGAAAATCTAAACCACCATAAAGAAGAGCAGGACTGAAACTCAACGGTGCCAGTCATTTCATCACCGGGTTCGCCTCATCTCCAAAGTTCTGGCCTCTCCTGTGCCCCGTCTGCTGCAGGAAAGGCCCCTGAGCTTGAGCGGTCAGAAGAGAGGACACTGACTGTACACCCTGAAGTTTCCGTCACATGAAGCTTCTCTCAGGGGCCCTGCCCTTGAGGGATGTTAGTGAAGCTACCAGCCAACAAGCTCAGCGTGGGGGACAGCAGAGAACTGGTGGAGAAGGAGGGCCCCTGTGAGGGGAGACTGAAGGACAAGCAGCCCTTAGCAAGGTGGAGAGCAGCGTGGGGGCTCCCTGAAGCGCCTGCGCAGTGTATAAAGAGGAGGACAAAGCTTTAGGCCCAGGGACTGCCGCCCCAGTGGGGCCGAGAGAGAGAGAGAGAGAGAGAGAGAGAGAGAGAGAGAGAGAGAGAGAGAGAGAGAGAGAGAGCGAGAGCGCAAGCGAGCAGACTGCGCCTCAGCACGTCCTACGGTAGGCCAGTGAGCAGCAGTGCCAAGCCTGTTGAGGTCCCAGGCTCGGCGTCATGTTTGGTCAAGGGGACCAGGTTCTGGGCCTTCAAAGGCTGGCAGTTTGGGAGAGGGGAGACACACGCACAAGGGGTGGGAGAAACAAAGCTCAGAGGCAAGAGTTCAGAGAAGGGAGGTCACAGCTGATCCATACTAGGCCTGGAGGCAGGATGGATGGAAGAGTCCTTCCAGGATTCAGATTGCCACCCCTTTGTCCTTACAGAACATATGGGATTCTCCCGTGGAGGGTCCCTCCCTGTTGATTATTAACTGGGTGGGTGAAGGGCATCTGAGTCTAAGGAAAGTTCGTCTTAGAAAGTCCTCCCATCCTAGGGAAGAGGGCCACCATCACTGTCCCTACCTTTCACCCTGAGGACCAGGGGCCCATGCCATAGCTGCCCTTGCCCGAGCATGGCAACTCTTTCCTCAGGACAGTCCTAAGACTGGGGCTCCAAAGAGGAGGGGAGGAAACAGAGGCTCAGAAGGCAAGCGAGTGACAAGGCCTCAACGGGAACCAAACGCCCCACCCCCAGCTCCACAGCTCTTTCTACTGAACAGATACCTTTCTTTTTAAAAAATATTTTCCCCCAAATGACAGGTAAAAATAACTTTTAACATTTTTTAAAGTGTTGAGTTCCAAATTCTATCCTTTCCTCCCTCCTCTCCCCTGATATAGGGTCTACATGTGCAAGCCCATAAAATATATTTCCATGTTAGTCACTGTGTGGAAGAAAACTTAGGTAAGTAGGGAGGGAGGGAGGGAGGGAGGGAAGAAACTCTGATCTACATTCATACACCCCTGATCAGCTCTTTCTCTGGAGACAGCATTGTTCTGCATGAGTTCTTTGAGGCTGTCTTAGATCACTGTATTGCTGAGAACAACTAATTCATTTACAAATAAATAGCTAATCGTTCACAATTCATCATCTTAACAGTATTGTTGTTACTGTGTACAATGTTGTCCTGGTTCAGCTCACTTCACTCAGCATCAGTTCATGGAAGTTTTTCCCAGGCCTTTTGGAAATCCTCCTGCTCATCATTTCTTACAGAACAATAGTATTCTATCACATTCATAAACCACACCTTGTTCAGCCATTCCCCCCAGTTGATGGGCATTCCTTTGATTTCCACTCCTTTGCCACCACAAAAAGAGCAGCTAAAAATATTTTTGTACATTTGGGTCCTTTTCCCTTTTTTACAATCTCTTTGGGGAAAAGACCTAACAGTGGTATAGCTGGGTCAAAAGGTAGGCACAGCTTTATAGCCTTTGGGGCATAGTTCCAAATTGCTCTCCAGAATGGCTGGATCAGTTCACAACTCCACCAACAACGCATTAGTGTCCCAGTTTTCCTACATCCCCTCCAAAATTTCTCATTTTCCTTTTTTGTCATATTAGTCAATCTGAGAGGTGTGAGGTGATACCTCAGAGTTGTATTTCTCTAATTCACAGTGATTTAGAGCATTTTTATATGACTACCAATAGCTTTGATTCCTTTATCTGAGAACTGCCTGCTCATATCCTTTGACCATTTATCAATTGGGGAATGACTTGGATTCTTATAAATTGGAATCAGTACTTTTTATTTTTGAGAAATGAGGCTGTTATCAGAGATACTTGCTGTAAACATTGCTCCCCAGCTTTCTGCTTTCCTTCTAATCTTGGTTGCATTTTGTGCAAACCCTTTTAAATTTAACACAATCAAAAGTATCCATTTTACATTTTATAATGCTCTCCTATCTCTTGCTTGGCCCTAAATTCTTCCCTTCTCCATAGATTAGACAAGCAAACTATTCCATGCTCCTCTAATTCGCTTATGCTATCACCCTTTATGTCTAAATCGTGCATCCATTTGGACTCGATCTTGGTAAATGGTGTGAGATGTGAGTTGCTGCCACGTAGAGATGGATACTTTTCTAAGAAAATCTTTAAAAGCTTTTCATGAAGAATCAAGGATGATTCAAAAGTAATAGCATTTCCCAATTTATTTTGAAAATTTGAAAGTAATATTATGAATCCCTCTCATTTATTATTTCCACACTTCCATGTTGGTAAAGCACTGTACACATCTTAGCTCGTCTGATCTGATCTTCCCAACAATCCTGGGAGCCTGGTGCTACCACCCCCATCCTCCAAGGTGAGGTGCCCCGCCCAGGGTCCCATGGTTAGTTGGAGCCTGAGGCCAGACTTGAACTCCAGTCTTCCTGAGTCCAGGCCCAGGGCTCTGGGTACTGTGACAACCCCTCGTGGCTTAAGAAAATAGGCTTAAAACCTAGGAAGAGTCCGTCATTTGGCAGCCCGAGCCTTTTCACAGGCCGCACGGACTCCATCAGATCTCCACCTGTGGGGATCCTGTCCTCAACCTGAGCAGCTCTCCCATGACCAGAATGCCGGGGTCACCAGGCCCCTCCACCCCAATAACACCCCACTGGCATGTGCCCCTCGCACACGCCTGGCCCCACGTGCCTCTCGCACACGCCTGGCCCTGGCTCACCTGAGTCTGGCTGCCGGCTGCAGGGTTGCCGTGCGGAGGGGAGTGGCGGTCCTTCTCTCGGCGGCTGTGCCGGCTGCCGCTCTGCTTGCCACGCTGGAGCTGCTGCCTCAGTTTGGTGATCTGCTGGAGAAGAGAGACCACGAGGAGACACGGGTGAACAGCGGGCTCTGCTGGAAGCATGTGGAAGCCGAGGCCGTTCGCTAACCATGGCCAGGCAAGCACTGCACTCCCCACCGCCGTGGCCGCCAGCATCCAAACGTGTACCGGGCAGAGTGGCCCCCTCCTCTGCAGGTGGCTCCCCAAAGTAACACAAGCACCTCGCGAATAGCCAAGCCTCGGGCTCTCCTTCCAACTGGACAAGCTCTGCCCAGGGCACGACTGGTCATTTCCCAGTCATTTCTCTCAAGGCTCATGTCCAAACAGCGGCCCTTTCAATTCTGTCTCTGGAGAAACCACCAGGTCCAGGATTCGAATCTCAGCTCAGTGTGGCCATGGGAAACCAAGCCTCACTTTCCTCATCTGTAAAACTCGCCAAGCTGCTGGGAGATGCAAATGGGCACTTACCTGGAGTCTCTGGCAAACTCCCCGCAGTCATTCCAGGTCAATGTGTCACAGAACAGCTCAGCCGCACGACGGAGATACCAACTGTCCCATCCCCACCGCTCCTGCCACACCTGGCATTGCCCATCTTGTGACAGTCCTCGGCACCCCACCCCACGAAGGCCCCAGAGATACCCCTGCACTCCTGCAGTGTCCAGAGCACCGGAGCCGAGCTCTCCTCTGCCCCACAGTCCCTAGGAGGAGCTCCGTCAGCACTGCTCCCAAACAGGATTGCAGGCCTGACAAGAAAGTGCCAAAAATGAAGGGTGTGGACCCAAACCACGCCCCGAGGGTGGGTGCTTCCCAGATAGAGGCCTCCCCAGGAAGAGGAGCCTCGGTACTCGACTCACAGTCTCACGGGTGCTCTGCTTCCCATTCCCATCGACATCTTACCCTGGTTCTGCTGCCCTGCAGAGCTTGGGCTGCCAGCATCTGATGCCTCTGCTCTCCATGGGGCATCCCTCCCCACACAACTCCCAACTAGGATAACATTAATGCCTGGCAGTGTCTTCAGAGGGTGAAGGGATACCCAACCAATCAACATCATTAGCCAACTTTGTAAAGTACCTGCTGCATGCCAGGCACGGGGTTACATGTCGAGCAGACCACAATGTGGCCACATGGCATCTCCCTGTCAACAAACATCCCCAGAAGCTGCTGCTGAACACGAGAAAATGAAGGTCACCAGAAATCACACGTCATGGGCACTTGGCTATTTGGATGAAAGCCCCGATTTTGCCAACAGGCCACAGCTCATGTATCTGCTGGGTTTTGTTTCTCTAAGTGTGCAGATCTATGGATTCTGTGAGGAGTTTAGGAAAATGTCCTGGGGAAGAGCTCATCTCACCCACAAGCAGCTTCTTTAATAAAAACAATGATGGGGGCAGCTGGGGGGGCGCAGTGGATAAAGCACCAGCTCTAGATTCAGGAGGACCTGTGTTCAAATTGAGCCTCAGACACTTAACACTTAACTAGCTGTGTGACCCTGAGCAAGTCACTTAACCCTCATTGCTCCACAAAAACAAAACAAAACAAACAAAAAAAAAAACAATGCTTCTGGAGGGAGGGGGGAATGGCTAACCAGTCAGAGAAGGCACCAAATGTGAAGCTAACTGCATTATTCAAGGCAAACCAATGTCGCAAAAATGCCGGTGCCAAAAGAATCGCCAAACGCCATCAGTGTGTTTCATTCTGGAACAGTTTGCTGGCTCTCATTAAGCACCTACTATGTGCCAGGCACTGGGCTAAGCATTGGGAATAGAGAGACAAAGGAAGGCAGAAGCTGGTCTCTACCCTCCAGGAACCCACAGTCCAACAGAAGAGACAACATGCCAACAACCATATAGGAAAGCCAGTTCTCAAGAGGATAAACTGGGGGGTCTTAGAGGGAGGGGCTTCAAAGCAGAAACTTCCCGATTCTTCATGGTCACAACCATCTTTTCTACCCCCAAAGGCTGGCTGCTCGCCTTGCAGCACAGCACCCACAGGAGCTGCTGAATCAAGATGAACTGCACATTTCTCTTTACCAAAAAGTCAAGCGTTCCAGATTTGCAGACCTTCCCTTTTATGACAAGTGGACTATTTAGCAGATGTTTCTGGAAAAACAAGCCCACTTCATCTTTCCTTTGAGGCAGTGGTAGTGTTTTAACAACCAGAAACTCAGACAAACTCAGAGAGGGATCTGGAAAAATCCCTTTGCTGCTCCAGCCCAGTGGAGAGAGCTGCTGAAGTCTCCCCTAACCCTTTCAGAAGACTCCTCTGGGGACCCTGGGCTGTTGGACACCAAAGCCCGCTTCCTCTAGTCATCTGTGGAAATGCCGCTCATTTCTCTGACGGGACTTCTCCACTCCCGCTAAGTTTACCTTGCCCTCTCCTGGCAACAACCCGGTGAGGAGGGTGCCGGGCTGCTGGTATTATCTAGCATATCATCTATCTACCATTCTACAGAGAATTTAAATCACTGGGCTCTTTCCTGCGTCTACAGCTAATGTTCTTCCTCCTGCTCCCATGCTCATCATGGCTGTTTTTTAAAAATCTCAGTTGTCAGGGGCCGCTAGGTGGCGCAGTGGATAAAGCAGCAACCCTGGATTCAAGAAGACCTGAGTTCAAATGTGACCTCAGACACTTGATACGTACTAGCTGTGTGACCCTGGGAAAGTCACTTAACCCTCATTGCCCTACAAAAAAAAATCTCAAATGTCAAAAATTTTTAGTGGTAACAAAGTCTACACCTAGGAATAATCCCATAATATCTATAAATCACTCAAGGAAATCCCCACTTCCAGACCTTTCAAGTACAGCCCTAAGCCAAGACTGTGAAGCCCATCAAGGCTGAGTGTCCCATTTTACAGAGTCCAAAGGATCCGCAATCTAAGGCCAGAAAGGAGTTTACTACTAAGCCTGTCAGAAGACTATGCCAAGGCCAAAAGCCAAGCGCTGGCGGCCTGTCGGCTTGGGCACCACTCGCAAGCAGTGCTAGTAAACACCAGCTTCCATGCTTTGGGATGTCCTGAATGTTAGTGTTCCTTTATCGCGTTTGCACACACCTGCACGCACATGCACGCACACGCACGCACACACATGCACACACATGTGCACACACACAGGATGTCCTGAATGTTAGTATTCCTTTATCGCGTTTGCACACACCTGCACACACATGCACGCACGCACACACACACACACAGAACATAGTGGCCCAGAAGTGAACGGCCCTTTACTTCCAGGGAGCTAAGCCTTGACATGCACCGATCTGACATTGCAGCCACTAACCAGGTGGCTGCAGGAGCCCCCTCTGCTAGCTGTGGCCCTGATGCCCACCACACGTGCCCATTCTTCACGTCAGGATCTGTGCCGAGGAAAGTGAAGCCCAGAGATCACAGATTGTCCTGTGCTTTCCCTCCCTGGCTAACTCCTGGTCCTCTCCCCCATCACGGAGTTCTTAACAAAGGTTTCAGTGCCAGGAATGTCTCTATTCTCCCCTTGTCAAGGATGGGGATTCTGCTGGTCTTTTACGAAGCTACAGAAACATCCTTATGATCCCTGTAAAAATCGCAGGGCTTGGCCCCATCGATGCAGAATGAGGAGCGGGCTATGACCTGGCCCCATCTTTGTCCAACATGAGGTCTAGGACACTCCAAAGGTGCTGTACTTTCTGGTCACTTCCAGAACTGTACTGTTGACTCTGTTTCTGCATCCCCTTATTTCTCAGTATGCTTCAGTTCATATTCAGACACCATCAGTTTTCTCTCTGGGAATTGGATAACCTTTTCATCCTAAGTCCTTTAGAGCTGCCTTAGATCTCTGTATTGCTGAGATGAACTAAATCATTCACAGTTGATCACCATACAAAATTGCCGTTACGATATACAACGTTCTCCTAGTTCTGCTCATCTCACTTTGCATCAGCTCGTGTAAGTCTTTCCAGATTTTTCTTAGAGCATCCTGCTCATCATTTCTTATGGCATAATAGTATTCCTTCATAATCACATACCATAATTTGTTCCGTCATTCCGCAATTGATGGGCATCCCCTTAATTTCCAATTCTTTGACACCAAAAAAGAGCTGCTATAAATATTTTTATACATATAGGTCCTTTTCCTTTTCTTGTTTTTTTTGTTTGTTTTTTATCTCTTTTTAGATGCAAGCCTAGTCGTGGTATTGCTAGGTCAAAGAGTATACAGGGGTTTTTAGCCCTTTGGGCTCAGTTCCAAACTGCTCTCCAGAATGGCTAGAATCAGTTCACAACTCTACCAACAGTGCATTAATGTCTCCGTTTCTCCTCATCCCCTCTATCTGTCATTTTCCAATGGAGCCTCTCAAGTCACTCTCTTGGTGGGAGCTGTCAGTGCACCTGTGCACCATGAAAACGTGACAAGGGGACCGAAGTCACGAGACTGACAAGGGACCCATGCAATGTGGCTCAAGCCCAGGCAGGCCACTTACCCTGCTATGGGGCCAGGGGAAGCAGGGGCCCTGGGCACATACAAGCACTGATGATGAATCTGCTAAGGAGATACAGGAAAGGCTAGAAAGAGCAGTGTCCCAAAAACCCAGAAAGGAAGGGGGAGGATCAATAGTGTCAGCTCTATTGAGGTCAAGAAGGAAAGGCCAATGGACTTGCAAGTGATCCTTGGTGACCAGGTGAGATTGCAAGGGGCTGAGAGGTGAGTGGGACAGAGTAGAGACAGCTTCTTCAAAGAGTTTGTCAATTTATGGCGTGTTGGCTTGTTCTTACAGACACACCAGGCCCCAGGGAAAGCTGCAAGAACAAGGAGAGGGTGGGAATTAGGCAGAAGGGCCATCACCCAGACCACCTCCTGAAGAGCTGGGAGTGGGCAGGGCCAAGGGGACAGGCTCAATGGGTCAGAGCATCCTCTGAGCCTGCGCCCAAAGGGAAGGCCATGGGGTCAAGGAGATTTCGAATGTGGAACTGAGAAAGAGAGGGGGTTCTCAACCAACAGCCTCCATTTGGGGGATGACATTCTCCAAGACAAAAAGAGGAGGTTTGGACAGAAGGGTAAAAGGACTGAGGCCACAGTGAGGAGGAAGTGAAAGGAGAGGCCCAAGGGGAAGGGTGGGGCATCCTGGCTGGATTCCAACCCAGGGCCTCCTGGGTGCAGGTGGGCCTCACCCCTGAGATATCAGGGGCCAGATCTGAATAACAATCACAAGGAGCACATCTTTTGGTCCTCAGAACAACCCTGTAAAGTGCATGTTGTTGTTATGATCACCCCCACTTTACAGGTGAGGAAACCAAGACAGAGGCTAAGTGACTCGCCCAGGATCACACAGCTCACAAGTGTCTGGGGCTGACTCCAGGCGAGAGCCCTTTTATACACTATGCCGCCAGATGCCTCTTTTAAACACAGGTTTTCCCAAGGTCACCCCCGTATCTACTTCAACATGCTGCCTTCAAGAGCGAGATGAGTCCTGGAGGGACACAACAAAGCCTCACAGCTTCCTACAGGAGCTGTAGCGAGTCACACAGAACAGATGCCCCACTAGCTGCGGGGACTGTGCCCTGGACCTCCCTCGTGCCCTGGTGCCCTGAGCCTGCCAGCGCCTCAAGCAAGCGCCCAAACTCCAAGAAAAAGTCACCCACTGCTCTGCACATCACGAGAGAGGGAGAAGAGAGAGCTGCCCCCCCCGGGGCAGGGGGGGAGGACACCAGGAGGCCCGGGAGTCCCTCCGTCCAGTCGGGGGCTCCCCCATAAGTGCTCAGGACAAAGGGCTCCACCAGCACAAGGCCCTGCGAGCGGAAGGCTGTGGGGAAGGGATCACTGTCTACCCAAGGGCCAAGCCCAGCGATGGGTGACTCCCGGTGCCCAGGCAGCAGAGGATCCTGGGATTCCAAGCCACAAGCAGCCCAAGTGATATCTCAGCCAATGGGATCACTCAGTGGATGGGAGAACTGAGGGAGGCTCCCAGAGCTTAACTGTCCAAAGCCTTTGGTGGGAACTCTGCCAAGTGGGAAACATGAAAATAAATCTGAGGGGAAGATGAAAGAATGCCAAGATAAGATAAAAGTGCTGAAATCTCTTTGGCCAGCAGCAGGTATGGCCTGGAACCTTTGAGGCGAAATCGCTCTAGAAAGGGGAAGCTTCATGCTACCTTGTCGTGATCACATCTCAACACCCAGCAGAGGACGCTACGGCTGAGGACACTCTGGTTCCTCTCTGCTATCCCCCAGCCCACCGTGAGGACAATCTGCACACCGGGCTTACCTCCTTCAGCTGATCCGAGCTGCCCCACGATGCCGACCGCTGATGGGATCTCTTCTCTGGCCCGTCTTCGGCCCAACAGCTGGGGGTCTAATGAAAGAAAAATACGTGGTCCATTTTGGCTGCCAATCGCCATGAACGCTGAGCATTATTACAAACCCCCAGAGATGGCCCCTGACACAAGGCTGAGCCATCCCAGCAGAGCCTGAATTAGAGCTTCGAATCCTGTGAGTGAAAATGGAAAAAACAAACTATGGCAAAGAGAGAAGGTCTGTCAGCAGTTCTATAACCAGCCTGTCACTCCAGCAACGTCAGCCCGGCCACTCCCCGTCACAGAAACAGATACGGAACGACATGAAAGAAAACTAAAGGTGAGAGAAGAGCTGGACTAATTCCAGTAAGTGCACAGGAGGTCTGTGATGGACACGGCCACTCTGCAGACAGAAAATGCCAAGCCTGCGGGCATCAGCAGCATCCCTGACCCAACTGACTGAAAAGCATAGAGACCGTGTGGTTTTACTGCGCTGGACTTTAAAGAAAAGCACTTGATTTGGCAGTGGGAAACACTTCCTGAAGTTCTGTGCCCCACACAGCAATCACTGTAATGCGATTTCCGTGACCCTCCAATTATGAATACCAGGCGGGGGGGGGTCCCCCACAAGGATGCCTAAGAGAGGAGGGCCCTGTTTGCCAGTGTCACGGCAAAGCTTCCTTTGCTGGGGAGCATCGTGGGCTTGCCATTTCCTTCTCCGGCTCATTTTACAGAAGAGGAACTGGGGTAAACGGGGTGAAGTGACTGGCCCAGGGTCACACAGCTAATAAGGGTCAGAGTCCAGACTAGAACTCAGGAAGAGGAGCCTTCTTGACTCCAAGCCTGGCGCTCTGCGCACCATGGCGCCCCCTAGTGGCCAGTAGGTATGGTGCTGGGCTTGAAGACAAGGTGACTCGAGTTTGAATCTTGCCCTAGGGAACAACAGTACCCACCTCACCGGGTCGTTGTGAGGATCCAACGAAAGCTCTATAAAACACACACTCCTGTTGTGAAGTGAGATCCCGGAGCCCTCAAGAGCGGGGCCTGGGTCTGCACTTAGGATACATCAGGCTCACCAGGACGTGCACACCAGACAGACACCACCAGAGGACGAGGCTGGGGGGTTTCTAGAAAATGATATGAGTCTTTTAATGACTGTCTTTCAAACAAAGCCAACCTTCTTTGGGGACGTTTTGTGGCTGCACATCACTGAAGGAGACAGGAGACAACAAGAGGAAGAATTGTGCAGGAGAAGCCCCTGACCCTAACGGCCCCTCCAGCTTTGTGCCACCTGCCAATCTTACTCCTGCGTTTGTCTACATCTCTGCCTACATCTTTGTTTACTTAGTTGCCTCTCCCACTATCCCTCCCACTCCCACTGAGGCAGCTAGGGGTCAGAGAGGTAGCCCAGAGCGCTGGCCTCAAGTCAAAATTCAGCCTCAGAAACTTCCTAGCTGTGTGACCCTGGACAAGGCTCTTCACCGCCGTCTGCCTCAGTTTGCTCAACCGTAAAATGGGTTGTTGTGAGGATCAAAGAAAACAAGGTCATATTTGTCCAGCACTTAGCAGGTACCCCCAACCCTGACCCCCCACTAGCAAATGAAAGAACCAATTCCTCAATACGCAGCTGCACGGCCCACAGTGGCCACATCCACAGATGTCTGTCTCTTCACCTTTTAATCTCACCACCTCTGTCGGGAGGGGAGGGGCCTGTCTCACCCTCATCCTCTTGTTCGTCCTCACGGTGGATGCTTGAATCCATGAGGGTTCAAACGGCCTTGTACGCTGTGTTTCTCTATGGTTCTGCTGTTGCCGTACGGCTGGTCCACTTGGTTCTCAGTTCACTCTGCAGGAGTTTGATACAGGCCTTCGTAGCATCTCTTGGCACTGTCCCCTTCACATCCTGCTGCCTTCATGTACCGCGACTTGCTGAACCACTCCCCAAGAGGATGACGCAGACAACCCCAAAAAGAGGGCCTTTGGCTCTCCCTGATTTCTCTGGGGTACAGGCCTGGCACTGTACCACTGGGTCCCTAACTGAGGGAAGAGCCCTCAAGTGCTTTCACTCCCAGTTCTCAGCCGGACCCTCCGGGATCCGTCACTTTCCTTTTCTGCCGCCCTTCCCAGTGTGACAGGTGAGAAGGGCAACCCCCACCCTGCTCTGATGTGCTTCTCTCTAAGCAATAATGGTTTAGAGCATTTTTTCAGGTAATTGTTGACAACTTGGATGTCTTCCTTTGACCAATTACGTATCAGGAAATGACTCATAATCTTACAGATATGAGCCAGGGATTTCTGTCTCTGGGACATGAGAAGAGCCTTTCAGTTCAGGTCTTTTCATCACAAATATCTGAAAGTATTCTTTTTCATTAAAGTCCCATTTTTTCTGCTGAAAGATAATGCTGAGTTTTGCTGGGTAGGTGATTCTTGGTTGTAATCCCATTTCCTTTGCCCTTTGGAATATCCTATTCCATGCCCTCCAGTCCTTTAATGTAGAAGCTGCTAGATCTTGTGCTATCCTGACTGGGGCTCCACAGTACTTGAATTCTTTCTTTTTGGCAGCTTGCAATATTTTCTCTTTGACCTGAGAGCTCTGGAATTTGGCTATAATATTCCTAGGAGTTTTCCTTTTGGGATCTCTTTCTGGAGGTGATTGGTGGATTCTTTAAATTTCTATTTTAGCTGCTTCTTCTAGAATTTCAGGGCAATTTTCCCTGAGAATATCTTGGAAGATGATGTCTAAGCTCTTTCCTTGATCATGGTTTTCAGGTAGACCAATAATTTTCAAATGATCTCTCCTGGACCTATTTTCCAGGTCAGCAGTTTTTCCCAGAAGATATTTCACGTTGCCCTCTATTTTTTTATTCATTTGGATTTGCTTTATTGTGTCTTGGTTTCTCATAAAGTCACTGGCTTCCATTTGTTCAATCCTAATTCTGAGGCAATTATTTTCATCCGAGAGCTTTTCCATTTGGCTTTTCAAGCTGTTGACTTTTTTCTCATGTCTTTCCTGCATCACCCTCATTTCTCTTTCCATTTTTCCTCTACCTCTCTAACTTTATTTTCAAAGTCCTTTTTGAGTGCCTCTATGGCCTGAGACCGATTCATATTTTTCTTGGAAGCTTTAGATATAGGGGCCCTGATGTTGACATCTTCCTCTGAGATCTTTCTTGTTACTGAAGAAACTTTCTATGGTCCTCACGTTTCTCTGTCTGCTCATCTTGCCTTTCTTTTACTAGACTTTTAGCTCCTTAAAATGGGGCACTGTTTCCAGGCTGCAGTGTCCCAAGCTTCAGAAGTCCCAGGTGGTATGATTTAAGGAGGATCAGGTTCTTCCCTCGCCCGGCCTGTTCCCTGGTCCTTAGATGACCCCAGACCAACTTGCTAATCAACCAGCTTTGTGTGTTGTGGTTGTCAGCTCTGAGGAGCCTGTGCCCCTCCCCTACCTGGGCCACTGATACTCGAGCCTACCTCCTGGTTCTCAGCAGGGGTGTCAAATCCAAGTTCTGCCTCAGCACCAGCATAGAGCCCTGTAGTCTCCCCCCTGCCCAGGGCTCAGCCCTCTCACCAGACTGTGAGCTTAGTTCCAGATGACACTGGTGCTTCAGCTGATTCAGAGGCTCTGGGGGTCTCCTTCTCTGGTAAGGGCTTCCTGGGACTGGATCTGTGTCAGGGTGACTGTGGGGTTGGGCTTCACTCCTGTCTCAGTACAGCAGCTCCCTCCTTCTGACCTTCCAAGCCGTTCTTGGTTAGAAGACTGAGAAGAGCCTTTCTACAAAGGTCATCTGCAGATCTGCCAGTCCCCGGGCATGCCACTGGAGACCTCCTGCCATGCCACTCATTCTGAATCAATCTGATCGGTCTCATCTAGTCACCGCTGTCCGCTCCACATCCAAAGCTTGGCTAAAATCTCGATGGCGAATCCCGCACTGCTTCCTCCGTAAGGACGGCACTCTGTCTCTCTAGATCTTGTGTTCCTCCCTTTTAAGGCAGCCCTATTCCCACCAGCTCCAGCCCCCTCCCCATTCATGTCTTAGGGTTCTTCCTGAGTCATTCAATTCCTTTTATTCTTCCACTCAGCTCAGCAGTGAAGAACACACCCTTCCTCTTCTCCCCTTTAATTTGCTTTGTTAGTTTATTTCATTTTCTGCACCTTTTTTCTAGAGAAAGGTTCCTTTCCTTCACCTTCCTCATGATTTCACTTCCCTTTCTATTCTAGAGTTCTGTTCTTTCATTCATGGCCCTGAAGCTGATTCAGTCCTTCTTTACCCTGTCTCATCCCTTGGAGATCCTGCCCTTAGCCTCTTTTCTGAGGTGCCTCACTCTGAGAAAGACCAACTCCTACAGGTGATAAAGAGAACAGAAATATGGACACAAGAGGAATTTCCCAACGTCCCTGACTGCAGTTCATTACTACCCTCTCCCTCCTCAAAGATATTTTTTCCCAGTTGCCATGAAATCTCCTTGGGGTTCATGCCCTCTCACTCTTCTAGGTGTAGGCTGCCCCCCTGGACTTCTGACTCCCTTTCTCCTAAGCAAGATGATATAAGCACCAAATCTCTAAAGATTACACCCATTGTAAGGTCCCCATCTCAATTTATAGAATATCTTTATTTCCCCAAAGAATGATTCTTTAGTGGGAGCCTCTCCAAATAATAAAATGATGTTTCCCCCCATCACCTCCCCCCCTTGTTTCAATCCCTCTTTTTGTCTCCTGGGCAAAGCTTCCCTTTACCTTTCCTTCATTGTGAACTTTTGACTTGATTAGAGTACAGAACGTTCCCCTCTACCTTCTTCCTCCCTTCTCCCTTTTTCTGCATCCTCCCATTTTGCAGTTTATTCTCACAAACACACTGATTCACCTGCAAGCATAAGTCCATTATGCTGTTTCAAGTTTATTCCTCCACCATCACTTCTCCTCTTTGACCTCTTTCCTCTCTCATCTCAATGTATACTTTTAGAAAGAAAGATTTTAATGGTCGGTTAGCTTCAGAAGTGTTTCTCCCTTTTTAGCCTCTTCACCCCTTTTTTCCTAGGATACTTTATTTTGCTACCTGTGCCTTTCTTGGATGCTGTATTCATTTACCTTTCTTGTAAAATTTCTATTGTCTGGGGTGTTTGCCCAGCAAATGATCTGCTCAGATCAGATTTTCTTTGTAGGTTTGCTTCAAAGGCCTCTTTTTTATTAGGTGTCCATCCTTTTTTTTATTAAATTAGGCTCCGGTTTACAGGGTGTGTCCCCTTGGGTTGCATGCATTCCTTGTTCTTCAGGAAACATTATTCCATTCTCTCCTGCAGTTTGCTGTGGGTGCAGAATACTTTTGTGTCATCATCTACTAAATTAGTAATCCTATCACCAAAGGAAATAAGGTTAGTTTGACACGGTCTGGCTGAGGTCATGAGTTGGCACTGTGTAAATGACTGCTTCCCTTTCTAGATATTTAGCAACTATCTCTTTAATGATCCATTCTAGAAATTTTGAAGGAACTGAAGTCAAGTTAGCAAGCCTGCAGTTATCAGATTGCATTTTTTCCCTTTTGGGGACACTTTTGTTTGCCCTTTTCTAATTTCATGGTACCTCTCATCTTCCATTTCCCCTCAAATGGTGGCTCAGCCATCTACCCCTTCTTCCTATACCCCAGGATGGAGTTCACCTGGACCAGGTGATTTGAATTTATCCAGGGGCCCTAGGTGCTCTCTTACTATCTCCTTACCTACCTTTCATATCATTTCCTTGCTAATAATTTTTTGTAAAGGTCTTACTCCTTTCATCATTTACTTTGAGCTTTTAGACCCTGTGTCCCTAAAAGAGAGTGAATTTTCCCCCTAGTTCTATAAAGTATCTCCTTGAGAGATGAAAGCACTCAATCTGAAAAAATCATCATGTTATTACACTGGCATAGCCCAGCCATGAGCACTGAACATCCTCCCAATTATTTTAGTCTTCTTTGCAGCTTGGGGCAAGTATGGGACATTGTCTGTTCCCTATGGTCTCCAATTCTTTTCCTAGGCTACAGAACGTGATGGAATTCAGAGATCCAGTCCAACCCCTTCATTTTACAGACGAGCAAATGGACCCAGAGAAGAAGAGCATATAAGTGAGAGAATCATTGACTTAGAGCCATGGACCAAACAGGCTAGTTAGTCCAAACCCCTCATTCTACAGTAACTGAGGCCTAGGGACCTTAAGTGACTTGTCCAAGGTGACACAGGCAGGAAGCAGAGTCAGGATTTGAACCTAGGTTCTGACTTTAAGTCTAGTGTTCCTTCAAATTAACCCTATTACTTGAGTGACTTCCATGCCCAATTTAAAATGCTGGTTTCAGTATATAAAATGTTAGGCCTTAGAACCAATGTAACATGGAGTGCCCTTTTAAATGATCAAACAAAATGTTTTCTGCTCTCATTCTCCAAAGCTGATGGGTATGATTCTCTCCTCCCAGACTTCTAGAACATCTATGGGAGGCAGCTGTGCATCTCCAGATGAGCTCCTCCCAGGAGGAGAAAACGACTGGATGCTGGGGGTGGCATCAGCAAGGGGCCTCAGTTTCCCAGTGAGGAGGGCCCAGCATCGCAAAAGACAAAAGGTGAGAGAGAAGGAAAACAGCTTCAGGTCTCTGGGGAGTCACCCACGGCGAACCGCCGCTCTGATGGGAAATCCTGTTCGAGAGGCCGAGCCTCCAAGAGCACCCAAGAAAGGCCCAGAAGCAAGGAAGGGGCTGGAAAGAAAAGACCTTGTGAAAGGTGCCTTTGAGGTTAATGTTGCACTCATCCAATCCAGAACAAGGACGATACGTAATGTGAGAGCACAAGAAAAGGAAGAGCAACAGAACATCCCAAGCAAACACAAGGCATCTAAGGGACTGAGGGTCTGGAGAAAAGGCAAGCGGGAAGATGAGGCAGAGCCGAGAAGGCGGAACAAAGGCAGCGAGTGCTACGCCGAGTTCTCTCACGCTGCCCTGCAAACAACTTTGAAACAAGGCCTCCGACCAAATTCTGGAGTGACAGAACCCAGAAGGATGGGGACACGATTTTTAACCCAAGACAATTTAGAGGGTCAGTGGGAAGGACTGGTCTCACTGGGGTGAGAGGGGAGCCCAGCCCAGTGCAGGCAGTGTCCCAGCGAGCCAGCAGCAGGCCTCGGGGCTGACTGGAGATGACAGGGGACCTTGGCTGACACCGGGAGCAGGACTGTTTGCTTGCCCATATGTGGTCCCGGGTCACAGTCACAGGGCAAGGAGGAGCCCAAGCTTTATCATCTGACCAGCCTATGCACTCTTAGGACTCCCAGGGCTCATCTCCTTTGCCTTTGTGCCCTGAGGACAACTGGGCTTTCCCGTCTACTTTGCCACTCAGCCTTCCCTCACATGTTGTCTCTCCCAACTGACAAAGGAGCTCTGGGAAAGAGCATGATGGCCCCTATCACCCCTGCTTTTGGAGGAGGCTCAGAATTCCTGAGCTGACTGGGCACCCACACTAATTCTGGCATCGCTACGGTGGGCACCTAGAAGGGGGGAAGGAGAAGAGAGGGGCTTCCGGATGCCAGAGGAACTTGGACAAAGAGGCCCAGCCCAAGCTTTTGTGCTGATCAGGCAGGTCTAAGTATCTATTGTGTGCTCACTATATGCTGGGCACTGGGAAAGGAAGGAGAGGGAAGGAAGAAAGGAAAGAGGAGAAGGAAGGAGAAGGAAGGAAGCTGTGGCTCATCCATCTTCACTCCCAGGGCTTATCTGGGCCTTGCATCTGAGTGCAGATTCAATGCTTCTCCATCCATTCATTTCAATCATTAATTAAAGAAGCCAGAATCTCAACCCTGTCACCAGGCATTCCGCCATTCAGGTGAATGAGTGTTGCCAGGAGCCTGGGCTCCTTACTCGTGGTTATGCCAGAACAAGTCCTGCCCAAGGTATTGCAGCATAGGAGACCAAAGGTTTTCCTGAACAAATCAATTTGGTGAGCAGCCGAGGCGACCCAGACCCTTCTCTGATGTTACCTGAGTAGCTTTGTCTTTCATGCACGACGGGTAGTGGACGTGGGGGTCCCGTGGCCACTGCCCTGTGAGGTAAGGTCCTGTTATGGTATCCAAAGAAGAGGTTCGTCTTATCGAATTGGAAGTTTTTGCTTGTTGAGATTTTGGCTTGTCCACTGCAAAAACAAACGAAAGAAATAAACGTGGCTGTTTATGAGTACGTGGCCTTTTTCACATTCAACTATAAAAGATATAATGGTTACACAGTATGTATGTGCTTGTGAATTGGGGGGTGGGGACAGAGCAGAACAGCCAGAGTCAGGAAGACCATCTCTGATGTGCCGTCAGGGTGACTGTCACCTCTCGGTGCCCTGGGAAATTAAGGAGAATGCAGATCTGAGGACATGGAAGGAGTCCTACGCTCAGCAGTCCCCACACCAGCGAAATCCCAGGTCCAGACCAAAAAGTATCCATGTGAAGAATAACTTTTAAGAACTTTGGGGGTCATCTAGTTTGACCTGCCCGTTCTGTACAGGAGGACACTGAGGCACAGCCAGGTTCAAGGCAAAGAGAGCTTTAAAGATCATCTGGCCAAACGCCCTCATTTTACGGGTTAAGTGATGTTCCCAAGGTCACATAAGGACTTGAGTCCACAAGACCTCACTTCAAGCTACCACTCCCCGCCCCCCCCCCCAGATCTTTTCAGGACAAGGCAAGTCGGGCAGAACGAGGCTGATACAGAGGGTCCCTGACTCTTATCCAGCGTGCCTTTTATTCCATCATATTGCTCAAGTCAACAAACAATTAAGTGTGAGGTGTCAGGCATTGGGCTCAGCACTATGGATACAAACAAGAAAGGCCTTCTCTGCCCTCGAGAAGTTTACATTCGAGGTGGGAAAGACAACAGACAAAAAAGAAGCTGGGAGGGGTAGAGGAGCTACACCAGGGACACCTGAGGATCCCATGGTCCCTGGAGTCCAAACCAAGCAGAGCTGCAGAGGGAAAGTCATCACATGAAGAGCTGTCCAGGGTCACAGTCATCCATGACTGTCACTTACTATGCTCAGGTAGAGTCATGTGCAGTGCCCACATCATCCTCACAGACCTTTAAGGTACTAACATACAAACTAGAATCCTGGGCCTCAGGGACCTGTGTTATAACTGATATTTCTGAAGCTACTACACTCAGCTTCAGAGGGTCTGAGGTTACAAATATAGAAATACTCAGGATTATGAACCTAAGGATCCACAGGGATCAGAAAATGCCAAGTCGGGGCAGCTCGATGGCGCAGTGGATAGAGCACCGGCCCTGGATTCAGGAGGACCTGAGTTCAAATCCGACCTCAGACACTTAACACTTACTAGCTGTGTGACCCTGGGCAAGTCACTTAACCCCCATTGCCTCACCAAAAAAAAACAAAAACAAAACAAAACAAAAAAAAATGCCAAGTCAAGTCTGCGGACACTGATGCAACCCACACCAACCCCACATTCCATCGCACATGTTTTCAGGACAGCCATGTCCGTGACGAAAGTCATAGGAAAAAAAAGAAACAAAGGGAACCACCTCATGAGGAGTCCAGTTCTGGAGGATGATCATCACACCAAAAAGCATCTGAAAGAATGGAAATGTCACTGATCAGATGAGGAAGAGGGAGGAAAAAAAGGAAGTTGGAAAGGAGAAGCTAACTGTGGTCATCTCTGAGAAGCAGAGGGAGCAGAGTCTGCAGTGCAAGGACCAGAGAAAGGCTTTGGAAAGAGCACGCTTCCCTAAGAGTCGAGAAGAAAAGCCACTCAAAGAAGCCAACCTCTAAGAGGCTGAAAATCAAAGAGTCACAGGGCCTTAGCCTATCTCAAATTAACTCAAGGGACCCCAAGAAATTCTCAGTGACTCTGGTTTTAAAAACAGAATGTACCCTAGATGTCTTAGCCTGCAGTGGAATTTCCATAGAAAAAGATCAGTCTGAATTCCGTTTTAGGCACAACTAATTCCTCAATGGCCTTTCCTCCTACAAAATGTGGTGTGGGCCAAGAGACCAGGATTCCTCACTGGCTTTGAGGCTTGACTCCAAGGGAGTCCTATCACTCCGCTGCAGATGAAGGGGAACTGGCCTACAAGACAGCTACAGCCTCTTTGAAGAGCAAGACTGAATCTGTGAAGCAGTGACCGCAGCAGGGAAGTTGTTCCTTCTCCTCACCCGTGGGCATCCCTGAACAGTGGACTGCCAAGGTAAGTGAACTTATCCACAGTATTCAAAATTTCTCCATTTCTTATAACCGATGGTTCCATGGATGGATGATGTGGTGCTCCCTGGTAGAGAATTTCTGTTTTCTTGGTCTTCATTGTCAGACCAAAATGAGCACAAGCAGCAGAAAATCAATGCACACTTTACTGTATCTCAGCCTCAGAGGTTGTGTTGAGGGCATGGCACCCACAGTTCCTCTGCTTTAGTTTGGGTTTTAGTCTTTCTAAGTTAAACAGTGTACCATCTGTGCGGTAGTTGACCCCGATCAGAACAAAAGGGGAAAATGCCAGAAAGAATAAACAAGAACAATAACAAAAAACAACAAAAGTGAAAATAGTATGTGTCTGTCTGTGCTCAGACTCCAGTCCTTTTTCTGAATGCAGAGGGCATTTTCCACCTTCAGTCTTGTGGTACTGTGTTGCTGAGAAGAGCTAAGTCTATCACAGTTGATCATCCCACAGTGTTGTTGATACTGTGCGCAATGTTCTCTTGGTTCTGCTCATTTCACTCAGCATCAATTCATGTTAAGTCTTTCCAGGTTTTTCTGAAATCCATCTGCTCATCATTTCTTACAGCACAATAGTATTCCATTACATTCATATACCACAACTTGTTTAGCCATTCCCCAATGGATGGGCATTCCCTCAACTGCTACTGCTGTTTCTGACTCCATTCCTCCCTAGGACTCCCTGCCATGTCTGAAAGTCCATGCCTGCTCTGGCATTGATAATGAGGGTCTCCAGGTAGTGACAGAATTCTCCTTTGACCTCATCAGAGTGCATCATGGTGGGAGCACAGGCACTGTTATGGTGGCGTGACACTTTCCCACGTGTGGCAATCACATTGTCAGGAGTCTGTCATTCACTCCTCATGGTAGGCACATGAGACTGCTTTTTAGATTGGTTTGATTGTGAAACTGAGGCCAGATTCATGACCCTCCCATGACCTTCACTGCAGCCCCTCTAGAAAAACGTGTATCCAGCTCTGACTTCAGCGAGCTGGCCTTCATTTGCCAGCCTGATGTCACTCAGGGCTGCTATCTGGACATGATACCCACCGAGTTCTCTCCCAACGAGACCTGTTCATCTTTTTGTGTGTTGTCCGTAAATGTGCACACACTCCATGTACCGACAGCCAATGGACTCATCTTCACAAAAGTTTCTGTACTTTTTTTTGTCTTTCAACTGCAGGGTGGGATCTCCAGCTGGTGTGGTAAGCAGGCCAGGGGTGGGTGAAGCAGACAATTTTAGGGCACTTTCTCTAGTCCCTTGCTCACACCTGGAGGTGAATAGTGCAGTGCTTAAAAGGCTGCTCAGACACCCAGGAAGCTGTCGAATGCCACGGCTGCTCCCAGTGAGATCACCCTGTGGCCGGGGGCCACCTGTGTACAGGGCTGTGACCACGGCTCCCAGCATATCCAGCCCTGTTGCTTCGTCCCTTGCTGTAGCCACGGGACTTTGAGGTGGGTAAAAATGTCATACAGCCTATCCTTGGAGACCTGCTCTGAGAGTAAAGGGAAGGGTAAGAGAATAAGCACTTATTTAGTGCCTTCTTTGTGCCAGACCCATGACAAGTATTATCTCACACAATCCTCACAACCACCTTCAAAGGAAGGTGCCGTTGAGGAAACTGAGGCAAACAGGTTAAGTGACTTGCCCAGGGTAAGAGACTGCATTTGAAGTCAGGTCTTCTGACTCCAGCGTTCTTCCACTGAGCCCCCAGCTGCCTTGGAATCAAGCCTGAGTTTGTTTCTTGGCAATTCCCACCCAGTTGCAAAGGCCCCTAAAGCCATTCATTCCACGGAGACAGGAAAGAAGTGGCACAGCTGGCACCTGAACCCAGCTGGGCCTGCTCTCCTGCCTAGGGCATTGTGCCCTCCTGCTTTAGAGGACTCTTGGCTCTGCCAGCTACCCAGCTACCATGCTCTCTGCTGCTCTGGGCCTTCAGCCTGCCACCCCTCTGGCTGCCACCTCGGGGTTCCAGGGCACCACGGACCGCATCAACCAGAGATCTTGGACTTGAACCCCCTGGTCTTTACAGGCACGCTGCCGACTGCAGCCCAACATCGCCATGAAAAGTCACGGTGCCTCGCTCACAATCCAACTTATCATGAAATCAAATATCGCTTGTTCCACCCAACAAGCATTTTTCTCCTTCAACCTTGTGCCCGATCAATGAGCCAATGGACACTGCCCACATCTACCTGTCCTGTCTGTTGAGCCTGTTGCCTCTGGAAGCGGGTGGGCAGAGCTCTACATCACAGTCTTCTCGAATTGTTGATAACGGGTCCTTCACAGCCAGAGATGGCTAAGTCCCATGGTGGCTAAATAAGAGGGCAGGCCTCAGAGTCATAAAGACCTGAGTTTGAATCCTGCCTCAGGCACATACTGGCTGCCTGAACCTCTGCCTGACACTTGGGCACCACAATGATGCCCTCTGCCCAGGACAGCTGTGAGCACTTTGCAAGTCTGCAGGTGCCTAATGAAGGCATTTTTGCAGCGTTGCTGTCACTGTAGAGATGGCTCTCCTGGTCCAGCTTCCTTCGCACAAGCCCCCCAGGGTCTCTGCAATGTGTTCTTCATCACTCCACTCCTTGCTGATGCTATTACGGGTTCAGCCATCCTCTCTACGGGCACTTCCTTGGTCTCCAGTCTTTGCCATGACAAAAAGATGTTACAGAACACTGTGTCCCTGCGCATCTTTCTCCCTTCCTCTGGTTCTCTGGGACCTCGTGGAGGTCTACGTTTGCTCTCCAGACTGGCCGCATCTAGCCTCTGCCATCTTCCTTTTGGTCAGTTCTGCTGATCTCATTGGTATGGGACGTGCCCTCCAAGTCGTCTTCATTTTAACATCTCTGTTAGGGATCTGGGGCATGTTTTTTCTCATAGTTTGAATTTTCCCTTGAGAATTGCCTGTTCATATCCTTTTAAATGCTTATTAATGAAAGAATGACTTTTATTCTTACATTTTAATCAGTTCCTTCTATATCTTGAAAATGAAATCTTTATCAGAGAAGCTTGCTGCAAAGATTCCCCCACACACAATTATTTGTTTCCCTTCTAATCTGAGCTATAAGGTGTTTTTTTTAATTTTAAGAAATTGAAATTGTGCATTTTATCTTCTGTGATCACCTCTCTTGCTTGATCGTGGACTCTTATCCTATTCATAAATTTGGCAGATGACTTCTTACTTGCTCCTAGAATTTGCTTATGACATGATGTTTGGTACCCATTTGGAATTTATCTTGGCATATGGTATAAGGTGCTAGTCTAAATCTAATTTCCATCAGATTCGTTTCCAGTTTTCCTGGAAGTTTTTGCCAAATAACAAGCAAACTGTTACTTCAGGAGCTGGTGTCTTTGACATTAAGTTACTTTGTTTGCTTCTGCATGTCATGTAGATAATGTTCTACTGATCTGCTTATTTTTTTAAAGAAGTGTAAAATAATTTTCATTACTGTTTTATATTATAATCTGAGATCTGGTCCTACTAAGCCCCCTTTCTTCCTGCTACTCTTTCATTATTTTCCTTGAGATTCTTGACCTTTTGCTAGATGAATTTCATTTTTTTTTTTTTACTACCACTATAAAGTCGTTTTTTGGTATGTCACTGAATACATAAATTAGGTGGGACTGCCATTTTTTATATTGGCTCATCCTAAGTACAAATAATTAATATTTCTATAATTACTTAGATCTGTATTTCTGTAAACAATATTTTACAGTTGTATTCATATAATTCCTTGGTATCATGATAGATACATTCTAAGGTTATTTTAAATGGAATTTCTCTTTCAACGTCTTCCATTGGGTTTTGTTGGCAAAATGAAGTGTTAAATACTCATGTGGATTTACTTTATATGCTGCCATTTTGCTGAAGTTATTATTACAATTAAATTTTAGTTGAATCAGGGTAGTATAAATAATCCATAATATCATTTGCAAAAAAATAGTAATTTTGTTTCCTCTTTGCCTTTTATTCCCTCAAATTTATTTTTCCCAACTTATTGCTGAAGCTAGCATTTCTGGTACTACTACATGAAATGGTTGTGGTAACAATAGGCATCATTGTTTTACCCTTGATCTTATTAGAAAGACTTCTAGCTTATTCTCATTACATAGACAAAAACTTTTCACCACATTAAGGAAAGGTCTATTTACTCCAATGTTTTCTGATGTATTATGTGTGTCTATAGATTTTTTTTAAACAGAAACAGCTATTATATTTGTTTTAAAAGTCTACCCCTATGAGATAATCATATTTTTATTGTTGTTGTCTTTGTTATGATTAATTATGCTTATAGTTTTCCTAAGACCGAACCAATGTGGAATTCCTGGTACAAGCCCAATTTGGCCATAGGGCATAATCTTTTTTTATGTCATTGGAGCTTCTTTATTAATATGTGATTTAAAACTTTTTCATCAATGGTCACTGGGGTATTGGTCAAGTTTTCTTTCTCTGTTTTTACCCTCCCTGGTTTAGGTATGAAGATAATATTTGTATCATAGAAGGAAACTGGTGGGATCCTTTTTTATATTTTTGCAAACAATTTTTATAATATTGGAATTAACTTTTGAAAGTTTGATAGAATTCACTTGTAAAGCTGTTAGGTGCCAAGTAGTTTTCTTTGGGAGTTCATTTATGGATTGATCAATTTCTTTTTTGGAGATTGGGTTATTTAAGTTTTCTATTTCTTGTTCTGTTAATCTCAACATTTGGGGGTAATTTCATTCCATTTAAATTATTGAGGGGGCAGCTAGGTGGCGCAGTGGATAAAACACTAGCCCTGGATTCAGGAGGAATTGAGTTCCAATCCGGCCTCAGACACTTGACATTTATTAGCTGTGTGACCCTGGGCAAGTCACTGAACCCTCACTGCCCTGCCCCAAAAAACAAAAACAAACAAAAATCACCACTGGGAAAGGCTGTTCCGTCCCTTCCTAAGCCCCCATTTAAATTATCGATTTTATCGGCATATGACAAAGAGACACTTGAGAATCACCTCCCTCCCTTCATTTAGTTTCTTCCCATACTTCTACAGCCGGGGGTACGATAGAAATTGTTTGCTGCCCAACTTTGTTTCTTCAGTTTGTGGTACTTCTCCTCTGCCTCCTCGTCCCCAATTAGACATTAGAGCAATTTAATACAGCAATGAAAAATGAATATGGCTATGCATTATTTATATCTTCAGCACAACAAATTGTTTCATGATTATGGTTGTGATTAGAGGTTATATTTAGTTAAGAACTAAGCGATCAAAATATCTAATTATTATGAAATTGCCTATTTCAAGCGAGTCAAAAGGGAAAATATTAGGTGCTCATATTAGTCTAGAAGTATCCTCAGTCGATGGCTTAACACAGAATGGAAATAGAAAGAAGAGTGAACTAATCTCCAATAAAGGAAGGGCACACACAGATCAGTTAAAATAGACCTTCCTCAAACAGTTGTATCTTGGAAATAGCTTCACGAGGAAAACACAAGACTCTTCCTATGTTAACAGCTCAGGTAGTGGCTGCAGAAATCTAAAATCTCAGAACCTGGATGTCATCCGATATCTCCTGGGTGCCTACTGTTAACCAACATTACTAGGCATGTATTGAGAAACTTCAGTGTGCCAGGATGCACTGTATTAGGCACAAAGGGTACAAATGCTAACAAGGAAACAGCCCTCACTGCCTGGGTCCTTACATTCTCTGGGAGGACACAGCTCGCGGTGTAACTGATAGACAAAATAAATGCGTGGCAGGTAGGAAGGAAGGAAATGAGCAGTCACAGCAGGGTGGAAAGTCAGGAATGATGCTTAAGCAGTCATTTGAAGGAAGAGGGCTCTGAGGCAAGAGGGAAGAGGGAGGGCAGTGCTGTCCCCTCACTTGATATAAGACACTATGAAAAAAAGTGAAGTTCAAGGACTGAATCCCAAGGAGCTTCTGACCCACCCTGAGGAGGCAGGTCTGGGCTCCCAGATTTAAAAGTAAAAAGGCAGCCAGCCTATTAGGGCTCTCTCTGCTGAAGGTGGGTCAGGATCCCCAACAGCTGAGTCCATGGCCAGCCAGCAGGCTTACTCACCCACTGGACTCATGCTTACCTCAACCAAAAGGGAGCCTGCAGGGCAGACGGGCACCTAGAACTTCCAGCCAACCAGCCCTGGCAAGAGTGGAAGTTTCCTCCTCGTGATGCCTGAACTCTTCAGAGAAAAGCACCTCTGTAAAGCCCATAAATATGACCAGATGGAAACAATAATGGTCCTATCTGTTGAAGAGAGGGGAGCCCCAGCTGAAATCCCCTGGTCAGCCACACAGTGGTGTCCCCAAGGTCAACCTGGTCAAGCTGCCTCCTCCTATTCCATTCAGTGGAGTCTTCCCAGAGCCCAGAAGCCGCTGAGGGCAGCCGGCTAACCCCCGCTTTGAAGGAGTAGTGAAGCAGCTCTTTGCCTAACAAGCCAAGGGGAAGTGGGGGTGCTGAACATACTGCATGCTGGGCCCGTGCTCAGTGGGAAACATTTCACTGGAATTTCTGTGACTGTGTCCACTAACAATTGACCTTCCAGGGCACACTCCTGCAGACGCTGTTGTAGTTTTCAGCAGTGACTAACTCTTCATGGGCTCTTTTGGGGTTTTCTTGGCAGAGAAACTGGGGTGGCCAACCATCTCCTTCTCCATCTCATTTTACGGATGACGAAACTGAGGCAGACAGGGTGCAGTGACTCGCCCAGGGTCACACAGCTATTACGTGTCTGAGGCCACATTTGAACTCAGGTCTTCCAGACATCAGGCCAGACATTCTACCCACTGCACCACCTAGTGCCCATTGCACTAATTAACATGCTTGAAAAGCTGAAATCTGAATCAGTGAATTCTATGTAAGTGAGAGTTCAGGTCATTAGTCTTTTTCACCCATGTCACTGCATCCCCTTGGCCTGTCACTATTTAGAAATACTGGATTCTAAGATGAGATTTTCCCAATCTTTGCTTCATAAAGAGCATTTTTTTCCAAGAGTTAAAAAAATGTTATTTATTATCTCCTGTGATCCCTCCCTCCCTCCTTCCCTTCCTCCCTACCTCCTTCCTCCCTCTCTCCCCCCTCCCTTTCTGTCCCCTCCCCTCACCCTCCCACAAGCTCTATGGCCAGGTCTATCTGGCCTTACTGCCTCTCTTCCTCACAGCCAACACTCCCTCATCCCCCATTCTTGGGCCTTTGCCCTCGCTGTCCCTCACTCGTCAAAGGCCCTTCCCCCTCGCCTCTCCCTTTCAGATGCCAAGTTCGAGCACTAGAGAATGCACAAGGCCTTTCCTCGCCTGCTAAAGAGGGCTCCGCTCTCTTGCCTTCTGCCCCCCAGGCTCGCGTCACCCTTTAGAATCGAAGCTCAGTAAGGCAGGGAGGATTTTGCTTTTGACTTTGCTGGGCCTGGCACTTAAGGGACCTGTTCATCCGTGAGCCCTGGATGTCAAAGGCTTGTCCCCAGACTGGAGCTTCTGAAGGGGAGCCCCGTCCTCACGCACAGCACACAGGCCTTCACATCACAGCCCCCACATCCCCCCAACCCCAAGCAAGCAGCATGACTTGCATTTTCCCCATTTTCCACTGGAAGCTGCAAAAACAGTGAGGAAGGAGAGGAAGTCAATTCAATTAAACAGGTCAGTCAAGAAACACTGATTAAGTGCCTACTATGTACCAGGGAAGGCCCCGGGGACACAACAAGAGGCAAAAGACCCTTCCTACCCTCAGGGAGGACAGACAAAGACAGCTACAGCACAGGATAAATAGGAGACAAGAAACAGAGGGAAGGCGAGGGAAGTAAGAGGGCTGGGAAGGCTTCTTCTGAAAGGATTCCAGAGAGAAGGGCCTTGGCACCATATTGGAGCTGGGGAGTAACGCAGAATGAGGAGTCCAAGAAGACTCCTAAACTGGGAGCCTGACGGGCCTCAAAGGTAATTGGGAAGGTTGGAAAGGAGAAGGGCTGGGGGGGGAGGTGGAAATGATGTTTTGGACATTTTGAATTTCAGATGTCTACTGGGCATCTGGTTCAAGAGGGCGCAGTGGATAGAGCACCGGCCCTGGATTCAGGAGGACCTGAGTTCAAATCTGACCTCAGACACGTAACATTTACTAGCTGTGTGACCCTGGGCAAGTCACTTAACCCTCACTGCCCCTCCCCCCAAAAAAGCTGTCCAAAAGGTGGTTAGAGATGCAAGATGAGGTCACCTGAGAGGTGATAATCGCCAGCATAGTGAAGGTAATGAGATCCACGGGAACCGAGGAATCACCGGGTGAAGTAAGTCATATGAAAGGGCAAGAAAGGAGGGCCCGAAGGGACATGTACACCTGCAGTTGGAGGACAGGGTCTAGGGGAAGCTCCAGCCAAGGGGACACGGGGGCAGGGAGCAGAGAGCGATCAACAAAGTCCGAGGCTGCACCGAGGAGATGGCGGGGACCCTGAAGAGAGCAGTTTCTGGGCTGGAAGCCACGTGGGAAGGGGTTGAGAAGAGAGGGGGAGGAGAGAAGGCGCAGGCCTGACTACAGAGGGTCTCTCTGCAGAGTTTAGCTGCAAAGGCCAGAACAGGAGGACCGTGGGCAGGAGAAGATGGAGGGAGAGCTCTCATCAGAATGGGGAGACCTCGGCATGTTTGCAGGCAGCGGGGAGGAGCCAGCAGAGAGACCGAGGGAAAACAAGTGACGGGGTGCTCATGGGGGACAAGCTGTTGGAGAAGACAGGATGCAGCGGTGTTCTTGCTGCAGGTAGAGGAGTGGAGACGGGCAAGTCAGCAGGACTGCCAACAGCAGCAAGGACCAAACTGGGGTGGTCACATAAATCCATGGTGGCCCCAGGCGGAATGGTGGTGTGATGTTCTCCACCTTCTCTCAGCAGCATGGTGGCAGTGATCCAAGGCTGAGGCGCGGCTGGAAATAACTGACAACAGGATGGCGAGAGGAGGACAGCGTGGGCGCTGAACTGGCACACCAAGAAGTCGAGATGGGGAAAAGAGGAGGGAGAGTCTAATGCAGGAGAGATGGCCTGGGAGGAAATTCAGGGGTCACAGTGTGGACAAAGAATAAAGTTCTCTAAAGGAGGGCAGAGGCAGAGGTGGAAAGGAAATTAGTGATGGTGACATAAGGGGATTCTGGAATGCTGAACATGGCTATGGGGATGCAATAATCAAGGGTAGGGCCATCTCTGGGTGCAGAGGAGGAGCTCATGGAGAGTCGGCCGGGTGGAGGATTCAGTGGTCAGAGAGTCTGAGAAAGATGCTGTCTGAAGCTGAGAAGGAGAGAAAAAGGGTGATCCAGGTCTGGACTCACGAAGGAAGGAAAGGGAGTGACAGCAGCAATGAGACTCTGAGGGAGTGGTAGAGATGCCCTGCATGAACCTCCAGTGGAGGCGAGGTCACTGAGAAATGATGGCAAGGGAAGGGGAGGCAAGGAGTATTCCACCCTGCTCTCCCCGACTTCAACCGGTGAATGTGATTGTATATTTATTTAGGAACCTACTATGCGCAAAGGGCTTTGAAAGTCGGCAGTTAAATTTCTGACCTCTGATCTACTTTGGGCCCTGAATACATCTAACAAAGAATAATTTCAATGCTCTTCATTGTTGTCATGACAATAATTAGCGATGCTATGTCAGGCCACATTATCAGACATGGAGGGACAGGAAGCCAAGAAGCACATGCAAGGATCCCTCCACAAAACAAAGTCCATGCCAACCAGGCAAAGAAAGCTGAGAAGTTCAGTGGAGGGAAGAAGCAAAGCAACTACTTAATGGGCTGTTTCCTAGAAGATATGAGGTGATCAAAGAAACTGGGAAATACATAAATAAACATGTGGAGCTAAGGCAGGTGCCTTACACAGTGGAGGTAGCACTGCCACCAAAGAAAATCAATACCCACTGGCATTCAAAGGGGAAAACGTGTCTCTCTTTGGCCTGAATGGTGTCTGATCTGACCTACTGAACCCCCCTGAGAACCTTAGAGTGCACTGTATCGATCACACACGCTGGGCACACATACTTACTTCAGCAGTAAACATGCTAGACTGGAAGTCAGCAAGATCTGATGCTTAGAGAAGCCTATGTGACCCTGAGCAAGTCACAACTTCTGTTTGCCTCAGTTTCCTCAGCTGTAAAACAGATAATGCCAGCATCTACATCGCAGCAGGGTTGTTGTAAGGATAAAATAGCGACCATCTGCCAAGCACTGGCAAACTGCGAGGCACTACGTAAATGCCAGCCATTATTATTACAGCAGGTTGGCTAATGAGGCCACTTAATTTTTCTTGCTGAGACTGCTTCAGTGTATACAGTGAAATGAAAATCAGTTTATTTATAGTTAGTCGTTCTCTGAAGACATGAAACTAAACTGAGAAGTCTGTAACCCCTTCAAACCAAGTCTCATCCTTGAGTGCTCCAGGCTGATGCCTCCCTGTAGTATAGAGGGGAATAAGATCCTCAAGAGAGTCCCAAGTTCTGACAGGTCCCAACCAAGAAGACTCTAAGTGCAGGCAGGCTACCGCATCTCACTCCCAGAAGGCTGCCTTGGCCACTCACGAGGGTCATCTCCTAAGGAACTGCAGGTGGTCTCCATGATGGCAAAGGCCACTGAAATCCCATCAGCTATGCAGACAACAGACAGGACAGGCAGACACTCCAAACTTCGAAAATTCCTCACTTACAAGGCACAGAGGCAAAGAAGGGTTTAAAAAAAAAAAATCACACTTCAGTTAGCTACAAATGGCCACTGGTTCTGCTGAGGAATTCCCAATTGTTTTTGTGTGGTTATTCCTTGACCTAAAAGGTATAGATTTGACTTCATTGCCACTTCTCAAATATTCTGGATCTATGCATTTAAAAGGGACTACTTAGCCAAATTCCAGAAGTCCTTCCAATAAATGGCTGAGGAAACATGATAGAGAGTGACTCCACAGAAAAGCTACACCCACGGCCTTTCACTGGTACCGGATTAGAATTCATCCCCCGGGGGCATAATTGAGAGCAATATACTGTGCAAAATCTTGATGACCAACAGCGACACAAAAGGGAAGAAGATGGCCAAAGCTATCAGAAGGAAAATAAACTGATACTCCGTTAGAAGTATGTTCCGATTTAAGAACAAGAGGGAACCAAGACAGAGAATCCAAAATAAAAAGAGAGGGAAAAATTCGGGTCATCTCTCATGGTGAGGGTGGGCTCAGAAACACTAATGGTTCTGATAAGGATCCTTCCCCTGAATGCTAGGCAGAAGTCTGCAGAAAAGGCTTCTGGCCCCTGCCCAGAAAGAAGCCCTGAGAAAGTGGCCACAGAAACCAGAATGCAGGGGACCAAAGGCCCCGCCATGCCACACCACACCCTCCCTCCTCATCAGAGGCCAAGTGGAGCCACTCTATATCAAATCAAGCCTTCGGTCCAGTCCAAAGAGAACCCCAGGGACTAGTAGTTATCAGAGTTGTAAAGAAAACTTCACTCAGAGGGTCAAGAGGAACATTCTGGGAGGGCGGATGGCTCACTGACACATCTACAACACATCAGAAGGGGATGAGATCTAAGGCAAACCGGTCACTGTTTCTGGGGGCAATGACTGGCTCTTACAGCCTTCTTCAGTAAAGAAACAATTAGCTCTACAAATGTCATCAGCCCTACTGGGGTTCCTTCTAGGATGGGCTGTTAATTTGCATTTCAAACATTTAAAACCCTTATGGGACTTAGTTTATGGGCTAAGACTAAAGAAACCAGTCTAACAGAGAGTTATCAACCAAAAGAGGAGAAGAAATCCAGGGGCAAGCACTGGGTAGGGATGGTCACACTGGCAGGGCACTGAGAAACACCCACTCCTTCCCACAAATTTGTTCATGAACCTTTGAGGTCCAGGTGCTGTGCTAAGATTGACAAGGGCCCTGTTGGTTAATCAGAGGGGTAAGATTCCCGCTGGACTCTCAAGACAAAGCCACAGTCATGAGACCTTGAAAGCTCCGGGACACAGAAAGGCTGTCAATCATTCTGATAAAGTGTCTTTCTCATGGTATCCTAATTCTGCTAACAAGGAACACAGAAACACTGTATTTACCAAGTGTGAAAGCATCCTTGCCCCAAAGAATCACTGGCTTGAGTCCTCGAACGGGATTGGACAATAAGTGATCGCGGCTCCTTCAGCAGTGAAAAGCTGGGTTTTAGCCAGCAGAAATGGGTGTGCTTAGGCTCAATTCTTAGACACCAGAGAAGCCCAAGGACATGACATGCCACGCCACGACACAGCAGAGGAGGTGAACAATCAGCCAGGTCGCCCAGAGAGAAGCCCAAATCTGGGTTTTCCTGGCTTTTCCCAGGGATAGGCCATGTGACACAATGGCCAGAGAGCACATGCAGGCCAGGGTCTGAGGCCTCTGGATCTTGGTGTGCCCATGATCCCTCACAGCCTGCCCCTAGAGAGAAGGGGCTCACTGGCATCAGGAGCAGAAACCCCCCTGAAATTACAGGCCCAGGCTCAGGCTCAGCCCTCTGTGTCCCCTGCACCTGACACACAGTAAGCACTCAATCAATGCTGGGTGACTGACTAAGGCAGCAAAGGCTGAAGTGTTCCCCAGGCTCTGCCAAGCCACTCAGGGAAATGCCCAACCAACGCACAGAAACACAGTGGCTTTTACAAGCTGAGCTTCAAGACGTCATCATTTCAATGAAAACGGATTCATTTTTTTAAGATTCAAGGGAAGCAGCTGGTGTAACCAGGAGGAAGGCTGCCAGGGAAACTCAGCAGCCCCTGAAACACCCTCTCCTTGGGCACTTCTCGGAGAACAGGGCACCATTGACAGCCACGCCATCCGCTTCATAACCAGCCTGAAGCAATAACAGACCAAAAAAAAGTTATTGTGAAACTTTCATCACCATGACCATAGACACAGACTACACTAAAATCACTTTCCACCACTGATAAATGTGCACAGATTGTACATGGACAAACACACGAGTCTCTCTCAGTAAAAGCCTATGTCACGGGCATTAGCCTTCTCTTAACCTAGCATTCTAGAGTGAGTTTCAAAAGTACAAAATTTAAATTTCCATCAACTCTAAGAATTGATGAGGGAAAACCCCACCCTTGAGACGGTTCCCCATCCCCATTTCATAAATCTGTTTTAATGCAAGCAATCAGAAGTCCGTTATGGCTACCAGCCCTCTGGACCAGCACATCATCACTATAAGGAAAATAAAATCACTCCATGCAAAAAGATGACGTGTTTAGGAACTGGCCTCAGAAAAGAGCTGAGTCACTTGTCAGGAAACAGTGAAGAAGGGCCCCAAGCCATGGGGAAGCTCAATGGGGTTCAGAGGACACGCCCATTTCCAAAGAGGGCTACCGCCAGGGACTGAACCTGAATAGCAGGCATGAATGTACGGGATTAACCCACCTGGAAATAGCCCCAGCACTGGTCAGAGGCACTCGACATAGAGAACACTCTCTCCAGATTAGCAATGTCCAAAAAATAACAGAGATAGGGAGGCTGGAGGTCAGATATGGAAAATGATGAAATACTTGACCCTGTTTCAACCAGCATTCTTGGGCACCCACTACGTGTCAGAAACTAAGCTATGGGCCATGGGCACAAAGACAAAAATAAAACAGGCCCTGCCCTCAAGGACCTTACCTTTTGTTGGAGCAGTGAGCTGAGAAACAACATACACACAGCCTTGAAAGAAAAGAACTTGGACAGAGGGCACCAATCCTGAGGGAAGGCATCAGAAAAGGCTCTGCTTAGAGCTGGGAGCACGGGAGCTGAACTGCGTAAAAGGCGAAGACTGAAACAATCTGAAGAGAAACCAGAGTATTACTGGCGCAGAGCTCGGGAGGAAGCTGGGGATTCTAAAGGGCATCTAGGTGTGGAAGTAGATAAGAGTGTCAGGACTTCAGTCATCTTCCTGAGTCCGAATCCCACCTCAGACTCTTCCTAGCTGGGTGACGCCAGGCAGGTCACTTCACCCCATTTGCCTCAGCCTATAGAAATGGCAAGCCGCAGGCAGTATCTGCCAAGAACACGACTGACCAGAACCACCAAGAGCAGTGAGAAGAGTCCAGCGTGTCCATCCTGGGGCCAGCCTGGAGGAGAGACACGTGGCCCAAATGCTCAGCCTCCGGAACCCTGTCCTGGGTCTTCTTCTCCTTCCATGGTCTCTTGCTTGGCGATCTTCTCATCTTCCATTGTTTCATTTGTCAACTCTAGGCTAATGAGTCTTGACACTTTTCCCCTGATCTCCAGATTCACATCTGCGCTGCTGACTGGACATTCGGACGCCTTAAACTCAGCAGGTTCAAAACCACCGTTCTCTTTCCCCCAAAAGCTCCCCTCTTCCAAACCACCCGATTCCTTTTTTTAAAGGTTTGGTCCATTAGCTTTTATTTCCTAACTTCTTATACATAAAAACAAAAAAAGCCCATTTCCATGGGGATGGCACAACCTAAAAAGAGGCTTCACTCTAACACCGTGGCTCTCCATTCCACGTGGTTCACTTTTTTTGGAAAACCTCGAAAAGTCTTCCTCGTTTTCAAAGCTCTTCTGCTTTCTACGGGTCCAACGTTTTCTTCTATTCTCTGCTGTGCACTTTTGGGTTTTGCCCTCCCCACCCTAGAAATGGCTACCATTCAACACGTGTATGTGTGTGTGTATAGAGATGTATGTGCATGTGTGTGCATATATGAGTGTATGTATATGTGTGTGTGTGCATTTATCAGCTCTCTGGATGTAGAGAGTGTCTTCCTTCATGGATCCTTTGTAGTTAATTGGGGTATAATAGTCAAAATGACTTATTTGCTTAAAGTTGTTCTTCAAACAATACAGCTATTACTATATAAACATTCTCTTGGTTCTTCTGCTCACTTCACTCTTCGTTATTTCATGCAAATCTTTCCATGTTTTTCTAAGATCACTGAAGGGACAGCTAGGTGGCACAGTAGATAAAGCACTGGCCCTGGAGTCAAGAGAATCTGAGTGGGGCAGCTAGGTGGCGCAGTGGATAGAGCACTGACCCTGGATTCAGGAGGACTTGGGTTCAAATCCGGCCTCAGACAGTTGACACTTACTTAGCTGTGTGACCCTGGGCAAGTCACTTAACCCCAATTGCCTCACCAAAAAAAAAAAAAAAAGAAAAAGAAAAGAGAACCTGAGTTCAAATCTCACCTCAGACACTTATTAACTGTGTGACCCTGGACAAACCCTAACCCTAACCCTAACCCATATGGCTCTGGAGGAGAGAGTGAGGCTGGTGCCCTAGTCCAGCCCTGCCTTGCTTAAATACAATTCAGTGCAAGTTATGGCATCACCCCAATGTCATGGTCCTCTTTGAGAAAGAAAGACAATCAATCAGCTCATCATTTCTTATAGTATAGTATAGTTCCATCACAGTCATATACCACAACTTGTTTAGCTACTCCCCACCTGACAGGTATCCCCACAATTTCAAGTTCTTGGTCACCCACAAAGAGCTTTTCCTTTTTTCCTAATCAGGTTGGGCAAGAGACCTGATAGTGGTATCGCTGGGTCAAAGGTTATACACAACTTTATGTTTGGGCATCTCCAAAATGGTTAGATCAGTTCACAGTTCCACCAACAGTAAATTAGCGTCCCATTTTTCTGCATCCCCTCCAGCATCTGTCACCGTATCATTTTAGCTAATCTGATAGGTGTTAAAATTATATCAAGGTTGTTTTAATTTATATTTCTCTAATCAATAATCATTTCGAGCATTTTTTCATGACTATATATAGTTTTAATTTCTTCATCAGACAACTGCCTGTTCATATCCTTTAACCATTTATCAACTGGGAAACAACTCATATTCTTAGAGATCTGATAAAGTTCTTTATACATTTGAGATGTGAAGGCCTTTAGCCAAGAAACTGTCTTTAAACTCCCCCTTCTGATCTTGGCTACATTGTTTTATTTGTACAAAACCCTTTTGATTTGATGTGATCCAAACCTCATAATGTTCCCCATCTCTTGTTTATTCAGAAGTTGTTCACCTATCCCTAAATCTGACAGGTGACACGGTAATACATTCCATATTCTTGTAATTTTCTTGTACTATCTCCCTTTATAGCTAAGTCATGTATCCATTCTAACCTCATCTTGATAAATGGTGTAAGAGACTGGTCTATGCCTAGTTTCTGGCAGACTGCTTCCCCGCTTTCCCAACCGTTTTTACCAAATAATGAATTCTTATCCCTAAAACATCTTTACATCTGTCAAACACAAGGTTACTATGGTCATTTGCTGCTGTATGAATTACCGCCTTATAATATAGTTTAAGATCTACTAGTGCTAAACCTTCCTTTACATTTTTTTCCATCAGTTCCTTTGACATTCTTGACCTTTTGTTCTTCCAAATGAATTTTGTTATCATTTTTTCTAACTCAGTAAAATAAGTTTTGGTTATTTAACTGGGATGGCATTGAATAGATTGAGGTAAAATTGTCATTTGTATTATATTGGCCTTACCTACCCAGGAACAATGAACATTTCTCCAATTATTTAAATCTGATTTTATTAGGATAAAAAGGTTTTATCATTTTGTCCATATAGCTTCTGCATTTGTTCTGGCAGGTGTATTCCCAAGCACTTTATACGCTCTACAGTGATTTGATTTTTGTTTGTTTTTTGTGGGACAATAAGGGTTAAGTAACTTGCCCAAGGTCACACAGCTAGTGTCAAGTGTCTGAGGCCACATTTGAACTCAGGTCCTCCTGAATCCAGGGCTGGTGCTTTATTCACTGCGCCACCTAGCTGCCCCCCCCCCAGTGATTTTAAATGGGATATCTTTTGCTATCTCTTCTAGCAGGGTTTTGTTGGTGATATACAGAAATGCTGATGATATGTGGATTTACTTTACTGCCTCCTACTTTGCAAAAATTATTGTTTAAACTAACTTTCTAGCTGAGTTTTTAGGATTTTCCTAGTATATTATGTTATCATATAATCTGTAAAAGAGATAGTTTTATTACTTCATAGCCCATTCTGATTCATTCTATTTCTTTTTCTTCTCTTATTGTTATTGCTAGCATTTCTAACATAATATTGAATAGTACTGGTGACAATGGGCACCCTTGTTTCCCACCTGATCCTCCTGGGAAAGCTTTCAGCTTATCTCCATGACAAATAATGCTCACAGATGATTTTAGGTAGGTGCTTCTTTTCTTGATTAAAAAAAATCTTTATACCTGTGCTTTCAAGTGGTTTGAATAGGAATGAGTATTATTTATCAAAAGCTTTTTTCTGCATCTATTGATATGATTTATTATTGATATGATGAATTCTATTAAGTTCTCCTTATGTTAAAGCATCCCTGCATTCCTGGTATAAATCCCACTTGGTCACTATGTACAATCTTTGTAATGCTATAATTTCTATTTTATTTCAGATTTTTGTACCGATATTCATTAATGAATTTAGTCTCTAATTTTCTTACTTTTACTCTTCCTGGTTTAGGTATCAGTATACTATTTGCTTCATAAAAGGAGTTTGATAGAATCCCTTCTTTGCTTATTATTCCAAATACTTTATTTGATAATGGAGTTAGTTGGTCTTTATGAAGGTTAGCCCAGTGCCTTGCACACAGAAGGACTTAATCAGTGCTTGGTGCCTAGGCAGATAAATTCCCTCGATAACAAACCCAAGGCGAGGTTAAACACGCCTGATGAAGGCCAGGCTCTCCGACCCACCTGCCCAGCCCTGACTCACAGATGAGTTGTGATGAAGTCTGTTAGTGGCATCAGCTGGGAGCAAAGCCAGGTGAGGTCAGATTGGGTACAAGGCTTCAGAAGACAGCAGCAGGTTATGAGCGACCTTTCTTGGCTGCTGTTCCCACAAACATTGCCACAAGCGGTTCTAAAATGTGGCTGAAAGGCAGGCATCTCCAAAGGAGAATGCATCATCCATTACCAGCAGAAGGGGCAAGTCCTGGAGGAGAAGGGTTCAGAAAAGCAACACCACCCTGACAGATACCAGGGAGGGCAAGGGCACACAGCCCCAAGCAGCTAGTTCTGGGTCTGCAATCATGGACCACCTTCTGCCTCCAAAAGTCCACGTGAGCAAGGTGAGCACCAAGAAGGCTCCCCAAGGGACAGCCCAAGCAGACATCAGGCAATGTGGGAGAAATGGACCAGCCAAGTGGATTCTGTGATGCATCCACAGAGCTGGCCACAACAATCGTGTCCAAAAACACAACACGCCCATATCAGAGCTACCATGGCATGAGGAAGGGCCAAGAACACACAAGGCCACCCACTCTGACTCTAAGCTCAGATTCCCATCAATCACAATTCCTAGAGCAGCTTGAGCATCTGTTAGCAACAACAGCTGGCTGGCTAAAGCAGGTCTCCAGATGCACCTGAGCCACACCCTCACGTGGTCAAGCCTTCCCTCTTTCCTCTCTGCCTCTCCCACCTCGGTCCAGCCTCTCCTATCCTGTCACAGCCTCCTGCCTCCTGCTTAGGCTACAGGCAGGCCCTGCTGGTGGCTGGCATGAAAAACCACCTCACCTCCCCACCCTCCCTCCCTCCCTCCTACCTGTCAGTGGGGGCTGCACTTCCGGACTGACTCTCCCTTTACCAGAAGCCCCATGTAGCCTCTCCTGCCTGTGCTCATCACCTAATGACCCCTCAACACTCTTTCTTCTTTCTCAAGTGGGTTCAGGGCCTGGCTCACGTTCTTTCTTTCCAGCCTATACACCCTGATCTCATCCTCAGGAAGTTCAATACATCAACACACATCATGATGCCACCTCAGCCACACTAATGCCCCAGTGTGACTAGGTTAGAGCATCTGTGAAAGACAGTGATGTCTAATTGCCAAGTGTCTAAAGGCCCAGACAGGGTCTGGGCCCGTGATTTCATTGGTTTAGAGGAGCAGTGCCAAACTCAATTTGAAACAGGGGCCACTAAACCATGTGAGCATCCCGAGGGCTGCTTATTGACTTAGAAAATCACACATTCACATCATCTAGGTCTTACTGTATTTTCACTTATGCTGTTCAATACTTTCTAGTGACTTGGGGGCTCTTTGGAGGCTTGGGGGCCAGGCCTCGCTGAACATCTGACATCTCTAGTTTACTGATTTTTTTTCAGGGCAATGAGGTTTAACTGACTTGCCCAGGGTCACACAGCTAGTAAGTGTCAAGTGTCTGAGTCCAGGTCCTCCTGAATCCAGGGCTGGTACTTTATCCACTGTGCCCCCTAGTTACTCCCTGATATCTCTAGTGTAGAGAACTCCTGGATGAAGCAACTCCTACCAAAATGGGTAAGCACCTTCTCTTCGATTTAGGGCCTTTCAGACTTGTCCTAAGTGACTTGCCCAGGGTCACACAGCCAGAACGTGTCTGGGGCGGGACTCGGGTCTCCTGGTTTCAAGGCCTGCTCTCTCAGCATGCTGTCTCTCATGACACAGTACATAATCATTTCTTCCTGTGATCTGGACAAGTGCCCCTTCTTGTAAGCTCAGACCCAGTGAGGGGAGGGAGGGCCGGCCTTCCAGCCAGGAAGCCCTAGGCTCGTATCCTGCTCCTCTGGCATCCACTCTCTTTGCACCCAGGCAGCTCTAGGATTATAAGTTACAGAAGGGAATTCCTCCCCAGTCTGAAGGGGCAAAAGGACAGCACTGATCTCCCCACCCGCCAAAGCATCTTGTTGAGTGGGCTTTTCATTTTTAAAATATGTAACTGGGTTTTGAATGGTACTGTGGCAATAATCTTCAATCGGCCCAATCAGAACAGAGCTCTAAAGGGCCACTACTGGGCTGATGGTGTGAGAGGGCTTTATTATTTATTTATTTATTTATTTTTGGCGGGGCTATGGGGGTTAAGTAACTTGCCCAGGGTCATACAGCTAGTAAGTGTCAAGTGTCTGAGGCCGGATTTGAACTTAGGTTCTCCTGAATCCAGATCCGGTGCTTTACTCACTGGGCCACCTAGGTGCCCCCAGTGTGAGAGCTTTATAAAGAACTTTGTCCAGAACCCACCCCACCTCCCTAGCCTCCCTAGCTTCTCACCTTAGGGTGGAAGAGGCTGAGAGCATGGGACTGACAAGGAAATTCAACCCCAAAGCTGCAGAACAGTTGCTCTAAACTGTCCTACTGGGTTCACAAAAGGCAAGTCGCTAAATGGATTCTACTGAGTGGGCTTTTCCCCATCCACTATCAACTTCATACTGTTTCAAAGGCCTTTGAAATAACAATTCAGTCACTGTACAAAACCAGAAAAGAACCCCAAGTGGAGCACGCGCACTCCTGTATTCCCTGGTCCTGTGATTAAGGAGAACGGGTGATGGAGCAGCTCCAAGCCTGGTGGGAAGATCCAAAAGACTTAAGGGAAATCCAGCTGGAGCCATCTCTGGGGTGGTTGTTAAAAAGTTCAACAATTAATGGAGAGGGTGTATTTGCTGAAATAATTGCACAGGCACAGTAGAGGAACTAACCAGACTTTCACCCAAAAAAGGCATTTCTCCCATCATCCAAAGCAGGTGACCAGCCCCATCTAACAAGAAGGAGGCAAAATGGGGCACCAGGTGTCAAGGCAAATTCAGTGGCCATAACAAAGAGCAAGAGCCAGCTAAGTGAGGTATCAAATGCTTCCCCATGCTCTGTGAGGAACAGGCATGGCCAGCCCTTTGTACCAGAAGGGTGTGCAGAAGTCAAAAACAGGGAAATGAGGCATGAGGAAGTCTCCCATGTTTGCAATGTTGCTGGTCCCTGCCCTGGCCACAAAATGTTTGGCACACAGCCTCCCAAGCTGTGAGACATTACTGCAGATCTGTCTCCAACACAAGAAGAAATGGGCATCTTCCCGGGGTGGTTTAGAAGGTGTAAGTCCCAGTCACTTCTATCACTACAGTCACAGCCCCTCTCAGACAGCCACAGGTGGGGCACCTGTGATTTCTTACTTTGTTACTTCACTGGGGTGAAGACAATACCAGAGGATGAGCCTTTTCCTTTCAATGATCAAGTTTAATGACTTCACAACACAATCGCATTCTCTCAAGGACACACTTTTGTTTTTCTTGTGAGAAACAGGCTTTGATTTTCTAAGCCCAAAGCAAGAGGCCAAGGATGCACTTAAATGTCTCTTTACTTGCCATGAAAGCTGACTGAGGGCGTGGTCCTAAGTGAGCACTGTCTGTTGAATGAAAGAGGAGGGAAACATGGGAATGGTCTTCTGCTAGAAAAGGCCAAGGGCCCACCTAAGACAACACGGAATTCTGTACGCTGGCTGGACATGCCCAAGCCCTGGGAAATACTGATCATCTAAGACCTACCAGGTGATGTGCAGTCCAGGGGGTAAAGGTGCTGGGGGGGGGGGTTGGAGTGAAGGGACACACCCGAAATTTTTAACAAAAAACATCGTTTTCCTAGTTAGGTGGCATACGTGAAATAGGCCAACAGTGTCCACTCCCAGCAGGCATCAGGCTAGCAGGCTTGTCTCAGTGGTGACAGAGCACATCCCAAGTCAGGCCCCCCAATGCCAGGCTTCATTCCCGAAGGCTCATGAAGCATCCCTGTTACTATGAGAGGCAGAGTCTAGCAACATGTGAGGACGACGGCTTAAATTAACCAATAAACCTGCTGCAACAGCCTGATCACTGGGTGGCTTTTCCTTCTCACAAGAAAGGGTTCTAGAGAGAGGCGGACATGGGAAACTTGTCTAAAACTTATTCTCTAAAAGGAAAAGAAAAATGACTCATCTAACCTGCATTAGCCCATCCATGGATTTGTGCTCTCATGGCCACCTGTGCAAGGGAACACCAAAGATCACCAGCGGCCTAATTCTTTGCCAACCGAGCCAGTGCCAAGCTGCTGGGAGCCATGAGCTTGGCTAAGCCGGTGTGTGCCCTCCGACCCAGGGGTCTCCGTGGAAAGATAGGAATGGGCCTCTGTGCTAGTGCCCCAAGGACAAGTGCTCCCCTGAACAAGGCTGGCTCAGGCACTTCCAAGAAAGACCCCAAATCAGCCAACTCCACATGCAAGGCTTACATTGTCTTACAATTTCTTTTCACAAGCATCTCTCCCTGCCACGCCAGCCCCCCAGGGCATCGAAGAGAGAAATCCAACCCACACGTCTTCCACACACATGATCCAGCCCCACTGGCCACGTCCCAAAATGTCCGTCCGTTCTGCATGGTAACTGTCTGCTCCCTGGCAGAAGGGCAGTCTTGCGCCGGACCTTTCATCTGGACCCGGGGCCTCATCGGCGCCCTGACCCATGTCCTCGTCTGCCAGTCATTTTTCTCTATAACATGGTCGGTGTAGACATCATTCTCCTGCCTCGATTCATCCAACTTTCCCTATTTCCTATGAAACTTCATCTCGGAGCAGCTAGGTGGCACAGTGGACAGAGCACCAGCCCTGGAGTCAGGAGGACCCGAGTTCAAATCCGGCCTCAGACACTTAACACTTACTAGCTGTGTGACCCTGGGCAAGTCACTTAACCCCAATTGCCTCACACACAAAAAAAAAAAAAAGAAAGAAAAGAAACTGTCCATCTCATCCCTTCTCACAGGACAGTAACATCCCGTTAAATCATAGGCCGTGATCTGTTTAGCATTTCCCCAAGAGCCGGGCATTTCCCTTGGTCTCCACTTTAGGGCTACCTCAAAAAGTGTTGCTCTGACCTGTCTGTGGCCCCTGACACTAGGGGTCACTCTCTCCTTCGTCCGTTCATTCTCTGGGTCTCCTGGTTCTCCTCCTCCCTCTGACTGCTCTGTCTGGATCCTCCTTCAGATCCCGCCCTCTAACCCTAGGAGTCCCTCAGGATATGCTGGGGGGCCTCTTCTCCTTCTAGACAACTCCCCTCAGTGAGCTCATTAACTCCCAGCGATTTCATTACTGGCT
This sequence comes from Dromiciops gliroides, assembly GCF_019393635.1. NCBI lineage: Eukaryota > Metazoa > Chordata > Mammalia > Microbiotheria > Microbiotheriidae > Dromiciops > Dromiciops gliroides. The sequence continues at coordinate 1,979,477 of NC_057865.1, read as the reverse complement.
TTATGCTTATGATGCTCACATCTCCCCTTCCTGCCCCAACCTCTCGCTGATCTCCAGCCTCCAGCGGCCTTTGGGACATCTCACAGCACAGAACGACTTGGGCTCCGGGGCCCCACACAACAGCAGCAGCTATTGAGGCCGTGCCCGTTTTGTCACCGGGCAGAAGCAGGCCAGTTTTCCTGGTATCACTCGTCCTCCTCACAAGAGAGCAGGCTGCCTGGGGCCCAGGGCCTCGCCGGCCTCTACGGCTTTCTCTCCTCTACCCCTCCTCACTTCTTGGTGAGCCAGCTCTGAGAACTCAGTCAACACAACCACAGACAAACGGAGGTGATGGCTTTTATTGGGGGAGAGGCCGACCCGGAGGCAGCCGCTTGGTCAGGGACTCCAGAGGAGGCTCTGCAAACTTTACAAGCACTTGAGCCATTTTTCAGAGATTTCTGTGAAGGCATTTGTGATCTCGGGAGCGGATTCGAATCTCACCTACAGTCTCCTGCGATGATGAGCAAACCTGCAGCCCTAAGGAAGGAGCACCAACAGTCACGACGTTATGGGCCAAAGGCAGGCCAAAGCAGGACATGGCCCGGCTCTCTTGGTGGCCTCGGTGACTTTTACGTTCTGGTGCTTTCCCTATTACTGGGAACGAGGTGCTCGGAGCATGGCTGATGTCCCCAGTAAGTTAGCCAACCGAACCTGACTTTGCCACGGTGCAAGACAACTCGGCAGCTTTCAGTAGGTGCCAAGGGCATGGAAGCAGCGCAGCTGACCCAGGCACCCCTCCTGCCAAGGTGGCCTTCACCAGGCTCATCTCCCCAGCGTGGACGTCGGGGCCCTTGCTAAGGGCCTGCCAAGTAGACACAGCACTGGCTGATGCCCCTCAAGGGCACTCCAGACTGCTGCCCACTCCCAGGTCCCAGACACGGTCTCTGCTCCATTTCTCAGGGACTCCTTTTCCTAAGCGTTTTCCTAAAACCCTTCGCTCCTCAGCGGTCCTCTGCAGGGTGCAATCCCGTGCTGGGTATTCTCAAAGAGTCCGCGCTGGAGAAACAGCACGGACGGAACACGAGGACGTGGTCCCTGCCGGGTCAGCCTCGGGGTGCTGGATGCTCCCAGGGCCAGTCCTGGCCCCCAGCACCGAGGCTGCTGCTCTCTCTGACTCAGGGACTGCTGGAGAAGCAGCAGGGCTCCAAACACCATCTCCTCCACCCAGGCCCACAATGGGTGGTGTGGAAGCCCTTCTTGGGGAAAACACCCCCCAGCCTGGGGTCAGAAGAGTCAGGCTAGCAGGGACAGACAGACAGACTGTGTCCAGATAAAACAGCACAGCAAGGTAAGTCAACAAGCACCTTCCATGTGTTTCCCAGACCCAGCAGTGAGGGCCGGGAATACACACACAAGGAGAAAGAAAAGCAGTCTCTGCCCTCACGGAGCTGCCAGTCCATGGGAGAAGGCACCTGCTCAGTGGCCTGGTGGAGGCTGAGAGAGGCCAGAGGAGAGGTCAGAGAGGAAGGACAGCCTGGCCGGCCAGGGCCACGCCCTAAAGATGGAGGTTCTAGGCAGAACCGAGCTGGCAGATAAGGAGGCTGCAAGGGTGGGAGCACGTTGAGCACTGAAGAGAGAAGGAAATCTAGCTGGTTCTCCCGCTGGAGGGGCTGGGGGCGTTAGGGAGGGCGCGCTCAGTGTCTCTCGTTAGCCATTTCAGGGAATTTCTCAGGCCTGGGACAGATGGGGTGAAAAGGCAAGTTGTGCCAAAAAGCCGGTCACCACTTACAGAAGTGACTCCAGACACTCCTACTGAGGCGTCTCCCATGAATCCCAGAGGCAGCCTGAGGAATGAGTAAAGGGACGGACGAGGGGGATCCTGGTCCTCTGAGGACAGGTAGGGCTAGGAATAATGCATCGACTCATGTGCAAGGTCCCAGGAGAACTGGAAACGGTGGTCAGCACAGAAGAACTGCTGGCAAACACACACACAATGGGGTCATCATTGGGCAACTTGGCCAAGTAAGCCGGTTTCCTTGCCATAAAATGCCACAATCAGAACCTGTGATCCGAAATGAGTCTAAATCTGTCCCAGATCAAAAAGAACAGTAAGGACTCAGAACAGAGACTCTAAGCGATCAAGATCAATCACATGACCCAAACACTCATTTAATGAATGTTGGCACCCTTAAAAAGCAGAGGACAAAAGGAAGAGTACGAGTTCCTAGGCTACATATGGGTTCATTTCAAATTCATTCAAAGGAGTCGAACATAAGTATTTATTAGGCATCGTGCCAAGAACACAGTCCCTGCCCTCACGGAGCTGCCAGTCTAATCCAGGAGACAACATGCAAGCAGCTCTCTGCAGACAAGACACAGGGAATCTGGGAGGGAAGGCAGAGGAGGGGGCTGAGCTGGAGGAGCCTGGGATGGGCAAGACCCTCCGGGTCTAACGGCCCATCTAAGTACAGAGAGAAGGGGAAGCCATCTAGGAGGGAATGAGGGCGAGCCCTGAGCTCCAATGGCAAAGGCAAACTCAATGGTACAAGGAGGGAGGAAAAGGCTATCACCTGTCACCTTCCGTCAAGGCCACTGCCGGAGTCTGGCCTCATTTACTCAAGACTTTTCAGAAAGAGAAGCACAAAGGCAGCTAGGGGGTGCAGTGGAGAAAGCACTGCCCTTGGATTCAGGAGGACCTGAGTTCAAATCTGGCCTCAGACACTTGGCACTTACTAGCTGTGTGACCCTGGGCAAGTCACTTAACCCTCATTGCCCCGCAAAAAAACACAAAAAAAGACAAGCACATGTGGGTGCCCTCAAGTCTGAAGAAAGCTTCGAGGGAAAGTCATCTCTTATTGGAACCATAAAACTCAAGGAGGTCCAAAGCAAGCCAGTAAGGCCTTTTTCCTAACTTAAGAGCGGTCAGGCTGGGTTTTTTTTTCCCTTGACTCTAGCTGTATAAAATCAATCAATCACCAATCAATCAAAGCTGGCCCTTTCCATCCAAGTATTAACTAATTAAGAGACAACTCTAGGGCACTGGAACATGACTACAGCTAAGCCCTGCTTGGTGCAAACACAAAGCCCAGAACCAGTCCTATGTATTCATAGTCTAATTATTCAAGGTCCCATTAGGTAAAACGTGGTCCTCCCTCCAAGCCCAGTGGAAACTCCTTCAGGGGATCCCTTACTCACAATAACAGACACGGCTATAAATAGGCATCTTTCAGAATTTCTGGCTTTTAAGAATCAGGACAATTCTGAAAAGCAATGAGAATCTTTGCCAGCAATGTTCCCCTACAGAAAAGATTTCTTTTTAGACGCCTATGGCAAAAGCCACCTGGGAAGAAGTTTCAGAAAAAACAAACTCCCTCCCTCGTCTTTCCTTCTGGCTACTTGGTCCTAACTGGGAAATCGCTCAGGGTCCTCCAAGAGCCAATTCTTTGCCAAGGAGGCACTACAAAGCTCCAGCCCTGACAGGCAGCGGACTCTGGGTTAGGTGGAGTGACACAGGAAAAGGGGGCTCGATAAAAAGAAATCCTACATTCTGGATCTGGGTCCAAGTACTTGCATTTTCCATGCCAACGTCCACTTATCTGAATCACATAAAGCCGCCTCCTGGAGATGTGGTAGGCCATCTCAGAATTAAAGACGACCGCCCCACTCTGACGTTAAACAGTCAGGTTTAGTACAAACAGTTTTTAATGGCCATCTTTAAAGCCTTCAGGTAGTGGTACAACCAATTCCGACAAGTAAGTTTTATGCCCAAATGTTAGGGATGTGTCCGGTGGCTGGACGGTCAGCCGACCCTGAGGCTCCAAGGCCCAAAAGGCCCCCTATCTCCTGCCCTCCAGCAGTCCTGACCTAAATAACTGACCCCTGGCTTGGAGTCATTATGTAAATGCTGTCTAACCATCCCAGCCCACCCCCAGTGGGCCCAGGCTAAGCACTCTCTTCCAAGGCCACCTGGATGCCACCTTCCTTTGGGAGGGCTCAGAGAGGAGGCCGGGAAGGAGGTGGGCAGCAGCCGACAGCCCGGCAGGCTTCATTCATCCAGCCAGAGGAGTGATGTCACATCAGCAGCAGTGGCGGCCCAGCCTTGCCCTTGCCCTGGGGAGGCAGGTCCTGGCAAAATTCAACTAGGTCTAGTCACTGGAAAAAACGCACACACGGATCCTGGGATTCGGATGTCTGGGGAGGCCAGGGAACAGAACGGAAGAAGGCACCGGCCATCAAGGAGCCGGGAGGAGGCCGAGCCCAGCACGGGTGGCCCAACGTGGCAAGGCTGGTCTGCCAAGCCTGGTCTGCCGGGCATCGCCTGGAGGACCCGAGGAGCCCCGCGGGGGGCAGGGGGCAAGGTCTCCTTAGGGCCACCAGAGGAGTCTGGAACAGCCCCGATGGGGGGGAGGGGTGGACAAGAGCAGGGCTAGCCCCTCCTCAGGCATTCGGGCAGCTGCCATGCCCCCCCCCAGGCCCTGCAGGCGGGGCCCCCTGCACACGGGGCGGCTCGGACCCGCGGGATTTCGGGTCGGGATCAGGACAGGGGCGGGGTGGGCTGGGAAGGGGCGCCCGCCCGGGCAGCGCAGGCCGCATTATTAGGGCGATCACGTCGGTTTCACTCATTCATTCAGGATTTGCGGGAGCATGTCAGTTTCTGCAGCAGCTGGCCAGACCGCGGGGGGGGGGGGGGGGGGGGGCGGGGCGGGGGCGCGGGGCGGGGGCCGCGGGCGGCCTCCCATTATCACAGGTCCCCCAGACTGAACCCCCCCCAAGCTGGGGATTACTCCCGGCTAAGTACGAGTCTGAAAAGGGAGCATCAACGCCCGCGGCCCTGAGGGGCAGCACCCCAAGGGGCTGCGGCCTGAAAGGCCCCCCAAGAGCCTCCGGCCCCCCACTGTCCCGCACATGGGGGGGCACGCACATAAGCGCGCGCACACGCATCGCGAGCGTGTACACACACACACACACACACACACCTCTCCTCCCCCCACCCCCGAGACCCCCTGCAGACCCCCCTCCCCGCCGGGGTCCAGGCAGCCCCGGACCCAGCCGTGCCCCTTCCCACATCTCCCCTGGAAGGGTCCCGGAGTGGCTGTCAAGGGCCCCCACGGCGGGGCCCCGGTGCGGACTCTCCGCCCCCCAAGAGCCCCGTGCCTCAGTTTCCCCGGCGCCCTTACCTCGGGGCTCCGGGGAGCCGCTCCTGCGGCGGGGCCGGCCCTGGGGCCGCGGGGGGTCAGGGGCCGGGGGGCTGGGCCCCCCGCGCAGCAGCTGGAAGGGCACCGTGGCGCGGATGGGCTGCAGCAGGCGGCCGGCGCCCGGGGCCGTGGGGGAGCTGGCAGCGCTGCGCCGCATCCGGGGGCCCGCGGGGGGCGGCGGGGGCGGGGGCTGCGCGGGGCCGGGGCCGCCCGCCGAGCCCGCAGCGCCCCCCGCCGCCGCAGCCGCCGACATGGCCCGGGAGGGGAGGGGGAGGAGAGGGGAGGAAGGAGGAGGGAGCGAGGGGCGCGTGCCCGGCGGGCGCGGACGTGGGCGGGGCGCGCCCCCGGGGCGGGCTCGGGCGCGTGCCCGGCGGGCTCGGCTCCTGGGGCTCAGCGCCCCCTCAGCCACCGCTGCCGCTGCCGCCCGGAGCCGGAGCCGGAGCCGGAGCCGGAGCCGGGGCCGGAGCCGGGGCCGGGGCCGGGGCCGGGGCCCGGCGCCCTCATGGCGCCGCCGACAGGACCCGCTGAGCCGCCCGCTCACATCGTCCGCCTCCGCCTCCGCTCCCGCAGCCCCTCGGAGCAGCCGCCGTAGCCGCCGCCGCCGCCTGACGCCGCCCCCCCCCCTCCAGCGCCCGGACAGGGCCGCTACCCCTGCCGCTCCTCGATTGGTCCTGTCTCGGAGTGATAGGCGCGCCGACCAATGGAAGGCGAAGGCGGTGCCTCGGGGGAGGGGCGTGCGCGGGAAAAGAAGAGGGGCGGGGCGACCGACTGACAGCCTCGGCGGAAAGGCGGGGTCTGCGCGTGCGCGCTCCTCCTCTGGCCCCGCCCGAGACCCCGCCCCCCGCCAGGGCACACCTGCCCTGGGAGCCCTTGTGGCAGTCCCTGGAGGCCCTCGGGAAGCCGCCCCATTTCTCAGAACAAGAGACTGAGACCCTAACCCTCAGTCACTGAGCCCGGGAGGCAGCGTGGGCCCGGAGGCTGGGGGAGGGAGCCGGAGGAGGCCGGGGTGGGGGGCGGTGCTCTTTCTGCGGGGCCCCATCACTCCCCAGACCACTGGAGAAGATCCCCCTGCGCCTTTACTGGTTAGCTCTCGACCCCCTGGGGATCCTCGGAGAGCCTGCCATTCAGCAAGCACTTAGGAGGCGCCAGCTGTGTACTTGGCACTGTGCAGGATGCTGGGCATACAAAGTGTCCTGGGGGAGGAGGCGGCCTGAGCCTGCCCTCGTGGAGGGGCCCCAGCGGGTGGGCTGGAGACCCCCGGCAGGGCCACGCACAGCAGCCCGCGTGGGCGTGGGCGTGGACAGGCCGGAAGAGGCCAGCTGCAGCTCCAGACGTTAATGGAGAGGGGCGTGGGGCCGCTGGCGCTGACCCCCGGGAAGGGGTCCGGACGGCCAAAGCCCCCTCTAAAGGAGCCGAGAGGGGAGGGTCCTTGGTCGAGGGGAGCTGGGTCTCCAAAGAGATGCGGAGGAGTGGTTTTTAATGGTCGGGAGAATCGACCAATGGGTGAACGGCATCGGCATCTCCTATGGGCCGACGCGTTCAGTGTTGGGGACACAGGGCGGGGGGGGGGTGTCAAGAAGGACCCTCCAGACCCGGCTTTCTCCTCCTCCCGCCTCCCCTTCCTCGGCAGCTCAGGACTATGGCCCCCCCACCCCAAAGTCAGGCTGAGGCAGCTGTGCCTTGGGCAGGCTCCGCACTGGAGGTGCAGAGGGGAGGGGAGCCCGGGGTTCTGTGAGACCCCCTCCATGCACCGAATGCCTTTCCTGTGTCGCGGGTGATCGCCAGTGCCTCTTGGATCTTGTTCTCCCTTAGACTGGGAGCCCCGTGAGGGCAAGGACGGAGCATTCGCCTTCCTTTGGCTCCCCACCTCTTGGCACAGCGTGGGGCACCTCCTAGGCACCCACTAGTGAGTTCTGCGCGCCCTGTGGCAGAGCAGGAGGTCTGAGAGAGCAGAGGGGCAGGGTGCCCGGGAGGCTGTATCGAATGAAAATTTGGTGATCCAAATGAGGAATCGCTGGAGTTCGGTCTGTGCATCTTGATCCAAATGAGGAATCGCTGGAGTTCGGTCTGTGCATCTTCCTGACAGAACAATGGCAAACACGAGTTTTTCTCCTCTCCTAGCTCAGTTGGGTACGTGTGGGGAGTGAGGTGGCTCTGGGTCATCCGGGTGATGGCCGGCGATCAGTTTGTGACCGACACTGGAGCTCAGCAGACCAGAGAGGGCCAAATGTAGGGATCCGGGGTTCATTCGCATAGATGAGAACAGAAAGGGCCCACGATTTCATAAGCAGAGAGGACAGGAGGCAGGCAACCTGGAGTGTGGCTGATGGCCGGGAGATGCTGAGAATGCATCTGAGGTAGCAGCCAGCAGCCTGGAAGTCAGGGTCAGAGGTCATCTCGGGCACATACTTTGTGACTGAGAAAGACGTCTAAGTTTTCTGAGCCTCTAAAGTGAGGGCAGTAAATAATAACTGGAGCGTTCAAACATTAATATGGAGTAAGGCCTCCTCCTCAGTCTGACCCCCACCCCCATGCAGAGCCATCTTTGAAGCACTTGATGAATTCAAAGCGCTAGGTTAATGTCCGCCATCAGCACAGCTGTGGTTCTTTTCAGTGCCCCAGCCACTCTAGTTCTGAGGAAGCCAAACGGTACCAAGGAACCCTTTAATATTATTTAAGGGGAAGTTCACAGTGATAAATCTCAGGTCTCGAAAGCAATGTTTACATCTGGGTTCAAGAGAATGACGGGATAAAACAAAGACCATGAGCCTTCTGATGTCATGGACGATTACTTAAGGTTGGCTTCATTACTTAAAGCAGGGCTCTGCTCCTTCCAAGATTCCTTTGCTGGATCTTCCTCTAGGTCACACCCACTAACTATGGGGGTCCTCCACAGTCTGTCTTTTATCTTCTTTTCTCCCTCTGTAACAGTTTCTCAACATTTTGTGTCCTAGACTCCGTTGGCAGCCAATTGGTGAAGTCAGTAGACCTCTTCTCAGAGTAACATTCTTCAATGCCTCAAATAAAATGTATGGGATTATAGAGGAAACTAATTATGTTGAAATAAGTCTCTTAGATAGGAAGATTATGACCGTTTCTACCATAACCTACCTCAACCCTAATAACTACAGTCATTTTATATTAGTGATGAGTGTAAATGACATTTCTAGATACCTGCAACATTGGTAATGTGCTATGGAATTATCTGGGATTTCCACTGGTGACAAAATCACAAGTACTACTGATTAATCCTACTGCAGTTTGTTTTTCATATTCATAATGGAAGAAAATGCTCCATTTCAACTAGAAATTAGTGAAAATAAAGATATATTTTATTATCAATGTTCAATGACCCCCTAAAATCTACCCAGACTCTACATTAAGAACTCCTGCCCTAATGGTTCTAAAGTTGTGTCTTATCAGGCTAAATCCCTTCTCTGTGGGCCAGAAGTTCTGACCATCTTGCAAGAAGCATCCCCCAGGTGAGAGTCAAATCAGCGCGTGCAGGATATTTGTCAGGCATTTCATCTAAGGATTTTCGGTCAAAGCCGCTTCTCTGGCTGTTTAAAGATGACAAATGCTCAGTAACTCATTCAAATAAATATACAGGCACAAATGATTTGAAAACAACTGCCCTTCATTTAAAAATGTTATTTATAAAGCAACCCTCAGGTTCCAAGGAGGGGGCTCCCAATGCATCTTGTCGTTGTGGAGAAAGCATTTGTCTCCTAATGAGTATTTCAGGGATTCTAACTTGTTAAAGGAGTGATCCACGGAATAAGCCGGTGTGGCTGAGGGGTGTGAAACCTCCACAATGGCCCAGCAGCCTAAAACACAGCAGGAAGTTGGGGCAGCTTTGTCTTCATGATCATTTGTCTGTAAGGCTGTAGGCACTGACAGAGGAGAGAAAGGCTTTCACAAATTACAAGACTCGTGTGTGAAAAAAAATTCTCAAAAGTATAGGAACCAAGGAGTTATTAGTATGATCAAGAATATATATATATATGTATATATATAGAGAGAGAGAGAGAGAATATAGTAAGAATATATAAAGTAAGAATATCTATATAGTAAGATATAATGGAGGGGCAGCTCAGTGGCACAGTGGATAGAGCACCAGTCCTGGATTCAGGAGGACCTGAGTCCAAATCCGGCCTCAGACACTTGACATTAGCTGTGTGACCCTGGGCAAGTCACTTAACCCTCACCGCCCTACCAAAAAAAAAAAAAGCTATAATGGAATGGGCTTTTGGTCAACCAGAGGAGATTCATCTAGACTGATTGAATTCAGTGAGACTGACTGAGAATGATGGTCTTTGCTGATTCACCTACTTAAAGTTCATTAAATCACAACCACACCTGGGTGGCCCTCAGTAGGGCATTTTTCTCAGAAGCTAAGGACTTGGAACTCAACAAGAGACCACCCTCAAGTCCAGTGAACCAATCTACCCAATCAGCTTTCAAGATGGCTGGGGGAGGGAGGCAGGAAGTAGGAAGTGTGGCTGGCTCCCTGACCTTGGCTGGAACCTCGTGGTGGCAGAAGGGAAAGAGAAGAAGGAGGCCAGGCTGAACTCTTCTCTCTCCTCTAGGGTAGATAGGCTTCTTCTTAACTTTCTGAACTCCACATGTTCTCTCTTTACTATGCTTTAATAAATGCTTAATGCCCAAAGACTGGTGCTAAAAGCTTCTGATTTAAGGTGACCACACATTTAGTTTTACTCCATCACAATACATACATATATGCATACATATATATATTTCTTTAAAATGACAGCTTGCAAATTAGGCATGCATCAACACCTCCAACTGTCTACCAAGAGAAGGCCAAAATGGAAGAATGATTTAGACATAGAGAATGATGCCATGAGCAAATTAGAGGAGCATGGGGAAAAAATGACCTGTAAGATCTAGGAAAAAGGAAAGAGGTAGAAAGGATCATGGGAAGTAAAATAGATCATTTTAACTAAGTGAAATTAAAAAGCTTTTTTCACTAACAAAACCGATGTAGCCAAAATTAGAAGGAAAGCAGGTAATTGGAGGAAAAAAATTTTACAGCCAGTTGATAAAGTTCTCATTTCTCAAATATATAGGGAACTGAGACAAATTTATACAAACATGAGCCATCCCCCAATTGACAAATGGTCAAAGGACATGAATAGGCAGTTTTCAGAAGAAATCAAAGCTATCTATAGTCACATGAAAAAATGTCCTAAATCACTATTGATTAGAAAAATATGAATTAAAACAATTCTGAGGTACCACCTCACACCCATCAGATTGGCTAACATGGCAAATGCTGGAGGGAATGTGGAAAAATTTGTACCCTTATACACTGTTGGTGAAGGTGTGAACTGGTCCAAATATTCTGGAGAATAATTTGGAACTATGCCCAAAGAGCTATAAAGCTGTGCATACGCTTCGACCCAGCAAAACCACTACATGGTCTGTATCCCAACGAGATAAAAGGAAAGGGACCTATATGTAAAAAAATAATAATAATTTATAACAGCTCTGTTTGTGGTGGCAAAAAATTGGAAATGATTCTCCATCAATTGGAGAATGGCTGAACATGTCATTGGAATACTATTGTGGTACAGAAAATGAGCAGGATGATTTCAGCATGAACTGATACAAAGTGAAATGAGCAAAACCAGGAGAACACTGTACACAGTAACAGCTGTACTATACAATGATCAGCTGTGAATGACTTGGCTCTTCTCTTCAATACAATGATCTAAGACAATTCAGAAGGACTCATGATGAAAAGGCTCTCTGCCTCCAGAAGAAGGACTGATGGCATCTTAGCACAAATGGAAACATACTTTTTTTTTTTTTTAAGTGAGGCAATTGGGGTTAAGTGACTGGCCCAGGATCACACAGCTAGTGAGTGTTAAGTGTCTGAGGCCAGATTTGAACCCAGGTCCTCCTGACTCCAGGGCTGGTGCTCTATCCACTGCGCCACCTAGCTGCCCCGGAAACATACTTCATTCATTCATTCATTCATTCATTCATTCATTCATTTATTTATTTAATGTTTGTTTGGGGTTTTTTTTGGCAGGGCAATGGGGGTTAAGTGACTTGCCCTGGGTCACACAGCTAGTAAGTGTCAAGTGTCTGAGGCTGGCTTTGAACTCAGGTCCTTCTAAATCCAGGGCCAGTACTTTATCCACTGCACCACCTAGCTGCCCCCTTGGAAACATACTTTTTTTTTTTTTTTGGTAGGGCAATGGGGGTTAAGTGACTTGCCCAGGGTCACACAGCTAGTTAAGTGTCAAGTGTCTGAGGCTGGATTTGGGAAACATACTTTTTAAACTTAATTTTTGTTGCTTTTTCTTGTTGTTGTTGCAACATGACTAATATGGAAATCTTTTGCAAGATTTCATATGTACAATTTATATCATATTGCTTGCCTTCTCAATGGTTAGGGGAGGAGCTAAAGAGAGGGAAAGAATTTGGAACTCAAATTTTTAAAACGAATGGCAAAAATAAATACATAAATAAAACAAGAGCATGCATTATTTGTCTTGGAATAATGCTGGAAGGTGTCCAAGTGATTACAGGAGTAAGACAAGAATTTCCCCTCTGCACAATTTTTGGACAAAACTCTAGATATGCTATTGATAGTGCTGTGAAAAGAAAGAAAAGTTAATATGTAATTTCATCAAAGAGGAGATAGAATTATCCTTTTGCAGAAAGCATGGGAGTTTATTCAGAAATCCTTCCAAATATATAATGGAGGGACAGCTAAGTGGTACAGTGGATAAAGCACTGGCCTTGGATTCAGGAGGACCTGAATTCAAATCCAGCCTCAGATACTGGACACTCACTAGCTGTGTGACCCTGTACAAGTCACTTAACCCTCATTGCCTTGCCAAAAAATTAAAAAAAAAAGGCAGCACATTCTAGAATTTTGGGGCAGCTAGGTGGCACAGTGGATAGAACACCGGCCCTGGAGTCAGGAAGACCTGAGTTCAAATCCGGCCTTAGACACTTAACACTTACTAGCTGTGTGACCCTAAGCAAGTCACTTAACCCCAATTGCCTCACACACACAACAAAAGTAACTTCAGAACAGAACAAAATAAACCCATAAAAATCATCAGCCTTTCTCCATTAAGCTAATAAGGCCCAACAGAAAGAGAAATTCCACTCATAACAACAACAAAAATCATAAGATATCTGTTTTAACCTACCAGGATGCATTCAGTATTTATGTCAATACAATGAGAAGACATTCTCTATAGCTCTAAAAGAAGTATATAACTGGAGAATCATCTGTTGTTGATGGCTGGGCCATGCTGTCAAGCTAATGTATATACTCACTGCCATACCAGCCAAACTATCAAAGAAATACTGTATAGAAATAGACAAAAGAAGAGCCAAGTTTATTTGGAGGAAGAAAGGTTCTGGAACCTCAAGAGGGTCCATCTGAAAAAAAGAGGCAATTGTATGCAGCTCAGGGGATCTTGGCTGGAAAGTCAGAAGACTTGAGACTAAGTCCTACCTCTGCCTCTTAACATCTATGGGCTAAGGGCTCTTATGGAAAAGAATGTAAATGTAAATTATGCAAATATACGTGAGCATGTGGATGGCCCGCACCTTCTGCTTTTCCATTGTCCCATCAGAATGAAATCTTAACTATTTGTGTGTTGTCTCCCAGTTGGTCAATAAACATCATAAAGCACCTACTATGTGGGGGCTATGCTAAGTGTGAGTTGTGCGAGCAAAGGCAAAGCAGCCCCAGTCATCAAGGAGCTTATAGACTGGCGACTGGCCCACAAATGCGAACAGATGAGCTCTACACAGGACAAAGTGGAGAGAATCACCAGAGAAATGACCCCTGGACTGAGAAGGGCTAGCTCACGGTAGAAATCCTTTTGCCCTTTGTAGAGTGCTCATGCAGTTCCCCTTGGGTGCAGGGGGCTTTCTGCTGACCTCCTGGGAGTGCCCCTTTCCTCTGCCCGCGATGCCACATTCCAGAGGTGTTTCCCATGGTCTAGTTGGCACAGGCCTGCGCGGTTTCTAACATCTGCCATTCTCAGCTCCCTGCTGATGCGTTGATGCCGGCCTGCCCCCATTTGAAGACCCTTATCTCCCTGCTAATTGTCCTGCTCATTCTGGATGTCCCGGTGTGGGCCTTCCTTCCAGAGGTGCAAGCTGCAGCCCAGCCTTCCTTGCCCTCTCATGCTGTGCAACTCCACCCAACATGCAAGGGGCCAGGCTGGCCAAGTGACAGGCCACTTTCTTTGCCCCTCCTCCATCATTGATGGCATCCATTCCACCACAACCCACATGGGTCTCCGTTGCCCTCTGGAGACATCCTGGATTCTGTGACTCACAGACACCAGCTGATGTGATTCAGTGCCACACACATTTATCAGGCGCCTACTGGGTGCCAGTGCAGACAGAAAAGGGAACGGCCTCTGCTTGCCCTCAAGGAATCCAGCATGCAGTCCCATGGAACAAACACAGAAATCTCCAGAGAGAGAGTACAGAAGAAGTGGGGGTGGGGGGGAGATGGGCAGGAACAGGCCAGAAAGAGACGCGCCCAACCTGACCTGAACTCGCACGAGGGTCAGCATGTGTGAAGACGGACGATGGATGGTACACCTGGTGGGTGGCAAGGAGAGGAGGCAAGTGGACCATGGTAGCTCAGAGCCAGACAGGGAAGAGCTGCGGTCCAGGCCTGCAGCAGAGGGACGTGGTTTGGACAAGCTGACTTCATCATGGCCTCCTCTCTGATTTCTTTCAGGTTTGTCTTTGCCTTCCATTCTACTTAACATCTCAGTGGCACTCCAAGCTAATCTGCTGGCAGATCTGCTAAAATGGCAGAGATTTCCATCTCTGATAGATGGGAGACCGTGTGTGTATTTCAGTTTTAACTACATTTTTATTTATCAAGCATTTCCTTTTTCTCTCTCCCACATCTCTCCCTTCCCCTCCCCCCCAATAAAAAGGGAAAATAAAGTCCTTATGATATATGTGCATGGTCAAGCAAAACACTCTGCTGTTGGCACGTCCAGAAATGCCCACCTCGTTCTGAATGTTGAGTCCCTCCTCCGTCCGGAGGTGGGTAGCGCATAGCAGCACCGGCCCCTGGAGTCATGGAGGGTCACTGCTTCAGTCAGAGCTCTTCAGTCTTTCAAAGTTCTTTGTCTTTATGACATTAATGCTGCTGTGTCGATTGTTCCCCTGGTTCTGCTCACACCACTCTGCATCAGTTCAGACACGTTTTCCCAGACTTCCTTGAACTACCCCTTTGTCCCGTGACATTCACAGATGATGTTTGTTCGGACGATCCCTAGTCAACAGGCATTCCCTTCATTCCAAGGTCTTCACCATGAATGTTGTGCTCAGCAGGAGTCCTTCCTTTTCCTCTCTCTTTGATCTGGTTGGGATGTAGGCCTAATAGTGGACTGCTAAGCCAAGCGTTCTGGGCACGTTCCAAATCGCTTTCCAGAACGTCTCTCGCCGCCATCCTTAGCTCCCAACAGTGCATTAACGTACCACGTTTCCCATAACTCCTCTGACATCTGTCACTTCCCTTCTTGGCCATCTTCGATTTCATGAATTATTGGAAATTTGGAGAATTATTTTCATGTGGTTACTGATAGCTTAGATTTCTTCTCTTGAGAACAGCTTTTTCATGTAGCAATCAACCGTGCATCTCATTTCTACCCTGTCAATGATGACTATTAGAAAGACAAGGAAATAGGACCCTATCGCCCGCACTTGTCCTTAAGCCCAGCACTACCTAAGAAGCCATTCCTTCGAGTCCCAACCTTCCAGATGCACGCCTCCGTGGGCACTGGCCCAGGTTTCAGCAAACAGGACCAGAGATCTCAGAAAGTCACTTGAGACACACCCAGACATCAGGGTGGCTTGGACTGTCGTGATGATGGTTCACAGCTCCCTTATGTGGGAAGCTTGTCAACTGAAAGCAATTTAATAACGGGAAGAGTTGCCTTTAGAGGATTCTTTTCACGACATCCTACTTAAAGTCTGCCAGCACAACGGCAGGAGTGAAGGAGGGAGGACTTGCTGCACCAGAGGAAGCACAAAGACAGCCACAGGAAGGCCTCGGCAACTTCTCAGGAGAGGCAGGTTACTCAATAGCTGAGCATTTCTGGCATTGAACCAATTCATGTCCTTTTCTGGACTGCTCAGCAGGGGTTTTTTGGTGTTTTGTTTTGTTTCTGTTGGTTTGTTTTTGTGGGGCAATTGGGGTTAACTGACTTGCCCAGGGTCACACAGCTGGTAAGTGTCAAGTGTCTGAGGCTGGATTTGAACTCAGGTACTCCTGAATCCAGGGCCGGTGCTCTATCCATTGCACCACCCAGCTGCCCCAGGGTTTTTGATTTGACATTCTGTATGTCCCTTTTGGTCCCAACACCACCCGAGGAAGAAGAATACATTTCTCCCAGAATCATGTAAGCATGGATCCATACTTTTTCTTGAACTAAAACCATGGAAAACCTACTTCTCTCCAGGATCTTTATTCTGGAGTGTGAGACTAAGAAAGCCCTCAGGCAGAGCCCAAGGGGGATTGAGCAAAGCCTAGGAGAAAGCTACAGTGCTGGAAGAGCAAGCAGAGCCCAAATCTCACAGGTCTGAGGACAGGGAGTGCCCAGCCAGGTGTGCTAGAGCAAGGGCACCCAACCCCCACCATCTTCTAGGGAGTCAGCGTGGGGGAGTTAGAGGAGGGTAGCAGTGGCAGCAAGCATACAGTCCAAATGGGAAGACGGTGGCAGGGGTGCAAAGGGCAGCCTGACAGTCATCCCTTGGCGAATCTGGTCTGCATGCCTACAAGAGTCCAGGGGCAAAGCTGTGGGCATGGTACTCCGAGGGGAGTGGCCTGGAGCTGGTTAAGTGACATGGTGGTGCCACGGGGTTTATGCTGGCAAAGGACTAAGAGGCAGAAGGCTGTTGGTAGCAAGTGCATCCTAGGAAAAGCACCGATCACCCTGCCTTAGTTACAGCTCATCTACAAGGAGTCAGACTAACACGAAGTTCATCTTGCTCGGAGATTCATTTAAGAAATCTAGACTTTGTCCAGCACTGGACTGCTTCCCTACCTGTCAGAGACAACACTGGTTATCTGATGGGGAAAAGGCAACTGGCTCCTTTTTCAGCACAATTTTGCAGAAAGCAATTTTCTGGTTTTATTCATTTTATTCAACAAGGGTTTATTAAACACCTATGGTGTACCATGGTCCTGGAGTTTATGAGGGAGTCAGTAGCTGAGTTCATAGATCTACAGCTGGTCATTGAACTCATTTTGGCTGATGAGGTCTCGAAGAGAAATCATGTAGAGAGAAGAGGAGATGGAAGGCGGAACCCTGTGGGACATCCTGGGTGAGCAGGGATGACCTGGTTAAAGAGCCAGCAATGGACCCTGGGGAGTGAGGGTCATGGAAATCAAAGGAGAACCAGGAAAGAGCAACGTCACCAGACCTAGAGAGTGTCAGAGTCAAGAAGGTGGTGGACAAGGTCAGAGACTACAGCGGAGCCAAGAGGATCGAGGACCGAGAATACGGCCATCGTGTTTGGCGATCACCAGTCACTGGAGCAACGAGGCTGCAGGTGGCCTGCGGAGGGTTTAGAAGACAATGGGGAGAGAAAGCGAAGAATAGGTGTCCCTTGTGATTTCTTTACAGAGTCATAATCCTAAATAACCCAATTAATTAAGAATGATTTAATAATTTCCTTCGGGGCCACTAGGGGGCAGCAGAGTGCAAAGAGTGCCACTCCTGGAATCAGGAAGACTGCGCTTCATGAGTTCAAATCTGGCCTCAGACACTTGCCCTGGGCAAGTCATTTCACCTTGTTTGCCCCAGTTTTCTAGTCTGTAAAATGAACTAGGGAAGGAAATGGCAGATCACCAATATTTTGTCAAGAAAACCTCAAATGGGGTCACAGAGAGTAGGACACAAGTAAAATGACTCAAAAACAGCAACAACAACACCCGCTTTGATAAGAACCCTTTGTTAAAATAAGTCCTGGGGAGCCTGTCCTAGACGCTGCCTTCACAAGTAGGTTAGGAGCTTCCTCAGGGCGGACAGCTTTCCTATGGCAAGGGCTAGCCTTCCATTTAGAGAAAGGACAAAGAGCAGACAGTAGCCTTAAGAGTGTCAAATGCTGGGACTATCGACTTCTCTCCTCTGGCTCTCCACCTCGTACCTCCCCAGTGACTGTCTCTTCACACTGTGAGAAAATAATGGGTTTGGAAACGCCCAGAAGGCCCCCCCCCCCATTTGAGGGGATCCTATTAAGACTGATTGAACTGACTTTGCTGATTGGCTCCCTTGAAGTTGATTTGATTGAAACCACACCTACCTGAGAGCCTGACCTTGGAGGGGGGGGGGCGTTCTCTGAACTCGGCAGGTTCTGCTCATGGACCACCCTCGAGTCCAGTGAACCAATGGATTTGGGTGATGCTAGCCAATGACCTTAAAGCAATGTATAAAGACCGCCTCTCCTCTGGGCCCAGAGGGAGCTTCCACACTGGGTTACTCTCTCTCAGGTGTTCTTGGTGGCAGAGTACTTGGAGGAAGAAGCAGGCCAGGCTGAGCTCTATTCTCTCCTCCAGGCTAGAAGGCCTTCTGAACTTTCAGAGACATGTGGGCTCTCTTTACTAATATTTAATATCCTTTAATAAATTCTTTTTTTTTTTTTTTTGCGGGGCAATGGGGGTTAAGTGACTTGCCCAGGGTCACACAGCTAGTGTTAAGTGTCTGAGGCTGGATTTGAACTCAGGTACTCCTGACTCCAGGGCCAGCGCTTTAACCACTGGGCCATCTAGCTGCCCCCAATAAATTCTTAATGCCCCAAAACTGGTGCTAAAGCTTCTCATTTATAAGTAGCAATATAGTAGAAACCCCAGCTAATTTTCCCCAAACTTGGGACAGAAATAAGGCAACCACATATAGTTTTACTCAACATAACACACAAGGATGCCAAGCACACACATTTCTTTTTCTACCTTAAAATAAAGGGAATGAGAGGGACTAGGGAGAGTGAAGACAGATGAGGCTGAACACTGGGTCAGGTCTAAGTTGGGGGAAAGGACAGGGCATAGAGCTTCTCTCGCCAGTCCTCATGATTTCATTGTGTTTAAAGTGACCACAGGGGGCAGCTAGGTGGCACAGTGGATAAAGTACCAGCCCTGGATTCAGGAGTACCTGAGTTCAAATCCGACCTCAGACACTTAACACTTACTAGCTGTGTGACCCTGGGCAAGTCACTTAACCCCAATTGCCTCACTAAAATTAAAAAAAAAAAAGTGCCTTGTAATTGTGTTTATGTAAATCCTCCCAAGTGTTTCATATTGTCTATAGTTATTTTAAATGGAATTTCCTTTTCTCTCCCTTGCTGCTGGGCATGATTCAGATAGTTTTATTTTGTATCCTGAAACTTTACTGAAATTGTTAATCATTTCAAGTAGTTTTTAAATTGATTCTCTAAGTTACTACCATATAATCTGCAAAGAGTGATCGTTTTATTTCCTCACTGCCAATTCTAATTCCTTCAATCTCCTTTTCTCCTCTTATTGCTACTGTAGTTAACATTTTTTTTTTTGGTAAGGCAATTGGGGTTAAGTGACTTGCCCAGGGTCACACAGCTAGTAAGTGTTAAGTGTCTGAGGCCAGATTTGAACCCAGGTCCTCCTGACTCCAGGGCTGGTGCTCTATCCACTGTGCCACCTAGCTGCCCCGTGTGGTTAACATTTCTCATACACTATTGAATAACAGTTGTCGTTATACTAGGTATGCTTGCTTCACCCCTGACCTTACTGGGAAGGCTTTTAGCTTATCCCTCTTGCTAATAGTTCTAGATAAATATTACAGATCATTTTAAGGATCTGGTAGGACTTCACCTATTTTCCCAAAGAGTTTCTATAGTATTGGAATGGGGCAGGAAAGTAGGAGGGGAAGGGGATAAGGAGGGAGGGGTGAAAGAAGGGAGGGGGGGAGGGGACAGTCAGTCGAGGAGGGATATGGTGAAAAAAGAGAAAATAAATATCCTGGGGAGGGAAACAGTTAACAACAGTAACTGTGGAAAAATTTTGGAAGCAGAGGCAAGAGTAACGTGAGATGACAGTAATGAGGAGGATTGGTGGGTGATGATTGACTGCTGCTGATGACAAAATGTATAATATGCTGGGATGTTGTGAAGATAGATATGTTTGGTCGAATTTGCTTTCGAATGCATCTAGTTCTGGGGATTTTGTTTTAGGGAATTCACTAATGACTTGTTCAATTTCTTTTTCTGAGATTGGGTTATTTAAGTATTCTATTTCCTCTTCTGTTAATCTAGGCAATTTGTAGTTTCATAAATATTCATACATTTCACTTAGATTGTCAGATTTATTGGCATAAACTGGGCAAAATGTTTCCTAATAATTGCTTTAATTTACTCTTCATCGGTGGTGAATTCACTCTTTTCATTTTTGATCATGGTAATTTAGTTTTCTTCTTTTTAAAAAAACAAATTAAGGGGCAGCTAGGTGGCGCAGTGGATAGAGCACCAGCCCTGGAGTCAGGAGTACCTGAGTTCAAATCCGACCTCAGACACTTAACACGTACTAGCTGTGTGACCCTGGGCAAGTCACTTAACCCCAATTGCCTCACTAAAAAACAAAAAAACAAAAACAAAAAAACAAAAAACAAATTAACTAATGATTTATCTATCTTATTAGTTTTTTTCATAAAAATCATCTCCTAGTTTTATTTATTGGCTTGAGTTGTGGTTTTTTTTACCTTTCAATTTTATTAATCTCATCTTTAGTTTTCAGGATTTGTGATTTGGTGCTTAAATTAGGAATTTAAAATTTGTTCTTTTTCTAGGATTTTTTTTAAAGTGGTATTGTCCAGTTCATTGATTTGTTCTTTCTCTATTTTATTGATGTAAGAATTTGGAGAAACAAATTTTTTCTCTAAGTGCTGTTTTGGTTGCATCCCATAAATTTTGGTATGTTGTCTCCTTGTTGTAATTCTCTTTGATGAAATTATTATTTCTATGATTTGTTCTTTGACCCACTTATTCTTTAGAATTAGATTATTTAGTTTCCATTTTTTTTTTTGGCATGGGGCAATGAGTGTTAAGTGACTTGCCCAGGGTCACAAAGCTATTAAGTGTCAAGTGTGAGGCTGGATTTGAACTCAGGTCCTCCTGAATGTAGGGCCAGTGCTTTATCCACTGAGCTACCTAGCTGCCCCCTCCAATTAATTTTTTTTTTTTTTGGTGAGGCAATTGGGGTTAAGTGACTTGCCCAGGGTCACACAGCTAGTAAGTGTTAAGTGTCTGAAGCCGAATTTGAACTCAGGTTCTCCTGAATCCAGGGCCAGTGCTCTATCCACTGCGCCACCTCGCTGCCTCCCCTTCAATTAATTTTAATCTACCTTTCCACTGTCCTTTATTGAATGTATTTTTATTGTATTGTGATCCCAAAAGGATGCATTTAATATTTCTGCCTTTCTACATTTGATTATGAGGTTTTTATGTGTGGTCAATTTTGTGTAGGTTCCATATACCACTGAGAAAAAGGTATATTCTTTTTCTGTTCCCATTCAATTTTCTCCAGAGGTCTGTCATATCTAACTTTCAAAAAATTCTATTCACCTCCTTAACTTCTTTATTGTTTATTTTGTGGTTAGATTTATCTAGTTCTGGGAGGGGAAATTGAGGTCCCCCACTAGTGTGGTAAAAATTATTGGAGTTTAGCTGACTCATTTGGGAGGGACACACCTGGCCCACCTGGCCCACCCTGAAATTACGTATGCTACTGAGGTCAGAAGGAGAAACCTCTCCATAGGCAGTTTTTGAAGGACCTCCCTTTTAGGAGAGGAAGATTGAACACTCCCTGAGGGGAGGCTGAGTGGCTTCCAGAACATGGGCTTCTCTTCTCTCCTCTGCCTTCCCGGTGGCACTAGCAACTAGCAGACTTCCCAGGTGTGGTGAGTGAACACAATAGCCCTGCATTCCTTTGAATTAGCTTAATTAGAAATGAGCTGGGGATTGTATAGACTTAGGTTAGAGCTAGGAGAATTTATCTGTATTTCTTTTTCCCTACTTCCTTATCTTTGATTTTTATTAATTTCACCTTTGTTGTTTAACTAATTCCCAAGGAATAAAATCTGATCCTTTTGTGGAAAATAAGCTGCAAAGCTCCTTTCTTATTGTCCTGGGAGAAACATCTAAAAGGGCAGTTCAGAGGAAAGGGAGCTTTGATCCTAGAGGTCCCTCATTATTTCCAGGACCCCAATATTTTGGTGAGTCACCCAATTAACTCTCCATATATTAAATTTGGCCCCCACACTAGTATAGTTTTGCAATCTGTTTCCTCCTGTAACTCACTTAACTTTTCCTTTAAGAATTTGTACGCCATATCATTGGGTGCCTATATGTTAAGTATTGACATTACTTCATTGTCTATGGTACCCATTAGCAAGATGTAGTTTCCTTCCTTATCTCTTTTAATTAGATCTATTTTTGCTTTTGCTTTGACTAAGATTATGATTATTCTTGCTTTTTTTGGCATCAACTCAAGCATAATAAATTCTATGCCAGCCCTTTATTTTATTCTATGTGTATCTCTCATTTTAAAATGTGTTTCTTGTAAATAACATATTGCTGGATTCTGGTTTCTAATCCATTCTGCTCTCCATTTCTGTTTTATGGGTGAGCTCGTTCCATTCACATTCAAAGTTATAAGTACTTCTTGTGCATTTCCCATTACCCTATTTTTCATCACTGTTTATCCCTCTCTCTTTTTTTTACCTTATCCCTCCTCCAAAATCTAATTGACTTCTAACCACTGCATCCCTAATCTGTACCCCTTCTAAGAATCTCTCCTTTATCCTCTCCCCTTACCTTCCTATTCCTTAATTTCCTTACCCTTCTAAAAGTCCCTCCCTTATCTTATCCCTCACCCTCTTATTTCTGTGAGCTAAGAAGACTTTTACACTCTTCCAAGTGTATATATTATTCCTTTAATCCAGTTCTGATGAGAATAAAGTTCTAGCACTACTAGCCCTTCACCCCCTCCACTGTAACAGTTCTTCTACTCATGCCTCATTGTATGAGATAATTACTCCATTTTACCTCTTTCTACCCAATTTTGTTTTTTAGGATCATCCCACCTTACTCAGCTCAACCCCAAGCCTTCTATCTATTATGCTTTTTCAAACTACCCACGATAACATTTTTAACAGTTACAGATAACATTTTCCCATATATGAAGCAAACATTTTGACCTTACTAAATCCTTTATAATTGGTCTTTAACGTTTACCTCATTTTCCCTGAATGTAGCGGATCTTTTTTTGTTGTTGTTGTTGTTGTTCAGTTCTGACCGTTTCTTCACAAATACCTGAATGTCCTTTAGTTCATTAAATATCCACTTTTTCCCATGCAGAATTACAATCAGCTTTGCTGAGTAAGTTATTTTTGGTTGTAAGTCCAGATCCTTTGCTCTTCAAAATAGCATGTTCCATGTCCTTCAGTCTTTTAATGTAAAACCTGCTAAATCCTGTGTTAATCTGACTGTAGCTCCACTATATTTAAATGTTTTTTTTCTAGTTCCTTGTATTATTTTCTCCTTCACCTGGGAGCTTCAAAACTTTTATAGTGTTAAACAAAACAAAAACAAAATTTCTATAGTGCTTCTGTGAGTTTTCATCTTGGGATTTCTTTCAAGTGGAGTTTATCTATTTTTATTCTGCTCTCTCATTCTAAAACTTCGGGGCAATTTTCCTTAACAATTTCTTAAAGTATAATGTCTACATTATTATTTTTTTATTGTAACTTTTAGGGAGTCCAGCAATTCTTATATTGTCTCTCCTAGATCTGTTCTCCAGGTCAGTTGGTTTTCTAATGAGATGTCTCACATTCCCTTTTAGTTTTTCATTCTTTTGATATTATTACATTTTGGGGGGGTATCTTTTGAAGTCATTAGCTTCCCCTTACCCAATTTTAATTTTTAAGGAGTTATTTTCTTCCATAAGTTTTTGGATCTCTTTTTCCAATCGATTGACTTTCTTTTCATTATTTTCTTGATTTCCTTGCAGTTATTCTTATTTTTTCTCCTAGTTTTCCCTCAACCTCTCTTATTTCATTTTTAAAAGTCCTTTTTCATGAGTGAGATGAGCAGAACCAGAAGAACATTGTACACAGTATCATCAACATTGAGTGTTGATCTACTGTGATGGACTATATTCTTCTCACCAATGCAATGGTACAGAAGAGTTCCAGGGAACTCATGATAGAAGAGGATCTCCAAATCCAAGAAAAAAAAAGAAAGAAAGAACTGTGGAGTATAGATGCTGATTGAACCATATTATTTCTTTTGTTTTGGTGCTGTTGTTATTTTTTTCTATTTTGAGGTTTTTCATCATTGCTCTGATTTTTTCTCTTATAACAGGACTAATGCAGAAATAGGATTAATGTTATTATGTGTGTGTATAGATATATATGTATATGTATGTGTATATCTATATGTATATGTATATAGATATATAGATATAACCTATATCAGATTACCTGCTGTCTAGGGAAGGGGGGAGGGAGGGGAGGGAGGGAGAAAAATCTGAAATTGTAAAGCTTGTATAAACAAAAGTTGAGAACTATCTTTACATGTAACGGAAAAAATAAAATACCTTATGTAAAATAAAAAAATTAAATTAAAAAAAGTACTTTTTCAAGCTTTTCCAAAAACTCTTTTGGGGCTTGTGACCATTTTGCCCTTTTTTGCTTTGAGAAAGTAGCTGTTTTAATTCCACTATTTTATTCTGAGTTTGAACCCAGATCTTCTCCATCACCATAGATATCTGTGGTCAGGTTCTTTCTCTTTTGTTTACTCAGCTTTTAAAAAGTGGCTTATTTCTTGTCTGTTATCTTTGTGTTAAAGTCAGGCTCTAGTCCTGAGGTATGGGGGATAATATCTCAGGCTTCAGGTATTCTGTGCTATTGTTTTATGAGATCTATCCTGGGGCACCCTCTTTTATTATTTTGTTTTCTTTTTTTCCAAAGGAGATGAAGTTTTGAGACATGTGCCCATATTGCTTTCTATTATTTTTTGTTCATTATGACCTTGAAAAATCAACATGAACATTTTTATATCCAAAAGCATTATATATGTGTGTATAAATCTATTATATAGAGCTTATCAACTTTGTACACGAAATCAATAATATTCAGTCTCAGTAGGCAGTCAGAAAGATGTCTGGGTCTATACTAAACAAAAGAATTTACTAATTTTCTTTAAGCCACTAGCCCAATACCACAAAACCTCTTGCTATAAAACAGCTGCCCCTGTTATTCCTGGCAGCACTCTGTCCACTCCTCCTTTATGCATTTATCATGGTCTAGAATGAATTTTAGTCTTTTGTGACCCCTCTATTAGTCTATTGCTCTATTGAGACCCCTCTAGGGGCAGCTAGGTGGTGCAGTGGATAGAGCACCAGCCCTGGAATCAGGAGTACCTGAGTTCAAATCTGGCCTCAGACACTTAACACTTACTAGCTGTGTGACCCTGGGCAAGTCACTTAACCCCAATTGCCTCACTTAAAAAAATAAAAAAAATTAAAAAATAATTTAAAAAAAGACACCTCTATTAGGCTATAGCCCTATTAAAACAGGGACCGTGCCTTCATTGATCTTTTCAAGAATTCTAGAGAGATTGGAGCAGACATTTTAGAGATGTTGAACCAAAGGGATTCAAGAGCCCTTAATGACATCCTGGGCTAGGTAGGTGGGACTCTAGAAAGAGCTCTGGGGGGTACCCAATTCCATATCCATCACAGACAATGAACCAGCAAGGATACTGAGAAGAGGCAGTTGGACATATGGGAAGAGAAGCAGGAGAGAACAGTGCTCCAAAAACCTAGAGGAGTATCCAGAAAGAGGAGGTAAAGAGTATAGAAAGGTCAGAGAGGATTGGGCCAAGAAAATGCGATTGGGCTGAGCAAGTAATAGACTGTTGGGAGAGGGAAGGTTCTGCAGGAAGAGGAGGCGGCAGGGGGCAGCTAGATGGCGCAGTGGATAGAGCACCGGCCCTGGAGTCAGGAGGACCTGAGTTCAAATCCAACCTCAGACACTTAACACTTACTAGCTGTGTGACCCTGGGCAAGTCACTTAACCCCAATTGCCTCACTAAAAAAAAAAAAAAGAGGAGGAGGTAGGCTGCCCAGGGTTTAGAGGAGAATGAAAGTGGAGCCATCTAGTATAGAAGGCTTTCCCGTGGAGTTTATCCATGAGGGGGAGGAAAGATAGAGCATCATAGCTGGTGGTGCTGGACAGTTCAGATGAGGAAAACTCGATTGTGTTTGTGAACAGCAGGGAAGGACACGGTAGATAGGGAGAGACTATGTAAAAATGGCTATTATCACAGAGGCCATTCATCAGAGATGCCAGAAGGGGCTTATAGAAGGGTGTGCCTTAGGGAAGAAAAGAACCGCCTTTCCAGCTGAGATAAGGGTGAAGGAGGAGGCTGAGTGATGAAGACGAGATCTTTGGCCAACAGGACGGGCGGGCGGAAGGCTTAGGAAGAGAGGAGACATTGGAACAGCCATGGTGGAGAGGGGGGAGAGAATGATTAAGAAGGAAGAGACTGTTTGCCTCACAGCATTTAGGACAACGTTCAGATCAACAGACATAAATTTGTAGTGGGCTGTTAACATGAGACTCATGATTGTCTCCAGCTCCTTCCTCAGCAAAAGTGAGAGGCCAATGGTCAGAGTAAGGAGGTTGGCACTTGGTGAGGTATGACCGGCAGTAGGATGAGGGAACTAGAGAGTCAAGGGTAAAGGGTGGGGTAGAATTCAGCCAGTTCACCCCGGGGTCACAATCAGGAAGAGAGAAGGCAGTGCAGAGGTGATGGCCTGAGGAAGAGCTAAGGGACAGCCTGTTAGTGACCGAGTGCCTGGCTTCCTCTTTGTGACCTTTCCCTTCCCGCTGTCCATCACGGTGCATCCTGCTGATGCCACAGCAGCCAATCTCTCATCTTCACATGCTCCCCTCTTACTATACACACTTATTTCTTCACATTCACGTGCCAACCCCAGTCTGCTCGGCCAGGCCCCATCTGGGCGCCTGCTTTGCTTCTTGTTCACTGGTGTAGACAAAGTGCTAGTGGGACCACTTGGGTCCACTAGAGCAGGAGGGGGGGGGGAAGCTTACTTGCTTTTCTGCAGTAATTTCTGCATTTTGTAAAGATCAAAGCCAGATATCATTCTCTCCATCATCATTTCTACCAACCAAAGCTTGAATCTTTGGGGTCAGCTGCGCCCAGCATCCCCCTTCACAGGAAGGCCGGGCCGTAGGCAGAGAGCAGAGCCAGTACCTGCCACCAGTCTGCTGTGGCTGGGTTTCAGAAGGCTAAGATATCCTGCAGTTGCCCCTCTTCCTGGGGCTCCCCATTTGGAGGGACTCCAGGAAGTAGCAAGTCCTTCCTTCTCAGAGTGAAGCCTCCAGGGAAGGCTCTGGTCTGCCCCAGAGCCCTAAAGACAATCCCTTATGTGCTTCTCAAAGTCAAAGTAAATACAAAACCCCACCCAGTGCTGGCACATTCCCTTCTAACAGGACCTCACTGCAACAGCCAGCATTGGTGGCTGCCCAGCCCTGGCAGCAGCACTGACCTCAGCAAAAGCCTATGGGGAGGGGGGCTCCACATCTGGGTGGGGGGGGGCTCCACATCTGGGCGGGGGACTCCACATCTGGGCGGGGGGCTCCACATCTGGGTGGGGGGGGGCTCCACATCTGGGTGGGGGACTCCACATCTGGGCGGGGGGGCTCCACATGGGGGGGGCTCCACATCTGGGCAGAGTCTCCACATCTGGGCGGGGGGCTCCACATCTGGGTGGGAGGAGGTCGTTGGGGGCTGGCTCAGGGCAGGCTGATCTGGAGGCAATTATCCTTTGACTTACCTTTGATTGCAGGGAATGATGTGTTCCTTTTGTGGGCCTGGGCAGTCTTGAGAAGGAACTAGATTCAGGTTTCCCTCAAGGGCAAAACAAAAAAGTTCTTTCACTTTGTGTTTTCCCCGACTAAACTGTAATTTGATGAGATCGACCTTGTTCCAGAGCACACGCTGGGTCACTGCTAACCAGGAGAAACCTTGAAAACTTTTCTGGACAAAAACAAGTGATGGTGTATGAGGTAATGTGAGGAATTCGTCTCCTCGGGCACAGAGAGTGCTCCCGGCTCTCACAGGGTGGCTGCAGTGAGCTCTCTGAGTCCTCTCTGGGGAGAGGACCAGGGCCTAGCCCAGAGCGGGGCGGGAAGTGTGGAGACATTGCACAGGCAGGAGCAGTGGAGAGGGAGTGGGGGACGGCACCATGAGGCGGAGGGGAAGCAGGTCAGGTGCCCAGAGGGGAGATGGATCCCATGCAATGACAGCTGGGAGGGCCTTGGGGGCAGGGGTGCGCAGTGATCAAAGCCCTGGCCCAAGTGTCCCGGAAAGTTCTGGGGGGACGAGCTATCTGGAAACAATCGTGACACAGAACCAAAGGCAACCACCAAACCCACCCCCTGTATTTAAAGGGAGCAGAGCGTTTGAGCGACCTCACAACCGTCCGGGGCTGGAGTTTCCAATGGCAGACTCTTCACATTCTTACGCAGCAATGAAGAAACTCAAGCCAGACCCTCCTCGGTCCCCGGCACGTGAGGGAGAGCCTCTCTTTTCTTTCACTTCACACTGATCGAGTGCACTTTTAAGGCGAGTGAAGAATATTCAACACCATCCCACTCATGGCTCCCATTAGAAGGTGCCAGAGCCGTGATTATTACCATTCTACAGATGAGAAAACAGGCTCAGGGACATTCAGGGACTCGCCCACAGCCATTAAACCAAGGACTATCAGAGACCTCATTCAAACCCAGGTCCTCTGACTCCAAGGCCAGCAGGTGGTCGATCCGTCAGGCCGCTCAGCCTCTTACTGCTCTGCCAACGGCCTGTGGCATTTATGTGAAGTGCTGAGGGTGACTTCTCTATCCGTGGAACTTGCCGATCCAATGTCTTCACCGTGGAAGGTGCAAAGCGAGGAGCTCAAGCTCCCAAAATGCTGTGGCCTGGGGCAGTCGGAGGTCTGTAAAGCAGAAGGGCCGGCCTTGTCCTCAGAGCCTCTTTAGCTACACCCTCCTGCTCCAAAGGCCCGGGTGGATCCAGGCTTTCCACACACTAAAGCCTAAGCCTCCCATCTGGAAGGGCCCAAGCAAGGCTCCCCCTGCTCGATGCTGAGCTGGCGACCTTTGCCCACCCAGGAGGCCACCCCTGGAGGGGCCCTCCCAGTCCTAGAGCTCAGTGGGGGGTGTTTTTTGTGGAAGACGACTACGCTCTGTTTCTCTGTAGCGTGCCCACCGCTGAACACAGACACTGAATAATACAAAAGAAACTATTCTCTTAATGCTCCATATTTTAATTCTCATTTACTTAAATAGAATCGTAAATGTTTGCTGCAAATAATAGCAAATTCACAACATAGCAGAGAGGGACGAAATGCATGAGTGTTTTAGATAAAATCTGACAAAACATTCAGGAGAACTGGTTAAAGTGTAAAAATAGATCTATTGGGGCATGTGAGACCAGGACATTATAAAAATAATGCTTTCTGCTGCTGATATAAATAGTAAGCCAGGTCCTTTCCGGTCACATCCTCAGGGCTCAGTTTTAACAAAATAATGCCACTCCCTTGTGCGTGTACAAACATCCAGCCTGCCTGCCGCCCTCTCCCAGCAAGTCCACGTGAACCAGAGGTGCCACGTGAAGTACAGGCGCCTCTCTGGGCAGTCTTATGTCTGGCAGGACGCCTCGCTTCTGATGCACCCATGCGCATCCATGACAGGGGCACATCTCCCAGAAGTCTTCTCTCCCTGCCCAAGCAGCCGCTGGCCTAAGAGGGCCATGCTGTGGCACAGGTGGAGGTCCACTGGAGGTTTGCACAGTTGAACAACAAACAGTCTCCTGGGGTTCCTGTCTGCCCCGTGCCCAGCGCGGTCGTCCTGGTTGACGGCTGATGATCAAGATGGAGGCTGACCCAAACCAGCTGATCCATACATAACCTGGGGATGTGTGGTGGTGACGACAACAATAACAGGAACAACGTCTACTAGCGCTGAGGCAGCGCTCTGTCTGCAAATCGCTTAGTGCAGAGTCTCTTACTGAATGCCCAGAACAACCTGGGAGCAAGGGCTATTGTTCTCTCCATTTGAGAGATGAGAGAATGGAGAAAGGCAGAGGGCCAATGACTTGTCCAGGGTCATACAGCAAAGCGAGTATGTAGGGCCAGATTCAAACTCAGGTTTTCCTGACTCTAGGTCTAGCGCTCTCACACACAGGGAAGTGTCAGCGAAAAAGTCCTTGAAAAAGCAAAGCCAGTGACAGAAAGGACAGAGGAAGAAGGAAGGTGAGAGAGACACCGAGGGGTGTGAAGGCAAAGAAAAAAGGCAGGTGGGCCCAAGTCAGCCAGCCTTCCCCGCAGGGAGGAAGGGTGGGCCTCCAAGCCCAGCCCCAGCCCAGCCCTGGGCCTGTGGACACTGAGGTGAACCCACCCTTCCCTCTCCCAGCCATGAGCCCTGTAGTGTGTTGGTCACCAGGATGTCACGTGTCGCAGCTTCTCCAGAACAAATCGGAGGCGCTACATTCAGGTGGCGAATTTCCCATTGAGCTTTTCTCAAACACTGAGGAGTGATTTCAAGTCCCCTTTCTTACAAGGGGAGGGGGCGGAGAACTGAGCCTGCGTCTGGATATCAATGTCTCCAGCTCCTAAACAAGGCGACAACATAAATGCCGATGAAATGGGTGATTCCTGAAGGTCCTCGAGCGAGAATCATGACACGCAAACACTTAAGCAACAAGGTCGGACACGAGCATTCCGCTGGGGCGAGCCAGACGCCCCCAAGGCCCACTACGGGTTGCAGAGCACAGAATTTTCCAGAGTAAAATCATACCAGAACCGAGACAAGTTGTCATTCAGGGCAGAGGTCAGCAAGTGGTTTGGGAGGTCGCTGATGGTGCCCTGCACCGCCAACACATGGGGCGCCAGGGTGAAGGGCACGTCCCTGAGAAGCTCGGATGCCAGGGTGTTGTTCTCCAAGGTCTGGTCTTCCACGGCCTTTGGAGGGTCCGACCCACTGCCACAGGGCTGGTCTCCCACGTCTGCCTAAAGAGAACAAAAATCACCTTGTGGCTGCCGAGCCCTCCCCAGGAGGCCGTGGCCACCCAGATGATGATCCGGGGTCCACAACGGCCACAGACAGCCCCAATCTTCAGGGCGAGCAAAGAGCTCCGCCCTGGAGGCTCCCACAGAGGCCTTGGGGACACCCACCCTGGTACCACCACCCCCAGGGACCTCCTGTCTGTCCTCTCTGGCTGCCTCACAGCCAGGGCAGCTTCTCCTCCCCCGGAACAGCTGCACATGCACGCGTGGCCCATCCACTCACAACACACTCTCACAGACACACCTACGCACACCCACACACTCACACTCATTCACTGTCACCACGCATCCACACTCCCCACTCATGCACGCCCACAGCCATCCATTCACACAATGCACTTTCACACACATCTACATACCCACACCCTCTCATATGCACATGCACACTCACACATACCATCACACACACACACACACACACACACACACACACACACACACACACACACACACACACGCTGTCACAGTCCCTGTGGGAGCCCAGAGGACGCTGTCCTGGGCTCTCTTCCCTTCTCGCTCTATATTCTGTTCCGTCCCTCAGGGACCCACCAGACGGGGGAGGAGGCAGACAAAGCCCCCTGCTCATGGCAGCTTTGTGAGCACCATGTCCTTTATGGGTGAGGACAAGGAAGCCCATGAGTGTGAAGTGACTGACCCGACTCCACAAGTTACAAGGTGGCGGGTTCAAAGCCTGAGCCTTTGGCACTCGTTCACTCTCCCCATCTAGTCTCTCACAGCAGCCTCTTGTTCCAGCCAGACACTGAAGGAAGCCCCGCTGCCAAGTGCTCGGAGCTCGGCCGGGCAGCCCGGCCCTGAGAGCACGTCTGTCTGTCTCTTCACAGCCCCCTACCCCCTGGCTGTTCCGGGTTCTGCCCTGGTTCTGGGACCACGTAGGACAAGCCCAGTCCCTCCTGCACACACAACCAAGCCGGCCCCAGGTTCAGGCTCGGGCTTCTCTTCTCCAACAGGCTCATTTCTCTGGACTGATTTTCAATACCCTTCTCTGACCCCTCTGGCTGAGCCATGGAGCCAGATGTGACCCAACACCAGACACGAATGAGCTCTGGTCGGGCTAGAGAACAAGGCTATGCGACGCCCACGACGCCGCTGCTGACTCAGAACAAGCATATGTCCAGTTAAGCCTCCAGATCTTTTTCAGAAAAAAAGCTATCGATCCCTACCTCCCCTCATTAGACCCGTAAGTTGATTTTTTGTGTCTAAGTGCAAGATTTTCCATTTATCTCCGCTGAATTTGCCATTATCATCCCAATGCTCAGGCCTGCCCAGCCCCATTTGGAGCCTGCCTGTCATCCCCACTGGACCAGCTTCCCCTCCCAGGTCATCCAAGTCATTGATTAAAATGGCCAAGTGCAATCCCTGGGGCACTCCACCGGAGACCTCCTGACACCCTGAATATCTAGTTTGGAAGCCGTGTGATGGTTCGATCCCTCTCCATCTTCTCAGAAAGAACTCTGTGAGACACTATATCAAAAGCTTTGCTAAAATCTAAGTCAACTACATCCCCAAAGGAATGCCAGGACGGCCCCCCACACCACCCGCAGGCCAGACTGACCCTCACTCTCTCCTGTGTAAACTGCCAACAGAGCATCCCACCGCCTCCGGACATTCTGTCTGCACCCCCAGTCCTGCGCTCTCACCACTGTTTTCATTAGCCTTATTCCTCATGAGACCCACAGCAACTTGCTCCTGCTACTGTCTGGCCCATTCCTCCGTGACCTCGGGAACCCACTTTGGGTTCTTAACAAGCTGACCTTGTGGGCTTTTCAATGATTTCTCACCCTTTTAAAGAGATCTGGTTGTTGGAGAGTGAGCCCTAACTAATTCTCAGGCAACAATGGGAGGAAGCGCATAGACCTGGCTTTGACTTTGAGTGCTTATTGTTGTCAGGTGGCTTGGGATTCTGGGACGTTGTCAGCATTCAGAACAAGAACGCTCTGGAGAAGGAAGCACAATGATGCCACCCATGTTGAAAGGCATTAGGACGCCACGAGGCCTCCGTAAAAACCAGGGCGATTCCGAGAGCAATGACCGACCGTGCGTGAGGAAGCCACGGGTGCCCTGTGTTTACAGTCTACATTGGCAGGACAGCAGGACGAAAGGAGGAGGGGATACCAGGAAGGGCGAGGAAAGACCTCGCTGCCCCTCGCCCCCATTCCCGTCTCCCACACAAGTGACCAAAGCCTGCAAGGAAATCCCTTGTTGACCTCGGGGTCAACTGGTTCAGGCCAGTAAGAAACGCTCCTGAGCACAGATCACAGCCTCCACTCGCTTTCCCTTCCTCTTTGCTCCCCATCCATGCAGTCTGCTTTGCCGTCCAGGCACCTGGCCAAAGCAGAGCGGTCATGGAGAGCAGGCCACAGCCCTCACCTGTCTCTCTTTGGGATGGTCACGGAGCAGCTGGAGTATGACCACTTGGGCCTACCCTCTAGCAGGGAAGAGAGGGAAAGAAAGTGGGGAGAGGAGGCCCATCAATGCAGAAAGGGTGGGGTAGAGGGGCAGTCTGACTTCTGACATCCATCGTTTCGTTCATTCATTCATTTGTGGAGGTGTCAAGAGTGCACCCCCAGACCCCAGTAAAATCTGTCCAGCGCTGACATGTGGAAGTTGTGAGTAGAGAAGGAGCCAATGGTGCAGAGGCCTCGTCGTGCCTCCTTCTCAAAGCACGAGAGAGCAAGAGCGAGCGACAGCGAGAGCGCGCGAGAGAGCGAGTGAGCGATCGTGAGAGAGAGAGAGAGGGAGAGAGAGAGAGAGAGAAAGAGAGAGAGAGGGAGAGAGAGAGAGAGAGGGAGAGAGAGAGGGAGAGAGAGAGAGAGCGAGAGCAAGCTCGGAAATGAGTCAGGCTTCTAGGCCAAAATGCCAAGAGCCACAGAAAAAGGAGGGGAAATGACTGGAGCAGGCAGTTCTGGGCACAAGCTATTGAAGAAAGGTCATCATGGAACAAAAAATGAACCCAGACACCCCAAGTTTTAGGGGCTCCCCAGAAATAATGGATGAAAAGACAGATAGGAAAACTGAGGACAAGCAGTGAGTGCCTTCACTTCATGCCCCCCCCCCCGCAGGTGCCCTCCCTCCAACATTAAGATGGGTGCCTAAGACCATCTTCAATAGAGAGGGAGCAAGCCGTTGGCCTGTACCCCCATACCTGACTTCAGAGGAAGAGCAGAAATCAGCACACAAGCCAGCTGCCGCCGCTTGTCCCTCACCTTCTGAGAAGGCTCGTTGCCAAAGGCCAGCCGAGAAGGGGCCCCTCTTACCTCGGAAGGCTGCTTGGCCTCTTCTGAGGGGCCATCTTGTGGTACGGCTTTCTGCTCATTTGCTGTGTCACCTTCAAAGCAAGACAAACAAAGGACTTTACTTCTCTGGTCATCTCTTCTTTGTTGGCTGCAGCTGAAACGCCTTTTCAAGACTTTCTAGAAATCAGCCGGTGGCCAATGTCATGTTTCTCAGTACTGACGGGGGCCTGGGGACACTCAGAAGTTTTTTCTTTGAGAAGCTAAAGGAAGGACACACCTAAGAAGTCAGGGGAGATACGCAGCACCTGGGACATAGATAACTGCAGAAGTGAGGACACCCCCTACCCATTCAACCCTTTCCCCCCACACCGAAAAGGATCTGTCCATTGTCAGGTAGTCACTCCATTCATCCTCTGTAAAAGCTTCGCCCTTTCTCTGTTCTGAGAGGAGAAGGTTTCTAAGCCATCTCCTTCCCTTGTGGAGAAGTCTTCAACTCCCCTCCTGGTCACTTTCTCTAGCGCCCAAATAAAAGCCCATTTTATTCTTTGTGTGTGTGTGGCAATTGGGGTTAAGTGACTTGCCCAGGGTCACACAGCTAGTAAGTGTCAAGTGTCTGACGCTGGATTTGAACTCAGGTCCTCCTGATTCCAGGGCCGGTGCTCTATCCACTGTGCCACCTAGCTGCCCAGCCCATTTTATTCTAATTGGACTCTGTGCAAGAGTGTAATTATTTTTTTTTTCTCCAGTGAGGCAATTGGGGTTAAGTGACTTGCCCAGGGTCACACAGCTAGTAAGTGTCAAGTGTCTGAGGCCGGATTTGAACTCAGGTCCTCCTGATTTCAGGGCCGGTGCTCTATCCACTGCACCACCTAGCTGCCCCAAGAGTGTGATTCTTTAGAGAAGAATACCTAAGGATCCCCCACCACCTACTTCTCCTGTGACAACACCAAGGAACACTGGAGCCCCTTATGGAAGACGTGGGTAAACAGACGTATGAGAAATTACTTTGTAAACAACTCACACAAACACGAGGGTGGACTTTGCTATTGGCCAGGAGCAGTGATGTAAAAGAAGCTAACACCTTGGGGAAACTCGCTGTCTGGCCAGTCTCTCTGTGTAGACAGGAATCTAGGCAGAGGCTCCCTCCAGCATCCTTCCTGGGCAAGAGGAGGTCTGTGATTTCTGCCACATGGAGGGAAGCACCCCTTCTTGAAGTCTTGTAAGAACCAATCCCTGAACCCCAACATTGTGTTCTCCCTGGCACACACTCCCTTGGGAATGTCTGGTCAAGGTCAGAAGGCCTTCTTATCTCTTCACTGTTACTTCTACTTTTTCATGAAGCACATTGGGAATAACAATGAGAAGATATAATATGAAACTAAAGAAGTTCCAACCTAACTGCTTGAACAACTGTGGAAATCTAAAGAGTAGGGAACTCCCCTCAGCCAACTGACACCTCTCATTCCCCTCCAGACTCCCACCATGCTCCCTCTGGCTTCTCCCTGCCCACTATGGGAGGGTGCCCAGGCCGGCCAGGTTGATTCCCCTCCGGGCCTCCTCTGCCAGGTTCTGGTGCTCTTGTCTCCCCGCCCCACTCCCCCTTCCTTTTGTGTGTTATCTTGCCCATTAGAGTGTAGATCCTGGGCAACAGGGGCCATCTCCCCATCTCCTGGCATTTGTATTCCCAGCACTGAGCAGTGCCCCACACACAGCAAGCACTTCGTGGATGCTCACTAACTGGCTGAGTAGTTTAGTGTAGAAGGTGCAGAGGGTGGGAGGGATGGGAGAGTCCACGTGAGGTCACTTTGTTAGAAGGGGAGAAGCAGAAGGAGCGGATTCATAGAAGACCTTCACCTGGGCTAAACAACTGCCAAGGAACTTGCAGCGTCTACAAACCATGAAGCCACTCGAGATGTTCCCAACCAAGGCCCCGGTCTGTGTTCAGGGGAGAGGTGCCTGCCATCACGCCCAAGCCAATGCCCCGAGCTCCTGGTTTCCAGCGGTCACAAGGCACCCGACCTGATTTCACTGACAGATGAGACGAGATGAGCAGGGGTCAGTCTTTGCTAAAGGCTGAGACCTTCGACAACCAACTCTTGACAGCCCATCACAGAGGGGATCAGGATCCAAGTTTTCTGGCAAGAGGGACCAGCACAAGACTCACAACTGAACGTTTCTGTTGCCACAAGAGGCCAAACCAATGGATTAACCAGGATTAAAGTCTTCTTTTCTGGGAAGCTGGACGGTCAAAGCTGCGTTTGTATTTCTAGGCCCCTCACAAAACCGGCTTTCAGAATGACAGTGAAAGGACTTTGCTCACAGTAAATTCTTCATTTACGTTGACTCTATATCTAAGTAAAAGGGACAAATGGCTTAGTTCTCTTGTCTCTGAAAAAAAGTTGTCTACATGGAGAGAGATAGAACAGGTGAGGTGTGTGCGCGCGCACACACACACACACACACACACACACACACACACAGCGAAATGAAGCGAAGAGTCAAATCATCTGGCAAGTCAATGAGGCTTAGAAGAAAATTACAAGAGACGAGCAAATGACTTCTTTTCTCCTCAGAATTTAGGATTTGTCCCATCGCATAGACACCAACTCAAGTGAAGCCGCGGTTACTCCCTCTCTATCTGACCGTGATGTCTTTGGCTCAGTGGAGATAGAGAGGTAAACAGGACATCAACCCTGCTCGAGAGGGTTGGAATCCAGTAGAGGAGGCAGGACAAATACAGGAAAAAAGAAATACAAGCTACCTGCTGAGTGCCTGAGAGGGACAAAAGAACAAGGAAGGCAGTGCTCAGAAGGTCCCTCCATCATTCTTCTCCAGTTTCTCCCATCCCATCTTGTTCATACACAGTTGTTGTGCATCAGACTGTTGCCTCTCTGTGTACCCCAGTGTCCAACATAGTGACTGATATGAAGCAGGCACTGACTGGGCCTTGAAGAAAGGAAGGAAACCAACAGAGAGACCCGAGAAGAAATCATTCCAAGAGTGGGACTTCTCCACACAACATTTTTTGTGTGTAAACAAAGGCCCAGAAAGAGGAAGAGAGGGGAAGATGACAAAAGGCAGAGCTGCCCATTCGAGTGGGCTGGAACAGAGAACTCCCCCCAAGGGGGGCACACAGGGCTGAAAAGGTCAGCAGGATGGAGTAGAGGGCTGAGCACCTCAAGAAAGAACATTAACAAGAGTGGACATTCACGTGGTACTCTCATATCCTCACAGGGCTCTAACGAGGGGATGTCGTTTGCTCCTCACAACCACCCCAAGAGGTAAAGCTTGAAGACATACATAGTCACCCATTTTCTAGATGAGGAAACTGAGGCTGAGACGGGTTCAGTGACTTGCCCAGGGTCACACAAGTAGGAAGTCTCTGGGGCTGGACTTGAACACAGGTCTTCTTGATTCTAAGTCCTGCACTCTGTCCGCTGCATCGGCTGGCCTCCTCTACTTTTGCCTCTCTGTGTATCCCTACCGAGTTCACAGTACACAGTGGGCGCACACACAAAATGCCACCCGGCTGGCTGGCACAGTCAATGATTCATAAACGTTTGTTGGCCGACAGCCCCCCCGACTGGACTTTCCCTCTCTAACGGGATGCTTTTTTCTAAAGCATTGCTCCGACTACAATTCTCCCGGTGGCAGATTGGCGGGTGAGCAAGGGTGGCAATGGGGACATGGGGGCGGGGTGGAATGAGGCAATGGGCTTTCCAATCTGTGCTCTTCTGCTTGGCACTGAGAGTCCTGCCCCAGTGGGAACCCGCTCCCCGGCTCATCGAGACAAAGAGCTGGCAGCGTCAGCAACTGCATAGCCGGGAAATTTGCGTTTGGCACCTGGCGTCTCCACAGCCTCACTCCAATCGTTTGCAGATGTTACAATGACTCAGTCTGATCATGCTGGTCCACATGAATGACACTCATCTCCCACCTCAGGGCTTTTGCCTAGGCTGTCCCCCCTTCTGACCATCCCCTCCTGGAATTCCTAGTCTCTTTCAAAGCTCAAACCCCTTCTTCTACGTGAGGCCTACCGACCCTGACCTGAACACAAATGTGTTACCTTCCAAATGACTTATATTGACTTAAACCACCAGGAAAAATGCTGTATTTGTGAGAAGACAGGTGCGATTCTATTCGGAATTCTCCGCCCGAAGCTAGAAGGCTCATCATCCTCCTCCCTGGTAAGGGAAGAGAGCCGAGGGACAGAAGGGACGTGGCAGGACGAGCCCCTCTCCTCTACCTCCTCTTTCCTGGATCCCCCTATAGCCAGGCTGATTCCCAAAGTGGGTGATCGTGCTTCTGGCCCTCCATTTATCACAGAAGCTTCAGGAATCCCCACAGCCGTGAGGACCCAGCACAGAAACTCCTATGGACAACATGGTCCCCATGTCCTCAGCTGCACGTGCACATGCACACACGCATGCACACACATATACGCACGCACACATACACACACACACGCACGCACACACACACACACACACACACACACGTGCACGTGCGCTCACGGTCTAGCACTCCCTACAGTCCAGCCAAACAGGACCAGCCGCTGTTCCCATAAGCCACAATCCATCTCCTCCTAAGTCTGTGGAGCCTCACGCCCATTGCTGCAGTGTTCCAGCCTTCCTTCCCCTTGGGGACCTGACTCCCCCCAGGCTCAGCTGAAGTCCCTCTTCCTTCAAGGAGTGCCCAGCGTGGGGGGTCCTCCCCTCACTCTGCCCATCTTGTGTGTGCCCCACCCTGACACATATGTGACAGAATGACCGTGGAACCTCAGGTTCCCTGGAAGGACCTCAGAGATCATCAGTATGAACCCCCTTCGTTTCAGAAACAAGGAAATGGGGGCTTTGGGGAGGACATGGGTTATGGGGAAAGCATCTGAGTTCTGTTTTACACATGCTGTACTTGCAAAGCCTGTGGCACCTTCTAGCCGGCAGCTGGCGACACAGAAGACAGGAGAGGGCTCACGGTGCAGACTATTGGATCCTCCAGAGAAGCAGCCACTGGTGATACAGTGGCTAAGAGTGCTGGACCTCAAGTCAGGAAGACTGGAGTTCAAGTCTCACCACAGATACTAGCTGAATGACCCTAGGCAAGTCACTGCAGTCCCTCAGCTCCCTCCTGGGGCTTCACCAAACATAAAACTTCTCTAACGGCAAGTTTTTAGTCGCAAAGTTTCTTTGTTCATTTTCTGTGAGATCTGAAGTTGGTTCCATAATTTCCTTCCTGGTAGGAAGACAAACAGACCTTGGCTGCGCTCCGTGGACACTCAGGGCAGGGAGCAACAATGGGTGAGTCACAGCCCAGAACCCTGACAAACATGTGGCCAGAGCATTCCCAGCATGGCAGCCCAGGGGCAGGGAAGGACGCTCTTGTTCCCAGGGCCTCTGAAGAGAATGGCTGCATCTCCAGCTGTTGGCTGGCAAAGCGCTTCACTGTGCACCGGCCGAGTCACTCCAAAGCCCCCCCACTTGTTTCACATGGAGATGAAGTGACTTCCAATTTATCCAAGGAAACGTGCGACTGGTCACTCTGCTTCTCGGGATCCCTGACCCTGGCTCTCAGCAGTGATTTCTGAAGATAATTTGGAGTCTTCTATGACAGAGCTGGTCTAAGAAGCTGCAGCGTAACCTTCAGAAAAGGAAAAGGCACTTTCTCAGCATTTGGAAAACCTTCCCTGGGGAGGGAGGGCCCCAGGAGGGATGATGTCAAGATCACCCCGTTGTTGGAGCTCGTAGCAAAGGAAGCTCCGGGAGCCCCTGGCTTTGCCAGGGCCCAATTCCAGGCTCCACTTGGGACAAAAAGAGGCCAGCCTGCCCCTCGTTCAAAGACCGACGGGTGAGAAAGGATCCATCTCCAGGCAGGGAATCACGTTTGAACCATGGAACTCAATAATTACAGGGTGAATGGGCATCACTCCCTGGGACTTCACCCCCATCCAGCCCTCTGCCAGGTTTTGTGAGTCAAGTCCAGAGTGGTGCCCCTGGTCAGCAAATAAGAATAAAAGTGAGAAGGTAGGGCATGCGATTCAGCCAGATCCAGACCACTTAATGGAATGAGTCACTGACACTGAACAATGGCAAGTGGACCCAGCAACAGAGAACAGGATGGCAGAAACCATCACCGCCAGCAAAAACCTGATCTTCTAAGTGGAGAGAATGGGCAGGCAAGGACGATAGCAACTCATTTGTAAAACCCACAGGCAGGATGGTGGAAGATCGTGAGGAGTCTCTCATCTCACAAACATTCACAAGAGGTGGAGGCAACATGAAGTGGGGAGCAGTCAAGATGGTGGAGTGAGAAGAAGCCCCTTGACCCAACCCACCTCCTCCAACGCAGCCTAGAAAATGTGCCAGAACATTCTGGTCAGGAGAGCCAAGCAGAGTCACAGGAAGTCATGCGTCCGGCCCAGAGCAGCTTAGGGAGACAGACAGGGAGAGTTACAGACATTGGGGAGCCACTGTGGTGAGGGGAGCCTTCCAGTGCCAGAACACCAGGGCGGGAAGCCCTGGAGCAGAGAGGAAAGTTCAGGCCAGACATCCGTCCAAGGTCTGAGCAGAGTCCAACATTAACGTCAAGTCCAGGGTCAAGAAAACAGTCGAAGGATAAGCAAACACAAAGAGAATCTGACCATAAAGAGCCCTCTGGGGACGGGGAAGCTGAAGACGCAAACACAGAAGGCAATGACTTGAAAACACCTACAAGCAAAGCCTCCAAGAACACTGCAGGTTAGACACACACCCAACCAGAATTCTGCAGTTAAAGCGGCATGACGGGGAAAATTCAGACCGCAAATCGATGAATGAATGGATGGTAAACCAGTACATTCAGGTCACGGTTTCTTTCATTGAGCTCATCAGCCCTCCACCCCTTCCCCCCAACTCAGTTTCCTGTTCATCTTCCCTTTTTTAAATGCTCAGTCAGCCTTCTGGTCCCTAAAACTGTTTTTAGCGGAAGAACAAAGACACCTAGAACATTTTTCAATTAAAATTCCTGCACCGTGCTTCACAGGTACCTCATGAAAGGGAACCTGAAAAGGACCCCAAAAACCATTTCCCAGGATTCCAAACTGAGCTGACGATGGGAAAGAGAAGGAGCCCTCAGGCATTTTGCACTTTGTTTAGGATGTAACGGGAGTGATATCAGCCCCCAAAGAGGGGCCTTTAAAAGGCAAACACAAGAGTCCAGTCTCATCACGGAAGCAGCTCCTAGAGAAGGGCCCTCAGTCAGTCCTCAGCCTGAAGGCCACCACTCAGTGTGGCAGCCAGCTGGGCGACAGGACAGAGGAGAGAGAGGCGAGGCAGGGAGGCCAATGAGGAAGGGACCCCATGGAGTTGGTAGGAGAAGGAGGTGGTGTTGGCAGGTTATTACACGTGGGGGGAGGGGAGGCCGCTGGAAGGATGGCGGTACCTTGGACAGAAGCAGGGCAGCCCCAGTGAGGAGTGGCCTTGGCTTGGGGGTCTCCTGGACCAGCAGATGGAGCTGTGCTGGGGGTGGGGGGGAGGATCCCGGGCTGCAGCTCAGGAGGAAAGGTGAGGGCTGTGCGGGGGGTGTCTGGAGGGGTACGGCCCCGGCTCAGGTGC
This sequence comes from Dromiciops gliroides, assembly GCF_019393635.1. Classification (NCBI taxonomy): domain Eukaryota; kingdom Metazoa; phylum Chordata; class Mammalia; order Microbiotheria; family Microbiotheriidae; genus Dromiciops; species Dromiciops gliroides. The sequence continues at coordinate 1,938,247 of NC_057865.1, read as the reverse complement.
CCCACGGAGGTCCTGGACAAGGACCGGCCTCTGGCCTTGTTTCCTCTTCTGCCATGTGAGAGACAGACTAAGGGCTCCCCTACAGTCATAAATCTAGGAGCCAAGGGCAGAGCCCTGGAGGTGCCAGAAGGAATGGGGAGGGCCTGGGGGGGGGTGGCGTCTGCTATCAGTCTGCCATGAGTCATGAGCCCTCCGGGCTCCGGGCTCACTGAGGGGGCTCTGACGTCCGGGGGGTCACTTCCTGAGGGTCCCCGGGGGGAACTTCTACTGGGGGCTCACAAAGCACGTCAGCCCCCATCACTCTGAAGTCTAAAGTCCTGTTTTCATTCATTTCCATCCCTGCCCTGCCCTCGGCTTCCCAGAGAGCTACTTCAGGTGACTCAAGGAAGGATGGACAGACGGAAGGGAGGAGAGGAGAGAAGGCCGGACAGCCCGAGCCAGGCCTCACCCAGAAGGACGAATCCATCGGCTTCTCTCTCCACCACCGGCACCTTCTTGGGCTCGGGAGTCTTCCGGAAGAAGTGAAACATGGTCAGCGGCTTCTTTCTCCACTGGGATCTGAAAAGAGAGCGAGGCTACAAGTGTGGGGAGAGGCCAGAGGAGAATCCTCGGGCAGCCCAACTGCTGGAAGAGGAGAGGCCACTGTCCAGTTCTCCATCGCGGTTCCGGATGGAGCAGGTGGGCCTAAGAAATTAAATGGGAATGTGGGCGGACTTCTGTGGGAGCCGCAGAAGGCAGGCCGAGGCCCGAAGGTCACTCAGCCGTGACCAAAATCAGAGCCCCGATTTTACAAGAAGGTGCTGTGAGCACCCCATAAAAGAAAACATTCAGACTCTGGGGTGGGGGAGGCAATGTGGAAGGGATACCTGTGGGGGGGCGTGGGGGTACACAGGAGAGAGGAGGGGCACATACACGCACACACCCTCGCACATCCTCAGACTTCTCTAACACACACGTGCACACACTCATGATCACACTCAGAACATGGTAAAGACACACGGAAAACGAAAGGTGGCCGTGGGGAGGGGGAGGGGGAGGGGGAGGGAGAGGGGAGCAGCCAAACAAACTTGGGTTTGTTAGGGAGGGGCAAGGGAGCAGAGGGAGGTGGGCAAGGCCCAGAGATGCCCCAATTCAGTCCCAGGCCCACCCTTGCCCTCCAGGCTCTGCTGCTTCCCTCCCCCACATCTTTCCTCAGTACTGGGGCCCCTTGGGACCCTCTCCTCCCTTCAGCTCCCCAGGGGGTCTCCTCTTCCTGCCTTAGAATGTGACCAGGGACTCGACCTCGGCCAAGACATGGGAGGCCTGGCTACTACCTGGGGCGTGGCTACGGGGGGGGGGGCACAGAGATAATTCCAGAAGTCAGTCCCCCCCATTCAAGCCTTCCCCCCTCCCCAAAGGAACTGTCCATTGTCAGGTCGCGCCCCCCCCCCCTTCCATAAAAGCTCTGGCCTTCCTTTTGTTCGGGTTCAGATAAAAGCCCATGTTCTTGGGCTATGCCAGAGTGTGATTCTTTGCAGCGGAATACCCAAGGGACCCCCCCGCCCACACCCCAGGAGGGCAGGGACCTTTTCCTTTCTGCTTGTATTTGTCTCTCGCAGCTTCGCACACAGTGGGTGCTTAATAAATGCTCACCGACTTCACTGTCTACACTGACACCACATGGGATTAGCTCCTAAGGGTAGGCAGGTGGCTCAGGGTTAGAAGCACTGCCTGCGGAGCCTCAGATGCTTCCCAATGGGTGAGCCTGGCCAAGTCACACAGCCTGTTTGCCTCAGTTTCCCCATCTATAAAATGGGGGGAGCACCGTGCCAGGTACAGGGACATGCTACACGCCACAACTCCCGTGCTCGCTTCTCTTCTTCTCCCCCCCCCCATTCCTCTTCCCACTGGGGAGAATCAGTCAGGTGAAAATCTCACACGCACATACACACACGCACACACGCACACACACATGCATGGTTTCCTCAACTTCACACAATAGGCAGTTAACATGGCTGACACACAGCAACTTCACACACCTATACAGATGCACACCTACACACCAAACATGCACGCACAGTGCAATATGCCCACACACCACACCTGCATGTACAGTGCAATGTGTACACACCACACATATGCACACTGCAGTGTGTACACACATACACACACCTGCATACCACACCTGCACGCGCACACACACACGCACGCACGCACAATGTGCACGCACGCACGCACAATGTGCACGCACGCGCACACGCCTACACCCCACTGTGGTCGCTGTCTCCTCTCATCTGGCTCTCCCCACCCCCCCAAGGGCCCTCAGACGCGGGAGCAGGCCAGGTGGGCAATGGGCAGCACCCTGGGCCGGGGCCGAGCCCCCTCCCCTCCCCACGCGGGAAGGGAAGCTGCGTGAGGGCAGGCACCGGGTGCCCAGGCCTTAAGAAGAGCTTGTTAAGACCGGACCCCCCTCCCTTCTAAGCGGGGCCCCTCGTGGGCCGAGCCGCGGGGGGCGCCGGCGAACACTCCAGTGGTCTGCGTCCCCGTGGGCCGATGGGGACACTGAGGCGGGTGCGTGGGCCCAACACCCACGTCAGCTCCCAGCCCACTCTCGCGACCTGACCCCGCCCCGGCCGCCCCCGCGCCTCGGTACCTGGCCCGGCCGAGGTCCCGCCTCCTTCGCACTTCCGGGGCGCCTCCCCGTCCCGCTCCTTCCCTCCTCGGCCCGGTGGTTGGGGCACTTCCGGGACGCCGGTCGTCGCCAGGAAACCGACGCCAACTTCCGGCGGGCTGCGGAGGAAGCGGCGGCGACTTCCGGGGGAGGGCGGGCCGGGTTGGGCGCGGCGGCCGGAAGTCCCGCCCCTCGGGCCGGCCCCAGGCCCCAGGCCCCTTTCCCGCCATGGCGGAGGTGCTGGAGCTCCCGCGGACGCGCATCGGGGCCGCTCACATAGCGCACTTCATCGACCGGCCCGTGTGCTTCGTGGGGCGGCTGGAGAAGGTGCGGGGGGCCGGGGGCGCTGCGCGCGCACTTAGTCAGCGCCTGCTGGATAACGGGGCCCCCCGGGACGCGGAGGAAGGGCCCGGGGAGGGGGCCGGAGGGGCGGGGGGGGGGCGCGGGGCGGGGGCCGGGGGGGCCCGTCTGGACCGAGCCGCCGCTCTTTCAGATCCACCCGAGTGGGAAGTCCTTCGTCCTGGCGGACGGGGAGGGCCAGCCGGTCACCGTGGAGCTGACCCAGCCTGTGAGTGGGGGGGCCGAGGCAGAGGGGGGCTGTGCCCCGGGGGGCGGGAGACCCAGCTCCCCAGGGGCCCCGGGGGGCGGGGGTCTGAGGTCGGGGACCCCCTCTTGTGCGCTGAGAGACCCTGGAGCACTGTCTGGGGGGGCTCGGGTTTGTCAGCTGGAAGAGGAGATTTCCGGCGTCCTGGAGGTGATCGGGAAAGTGACGGCCAAGGGCACCATCCTGTGCGCCTCCTACCTGCCCTTCCGAGACCACAAGGGCAGCTTCGGTGAGCGGGGACCCCCACCCCCCCAGCGGCCCTGCCCCCCCCCAGCGGCCCTGCCCCTCCCCCTCCCTCCCTTCCCTCCCCTCCCCCCTTCCTTCCCTCCCCCTCCCTCCCTTCCCTCCCCCTTCCTTCCTCCCCCTCCCCCTCCCCTTCCTTCCTCCCCCCTTCCTTTCTCTCCCTCCCCCTGCCCCTCCCTCCATATCTCCCTCCCCCCCCTCTCTGACACACACACACACACACACACACACACACACACACACACACCCCAACTCTCCGTTGGGGGGGGGGGAGTCTTGGTCCTTACACTAGTGGCTGCCCAGGGAGCGGGGGTGCTGGTGGTGACCAGTGTGATTCACCGCAGGACTTGTCCAGGTTGTTCTGTGCTTGTCCAGCTCCAAGAACGCCTGGTGAGTCGCTTGGAGTTGCCAGGGGGTGAGGTCATCCCAAGGGTGGCTAAGGGTCATTGTTCTGCCAGCCTCAGGGCACCACTTGCCCGTTGAGCCTCAGCTCTAGAAAAGGGGGTTCCTGATGTTTGACCACCAGCTTTAACTTGCCTTTAGCAAAGTAAATCATTCAAGTGAATCTGACCCCTCGGTGAGCTTGTGACCTCGGAAGGTGTAGGTGACCCCTCTCAGGCTCTCCCCACCACCCACCCCATCAAGGAAGAGAGAAGGGAGCACTTCCCTCCCGGGCCGTCTCCTTCCCTCACGCTGCCTCTGAGAGCGGCTTGTCCTGGGCGGTGGCGAGGCGCCCTTCAGCCCCACTGGTTCCTGTACTTGTGCCCAGGACGGCCCTTTCCGTGGCATGTGAACAGGGCTGCTGGTGCCCAGCTGGCCCAAGGGCGTCCTCCACAGAGGAACTTTGGGGTCTGGGTCTGCAGATTGCTGCAGGTCTCCTGGGGGGGCCTGGTGCCCCCTCCTCCCCCAGCCCTGCCAGCCCCTCACGCACCTTTAGGGGCCGGCGTGGCCGCTGATGCTTTGCTGATGGGGGGCGGTGCCTCAGAGCTGGCTTCATTTGCCTCTCTCCCACGGGCCGACGAGGGGCCTTTGTCACACGGCCTGCCGCCGGGTATCTTCTGGCCGCCCCTGCCAGAGCACGGAGCACCAGGGTGATGAGCCCCTGGCGTACCCTGGAGGGGAGCCCTTTGTAGGGGAACCTGATGCAGTAAATGTCAGCTTTGAGCCTTCTGTCTCGGGGTCCATCCTTTGCCTTGTTTGGCCTCGGCTTTTCTTCCATCCGTCTGTCTGTGGGTCATTCTTTCCACCTTCCGAGCTTATCCGGGATAAGGTGCAGGCAGGCCGGGCACTGGCCAGAGACTAAATAACCCAGTGCTGAGATCGATGGGGAGTAGGAACGACAGGTCACCTCGTCAGAGACGTGACTGTCCCCAGCTGATGGACCAAAACCCTTCCTCCCCTTAGATCTCAGGCTCTACAATGATGCTCTCAAAGTCATCCACGAGTTCCCGCAGTATTACCCCTTTGGGGCCACGCAGCAGGACTGATGTCTCCTGATCCGCCCAGACCTGCCCCCACCCCGGACAGGGGCCTTCCGCAGCTCCAGGGGAGCCAGCCCCTCCATCGACCACACACTGAGACCCTGCAGCAGCCTCGGGTGACTATCTGTCTAATGAGGTTAGCTTTGGGTTCCTTTGCCCAGCCAAACAATTGTTTTACTAATAAAAAAGTACAATTATGCTCTTGAATGATGAGTGGAGTCACTTGGTGGAATCCCTCCCCCAGCCTGGTCTTGGCTCGCTCTGTCCCAGAGGGGGCATGAAGCCTCGTGGCTAAGGGCACCCCATGCGGTCCTTGAGGTCCTCTGCTAGGCTCGAGCCCAGCTTGATTTCCCCTTCCGGGTCTCTTTCCTTAAGCCTCCAGACCCTTTTGCATTGCCAGGCCAGGCCAGGCCAAGATCCACAGCACTGCTCGTCCTCATCTCTGGCCCCTGAGGCTGCACCGGCAGCCTGGGGATGGTTGGTGCTGACTCTGAGCCCGTGTGGGCCAGCCAGAGGCCCCGGGTCAGAAAGGAAGTGTGTTCTTCAATGCTTGGGTTTTGGGGCCTTTTCCCCAAGGGTGGGAAGCCCACAATGTTGTCAGGGATGACAGTGAGCTCTCAGTGGGCCCCCAGGCAGGTGAAAGCTGCAGGTGACTGCCACCCCATGCCCAGTTTGCGGGGGCTCTGGAGAGCTCAGCAACCAAAATGGGATGTGGGCGTGTCCTTCCCAGGAGACTCGGTGCCCCCTGCCAGGCAGAAGGTGGCTTTAGAGCAGCCCCGGCTTCTTCCCCTAGGGACCACGGATTTTTTTTTAACATTTTGATCACTACAACAGAAATGCTCAGGGGCCCCATCCACTACGATAGTCACAGAACGCTCAGCCTGGTGGCCCCCATGCCCTCGGGGCAGCTTGCCTCCTTGATGCCAGACACCCGCGGCGGGCAGAAGGGAGCAGACTTCAGACCTCAGGCGAGCAGCTTCATGTCTGCCCCACATCTGTAAAACACAGGGCTGCATTTAAAGGGTGAGCTAGAGGGTGGAAAATGGAGAGCGCCACCTCAAAGCAAAGCCATTGCTCCAAAAACATGGGGCCGGAGGAGGGAATGGGCTGATAGGAGCTGAGGGATGGCCATGGGCCAGTCACGGAGAATCACCTCCCGCTTCTTACTGAGAGCAGATTTAGGAGATGTGGCACTGATGAATGGAGCGAGGCAGCCGGTCAGCGGGTCAGCGGCCAGGGCAGCCTCAGGCACCCTCTTCCGTCCTCCCTGGATTCACAGGCTGATTCCTGACCTGGACCTCTTGGAGGGGCCTCATGTCCGCTGACTTTAATGGGCTGCAGCAGGCCCTGGGCCTCCTTGCCCCAGACCTTCCAATCCCCTCTGCCTCCGGCTCCTTCCCTCTCCTGAGCCCGCCCCCCACCCTGTTTTATGTGGATAAGAACTGCTCACACACAGCACCTACTATGTGCCAGGCACGCGCTTTGTGCTTTATAATATGGTCCCCTGGGACAGAGGCGGCTTTGCTACCCTTTTACAGATGAGCAAACTGAGGCAAGTCGAGGTGAAGTGACTGGCCCACAGTCACCCAGCCAGCAGGCATCTGAGGCAGGATTTGCACTTGGGTCTTGCTGAGTGTGTGTCCTGTGCTCTGTCCACTGCACCACCTGTCTGTCATCATTTAGACAGGCACACAGTAGGCCTTCCCAAGTGCGTGCTGATGGGTTGGTTGACTGAATCAGAATGCCCTTCCCCGCTAATTAGGAATAGAAGACTTGCCTTTAGCAGCAGCTAAAGGCTGCCCTTGTCCTGCCCCCCCCACCCCCACCCCCATAGTCTACAGAGACAGGCGAGCAGCAGCTCCCAGGCTGAAAGCACGCACTCGAGGCGGCTGCAGCCCCGGCCTGGCCAGGAGGGGGCGGGGCGAGTCCTGCAGCTGCCTGCCTGACCACACTGCCTTATTGGGGCCCTGCCCCCCATCAGTCCCATGACTGATGGCGATGGCCTGTATAAGCACCACCCACTGAGAATCCCTAAGAAGGGCTATCTCCCCATTAGAGAGGCCTGGCTGCTGGCAGAAGCAGCGAGCTTGCACATACTCAGCTGCCACCAAGCTCCTGGGACTTCGGGGCACGGGCCTCCCCTCCCACCTGCGCCATTTGGTAAGAACTCAGACACGTTCCCAGCCAGCCGCAGGGCAGCGTGAGCCTCCCCCCCATGGCCAGGCAGGACCCACGGGGAGGCCTGAGCACTGGGCCACCAAAGCCACTTGCCCCGGCAGACAGACTGCACAGCCCCAGGACGACCCAGCCAAGCTCTGCTGGGACACGGCTTACTGCTCTGTGCCCCTGGGGCAGAGGGGAGGGGGCCGGAATTCTGCTCTCAAGGCCCAAGATACCCTGAGCCTCAGGCACCATTCCCTTCATGCTTCTCATCCCAATGGACCCTGAGCCCCTGGTGTGCCCAACCCAGTGCTGGGGGACAGGAGTGGCAAAACATCCCAAGCTGAAAGCCCGTGAGGTCAAAGAGAGTGCACGTGTGTGTGCACACGTGTGTGCATACGTGTGTGCATGTGCGCTGTGTGAGTATGTGTGCATGTGCTGTGTGAGAGTATGCACATGTGCATGCGCGTGCGTGTGTGTGTACGCGTGTGTGCATGTGCGCTGTGTGTGTGCACGTGTATGCACGTGTGTGTGCGGTGGGGCATGGGGAAAACTATTTCCCCAAGTCTCCATACCCCAGCAGAAGCTCACTGGCTGCCAAGGCCTCATGCCTTCACTCTACCTAGGAGGTGGGTGGAGGCAGAGCCAAGGCAGCAGGTACCAACCCTGAAACAGAGCCAACCTTGGCCCAGGAGATGGCTCCCAGCCGGGTTGGTGGAGGCACCTGTCCTGAGCCTGCCTCCAAGGCATAGTCAAACCCAAGACCTCTTCATCGCAGGCCCCTGGACCTCCAAGCTCAGCCCTGTCTGTAATAAGAGCACTTGTACCACCCACAAAATCACAGGCAGGACATGAATTTTGTGCTGACTCGGTAAGTAGATCCCAAACCCCCCCTTTAAGAGGGAATCAGCTGCCAGACTTAAGGGAAACAGTCCTGGAAGCCCACCCACGGGCAGGCAAGTGGGTCCTGGCCAAACTTGTGAAGACCCCTCTGGGGAGGCCACCACATGCCCAGGCCCCAGGCCTAAGAACCAATGTTACTCCTTAATCTGAGTGCCCAAGTCAAGGGCAGACACATGAGCCTTCTCCAGACTTCACTCCAGCCCTGAGAATGGATGAGAGATAGAGTGGTCAGGGAAAAGAAGCCAGCATCCCCAGTGAGGCCAAAGCCTTAGGAAAGAGCGCCCGAGCTCTTCCTAAAGAGGGTTCCCTCAGCACCCTCCCCCACAAGCACACAGATGGCAAAGAGAAAGCCAGGCGCTAAGGAAAAGAAAAGGGAGCCGCCCAGGCCAACGCATCATGTTTGAAGAGGACTGAAACCCAACCCAGTGTAGGCCCCAGAGGCTACTCTGGCCAAGGACCCAAGCCAGGGGCTTCATATCCGCCTCTCTAAGGAGACTGAGGCTGGACTAGCAAAGCAAGGGAGAGAAAGAGCCAGGAACAGGGAGACGGACTCAGGAAAACCATAAAAGGGGGAAAAGCCCACTTGGGGGAGTGTGAGGGAAGGAGAGCCAAGACTTGGTGATGAGAGGCAGGCTGGGACAGACTTCAGAGAGCTTGAACAAGGACATGAATGGAAGGAGGGACGGCCTCAAGGCAACATTAAAAGCAGTCACTGAGACATTCCATGTGAAAAGGTGAATTGAGGCAAGTTCTTCACTAAGGACTGTGGCCACATTTCGTTTCAGTTTTGTTTGGAAAGAGGGATTTCAGGTGGAAAGACCTCAGCTCCCCGTCACAGCCGTCAGTGGGATGCGAGCTGGATCCAAGGGCTGCCTTTCCCTTCCTATGGCCCTCTATGTACTTTTGGGCTCATCACCAGTTTAAGGGTGCTGGAGGGGAAAAGGTCGAGTCTGCCTGCCTTTCTCTGCCCCTCTGCACTCCCCCAGACCCCCGGGCAAGCTTGTGTACAAGCGCACACGAGTGTGCACGAGCGCTCACAAACACGCAGGGATTTGTGAGGGAGGCCTGCAGGGCAGCCAGTTCAGTCACCCACAGAGAAAGGGGGAAGTAAAAGGAGCCAGCCTGTGGCCGGCAATCAGAGCAATGAAGCTGAACTCAACCAGGAACCATGTTTTAGCCTCCAGGCAAAAATGGCCCATGGCCTCACAGGGAATACAAGGAAGCATTTAACCCTATAAAGGACGAGCAGCTCATTGTTTACTCAAGCATAGAGTCAGGAAGACTCCTGGCTGAATTAGATTCTGGCCCCAGACATGAGCTGGGTGACCCTGGGAAAGTCACCTCACCATTTGCCTCAGTTTGCTCATCTGAAAAGTGAGTGGAGAAGGAACTGGCCAGCCACTGCAGCAGCTTTGCCAACAAAGCCCCAGCGGGAGCCATCGAGAGTCAGACAGGACTGAAAGCCGACTGAACAGGAACCCAAAAGTTACCTCTCGTCTCCTGTCGCTGAATCCCTCCCCACCCAATGGCGTGAGGCTGCACCGGGAAACTCAACTAGCACAGGAGGCGTCAGGTCCAAGGTCCCCTTAGCGACTGCTCTTTGTGGCCCGGGTCTCCCGAGTGCCACACCCAACTCAGATCAGTGAAACTCCCTGAAGCACTTGGAAATTGTGAATACCCCCTTCTCACCATCTCCCAGCCTCCTTTGTCTCGAGGCCAGGCTGGAGCAGTTTTAGCGGCATCCCCTTCCTCGCTCTCCCCGCCGGGGGTGGGTGGCATGGCAGCCAGCTTTGTGGGAACGACTTCCTGGGCTCTCTGGCACCGTGTCGTGGAGGGGCGTCTCTCATGCCCTTGGTCCTGAACCCCCTCCCTCTCATCGAAGGCAGAGAATCCGACTGAGCCCCTCGTAGGAGTCTTGCAAACACTGGGGTGTCAGCCACAACTCCTTCTGTGGGCAGGGGTCTGCCGATGCACACGGTGAGCGCGCTGCCCAGTGTGCCCTGAAATGGTCTTTCTGAAGTGATTCGAGGAAGAGGGCGCCCCTCCTGACATGAAATCAGCACAACTTCCTCCCATGCGGAGAACGACTAAAACAATGTCGTCTTTATTAACAAAACCACTTTTACAAAATTTATAAATATCGGCCGTCTAAAGTCAGATTGTCACCTCAGTGACAGAGGTGTCAGCTCCTCTGCACCTGTTGCCCGGGCCCAGAGCCCAGAGCCCAGACCCTCCCCACCGCAGCTGCCTCCAGGTCCCTTGGCTTTGGTGCTGGGCTTCTGAGGTCACCTGATCAGCAACAATGACCTCATGACCTCACCAGGGAGCAGCTAAAGTAACAGCAATGGACAGTCTGAGACTCTGCGCCCCTTCACTCTCAGTGTCTAGCGGTGATTGGCCGCCCTGGGCTGGTTAAGCCAGTTCCCACCCCGATGGTGCCCCCTGCACACACACAACTGTGCGAGAGACCAAATCGTCGCCCCCGGCTGGGCTGATCACCAGGCCCCGCCCCAAGCGGAGAGAAAGCCCGTCAGCAGCCATGGGGAGGCCGATTCCTCCCCCTCTTGTGCTCTACGGCCTGAGAAGCTGCCTGTTTTCAGGAGGTTCCAGAGCAGGAGATGATTCGGTCGTTGGCATCTGAAGGAGACCATCCCCCTAGGGCGGCCGGGGGCAGGGGGAGGTCAGGGGCTGGCTGCACACAGTAGGCGCTCTGCAGATGTTCAACAATGACCGTGGATGGGGGTGGAGGGGACTGCCAAGGGAACCGTCAGGAGCTTCCTCACCTGGAGAAGCTGCTTTGGGGCCCTGTGCTAAATAGGGGGCTCTCGATCCTGCCCTAGAGAACTGAGGGCATACCCACCCTGCCGTTCACCATCTGGAAATGAAGGCCCTTGTGAACGGGGACCCATCCCCCACCAGGACAACGGATCCCTTTCTGCAGGTGTGTGTGTGTGGGGGGGGGGGGTTATTGACAAGGGAGAGGGAGGGACCAGATTCCCCGGGGCCACTTTGATGAGGCCGGCTTTCTGGCCACACTGCTGGGAAATCTTGATGAAGCGTGTCCTGCTTCCCCAGGACAAGTTCAAGGGTCTTCTACGTCATGGGATCAGGAGGCATTCTGGGTTTCTACAGGAATCTCCAAAATGCACTGCTTTGGCCAGTGAGCGGGCCGGTCACTCACTGCAGGAGGCCCATTGAGGGGATGAGGCGAAGGTCCGAGGGACTCGCGGGGTGTCTTGCTGTGTGTTCAGGATGTGGGAGAGCCCTAGCAGGAAGCCGCCCCCTCGAAAGGCTACAGTCTAGGGCTGCACAGTCTCTGCTGGGACAAGATTCCCTGTCGTATCCAACTGCATACACTTACAGGAACACGCAGACACGGGACACTCGGCGTGGTCCCTACACAGAGGGGAAGCATCCGTTAGAAAACCCACTTAACCAGATACAGACAGCTCTCCCTCGCATTCGCTCCCCATCTCCCCCACACTACCAAAAGTCTTTGGGATAAGTGAGAAGAGAAGACCCCAAAGCAAGGAGCCTCAAAACTTACATGACTCACAAACTGAATGAGATTAATTTTCTTTCCAAAAAGCCAAAACTAATTTTTTCCTGAAAGTTTTTTTGCCTATCTGATGAAAACAAATGTTGAAAACTATTGTTCTGGGGCAGCTAGGTGGTGCAGTAGATAGAGCACCGGCCCTGGAGTCAGGAGTACCTGAGTTCAAATCTGGCCTCGGACACTTGACACTTATTAGCTGTGTGACTCTGGGCAAGTCACTTAACCCCAATTGCCTCACCAAAAAAAAAAGAAAAAAAAGAAAACTATTGTTCCATGTAACCGGAGTAAAAAGAAAATGCCTTCATGTTCAAATAAAAGCCAGAGAATTTGGGAGATAAAAACAATGCGAGATACCAATAAAGGGATAAAGAGCAGGGAATTATGAGCAAAGGCAAAAACTGCTGATAAATTTTCAGAAGTTATTACAAGTTATGCAATAAGCCAATTGTTCTTTTTTTTTTTTTTTGGTGAGGCAATTGGGGTTAAGTGACTTGCCCAGGGTCACACAGCTAGTCAGTGTCAAGTGTCTGAGGCCGGATTTGAACTCAGGTACTCCTGAATCCAGGGCTGGTGCTTTATCCACTGTGCCACCTAGCTGCCCCAAGCCAACTGATTCTTTACAAGTTTATCTAGAAGCCCATTATCAATACGCTACGTATCCTAAAATTATGACTAATTATAAGGTATCAGTGGGGAAAATAGCTTACACACACACACACACACACACACACACACACGCACACACACGCACACACATATGCAAACAACCACCCACACAGACCTCAAGACATTGGTCAAAAATTAAATCCTTCTGAAATTCAGCCATTTCTTTGATAACTGACTCAGTTTGGATCATCTAGCCTAGTGGTGTCAACGGCCAATAGAAACGAAGGCCACTATCAGTCCAGGGGATGTGGGCCGCATGCTAACTTAGTTTTCAAATGAAACGTTTCTAGGTTTTCTTGCCTTTTTATTCCCATGTATGTTCCCAGTAACATCTGAATCTGGTCAAGTGGTTGGGAGAACAGAAGAGCAGGCCCCTGGGGTCCTGGGAGCCCAGGCTGGCGGCAGCACTGCCAGCAGCCTCCCTGGACGCAGTTACCTGAACCAGCTGAGCATGTGGCCGGCGTGACCCCCGTGCCTGCAGTTGTGGCACCAAGTAAACCAGTTATTGAATTGGGCGAGCTTTTTGTCCTTGCTGAGGTCCACTTTCTCGTCTGACTTGGATCCTCCTATAAAAAGGAAGGTCTTTCCGTTACTGTATCAAGCCACTGCATTCCGAGGCCTTTAAAAAATGATTCCTAAACATACTGTAGACAGAAAAGCGGAAATCATCCCTAACACCTGTAACCTAGTCACCCACAGGGTCCCGTGCTGAACGACGGGCGAGAGTTCCTCGGCACTTCTCCTAACAGTTTCTAAGACAGTCTGTCAACATGCATTTTTAAAGCGCTTAGTGTGCGCCAGGCACTGCTCTGAGCACCGAAGACACAAAAAGAAGCTTCTGTCCTCAGGAGATCACAATTTAAGACAGGGTTCGCCATGACTGAACTGCCTTCTCGCCTCCCCCAAGTCTCCTTAAATCTGGATATTGAAACCCCATCTACCAACGTGGGCAGGAGGCAGGTCTAAAGAGAGACATGGCTTAGAGACTAAAAAAGGAAGTCTCAGAGCTGGAGACCCTTCAAAGTAACACCACCTTGAGAGCGGACGCACTTCCAGCCCTGGGCCCTGGGCCCTCGGCCACCACCCGGCAAAGACACAGCCTGGGGCCTGACTGCTCCTGCAGGGGCCGCAGCCACCGAAGAACCTGGAAAGAAGGTGCCGGCCACCGGGGTCCTCAGTGGGGCCGTCCAGCGGTTCAACATCAGACGCTGGTGTGAAAGAAGAGGCCCGACTACTGGCTTTGCTACTGCCCCCAAGGACTCTGGGACATCTCTGTGACCGGCAGCTGACCCCTTCCCACAGTGAGAAGGGGAGCTCCCTCCCAGACAGCCGTGCTTGTGCCCCAGTGCTTTGCACATGGTATAGACTTCATGAACAGTTCACTCATTTGTGTGGACGTTATTCTCACTGCACATTCCCAACCTGACTTCAAGGGAGTCAGGTCACTGAGTTATTAGCAAATGAGGCACTGACGAATCCTGGAAGCACCAAGCACTTCCTGGCATCCAGACCTACCTGGACAGCTAGACACGGGCGTCCCCATATTGATGAGGCAGAGTGCGCATCGCGGGAGGGGCTTCCGACAGCCGGGACAGCTTGTGACTTTGGATTTGGTCGGGGAGCCGCTCACGCCATACTGGCTGAAACCCCGGCCCTGGTGGGGCACAGCGGAGCAGCTGTAGGAGATGGACTTCCCACAGAAATTGCAGCTCACAAACACCTGCAAAACGGCCGGCAAGAGAGTCACAGGGAAGCAGGGACGCAGCACCCTCCCCTGCCTGACGGAGCGTGGCTATGGTGAACGGAATCCAAAAGTATTGTGATGAGGACTAGAGAAGCCTGGACAAAGCTCTGGGACCTGCTGCAGAGCCAAGAAAAAACACACAGCAAAATGAACCACGCACACACCCCAGATCCAAAGCGAAGGCGACAGACCATGACCCAGCAACGCCACGACTAGGTCTGAATCCCAGAGAGATCATGAAACAAGGAAAAGGACCCACATGGACATGGCAAAGAACTGGGAGTCAAGGGCATGCCCATCCCTCGGGGAATGGCTGAACAAGCTGTGGTATACGAATGTCACGGAAAACTGCAGGAAACAATGAGCAGGAGGAGCTCAGAGAAACTTGGCAGGACTTAATGGGACTGATGCTGACTGAGAGGAGCAGAACCAGGAGAACATCGCACACAGCAACAGCAACGCTGTGTGATGGACAATGGGGATAGACTTGGCTCTGCTCAGCAGTGCAATGGTCCACGACAATGTCAAAAGACTCATGGTAGAAAATGCTTTCCACGTTCAGAAAAGGAAGTCTGAATGCAGACCGAAGCAGACTGTTTTCACTTTTGTTGTTGTTGTTTATTCTTTCATTTGGGTTTTCTTCCCCTTGCTCTGATTCTTTTCTTACAACATGGCTGATGTGGAAATATGTTTAACATGATAGTAATGTATAACCTATATCAGATTGTTTCCTGGCTTGGAGAGGGGAGAGTGGGAGAAAAATTTGGAAATCAACAAATATCTTTACATGTAATTGGAAAAAAAAATCTTTTTTTAAAGTAAATAAAATTTTTAAATAGGGGAAAAATTAATGTCAAGGAATCCTGAGACTAAAAAGTTGTGCAAAAACACTGGTGTGGTAGGTAACGCTATGGACTTGGAAGTAAAAGACGTGAGTTTAAATACTGGCTTTACCACTTATGAGCTTTGTGACCGAGTAAATTACTTTAACCCCCTGAAAAAAAGAAAGAAAAAAAGGTGACCGCCACAAAATTTAGAAATGAGAAAAGCAGGAGGGGCCAAGGTGCAATCACACACTTTTCTAGTGTCTCGATCAGTCGTGCTGGTTTTATTTCTTCTCTAAAAACACTATTCATGATATGGGAAGGTTCTCTGTGAGGGGGAGCAGGAGAGATACTGGGAATAACTACGGTGACCTAAGAAACAGAAAACACCAATAAAAGGAAAAATTGAGATATAGACCAGACTTGTGATTTTCCTGATGGAGGCAACTCCCTTGACCAATGAAGGTCTACTCCTTCTCTGCAAAGTATAATCTTCGAGAGATACTTGGGTCCTGCAGCCAGTGTGTCAGAGGCAGGATCTGAACTCAGCTCTTCTGAGTCTGAGGCTGGCTCTCCTTCCACCATGCCAAGTGGTGCCTCTCACTCTCTCAGATGAGGCAGACAAACATACACACACATAAGACTCTGCTTAAAACATGATCTTGTTTCGTGAGTCTTTCCTTCCTGAGTACTTCAATATCCTGGACAAAATATGCCCTGGGAGATCATCGAATCATGAGAGGGCTCAGAGTATGTCCAGAAAGCCTTAGAACTGACCTCATCTCGTGAAGAGCTTCCAGACTCAAAGCCTAAGGCCTAGCTGGACCTTCCCAAGTGGTTCTGGGCCACAGACATGCCCAAATCCCAGACCTGTAGCCCCTGGGTGGGCCAAGGATTGTCAAGCTAACAAACATGAATGAAGCTGGCGGTGAGATTCAGAGCCGTTTCCCTTAACGTATTCCACCCTGTTAGATGACAGTCCACGCTGCTAAGAGTACGGCTAGCCAAGTCACGAGACCAGAAAGCAGTGCCATGGGCATAAGCAATCTGGATAAAGAGGTCAGTAGCACTCAGGATGAAGCAGTCCTTAGTAAAAATGGTGGCTTTTTGTTTCTAAGTCTTTAACCTTATCTTTTAACTTCTAGGATGAGCCTGTGCGTCTTTGGTTGCCATAGCAGGTACACTTTCAAATGACATTATCTCAAAACCCGCCATCATTTACCTGGGCTAAGGGCTTGGAACTGGGATCCAGCTTGCTCCTATGAATGTCAAATTCTGCCCGCTTGTGCCAGAAGCGCCATGCATCCAGCAAATTCCTATAGTTTTCAATCCAGTACTGGACCCTCTCATCTTTGAGTACATCCAATGGAGAACCCTAACGAAGGAAAAACAATCATTAGCGTTTGAAATTCCTTAGAATATACCGAAGCCTTCATTGGGCTTCAGCTCCAAGTAAATGCTCTTTTGGTTGGCACGATCCAATGACGAAACGAGTCAAAGTGAACACCAGGAAGAAGTAATTCCCTGTGTAAGAGGAAGAGGCCCAAGGCCCAGGACGGCAGGTACACTGACCTGGAGCATACAGTAGCTTGCGGTCTGGACGTCTCCAGTTCTATCCACATAGCTTTCCATTAAATCGACCCCATCCTTGGTCAGCCCCGTCAGCAAGATTCCTTCTAGGTTTCCTGCCTCTTTCATTTCATTGGTCAGCTTTTCAATGTATCTGTTCAACTGGAAAGTGCCAAAGTTATTTTTTGTTTCCTTTTGTTCTACCAATGTCAGTCCCACTGCATAGCTTCCTTTCAAAACTTCAATGTGTTCTGGACAAATGATCTGGAGAGGGAGGACCCCAAAGCCCTGCCTGGCCTCGTGAGCCCACGGCTTCACACCCATAGAAAGGGTGCCTGGAAGACCATTGGGAAACTAGCTGAGACAAGGCCTGGAATGCTCTTTAGAAGACAGACCCGATTTCCTTGGCTCACAGCTGACTAAGCTTCTGAGCTCAGTCCCAAGAGAGATGGTCAGCTAGGCCAACCTACCCTGTAGGCAGGAGAGGCATCTCAGACACACAATTCTGGTAATAAAGTGGGGCAGCCTGTTAATTCAAGGGAAAGTAAAGTGTGACGCCAGCTGATAAAGAGGAAACGTGAGCTAGACGAGCCGCACCGTCCAGTGAGACGCCTCCGTTTTCCAGAAGAGCCAATCGGGCCTCATCAAAGTGAATGACTCAGTTTCCAGAGCTCGTTAGGGGCAGGTCCTTAGAATCCCAGCACAGTGATTCCACTTCCATTCCAGATGTCACGATTATGAACGGAATGAAGGCCACCTAAGCACCCCTAGAGCCCTAAGAAGGCCTATTCAATCCAGCAGACTTAGCAGCATCGCCCATGGAAGATGTCCTGCTCCAGCGAAGATCACTTTGCATTCTAGGAGAGCCCCGTACAAAGTGCTGGGTCCCTGTAACAGTCACCTTGTGTCCAAGGGGCCCCAACCCTTCCACACGGTCTCACCTGAGCATCACTGAGGAACTTGCAAGCAAATGCCACCCTGTCTCGTACCGCCACTTTATTCTCATACTGAGAAGAAAAAAAGCAAGCGATTACTCAGAGGCGAGTCTGAGCGCATTCCTCCTATTTGTGCTTTCCAAGGACCACTTCCTAAAGTCAGGAGGACGGATCTTCTCCCCGCCATCCTCTCATAGCACCAGTGGCTGGGAGCCACCCAATGACATAAGGGACTCATCCTGGCAACACCCCTACCTCAACATTAGCTTGGGAACTCCCTGTGACTTGGGTGATAGGTCTGAGGCTAAGAGGATCTGACACTCCAAGTGCCAGGTCTATAGACAGACTTCCTTCCACCCCAGCACCCCAAGGAGAAACGCCAGATCGGTGTCTCGGGAATGCCAAGACCCTCCAACGACTGCAGATTTCAGGGATGTGAGCAGCCCCCTCTCCCTGGAGATGGCACTGCCTGTCCACTTCTCCAGGTCCTCCCACACATTCACCCAGGAGGCCTACCCAGCACACTCTGAACAACGCTCAAGGTCAGGGGCACAGTACTTAGATGTTTTTGAGGTTCCACACACAGGTGTGTCTATGGTTACTAGCCAACAACACTGCGGAGGCTTCTCCTGAATTACAGCTGTCTTCCTGCTAAGGCCCCGCTGCCTCTGTGCTGAAGAGGAATGGATCTCGTGTGACCAGGAGGGTGGAGCGGGAGCCCATCAGAAGAGGGCACCCCGAGGGCCTGGTCTCTGGTTGTGATCATGCCCGCTCCCTACGACTGGACTGAACCCTGCAATCCCCACATTTCTACTACTGAAAGACATCGGCGACAGTGCCCACCCCTGCTCCCTCCTTGTGTAGATGGCGATAACTGACCAAGGGCTTCGGGGTCTGGGAAGCCTTTGAAAACACGACCTCTGAGGAGCCTTATGGTCGCCCTACGGGTATCATCCACACCCAGTTTGCAGGTGTGGAACCTGAGAGGCGCAGGGCAGTTAGTGCTTAGGGACAAAAGGCCCTCTCACTGGTCACGAGTAGACCCCCCTCAGGCTGGACCCTGTCCCCACTGAAAGAGGGGCGAGGCACTTCCAAAGAGGCTGCGAGTCTGAAGAGGAATGTTCTAACACTTCTCCTGTAAAATGAATGGGGAAGGGGCAGCTAGGTGGTGCAGTGGGTAGAGCACCAGCCCTGGAGTCAGGAGGACCTGAGTTCAAATCCGGCCTCAGACACTTGACACTTACTAGCAGTGTGACCCTGGACAAGTCACTTAACCCCAATTGCCTCACTAAAAAAAAAAAGGCCCCGGGCTGCACCCAGCCCAGGGCTTCCCACATCATCGGTGCTTAATAAAGACTTGGTCACCCCTTCTGGGGGTACTACGTCTAGGAGAGCTGCGTGAGATTTTTAGGGGCGTTCATGGGTGGGGGGGGCCGCAGAAGGCAGGGAAGTGAGGTGTGGCACGAGGGCGGCCCTGGGAACGGATCCCAGAAGTCACACAGGATGCTGGGGTTTGGGGCTTCTATTAGGCTGCCCCTGTCCCCGCCCCCGCCACGTGTCACTGTGCTACAGGAGCCAATCTTTACCTCCTCCAAGTGCACAGACGGGGTCATGGGCATGAGACAAGTCTAAGTGGGCGCCAGATCTGCCTCAGTGTCTAGGAGCAGAGAGGAATGACCACACAGTCAATCCCGGGACTTACCAAGACGCCGTCGTAAGAGCCGGGCTCGCTGGTCAGAAAGGCAAACATGACGCAGAGATAAGGGTCGCTGAGCTGTAAGCGCAGGGTGCTGCACATCTCCCTCCACAGGGAGTTCTTCTCATCTGTGTACCCCGACAATGCCATGGCCACCACATTGAGGTTCAGGTCGCCTGCAGATGGGAGATGGCCCCGGGCAGAGTGAGGAGTGACCCCCACCTCACCACTGGGCCCATCACGGAAGAACGTGCCCTCTCCCCTCCTGCCATGCCCTGTCCCTGCAGGTGGCCCTTCCTACGGGGGTCCCTGGGGAGCAGCCTCAGGGGCTGGGGGGTCAGTCTGGACCCACTGTGGCTCCTGATCCTTTTCTCTACCACAAAAGTCACCCCCCACTCCCCTCAGACCCCCATGGGCCCTTCCTCTGTCCCTCAGACAGTCAGTGGACTCCAGGAGGGCGTTAGATGATGTTCAGACTGTTGTGCTTCCCCTGGGCCCGAGAAGCCGTCCCCCGCAGTGGGCCCAGCCCTACCTTTCTCAGAAGAGGCCCCCTCGTTGAGGATCTGGATGGCACGCCGGATGTCCAGGTTGAACAAGGCCACGGCGGCGGCTCGCTCCCATTCTCCCTCCTGCACGAGGGAGTTCAGGAAGGGCCCCACGTCCACGTCGGTCCCCTTGGTTATCCAGCCGCAGAGCTGCAGGGCCAAGACCCTCTCGTCGCTCAGACTCTGGCCCTCGCTTGGCTTCTCAGACGCCCCGCTCCAGCTGTGCCTGCTGCCGCCTTCCGCCATGCCTGCAAGAGGCCGGCTGAGAAGGGGCTTCTCTGCCCGGTGGGAGTGCGCCCTCTCACCAGGAGGAGGGGGGATCACGGGGGGAGGGGGGGGGGCCTGAGGGCACCAGTCGCACACAGGCCGGGGAGCGGGCATCTCCTCAGGTACCCTCCATCACGGCACTGCCACCCAGATCAGAGACCTGGTCTCTTCAAAGGGCAGATTGGATACTTTTAGGCAACTTTAAAGCCTCCAAGGCTGGGGCCGGCCTAGTTCTGAAGGCGGCCACTCTATTAGAGGCCGGGCGCACAGGGTAACCCTGTCATTACAGGGCTGGGGAAATGGGCTTGTAATTAGGCCTGCTGGACCTTTGATGACAACCAGCACCGCCTGCCGTCTGAGGGCGAGGTCCAGCACCCCAGGAGCCGGGGGGCCTGACCAAGAGAGCCACCAGCCCCTTCTGGGCCAAAGTCATGTCATATGGGCACATGTGTGTTGCTATTTCACTGATCATAGCAATGGGGATAGTAATAATCATAAGAACGATTATTATTATATAAAACCCCCCAGGCAGAAGCTTCCTGCACCCCTGCGGAGCCCAGAGAAGTAGGGTCACACCATCAGCAGGTATTGGGGTAGGACTTGATCCCAGAACTTACTGCTTCTCTATGCACTATGACACACTGCCTGTCTCCTTTACAGGACAATTCCTAATTAGGAATCAACCAAGAGTCTCGTCCTTTTCTTAACACAAAAGGGAAATGATTTTAAAATTCTCATGTGGAAGCCAACTCTCGCTGACAGGGGCCAACAGCATGAAGGGAGGGGAGGGGGCTGAGAGCAGAGTGCTTACGAGAAGCCCATCCTCAGGGGGTCTCTGTGAAGGCTAGGCACAAAGCTTGGGCGGCCAGGAGGGAGCGTCATCTGCGGCCCGCCAAGGAGGCGGCGTTTTGGTGCTCCTGGGAAGGGGCCCGCCAGGCAGCCCCCTCCCCCCCAACATCCTCCCTTCGTCGCTAAATCACTCTCCCGGCCCGTCTAAAGGGTGCTGCGGAACAAGAAAGAGCTCACCCAAAGAGGACTTCACGATGGTTTTGATGCCTGCATAAACCAGGGACCCTTTGTGGCCTGGGGATTTGGGGTCCAGCTCCTCTGTGTACTGCTTCATGAGTATTGAAATACATAGGAAACACTGCTTCCTTCTGAAATGGGGCAACCGCAACAGACACCCCCAAGGCCTTGCCACGCCCCCTCTCCCTCCTCCACACTCGGGGCAGCCTCCTGGGCCCCCGCCCGCCAGGCAGAGGGCACTTCCCTAGACGCCGGCCGGCACCCAGAGCGCGCCGGCGGTCACTGAAAGGATATAGTACAGCGTGTACCAGAGCGACTTCAGCTGCGGGTCTTCGTTCCCGGCCAGCACGTGGTTCCTCCAGACTTGCTCGGTATCGAGGCCGTAGCGGGACAAGGCCCGTAGGCGCATCTTGGTGGCGATGTCCTTCTCCAGAGAAGGGTCGTTCCCTTCCTCGGCACATTCGTAGAGGTGCCGGCCACAGGCCCACATCAAGGAGGTGACCGGACTCCAGGCCAGCGAGATGCGCTCAAACACGGTGAAGTCGGACATGGCGCGGTTGGGCGTCACCACAATCATGCGGTTCTGGCCGGTGGGGTGCCAGGCAAAGGAGGCGATGTAGTTGTCGCACGGCTGCACGCTGCGCTCGATGATGGTGGGTTCGGTCTCATCTGCGATGGGCGTGGGCGTGTGCTGCATGTCGTAGAGCCTGATGATGTCACTGTCCCTGGTGAGGGTGGCCAGCAGCCCCGTCCTGGTGGGGCACCAGGCAACCTTGGTGAGGGGCTTGGGCTGCTCCGTCAGGGTCAGGACGGGCTTCTCGAACTTGCGGAGATCCCAGATGGCCACCTGGCCTTCGTAGAAAGAGGCCACGCGGTCGTGGAAGTGGGGGTCCACCGTCACGCCCTGCACGGCCTTGGTGTTCACAAACATCTTCTGGCTGGTGTTACGCAGGTCGAAGATGGCCAGGTTGCGGTGCATGCCGGCCAGCAGCAGCTTCTGGTCCCGGGGCAGCCAGCAGAGGGACAGGCAGGCATCATTCTGTCCTAGCTCGTAGAGGGGCTTGGTGACCACCAGCCCCGCCTCGGCGTCGCCCCCCGACAGCCTCACCTTCTCCAGAGGGACCGCGGCTTCTGGACTGTGCTTGCTGCAGATGTCCCAGATGAGCACGGAGAAGTCGGCGCGGTGCTTGTCCAGGCCGGCGGCCAGCCAGCTGCTGTCCAGGGGGTTCCAGGCCAGGGTGTTGCACTGCCGGGCGTGCTTGGGAACAAACTCTTTCCCGATCAAGTCTCTGAACTTGGAGTTGTGGTCCTGCCCCAGGCTGGTGAGCACCACGCGCCCGTTGGCCTGGCCCACGGCCAGCAGGCACTCGGGGTCGTAGCTCAGGTACCAGGCCACGCACTTCATGTACGGGGTGTCCGAGTTGATGGACAGCAAGGTGGCTGCCGTGTCCTCGGACAGGCGCAGAGACCCCGCTTTGAGTTCGGAGCTGCCCGCCGGCTCCACCTGGTAGAGGCTCAGCTCCGAGTCACACACGACAAAGCGATCCGCCTGGTGCGGGGCCCACAGGATGTCGGGCTTGGAGCCGCTCATGCTGGCAGGAAATCCTGCACGGAAGACGAGAAGGCGGTCAGAGTGGCCCCTCGGTCCCAAACCACCTGCTGAGTCCCAATGAGCCCCGCCCCCACCCCGCGGGTCTCCCCAAAACAGATCACTGCCCCCCCCAGGGGGCCTCCTCCAAAACTGACCCCCGCCCCCACCCCGGAGTCACTCTGGCGCCCAGCCCAACGCTCATCCCCATCTCCGGGGGCTGCTTTAGCCCGGCTGTACACAGCAGGCGCTCACTAAGTGCTGGTGCCCAGAGAGGTCGAGGCATTTACTCCAGTTCAAACCCAGCTGGGGGAGGGGGAACGAGGAGTGCGGCATGAGGAGGAGTCCGTCCCGGGGTGGGGCCTCCAGGACACCCGCGGGACCCCCCGGGGCCGGGGGCACTGACTCCGGAAGGCTCTCCGGGGCCCCGTCCCAGCAGCCGCGAGCCCCGGCCCGAGACTCGCCGCACCCCGCCTGGGGGAGGCTCAGCCACCCTCTCGGACTCACCGGACGCAGGAGCTCCGGGATCCAGCGGGGCCTGGGGCCGACGGGGCTCCACAGCCCAGCCAGCGAAATCCCTCCCCAGTAGCCCCGGCCGCCTCCGGCGGGGCCTCGGCGCACGCGCACAGCTCACTACGGAAGCCGAATAGGCCGGAGGAAGTCATCGAGCATGCGCGCTCGGCCGCCACGCCCCTCCGTGCATGCTCACTTTCCACGTCCTTACCCTTTTCTCGTGGGTTGGAGCGGAGTCGGACCTGTGCACGCCCCGCTGGGTTCCGCCCCTCGGTCAAAGCCCCGCCCCATGACCGCCCACGCGCTCTTCCCTTGCTCCAAGTCCGATCCTGGACCCCGCCCCCATGCCTGCTTCTAGTTCCGGGCCCCGCCCCTGGAAGTCCCCGAACTCTCCTGTCCTTCCAGGCCCCGCCCCCAGAACAGCCCAATGCTCTCCCCTCGCCACAGGCCCCGCCCCTCGGTATGGGCCCCGCCCCAAAACTATCCCCATGCACTCCTCCCCTCCCTCGCACTCTGGTCCGCCAGTCCAACTCCGAGACCGGTGTGGTGTGGGGGGCTGGGGGAGGGCACGGTGTGAACTCCCCCCCCCCGCCCGAGGAAGGTGGGGGCTGGAGGGGCCGCGGAGCCCAATGGGGCCCTCCCCAGGCCACATGGTCAAGGACGAGCTGACCACGCACTGCAGCCGGGGCCTCAGTTTCCTCCTCTGTGGATCTGCTGCCCCCGATGTGCCCGAGACCCCGCTCTGTCCCGCCCCGGCTTCCCCGGCCTCCGGTCACAGTGTGACCTCCCTTCAGTCTCACCCCCCCCCCCCCGCCCCGCCTGCGGTTCAGCTGGGGCTGCGGCCTTGGTTGGCAATGCACACAGCAGGTGTTCCATAAATGTCTGTATACGAGCTGAATTCAAGGAGGTGCCTCGAGCGAAGCCCCGAAGCTCCAATATGGAGCAGTCTTGCATGACAGCGCATTGCTGGGTGGGGAAGGGGGGGCGACCGGCCCGGGAACCCCCGCCCCATTGGGCTCAGGCCCTTCACTGAGTGCCCACTAGGTGGTGCCCAATCCATTTCCAAGGCAGTCCAGCCAAGCCCTGCCAAGGGGCGATCAGTAGGAATGGTCAGGAAAGTTCTTGGTCCTTCGAGGTGTGCCCGGGCCAGCCAACCCCGAGGCCCGGAGGGTCAAGGCCAGGATGGGCATCAGCCAAACAAAGGGAGCTGGGCCTTAACCCATCTGTGCAGGTGGCTGAGTGAAGGTACATACTCAGTATGCCACGTGTGCACATAAGCCACACACCCCCTGTTCCTTAGCCAGCCCCCCCCCCAAGGTGTTCACATAAGCCAGTCCCACCTCCTCACCTGCACCTAGAGAGGGTATGTTGGCAGGTGCTGTGGCCAGTCATTACGCCCTTGGCTGACCCTCTGCAGCTGGCCAGAATATTTGGGGCGGGGCCCATCCGCAAGCCCTTCCAGCCTGGCTGAAGTAGGCAGAGCCTGGGCTCTGAGCAGCCTTGAGGACGGAAGAGTGGCTTCCTACGGCCTCCGTCCTTTCCCAAAAGCCTTCTCTTCTTCTGGTCTCAGGGAGGCGGCCTTGCCCTGGGCCTTCCTACCTCTGGTCTCTCCCCTCCCTCTGCCAGCCCACCCTGTGCAGAGGTACTAAGGTTGTCTTGGTAATGGACGGGCGGGTTTGGCCATGGGTGTTGTCCCTCTTCACCTCTGCCTCCAAGACCTAATTCAGGCTGTCCTGGGGAAACACTGGATATCCCTGTTAAAGAATTCACTCTTGCTCACGTTCTGATCAGAGATAGTAAGTTTTTGATTCGGCACGAGGGGATGTGGTGGAGAGAGGGCTAAGACTTCAGCTCCAGGGGAGGAGGAGATGTAAGACATCTTCCTCCCAGGGCCAGAGAGAAGACGAGAGTTTTAGTGGGGATAGATGGAGCAAGTCCCAGCTACTGCTGAGTGGGGATGCTCGCCTGCCTAGGGATGGTCATCACCACCTGGTCCTAGCCAGGCAGTATCTGGGGGGTTAATGCCCTGCTTTTCCAAGGGAAGAGCACCTCTCATTGACCCCCACAAGTTGAGCCTCGTACTTGGTCCAGGCCTCCCACTACAAAATCACACCCGTGCTTCCCGAGGAGGCTTTTCAGTGTCGCCCCAGTGCCATCCCCTGAGACCACCTTCTCCTTGGTCCCCATCCGCCCTATATGGACCTACTCACCTGCATAATAACTGCACTCCCAGAGGGAGGGGACTTTTAATGAATGCTTCTTGACTAAGTAACTGATGGTACCCTTTCGCTCAAAAACATTCCTGGATCCCTACTACTTACCAAAACAGGCACTCCTTGGTTTGGCATTCGAGGCTCACCAAAATCTAGCTCCAACCCATGGTTTCCCTCCATACACTCGGTTTCAGCCAAAATGTTCTCCTGGGGGGCAGCTAGGTGGCACAGTGGATAGAGCACTGGCCCTGGATTCAGGAGGACCTGAGTTCAAATCGGGCCTCAGACACTTAACACTTACTAGCCATGTGACCCTGGGCAAGTCACTTAACCCCAATTGCCTCACACACACACAAAAAAATGTTCTCCTGCCTTGCCTATGCCATCTCCCTTATCTGGACCTTGTCTCCCCCTCCCTTCCCCAGCCGCTGCCTCACCCTGTAATTCTGAGAGGCCCTCTGGTTGAGAGACCAGAATATGGACTTGGTGATGGGAGACCTGGGTTCAAATCTGGGCTCTGCCATCCACCAAGGGCTGATTTAGTTCAATTCTACAAGTGCTTATTAATCACTTCCTAGGTGCCAGGCACTGTGGATATGAGTGGGGAGGGAAATCCCTGCTTCAAGGAGCTTTCAAAAGGCTCCACTGGGAAGTGTGGAGTTCAGTTCCTCATCTGTAAAAATGGGGACAACCATCCTTTCGCTCTGTCTCTCACAGGGCTGCTGCATGATCATGACCCTTCCTCTGCTTTAAGTTCCACCTCCTCCTGCATGAAGCCTTCCCTGATTTCACATCCCACCTCCCCCAGCTCATGGAATCTCTCCCACCTCTCTCTCTTTTTTTTTGCAAGGCAGTGGGGGTTAAGTGACTTGCCCAGGGTCACACAGCTAGTGAGTGGCAAGTGTCTGAGGCCGGATTTGAACTCAGGTACTCCTGAATCCAGGGCCGGTGCTTTATCCACTGCGCCACCTAGCTGCCCCCTCCCGTCTCTTTTTGAGAGTCCCAGAATCCCAGGGCTGGAAAGGACCTCAGAGACTGTCTGTCTGCCCTCCCTGACACATTCTCCACAAGTCGGTGACCCAGCCTCTGCCAGTGGAGACTTGCTCTCTCAGGAAGAAGGCGCAAGGAGTGGGTTAGGAAGATGCGAGCTTGAATCTTGCCTCAGGATGCACTTACTAGCTAGCTGAGTGATGCTAGGCAAATCATCCACCTTCCGTCGGCCCTGGTTTTCTCGTCTGCAGAATGGGCTTGATAACAGCACCTCCTAGCCTTTTGTGAGGCTCAATGGGACAACCTGTGAAGAGTCTTCTTTGTCATTAAAGTTCTGCACGAGGAGAGCAGACTTATCGGCTCCCTCTCCTCCCCCTCATCTTCCCAGAACTGACCGCAACCTGCCCGGCCTGCTCCCAGCCGGACAGCGCGTCCCGGGGCTCCCGGCTCCTTCCCCTCCCGCAGCGGCTCGGCCTCCATGAGGGCGGGGATTTCACGATTCCCGAAGCACGCCCATGGTCTAGCGAGGGAGGCGGCATGGAGAGAGCTGGGCGCACAGATCTCGGAGTGCGCAGGGAGGCGGGCGTCACAGGGGAGCCCCGGTGCTGGGGAGGAAGACTGCCCGGGCAGCCGGGAAGGGAAGAGGTACAGGCGAGGGAGAAGGGCGCTCTGCCACCAGAGGCCGTCGAAGCGCCTCCCTCCGTGGCAAGCGAAGCGCTAGGAGGCTGCGAGTCCACCCATCTTCTTAGACTGCTGACATCCCAGAGCCTTGAGTGGCCGCGCATGCCTTAGCGCCTCTGCCCGGTCGTGTCACCTGCATATTTGATGAATATGCTCATTTAAAATAAACATTTTAAATGTTAATTTTTATTAATTAAAAATGCCCCGTATTGGCCTACAGTCAATCTTACAACATTTTATATCATTACAAACATGAAATATATAACATAACCTCCTTTTGCTGTAACCGCTACTTGGTTTACACAATTTGGCTCTGAGTCCATCAGAATTTGACCCATTCCTAAAATCTTCACCACGAGGGTTACCTTTGTATTTATTATATTAGATATCATGTACACTTGGGGAAATCTTCATTTTTCCAAGGCTAGCTTTGAGGATAGCTCAGAAGCTTCCTTTTTTCTTTTTAATTCAATTTTCTTTTCTTTCATTTCTGAATCCTCTCCTCTGACCCCCATTGAGAAAGCAAGAAAAACAAAACCTGTTACACATATTTATAGTCAAACAAAACAAGTCGCCACATTGTCCATATCCAGCTCTGTGTGTGTGCATGTGTGTATGACTATGGGACGGGTGCATGATGTGAATGGTGTGTGTGTGTGTGAGAGAGCATATCTGTGTGTGCATGTTATTGTACGGGTATATATGTATTGCAAGAATGTGCTGTGTATTTGTTGCACATGGATTTGTTTGTGGCTATGGCGTGTATGGTGTGTTCTTTCTGTGTATGTGTGATTGTGTATGTTGTTTGTGCATGCATTGTGTGCATATGTGTGTAGCATAGTATGCATGTGTGCATGTGGGTGGTATATGTGTGTATTGTGCATGCAGAATAGGTGTGTGGTGTTTGTGTGTAATTTATGTGAGTGTGTGGGGTGTGTGTGTACGTGGTATATGTGATAGTGTGTGTGCTCCCGTCTCCCCTCTGGGTCTTTCAGTTCTCTAGTTGGAGGCAGGCAGCATATTTCATCTTTAAGTCCACTGGAATTGTCGTTGATTCCATTGTGTTGCTCAGAATTCCTAAGTCTTCGAGCTTTTTGCTTTTATAATTTTGTTATTGTATAAAGTGCTCCCTTGGTTCTGCTCACTTCACTTTGCATTAGTTCATATAAGTCTTCCCAGGTTTTTCTGAAACCTTTCCTTTTATCATTTATTACAGCGCGATAGTATTCCCTCACAGTCATTTACCACAACTTGTTCAGCCATCCCCCAAGAGATGAGCATCCCCTCAGTTTCCGATTCTTTGCCACCACGAAAAGAGCTGCTATCAATATTTTTGTCCATGTGGGTCCCTTTCTCTTTTTTATGATCTCTTTGGGTACAGACCTAGTAGTGATACTCCTGGGTCAAAGGGTATGCACAGCTTTATCGCCCTTTGGGCATAGTTCCAACTTGCTCTCCAGAATGGTTGGCTCAGTTCACAGCTCCACCAACAGTGCACGAGTGTCCCAGTTTCCCCACATGCCCTCTAGCATTTGTCATTTTTCCTTTCTATCACATTAGCCAATCTGACGAGTGTGAGGTGATACCTCAGGGTTGTTTTAAATTACATTTCTCTAGTCATTAGTGATCTAGAGGAACTTTTCATGCAACTATTAATAGTTTTGATTTCTTCTATTGAAAACTGTTCATATCTTTTGACCAATTCTCAGTTCTCTTATTTTTACAAATTTGGTGGTTCCTCATATGTTTGAGACAATTATCAGCAACTCAGTTGTTGCCGAACATCCCCTGGATACAGCCCTTGGAACAACACTTTCAATAGATGTTGCCATAATGATAGGTAGCATGTATATACTGTTTTAACGTTTGCAAAGCATTTTACAAACATTGTCTATAACTGTGGGAATTGGGTGCTACTGTCAGCCCCATTTTGCAGATGAAGAAACTGAGACTGAGAACTAAAGGGACTTGCCCAAGGACACACAGCTAATAAACGCCTGAGAATGGATTTGAACTCAGATTTTCCTCTCTCCAAGTCCCGTGCTCTATCCACTGCTCCATATTGCCATCCCAAATACTCATCATTTCTAAGCCACATGGGATGAGGAACTTTCAGAGCAGAGACTTAGCAGGTAACACAAAAATCAGTGGGAGCAGGATGAGGAACACACCATCCTGCCTGCTTGAGAGGCAGGTCAGAAAGCTAAAGAGCAGTGAGCTCACAGTCCACTCGTTTGAATTAATGCCAAAAGAGCAGCCATTTTATCCAACTCCACAACAGTCTTCTGACCATCTCTCATTGGTTTACTGCCTCTGGGGAAGGCTTTGTTCATCTGTGGGCACTGCTGTGGGCTTTGATGTGAATTTTAGGAACAAGTTCTCCGACTGGTCAGTTCATGGGTTTCTTTTTTGAGCTCCGTGAGCTGGATGCTTGTAAGGGGACTTGGTGGCAACCTTCCATCTGGTTTCAGACAAATAATTGTCAGGAGAGGTGAGTGGGGACAAGGAGCTAGAACAGTTCTGTCAAACTCAAATAGAATGGGGGGGGCATTAAACTGTACATAAGGGTCCCTGTGAGCTGCATATTGACTTAGAAAACCACGTTTATAGATTTTTTAAAAAAATCAATATGTCACCACATTAAATCCAGAGAGGAACTACATTTGAAGTGTGTTTGGGCCACATTCTGGCAGCGCGTTTCAACCTATGAGCTAAAGAAGAATGCCCACAAATTGGTGCCCAGTTTATTCATGTCAGAAGAAAGACTCTGCACAAGGGATGGATACAACTAATCTGTACACTCCCCTAGGGGAGGATTAGCTAGCTGATAAGGCAGCTAGTGGCACAGTCCATGAAGCACTGGACTGGGAAGGGGAAGACCCGAATGCAAATGTTCCCTCATGTGCGCAGGAGCTGTGTGACCCTGGTCAGGTCTCTTAATCTCTGCCTTCCTGTAAAAACAGGGTTAATAATAGCCTCTAACTCTGAGGGCTTCTGTGAGGATCAAATGAGAACATAGGTAATAGCACTTTCGGTCTTGAAGGTTCCAAGTGAGTATTGTTGTTGTTATTAATTATTATCTGAGACTTCAGCCGTAGGAATGGCAAACAAGAAGAGCTGGTCTGCCACAGTTGGACACCCAGGCAGAGATGCAGGGCAGAGCCCTGTGGTCCATCTGGAAATAAGGCTGGGAGCACAGCCTGTTCCTAAAGGACCCTGTGCCTTTAAATGGCCTGGTGCTCCCACCCGAATCTCCACCCTGGCACCCTGCCTGACCACTCAGCATCCAACTGAGGCTAATGAGCTGACCCAGGCTCACCAGAGTCCAGAATCAAAGCTCATTCTCACTTCCAACAGACCAGACTGTGCCTGGGGCTGTCTCTCCATGCACCCCACTCCTCCCTTCTTGGCTGCTGACATCTGCTCAGAGGCCAGAACTACTCCGTAGGCAGGACTGCTGACACCTGAAGCTAGGTAAGCCTTGCTATGACCTATGTGAACTGGACAGTCGAGTGGCTTGGCACCAAGAGAGACTTTCCAAGGGTGCTCCCTCTCTCTCTCTAGCCCCTGTGTGCTCCCTCCCTCCCTTGAACCTCAGCAGTGCTCCCTCCCTTAGGTCCCTGGGTCCTCCTCCTTGAGTTTCTGGGGGCGCTCCCTCCTTTGTTCTCCCCCAACCACAGCTCACTAACTGGATATGGACTGAAGTAGTAGAGGAGGGTCTGTTTTTAAAAGCTACCTGCCCATGGGCTTAACACTGTTAGCCTTTGGATCCCCCTGCCATCCCAACACCTCCAGAAGGAAGGGGGCTTGGCTTTGGGAACTGCTTCTCCCCAGCATAGTGGGCAAGCTCAGGATTAGGGGAGGCTGGAGCCTCCTGTGGAGGACAGGAGCCTGGCTGAATCCTGGCCAAGAACAGGCATCTAAGTGTCCTTCTCAGGGGCAGCTCCTGGGCAGGTCAGGGACACACTTGTCCGAGAGTGATGGCACCCTCCAGGAATCAAAGGGTGGCCTTTAGCCAAAAGTTTCTTGAGGGCACCTGGGCAGACTGGAGCAGAGGCAGAAGGAGTGATGATTTACAGAGGTTCCGAGGCTCAGACAAAGGCAGGAAGACTTTAGAGTGTGTGTGTGTGTATGTGTGTGTGTGCTCGTGTGCATGTACATGTGTGAAGGGCATCCTGAAAGTGAGAGGGAAGATGGGCTAAACCCCAGGGGGACACTTGGCCTAACTCATGTCACCCTGAAAAAGACAAAATGGCCTCCAGAAACTGAGGCCTTGAAGAACTAAGGAAATAGTAGACGGCAGGGTAGCAGGAGGTGATATCTGCAGGATGCAGGGCTGGAAGAGACCTCTGCACCGCTCCAGCCCACTCCTCATTTCAGCTGTGGGTGCTAAGGCAGAGACTCGAAGGGCCAGCCCTAAGGCTACATCAGAAATCACACAGGGGGTATGCAGGAGTGGGGTGGAGTGGGGGTCACACAGGGGGTTCCCCAGGAGAAAGCCCTCGTCTTCCATCCCAGACCTCAGGCTCCTCACCCACCATCCTCCACGTCAGGCCCCTCTCACTCAGGCCGAGCTGAGCAGTGAGGACCGGCTTGGGATGACAGGACAGCTATGGTATCAGAGGCATCTCATACCACAGATGACTTTGGGCAGTGTAGGGAGTACCCACAAATACACTGTAAGGAGCTGGTGAATCTCCTCTGCTCAGAGGAGATCTCTGTGGGATCTCTGATTTATACCCAAAAAGGGTGTGGACACACCCTTGGGCCAGGCGTCAGCTCCAGGGCTACTGTGCAGGGGGGCCAGGCTCTCCAGGGTTTCAAAGATGCCCCAGAGGGCTGACAGCACCCCTTCCCAGTCCAAGGTGCTCCCCTTCCCAAGGGCCTCTGGGGGTGCAGAGACCAAGGATGGAGGTGGTTCTGAGCTCAGGGTGGGCTAAAGAGAGCAGAGGGGCCTGGGCTGCAGGAAGCTGGGGAGGGTCAGGACTGGGAGCCGGGAGCCGTCTGTGGGAGGCAGCAGACTTTCTGGGCTTGGGAGCCTGCCTGCCCAGGCCCTACTTCGGCACCACTTCAGAGCCACTGAGCCTGAAGGGTGGGGATGGGGCCTCCCCGCGGGCTAAGGACGGCTGGGCTCCCTGAACTGTGGGGTCCTGCCCGACCAGCCCCTGGCAGCAGCAGAGAAGGTGGGCTCAGGATTCCCTAGGCCCCAGGCAAGGAGGAAGCCCTCCTTCTGCCCCGACCCTTCCTTGCCTTCTGACTCCCAGCCACTGTCCTGACCTGCAGCCTGTTTTCCAAGAGTCAGAGAGGGTGGGGAAGAGGAGAGGCAGTGACAGTAATGCCCAGCCTGGAAGCTCTGCCAAGTGCCAGGGAGGGTCGTAGGGGGGCCCAGATATGTCATCGAGGGCACAGCCCCTTGAGAGATCCCTTAGCACTTTGGGGACCTCTGGTGAGCTCAGGATACTCAGCTAGCGACTCACCTGCATCTCCCTGGACAGTGAGCCCTTTGAGAGGAAGGCCCGTGTGCTTCATCTTGAGCTCCCCATGGCCTGGCACCGAGCATCTGCCTGAGAAATGCTTGCTGACTAGATGAACAAGTGAGTGAATGAATGTGTGTGTCAAGTGAAGTCTGAGGAGGAAGGGGCACAATGCCGCAGGTGAAGAGAGGTCCCTGCGAGACTGACAGAGGTGCAAGCCTGTAACCCACAGGCTCTGCTGATTTTTGTCTTTGTTCCCATACCCAACACATCGCAGGTGTTTACAGAATGCTTTTTGAATGAATGAATGAATACATGAATGAGTGAGTGAGTGAATGAATGAATGGAGTGAGTGAAGTAACTGAGTGATTGAATGAATGAGTGAACTAATGAAAGAATGAGTGAATGAATGATACTGAGGTATGCCGCCCACCCCACCTCCCACCTCCGAGCCAAACTCCTCTTCATGATTTCTCTGACATGTGGTCATCCAGCCTCAGTTCAGTCCTCCGGGGAAGGGGCACCCACTTCTTCCTGAGTCTGCCCACTCCGCTTAGGGGGTAGTTTGGAAGGATGGAAGGTTTGGGTCATCAAGCCCTTGGAGAAAAGGCCGGCTCGGGCAAGAACGTAGGCCTTAGATTCCAAGGAGTTGAAACTTTTCTCAGTAGGTAATGGGGAGCTCCTGGTGATTGGAGAGGAGAGGGTGTGACCCCGTCTGTGTTCAAGGCAGATGCCAGGTATTTACAAGGCGAATGGGAGCACAAAGAAGGAGGGAAATAGATGGGCCTGGCCCAACAGCCCGCTGAGGATGTGGGTGAGGAGCACAGGAGCCAGATCAGGAGCGGCAGAGGGAGCGGGGCGCCGTCTGCCCAGACGTGGTCATTGAAACCCAAAGTAAGAACGGGGAGAAAAGCCCTTTCCCGACTTCTCGCAGTTGAGCCTCACGGTGCTCTTCTGATGCCCATTTTAGAGAGCCGGAACCTGAGGCACAGACAGAGACTCCGCTACTAAGTATCACAGGCAGGATTCAAACTCAGGTCTCACTGACCCCAGCCTCAGAATCGAGAGCAGGCATGAATGAGGAAGGGGCCAGAGAGAGTAGGAAAGAGAAGAAGCCCGGACCCTGAGAAAGGAGCAGGGACGGAAAGGAAGGGAATTGGGTCAGTAGTTATCCTTCCACCCCCTCCAACCCCCCCCCCCCAGTCTGCATTGGTTCTTAGTCCTTCCTGGCGTGTTTACAGTATCTTATTGTAAAGTTTGACCCATTCACATATAATGCCGGATATACGTTCTATGCATTTCTGAGTTGTGTCATCTGCTGCCCTCTGACGGATGCTGTCTGTGGCTTCTGCAAAGCTCCCCCAAATTCCCGTTTGATTTCTTGTGCCGACTCCGATAGATGGAAACCGAGATGGGGAAGGGGCGACTGTAACCCTCTGCCAGAAGACTGCTGCCCTGTCTCCTGGGCTGGGGGGTGGAGGGGAGAAGGGGGGCTCTGCCTTCAGGGTCTGT
This sequence comes from Dromiciops gliroides, assembly GCF_019393635.1. Lineage (NCBI taxonomy): Eukaryota > Metazoa > Chordata > Mammalia > Microbiotheria > Microbiotheriidae > Dromiciops > Dromiciops gliroides. The sequence continues at coordinate 1,904,407 of NC_057865.1, read as the reverse complement.
TCCTCCCTGCCACGGGCTCCAGCAAACCAAGCCTCCGAAATAGCTTCTCAGCGCCACGGCAAGCCACGGGCCCCTCAGCTCCCTCCGGCCCCTCCTCCAACCTCCCTCCAGCTCCTCCCCACAGCCTCCCTCCCTCCAGCCCCCTCCCCACAGCCTCCCTCACAGCTTCCCTCCTACCAACCTCCCCCACAGCCTCCCTCCCTTCAGCCCCACTCTAGCCTCACTCCCTCCAGCCCCCCTCCAGCTTCCCTCCTACCAGCCCCTTCTCCACCCTCCCTCCCTCCTACCAGCCCCCCCTCCAGGCTCCCTCCGGCCCCTCCCGCACAGCCTCCTTCCCTCCAGCCTCCCTCCCTCCTACCAGCCACTCCTTCAGCTTCCCTCCTGCCATCCCTTCCCTATCCCCACTTCCATCCTGCAAGCCCTTCCGCTCCTCGTGAGAACACCAGATGGACAGCAGCAGGTCTGGCTGGGAAAGATGGGAAAGAGAGCTCATTCTGGGGAGGAAAGAAGATGAGGGCCACAGCAGAGAGAGCCCATGTGGACACTCCACAGTTGCCCAGTCTTCTACCCCCCCACAATAATCCCGAATGGCCAGAGTTGGCCAGCCTGGATTAGAGAGCCATAGAGACCCATTGCTGGTGCTCCCTGACCCAGACTCCCAACCACCCTCATCCCTAGTACCTCCACTTTGTAGAACAAACACTGTGTGGGCTGACACATCTTCCTTTGCCCGTATCAGTTCATACCTCCCTCATCATAGGATCCTGGAGAGTGGAGGGGCTCCAGTGCTATCCAGCTGCTCTTTCTCAGTCTCCTTTTCCCGCACTGTCTTGCTGGGTGTCCTAGCTCACCATCATCTGTGTTCCTTGAGACTTTGCCCTAGCTCCTGCCCTCCCCTCCCTTCTCCTCTCCTCTCATCTTCTCTATACTCTCTCTCCTGGTGATCTAACCAGCTCCCAGGGGTTCAGTTATTATCAGTACTTTCATCCCTGGTTTCTCTTATGAATATCTGTTTGAAATCACTGGCTACCTGATCGACATCCTGGATGTTTGGTCTCAAATTCAACATGTCGAACAAAGAGCCCATTATCTTTCCCTGGAACTGTCCTGTTTCGGTTATGGGGTTCACCCTGGTACTAGTTACCTACATTTGTAATCTGAGAGTCATCCTTGATGCTTTCAGATCCTCTTCCCCCATGTCCACATCACTCACAATATTTTGTTGCTTCTTTGTCCTCAAGATCTCACCATACTGAGGAAAGGTCTAGCTATCCATGTGTTTTCTAAGTTTTTTTCTTAATATAAAACAGAAATGGGTGTTGGGTTTTGTCAAAAGCTTGTTTCCACAACCATCAATGTAATAATATGGTTTTTCTTGTTCTTGCTATTCGTATAGTCAGTTGTGCTTCTAGTTTTCCAAATATTTGACCAGCCCTGCGTTCCTGTATAAATCCAGCCTGGTCATTGTTTATTGTCTTTTTGATAGGATTCTTTAGATTCCTTGCTAATGCTTTATTTACAAATTTTGCATCAATGTTCATTAAGGATATTAATCTCTAGTTTTCATTCTCTGCTTTGATTTTTCTGGTTTAGATATCCAGACCACATTTATATCATGAGGAATTTGGTAGTGTTCTTTCTTTTCCTGTCTTTACAAGTGGTTTGTGTACTGCTGGAATCAGTTATTCCTTAAAGGTTTGATAGAATTTGTACATCCATCTGGTCCCACTTTTTGTGTTTGTTCATCTGTAAACTTGTTTATAGGGTTAATGTGAAACTCAAACAGATCATGTGCATAAGTGCTCTGAAGAACTTAAGGCATCACATATGTGCCAGTTGTTGTGATCAAGTTGTTTCTCTGATCATAATCCTTCAGTGGATTCCCATTAGCCCAGTATCAAATCCAAATCCCACCCCATGCCATCAGTCCTACCCTTCCTGGTGGTCCAGGGCTAGAAGGGAAGCTCTCCGAATTCTAAGCAAACCGCTGAAAACATGGTGTTTCCTCTCCTGCCCAAGCTGCCTCTGTACCTGGAGGGTGACCCCTCTTCCCATCTGTCTCTGGGAGAGTCCAGCTCCCCTCCAGGGTCATCTCTGCTCCTCCAAGGTGGCCCTCATCCCCCTCCCTCCTCCAATGACCTTGTGCTGAATATCAACATGCACAGCGGAAGTTCTTGGAGGGCAGGGGAGGCTGTGCTTTGGTCTCTGTCCTCAGCACCTTGGGCAGTGCTGGGAACCTGGAATCTTCTTTAGATGAAATCTAAATGCTGTTGCATTGAATCGAGTGAGGCTTGGCTTCAAGACGAGGCCAGGTTAAAGTCAGGAGCACAGTTCTCTGTGCGCATCTGTGTGCTTATGGATACACGTGAGCATGTGTTTATGTATTTGTGTGTAGGTATATGTGTCTCTGTGTGCACATGGGGATGTGTGTTCATGTGTGTGCATGCATGGTGTATATGTGTACCGTGTGTATTGTGTGCAGATGTACATGTACGTAATTAAGTACCATGTGCATGTCTGTGCACTTCATTCTGTGTATGCACGTGTATGCAAAGATATGTATCATGCATATATGTACAGTGTGTATGTGTGTGCTTATGGATACACGTGAGCATGTGTTTATATATTTGTGTGCAGGTATATGTATCTCTGTGCGCACATGGGGTGTGCTCATGTGTGTACACACATGTATGCAAATGTATGTGTACATACATTGTGCGTATCTGTACCACGTGTGTGTATGCATACATGTGTGTAATTACAGTATGTGCACTACATTCTGTGTATGCACGTGGATACATGTCTGTGTTAGTATATGTGTATATGTGTGTTTCTGAGTGTGCATATTGTGCATTGTGTGTGCGTTGTGTACATGTATGTGTATATATGGGTATGTGAGTACTGCTTCTATACTTGTGTTGGTATATGTGTGCTGTATATGCATGTGTATTGTGTAGGTAGGTGTATCCATCCACATGTGTATTGGTGTGCATGTGTGTTCATATGTACGTGTGTTATGTGGTATGTGTATGCATGTACACATGTATGTTGGGGGGAGAGATGCCTATGAGAGCAGAGAGCAGGAAGGGGACTCTTATTTTCAGGGCTCGCAGGTCCGGTCCTGGCCCAGCCACCAGTTGTTGAACCAGAGAAGAATGCCTCCTTCTTGGCCCCTGCTGGCCCGGGGTGCCCAGAGCTGCCCAGAGCTGCCCACGGTGGTCGGCTGCGGCTAAGGAATGCGGTCTGGCAGCCTCTTCTAGGGAGATCTTCCCCCGCTCAGCCTCCTGCTCAGGGCCAACCTCGCTCCCTCATTTCCAGGGGGATCGCTGCCTGGCCCCCATCCCCTGGTGCCACGGAGCAGATGCTTTTGTGTCAGGTGCCGCGATGAGGACCCCCAGCCTTCACGTTCTGCCCCTGCTCCTTTGGGTGGCTCTGGTAATTGTCCAGGTGCATGGCCAGTGGAAGAAGTTCCCACAGGGAAACCCATCATCGTCCTCCAGGAGAAGTGACCTGCAGGGTGAGACACTTTTCTTAGCTAGCTCAAAGGACGCTGTGAGGTTTTGCACATCTCCAGGTGAGCCGGGAGTTGTCTCAGTGCGCACACTCTCCTTGGGCTTCACCGAGAGGCACGGCCGTCCACTCCCCACTGCCCCGCTGCCTTCCTGGGTTCCCCTTGTCTCTGTGACTTCCAAAAGAGAACATCCCAGAAGTGCGTGGTCTGGGAAGTGGACAGGCTGCTGTTTGCCTTGGAGTCTGTCCTGCTGGGCAGCCTTCTGGGAGACCACCACCTTTCTGTCCTGCCCCTCCCCCTCCAGCAGGATGGCTAGTGGGCTGAGGCTCAGCAGACATGTCTTCCTTGGGTATTGGCAGGGCCAGGAGGCAATGAGCCCATGAGCCTGGAGAGGGTCTTCGAGCCCATCTCAGGCAGCCTCACGCCAGGAGACAGCTCTCTGCCCTCAGGGAGGGTTCCCGCCCCTCACCCGTTCCTTTGTTTCAGGCTCCACCTGCCCCATTGACGTACTCTTCATCGTGGACAGTTCAGAGAGTTCCAAGATCATCCTCTTTGACAAACAGAAAGAGTTTGTCAATAATCTCGCTGACAAGATTTCCCGTCCACCTCTGGGCTCGCCTAGGGAAGACGACGTCAGGCTGGCCGCCCTGCAATTCAGCAGCTCTGTCCAAGTGGACCAGCCCTTTGCCTCTTGGAGGGGGCTGCAGAGTTTCCAGCAGAGGGTCCGGTCAATGAACTTCATTGGGCAAGGCACCTTCTCCTACCATGCCATCTCCAACGCCACGCGCCTGTTTCAGAGAGAAGGCCGCGATGGCAGCGTGAAGGTGGCTGTGCTCATGACCGATGGCATCGACCATCCCAAGAACCCTGATGTCCGCGGCATCTCAGAAGAAGCCCGGAATCTGGGCATCTCATTTGTCACCGTTGGCCTTTCCCGGGTGGCCAATGAAGCCAAACTTCGGCTGATATCAGGAGATTCCTCTGGTAAACCCATTTCCCTGCTGAGTGATCCTAACGTTACTGAGAAAGTACAGCATCAACTGGTGAGTCAGGCATTCAGTCACTCACTCACTCTCTCACTCACTCTCACTCACTCATTCACTCACTCACTCATTCACTCACTCACTCTCTCACTCACTCTCTCATTCACTCACTCACTCACTCACTCACTCACTCACTCACTCTCTCACTCACTCTCTCATTCACTCACTCACTCACTCACTCTCTCACTCACTCTCACTCACTCACTCACTCACTCTCTCATTCACTCACTCACTCACTCTCTCACTCTCTCACTCACTCACTCACTCACTCACTCACTCACTCACTCTCTCACTCACTCACTCACTCACTCTCTCATTCACTCACTCACTCACTCTCTCACTCACTCACTCACTCACTCACTCACTCACTCACTCACTCACTCACTCACTCTCTCTCTCACTCACTCACTCACTCACTCTCTCATTCACTCACTCACTCACTCACTCACTCACTCACTCACTCACTCACTCACTCACTTACTCACTCACTCACTCTGGGCTTCTTCTTTGAATAAGGGATGGGGCCCCTGGCTCACCCTGAATGCGCTCAGGAGTGGCATTGGTCTCTCGGGGCAGCAGAGGGAAAGAGTGTCTCTGTCTCTTTCAGAGGTGGGACAGTGCATTGAACAGTGATTGGGGATTCGGCATCTGCCTGCCTGGTGGTTCTCCTGACTAAGCGTCACCAGTGCTTTCAGGTGGCAGGACGGTCACTTCCTAACCTTCTGTGTTCTCTGGGACTTCCCAGACCCAAACTTCCCTTCTCTGACCATATCCCCGCCCTATATAAGGTCAGGGACTGTCTTGAATCGGTCTGTCCTCGGAACCTGGTCCAGTTTCTGCCTCCTAATTGGTGCTTATAAGACCATTATTCTCCTCACTACACGCTAGCATCATATTAGCCTTTGATGGAGCAGGAATGACACTGAGTCAACTTGTGTTCCACTGTGGCTTTGGGGTCTTTTTCTGCTTTATCTGGATGTGGTCAGACTTTGACCTGACCATGTCTTTGGAAACTTGGAGGCTTGTTTTATCTCAAAGCAGGCTTCCATAGCCTGCCGTTATTTCATCCCAGGAGTTTTAACTCCCCTTCGTGTTTCTTTCCTTTGCTTTGGTGTTAACAACCTTGCCTAATGTAGTGCCCCTTGCATACCTCAGCCAAGGGAGAGTCTCTGTCCTTTCGTGTTCACTAAACGCTCGTCTACCTGGCCTTGTCCTCTCAGTCGGGGGTACCCCTTGCTACCTCTGGACAGCAATGGATCCTTCCAAAGTGTTTCTTAAACTGGAAACCTGTAGAGATGAGTCCTTTGATCCCATTAGCCATGACCTGCTCACCTCTGGGCTTCCATTTCCAGAGCAGAAGGAGGTGCCTGTCATGGCCCCTTTGAGCCGCGCCCCCCCCCCACCCAGGGGGTGCTGGCAAATGCTTGACAACTCCAAAAAATGTACACGTGGCACATTATATGATGTCATCTTCATTCACATTTTCTCCATCCCTTTCTTAAGTTTAGACAAAGAACAAAACAAAAAATCAGGGTCTGATTTGCAGTGTTGCTGATTTCTGAAGCATAATCACTGCTCTCACTATAATGTTAACAGTCATCTCTCCTGAGCTTGGGGGAGCTGCCTCCAGCCCCTCCACTCCTGCCCCCTACCCTCCTCCGGGAGGTCAGGCTCCCCTTTGGGGCCTCCGAGCCAACTCTGTCCCTTGGCCTCAGACGGTTCCCTCCCTCTGTCCCTAATCCTACCGTCTCCTGGGTCACAACGGGAGGTAGGAAGGCATCGATCAGGAAGATGGCACCTTTTAGTACGTCTCCCCCACAAGGAGTCCAGGCTGAGCCCTGCTCCCCCTACACACTTTGCCCGGTTCTATCATGTCTGGTCAGGTTTCTGTTCCCTTCCACCCCACCCCATCCCCGTCACAGACACACAGTTCTGGGAGCCTGGAGTCCCCACCTCCCCTGACCCCAGGTGACCTTGGGCTCTTGGCTTCCACCTTTCCCACGGCCTTCTCTGAGCAGGAGGCTTGTACCTGCTGAATCAGCAACTCCTTGTGGGCAGCAGGTTTCCTTCTTGGGACACAGGACTTTGCCTACAGCTTACAACACTTAACGGACAATATACTTTAATTTATTCACCATTGCACACCTCTAAAGCCTAAGTGAAGTGGAAAGAGCATGGAATCTGCAGGCAGAGGACCTGGGTTCGAATCTTGGCTCTGCCTCTTACTCTGGTGTGATTTTGGCCAAGCCACTCAGCCTCTCTGTGCCTCAGTTTCCCCCTCTGGAGGGTTTGGACTAAGTGTCCTCATAGACCCCTTCTGCCATGAATGGATGAGCCTGTGAGCTGAGGCTCTCGTCTTCCCTTTCCGACTATTTGTTGTCTATCTCCACAGTCCTCAGCTCCGCTCCCCCAGCCATCCTTTCTGCCTCCACGTAACCTAGAACCCCTCCATAATGTCATCATCTACTGTGGGACTCCCCCCTCACAGTTCCCCCTACCTTCTTCCTCACTGCTCCCTTTGTCTTCTGAGACCCTGACCCTTTGCCAATAGCTCCCACAAACCCACTCTTCTGGGAAGTAGCACTCTCTCTGTCTCTCAGCCAAGGTTGGGCTCCTGCCCACATGACTGGTTCTGAGTGGTCTAGATAGTACAACTGGGCCCTATAGCCATTCCCTGACCCCTGCTGCCCCAGGGACCCAGGGAGGGGGCGTGGGGGCCTTTGTGCTTTGTTCAAAATTCCCTGGTCCATGGTGTACCTCGGGCTGCTGGTATTCTCATAGAGATGGTGGATTCTAACCTGCTTGAGATGCCAGGATTTTCAAATTTATTTAGTCATCACCATTATGATTTCAATTGCCCACAGACTTTCCAAACCAGAGTCAGAGCCGTCCCAGACCTAGAAGAGACCCGGAGGCCCCCTAAGAGCTCATTGGCCCCACTCCCACTGGGTGTGGACACTCCTCTTGGGCAGTTCCCTCACTCTGCTCTAGATTCTGTCCTGGGGGCCAGTCGAGGGCTCAAGGACAATTCTCTGGTCTCCCACCCCCTGCCCCTTCCCTGGGGGCCTTCTCTGCCAGCTGCTAAGCATCTTGGTCCTTACCCAGGCAGGTCTTCCCTGGACCACACAGTCCCTGGCGCTGACTTCGTGAAGCCGTCTTAGAGCAGCTGCATGTGCACTAGGTCTCTGGATGTTGGGGGGTGTCACGTTGTCACCTGACCTCTGGCCTCAGGGTCCTCAGGGTCCTCAGCTGTAGAATGAGATTGGGCGCGGGGCCTTCCAGCGTGAGACGAGGGACCCTGTGAAAGTGGAAACTTCCCAAAGCAGCAGATGATGGGGAGGCGGGGGACCTTCTCACCTTCTGAGACCCCCACGGCAGTGACGAGATGGGGTTCTCAGGCATGAGAAGCGGGCCTTGACGTGCTGAGGCTCTCCTTGATCTCTAATACTTGATTTACCAGTAGACAGCCCTTTGGTTTGCTCAGCTCTGGGCAGAGGCTGGGCCTCTTTGGGGGCTGGGGGGGTAGCACAGCCCCGCTCTCTCATCCCTCCTGGCCAGGCTTCCCCAGGCCTCCCCTCCAGGGGCTGCTCCCGGTGTGAGGAGGCCGTCCTCAGCAGCTGCCTGGCCAAGGCACCTCCTTTCTGGGTCCCATCCATCCTTGGTATCTTCAGGCTGCTCCTTTAGAAAGCTTGTCGATGAGGTAGCTCCTACTGATGCCATTGGGGCCACCCGAGAGCCTGCTGGCCTGTGTTTGCAGACCTGGAGCCACCCTGTGTGAAGGAGCTGGTGGGTGATGGTTTGGGGTTGCTGGGAGCGCTCCTTAGAGCGTCCCTCCTGTCGGCCAGCCTGGACTTGGCATTCCAGGCCCCACTCTGCACGCACAGGCGGGTGGGTGGTTTCCATGGGATGCCCGGCATCTGCATGGCCTGAGCTGAGCTACAGTTCCCTGCTTTCCGACCTGGGTGGGTACATTGAGTGTGGACAGAGTGGCCTGTGGGATCTTTGTCCCGAGAGGTGAAGGGACGGTGTTCTGGGCCCAGGTGTTCTGGGGTCAGACCCATGGTTCTCTCTGCTCTTCCACACTTCCCCAAGCTGCTCATCCCTCAGCATCTGGGTCTTTGGGGAGCCAAACCTGGGAAGCATCAGGATGTGAGGGGAGGAATTCTGGCCATTGGCCACCAGAGCACTTGGGTGTGGATCCAGGCTCTGCCTTTGGGACCTCATTGCCTCATAAGCACCTTTGGGCTCCAAACCCCCTTCCCTTGGAGAAGACTCTGGTTGGAGTTGGGGTGGGGGGAGAAATGGGGGCAGTGTGGGATAGTGGAGTCACAGGATAGGAATGATGAGCGAATGAATAAAAGATGCCGAAGCCCTTGCTCTGTGCTAAGTACCAGGGATACATACAGGAGGAAAAGCCAGCCTCTGCCCTCCTGGAGTTTCCATCTCAACAGAAAACAGCCCACGTGGGGGAAGAGGACCCAGGAGGGACTTAGGCTGTGGGTGAGCCGACATATAGGACAAGCCCTTTGCTGCAGGACCCAGAGTCAGAACTGGAAGTCGGGTGTCCCCTCCTCCCCACCACATGCTGAGGTCTGCACACGGAGGGGCAGCACCCATCCCAACTCCAGAAAACTGCAGTCACGGCCCAGGGTAACGCGCTTCCTTTTTCTTTCTTTCCAGGAAACCCTTTTTGACAAGAAGGTGAGCACGACCACCTGCTTTCCCCTGCCCCCCCTTGGCACACTGGCATTGCCCCATGCCCATCAGGCAGCCCCAGAAAGTACCTTCTCCAAGGGGCTCTTCCTCTGACTCGGAAGGGGTTTCTTTATCATTTTCAGAGAGATCCAGGCCTCTCCTGATGGGGCTGAGAAGGGCAGTGGGCAAAGGGAGAGCACAGGCAGCTTGAGAGGCAGCCCTTGTGCCCAGACACTCTGGACTGAACCTGGGCGCAGCTTCTCCTAAGCCCCAAACAGCAGAGGGAGAGAAGGCCGCTTCAGATTCACAGAACCAACCAAGGAAGGCAGACCCAGACCTCATTGGTTCTCTTGGTCACTTCTCGCCATGTTGGGGAGCAGTGGAACCACACACACACACACACACACACACACACACACACACACACACACGAGCACACAGCACACACGTGCACACATGTGTTAACATATACACACGTGTCATGCCCATGTATGTTTGCACACATGGGCGCACAGACACATACACATGTGCACACAGTTGCACATGTGTGAGGAATCCCAGACTGCTGCAGCTGCTCTCCAGAAACCCATCCATGAGTCCTACTTGCCTCTCCTCACAGAAGACCTCTGACCAGCCAGCCTGAGCAGCCCAGCACTGCTCCAGGGACCCCTGCCAATGTAGTAGGCTGGCCAATGCAGAAGGGAGGGAAGCACCTGGCATCTTCCTGGTGCCAGGTTCCACCCGATTCCTCTGGCCTCTGCCTCCCACCCATCATCCATCGTTCAGTCTTAACAGCACAAGAGAGGGTTGTAGGTTAACCTCTGATTATGATGGACTAGACAGAAAATGTGCCCTTTGTCACCCATCACCTAGAATGTGAAATGCCAGGTGGTACAATGGATAGAGTCCTGGGCCTGGAGTAAAGAAGACCTGAGTTCAAGTCCTGCCTCAGACATGGACTAGCTGGGTGACCCTGAGCAAGTCTCTTCACCATCACTTGCCTCAGTCTCCTCAACTATAAAAGGAAAATAATAATCATATCTATCTCTCAGGGTTGTTGTGAGGAGCAAGTGAGATATAATGATGATGGTGGTAGTGATGATGGTGATGGTGATGGTGATGATGATGGTGGTGATGGTGATGATGGTGGTGATGGTGGTGATGGTGGTGATGATGGTGATGGTGGTGATGGTGGTGATGGTGATGGTGATGATGGTGGTGATGATGGTGATGGTGATGATGGTGATGGTGATGGTGGTGGTGATGATGGTGATGGTGGTGATGGTGGTGATGATGGTGATGGTGGTGATGGTGATGATGGTGGTGATGGTGGTGGTGATGATGGTGATGGTGGTGATGATGGTGATGGTGGTGGTGGTGATGATGGTGATGGTGATGGTGATGGTGATGGTGATGGTGGTGATGGTGATGGTGGTGATGGTGATGGTGATGGTGATGATGGTGGTGGTGATGGTGATGGTGATGATGGTGGTGATGATGGTGATGGTGATGGTGGTGGTGATGATGGTGATGGTGGTGATGGTGGTGATGATGGTGATGGTGGTGATGGTGATGGTGATGGTGATGGTGATGGTGGTGGTGATGGTGATGGTGGTGGTGATGGTGGTGATGGTGATGATGGTGGTGATGATGGTGATGGTGGTGATGGTGATGGTGATGGTGATGATGGTGATGGTGATGGTGATGATGGTGATGGTGATGGTGGTGGTGATGGTGATGGTGGTGGTGATGGTGGTGATGGTGATGATGGTGGTGATGGTGGTGATGGTGATGGTGGTGATGATGGTGATGGTGATGGTGATGGTGATGGTGGTGGTGGTGGTGATGGTGATGATGGTGGTGGTGATGGTGGTGGTGATGGTGATGGTGATGGTGATGGTGGTGATGGTGATGGTGGTGAACCCAGGCAGATGGAAGTGAAGTAGTCACTTAACTATGGCTGGAGTCACACAGCTAATGAGGATCTGAAGCTGGAGACAAGCTTAGGTCTTCCTGACTCCAGGTGCAGGATCCTTGTGACACAGCTCAATGCGACATGTAGAAAGGGCTTTGCAAACCCCTAAGTTCCAAGTCAGTGCTGGCGATTTGGCATCTCAACATGACCCCTCCATGTTTCAGTGCATGCTGAAGACCTGTGAGTGTGAGAAGGGGGACCCGGGAGAGCCAGGACCTCCCGTGAGTATCTATGTCCCTAGCACCCTGGGGCGGGGAGGATGGAGCCTGAGGGTCCCCCAGGGTTTCAGTAGCACAGGAAGCTAGGAGGCTCCGCTTGGGAAAGGGGTGCAACCTTTCCCAAGGGCAGCCCCCAGGAGAATGCTAAGCCCAGCCCAGCCCAGCCCAGCCCAGCGGTACTGGCTGGAGTTCTAAAATGAGCTGAACTTTAGTTAGACCCAAGCCAAAGAGGAAGGGGTTTTGTGGGAGTGTCCTGCCTGGGGGTGGGGGTGGGGGAAGATCTGGGAAGCCAGAGTACCTGGCTTTGGATTTCGTCTCTGCCACTGACCACACACGTGTGACTTTGGGCAGGTCATTTCCCCATTCCTGAGGGTCTTCCCCTGGCTCTCAGTCTCTGGATGCATCTCGAAATGAGCCAGGATTAGGCCCGGGTGGCAGAGGGAGCCCTGGGGAGCTGGGGAGGGAGGGCAAACCCTTGTGATCGAGGACAACAGCCACCCCATCGGGGAGTCGAGGCTGGGAGAACCCTGTGCCCTGGTGCCCACCTCCCTGCCATGGCCACCTGGCTCCCTTTCTGGGGGTCACAAAGGGGTGCTGCTCAGCTGAGCAAAGCCTGAGTCCAGAGGAAGAGGTATTCTCTCCTAAGCCCTTGCTGTGCCCTCTGAGGGCCCCATCTCTTCCAGGCAGGCTGTTGGATAAACTGCCCTCAAAGCTCTTCTGGCTCAGGGTGCACCCAGCTGGGCAAGGGGAACGCCCCTGTTCATGACTATATTTCGTCCCCGCACAGGGCACCCATGGCTATCCAGGAAGCAAAGGGGAGCAAGGACCAAAAGGGCAGCCCGTGAGTCTTTCCTTCCAATCCTGTCCTCCCTTCCCCACCATCTCCCCTTCCAGTTTTATTTAAAACATAAAAGTCCACATTCTCTTGGAGCTGCTCAAACTTGGATGACTTTTGGGAGAGTCCAGCACCTGTTGCCCACGCCAAGAGCCCGGCTTGGTCTCTCCTGGGGGCCCTGGCACTCACTGCCTGGTGCTGCTGAGGGCAGTGATTGGAAACAACACTGCTTGGGGAGGAAGGGCCGGCCCTGCCGATGCCACCCCGAGCTGGCACAGGTTGGGAGAGAGGGTCTATATTGCCCGTCCTTGGCAGGCCTTTCTCGGGAGCCATGAAGCAGCATGTAGTTCGCCCATCCCCTGCCAACTAAGGTCAGATGCTCCAAGTCCCCCTTGTTCCTACCCAGAGAGAGCTCGGACTGTTTTCCAAGTATGGGAATGCTCAGGGTCTCTCTCTCTCTCCTTTGGGGAGGCTGGGCACACAACCAGGCTGTGCACTCCTTCACGCATGTACACGCGGCCCCTGACAACATGCAGGGATGATGTGGGCTTTCGGTCATCGAGGCCTGTCCAGGGTTACACGGATAGCTCCTCTCACAAGGACGAGGCTGGGCTTAGAGTGGATGGCTCCTGCCCTTTGCAGGGAGCAGGGTCCTGGGTCGGTTCTGAAGCTGGTCCTGCTGTCAAAGAGGACTGGGGGGGAAGGCATTCTGAGCCCCTGTATCTCTGACTAGACTGCTCTTGTGTGACAGGGTGACGCCCAGAAAGGAGAGGCCGGAGAGAAAGGCCCCCAGGTAAGTGCATAGCATGCCTAGTCCCAGGCCTTGTTCTCAGGGCTGGGACGCTGCCCTCACCGGGCTCCTGAGGCCACAGGGCTACTCTGTCCAGTGATTTGGGAACGTGGGGCCTGGGAATGAGGCGGGAAAGCAGAAGGGCAGCGGGAAAGTCCCTTTTCCTCCCTGGACATTCACACTAGAAGCTGTTGCATCAGGCAACTTGTTGGTGCATTTTGACAAACGTGGGTTGGAAAGGGACTGGCTACTGGCCTTTACTTATAACCTCTCTTCCCTTTCTTCCTCAGGGAGACCCTGGGTACAAAGGGGACAAGGTAAGATGTTCATGTGACCAATAACCTTGGGATAGGGGAAGAAAAGTGACCCTGAACCTCCCAGGGAATGCTATGGGTCCCAGACAGAGAGCTGGACAGAAGGCACTGAGGCATGTGGCAGTGAAGTGACTTGCCCAGGGTCACACAGACAGCAAGTGGCAGATCTGGGATTTGGAGGAGGCCCTCTGCCCCCAAAGCCACTGCCTTCCGTTGACCCTCCATAACCGTGGGCATTCCACCAAGATGCCTGGCGCCACCAAAGAAGGGGAGCCCTTTGCTTACAAAGAATGGAGAGGGGAGGACAATCTTTTTATTCACAGAATCTGCCTTTAACACAAAAACTGGAGCTCCCAGATCTGCCGGCCAGTGGAATGTGCATTCCTGGCCAAAGACTCATGAGCCCATTTTGGGCCCTGCCCTTTATCATGCTTCCCGTTTGGGGACTGACTCACTTAAGCCTCCCCTCCCATGACCCAGCGATTGGCTCCGGGGCCCTCTGTCCTGATGGACACTTTCCATCGGATTCCAGCACTCACATTTCTCTCTGAGGGTCAACTCTACTCCCCATGGGGTGTGGGAGGAAAGTGGTGCAAAGGGCCCCCTCCAACCCCGGGCGGAGCTGGTGCATTCGAATGCTTGGGATGGCTCCCTCCTCTTCCTCCTCCTTCCCTGTAACATTCATCTTGTAAATTGCGAATTCCAAATTCTTTCCCTCCCCCAGCCCCTTCTGCACTCACTGAGAAGGCAATTGATCGATCGATCGACATAATATCAATAACACGTGAGAAGCCAAAAAGCAAGGAAACCAAAGGAAGGGGGGGAGCCTGGTGCAGCCTTCCCTCGGAGCTCGGCCGCTCCCTCTCTGGCTTGGGGAGACTTTTCCTTCCTGGGTCCTTGGGAATCTTTCTGGGCATTGTCTGGCCGGAGTAGCCGGTCTGTCACAGCTGACCCGTGTTGCTGAGTACAATGTTCTCCTGGTTCTGCTGTCTTCCCTAGCCTCGGTCCTCACAGAGTCTCTGAATACGGCCCCTGACCATTTCTTTCCGCACAATAGTACCCTCCCAGCCATTTACCAACACAACCTGTCCAGCCCTCCCCCAGCGCACGGGGTCCCCGCCGTCAATATTTGTGTACAAATAGATCCCTTCCCTGTTCCTTCATCTCTTCGGGTCACAGAGCAGGTCCCTTCTGGGCACTCTGCCTGCCCTTCCGCTCCCTCCTTTCCGGGGCCCACATGTCCTCCCCTTCCCCAGCAGTGAGGAGAAGAGCTTCGGGATGGGAAGCACCTGGGGCCGGCCCTGCTTACCCCAACCCTCACTCTGAACCCGCCCAGCCTCCATTTTGCCAAAGGAGGAGGCTGTGATTCATACAAGGTCACCAGCCTGTAGCAGTCAAGATGTCCCGCACTCTTGACGATTCTTTTTTTTTTCTTACTTTCTGAGGCAATTGGGGTTAAGTGACTTGCCCAGGGTCACACAGCTAGTGTCAAGTGTCTGAGGCCGGATTTGAACTCAGGTCCTCCTGAATCCAGGGCCGGTGCTTTATCCACTGCTCCACCTGTTGCCCCATTCTTGACGATTCTTGATCGTGTGCCTTGGGGTCCTATGGGCCCCACCCTGCTTTGTTGCTCTAGGCTAGAATGACATGGTAAAAAGGTGGCTGGAGGTAGAGGGAGAAGGGCATCCGAGCCCAAGCCCAGATCTGTCTTTCTTGGGGAATGTGCCTCATAGTCCCCAACTGTGGGTGACATGCGCCTAATCTGTGCCATCTTTTCTCTCTCTTGGGGACCGGCAGCAGGGGCGTGTGGGCATCCCAGGGCTGGGGAAGACATTGGGAGCTCTCCACAGACCCCCGGGTTGTTCCCACTGCACCGTAATGCAGCACAGCTTAACAACTCCAGTGCTGAGCCATGACCACTTTTATGTTCTCTTCATGTTTCTCCAGGGTGAACGAGGAGAATGTGGCACCCCGGGGATAAAAGGGGACAAAGTAAGTAACGCTTTAGCTATGTCGTGCCTGGGATTCCCATATGGGAGAGCCATCTGTGGGGGCGTCCATTTTGCTGAGCTCAGCTCCATCTCTCCATCCTGCTGGGAGGTCCCTGGAGCTGAGAAGGGCAGAGTGACCACTGATGAAGTGGCCCACTGCCATTCCTGGAGTCAGGAGCTGTCCTGTGGGGTGAGCTGGGCCAGGTGGGGTGGTCAGTGGGCCATGGAGTTCTCTGGCTATACCTCTGACCCAGTGATGCCTCCCCGACTCTGCCTGGCAGAGGCCATGGCCTCCAAGGCCAGCTGTGCCAAAGCCCCAAGATCCCCTCTGGGACCTCGGTGCCCTGAAGTGGGCAGTAGGTGGCCACAGGGGCTGGCAGAGCCCACTTTGGCCAAACAGAAGCAGGTTCGGGGGAGCTTGACCTTCGTGGAGAGAAAGCTCCAGTTTTTCAGTCACTTGAGTCACCTCGAGGTGTGCATCTCTTGTGCCTTGCGTGCATGAGCTGGGCCTGGGGAGGCGAGGATGGCCAAGGACACGGCCGCTGTTCTCCAGATGTTCATAGACCATGAGGAGTCAGGGAGGGGCCGGGGCTGGCACAATGGAGAGTTAGGGAAGTACAGGCAGGGGGTGGATCCCCGCCAAGGAGAACTCAGCCACCATCACCAGGAGATCTGAGCAAGTGCCACCTGGGGCGTGACTCAAAGATGCTGGCAGAGATGGAGCTACCGGGAGGGGCAAAGGCAGGCCTTACTACAAGGGGCTGCTAACCTCCTCCATGCTAGTCCTGCACAGGAAAAAGTCAAAGTCCCCTTGGCCCGAGGCGGGTGGGGGGGGGAGGGGAGCCACACCAGAGCACACCTAACCTGGCATCAAGGCAGATTCGTGCCCCAGCTAAGTGATAGCTAGGTGGTCCCCTGAGCCTGGAGTCAGAAAGACCTGAGTTCAAATCCAGCCTCAGACACGTGCTAGCCTGTGATTCTGGGCAAGTCATTTACCTGCTGACTGCCTCAGTTTCCCCATATGTAAAGTGGGGATAATAATAGCACCTCCCTGGCTCTCAGGATTATGGTGAGGATGAAATGAGATGGTCTTTACATAGGGCTGAGCACATGCTGCCCTCAAGCTGCTCTGTGCACAGTGGGAGCTGAGGGTTCAGTGCAAGTAGGAAAGGGTGGCCCTTTGGGGGAGAAGACGCCCTTCTGAGCGGTTACCACCAAGGCCAAGGCACTTCACTCAAATAAAAGATGTCGGACACCAGCACCAAACAGCCTTCCCTCCAGAACTTCCACTGTCCTCTCCAGAGAGGGCAGGGGTGGGGAGAGGAGGCTCCTTGCTTAGAGAACGCTTGGCCCCTTATTTCCAGGGTCTTCGGGAGGAGCTCAGGCCTTCACCCTCACCCCGTCCCCAGGTGCTAGTGTCTCAGTCACCGCACCTACGTCTGGTCTCATGAGCCGCTGCCTTCTGACCTTGCGGTCTCTTCTTATTCTCTAGGGACCACCAGGCCTCTATGGACCCAAGGGCCCCCGGGGACCTCAGGTAAGAGGCTAAGATCGATCTGCATTGGGGTGGAGCAGAGATACCCCTCCCCCTCTGCACTGGGAGGAGCAAGGAGGTGGATTCGAAGTGCCTCTGGCCCCAACGTGGGGAGGGTTAGATAGAGGCTGTCTAGCCGGCCGCTCACCCCGGGTGAGGTGACTGTGCCCCACGTTGGGCTCCCTTCATGTGGCTGTGTCTGGGCTCAGCATCCCCATGGGGCTGCCTCCAGCTCAGCACGCCGGGAGCCCCCAGCCCCACGAGAGAGTCTAGCCAAGACCCTGAAAGCTCTCCCCTCCGCCATCTCAGAGTCAGCTCAGGGTGTCTTCTCTGCTCCAGCCCCGAGCCCACTCCCAGTTATGTGGCCTGTCCTCTAGCCCAGTCACCGAGGGGCCACTGATGTGACCTAAGCTCATTCTTGGCTTTCCTATTGGGCAGGGTGTTCGAGGGCCACCAGGTGAACCCGGGCCAAGAGGCTTTCAAGGCAACAAGGTAACCCCAACCCTTTGAGACCCCTGTGAGTGCCCTAGGACCAGCCTTCAGGGGCTGTACACGCAGGCCCTTGGGCGCATAGCTTTGTCTCCCTGTTCCTCCCACGTCCTTCCTGCCTGGGGTCACTCAGCCTCTCACTGGGCAACTTGCTTCTAACAAGAGGGAGGGAGCTTCCATCTGCTCCTTTTAACTCCTTGGGTGTGACTCAGGATGTTGGTGCTCTCCATTGTAAGAGGGAAGTTTGCATGCCAGAAAGCTGGGGTGGGGGTGCAGGAGCAGAACGTTTCTGTTTGGGACCTGCTAGGTTCAAGATGTCCTCTTTGGGAATTCGCTCTGAGCTGCCCAGTGGGTAGTTGGTGATGGAGAAAGGAGAGAGGTTGGAGCAGGATAAATGGAGCCAAGAATCATGGCAGAGAGGTGACCATCAGCCCGTGGGAGCTGGGGGCCCCCAGGGATCAGACTGTGGATGTGCTATGGCACAAAAGGCCGGCTCCCAGACCCAGCTAGGGTCACCCTCAAAGGCCAGTCTTCTGGTGCTGAGCTAAGCTGCTCTGATCTCATGAGATGATCCCCTCTGATTGCGCCAACACTGATGTCCATTTCAGTCATCGACTGGGGCTTGGGCTCTGGGCCAGGCCTTCCTCCAGGCACAGGGTGCCCCTGACTTTTTCCTTGGACCAGACCTCCCCTCAGTCTGGGGTCCTTCAAGGCTGTCCAAGCTTCCTCCTCAGCATCTGTTAAGGAGAGGCACTGGGCGTGTAAGGACTGATGGAAAGGGACTCAGCCCTGAACAAGCTTCCATTTTCTTGGAGCAGAGGGAGGGAGAAGGGTGTCACAACCCACTTACCACAACTCACCACCAGATAATGTTTGGAAGGAGAGGGACCAAATGAGGGTTACCAGAGAAGAGGGTCTGACAACTGATGGACAGCACAGGCTGAGGCCCCCAGGGGGCAGAGGGACTCAGGCTTGAGGACAGGAGAGTGGTAATGAGCATGTGTGAAGGGGAGAACTAGGAAATGTCTGGCAGGGACCCAGGGGCAGAAGGCTTTCCATGCCCAGGTGAGAGAAACTTCCGGAAATCCCTTTGACAGCGTGGGGCCGGGGGGGAGATGGAGAGGAGAAGGGGGGATGGGAGCTGGGGAGGTCATTGAGGATTCGAGGGGGGCCCCAAGGGGGTGGCTGCCAAGGGAGATGGGGGACCAATGGAAAAATGGGGGGTGGAACCCAACAGACTCCAATCGCACATTCTGGGCGGAGGCTGGGGAGGGGCGCCACAACGCCACGGAAGCTGCAGACGCAGGACGAGTGGAGGAGCAGCGGCTTTAGGGGCGGGGCCAATGCACGCTCCTTTGGGCAGTGATGGTGAGGCTGGATTGTTTACCCAAGAAAAGCCGGTATCTTCTTGGAGGCCTGCGGGTCTTCCCTCCATTGCGCAGAGAACTCAGTGTTCTGAAGGCAGATGCACCAGCATCCACGCCTTTCATTTGAGAGTGTGAAAACAGAGCCGGCCTCCGGCCTCCGGCTTGGAAGGCACATTTCCTCTCGTGGGTCCGGCATCTGCTGAACACCTAAGAAAATAAGGGGGCTCCCTCGCTCCCCACGGCCCCGGGCCCAAACCTGGCCGCGCCTTGCCTCCGCAAAGCCTGAGTCAGACCCGCCGCGGGCCTCGGCCTCTCTCGGAGGTATGAATGGTCTCTTTCAGGGAGCGCAGCTGCCTTTCTCCCGCCTGCTCCATCCAGTGTTTTGCATGAAAGGCGGCCAAAAGCGAACAAAAAGGAACATGAGTCAGGTCTGGGAAAATGTGATCCCGGCCCAAGTGTCGCAGCCTTTTCTATCAGAAATGTTTTCCACATGTGCCACGGCCCTTCCTCGGCCCTGAATGGTCTGGTGGCCTGAGAAACCAAACAGAGACGTCCCTGACAACAGGGCCTGGGTTCCCTGTGTGGGCGGGGAGGGTCCCCGAGTCTGGGCACCAGGAAGTGTTTGGATTGGGGACTCCTTCCGAGGGAATAGCCCTCAGCCCACCTGGGCCCCCTCCCATAAACGTGCAACAGCTACCTCCACACCTGCACGATCACACCCCTCTTCCGTTCAGCTTGGGGGGGGAGGTTAATGTCCCAGTGCAACCTGGGAAGTTGCAGTATTGGGGCCTTAGCCAGGACTAGACTGTAAGCGCCCCGAGGGGTCGGTATTGATAGGAGAGAGGGTGTGGCCCGGCTCACACACCCCAGGCGGACTGCTGGTGATACCTAGGGGACATACGGGCTGTCATCTGTCAGTGTTCACTCCAGCCGGGACTGAGAGATCCTGTGGGAGAGCGCTGGAAGAAGCCTCCTGAGGCTCCAGGGAGGGAGGGACCACCCTCCACTAGCACTGGTGGCCCCCTGTCTACACCTCAGGCTGCTTGAGGTTCAATGGCTCGCCCAGGGTCATATGGCTCCTCCGGTGGTAGGTGGGATAGAAAGCCAGGTCTCTCTGTCTCCTGGTCAAACGCTTGGCGCCCACTCCGCCAGGCCTTCCCGGGATGCTTGTAGAGGGTGCTGCGACCCTCACGGCGCGTTTTCCTGTTGTAAGAAGAGAGGATTCCCGGGCACCGTTTGTGGCTCCCAGCTCGGCGAGCACTGCCTTCCCGAGGGCTCTCTCTGTGTGAGTGGGCCCGGGCCACCTTTGCACCTGAGCATGTGCCTCTACAGGGCAAGGTCAGGTGGCTGCAGGAGAGCCCCCGACCCGATAAGACGCTCTCTGCAAGGTGCGAACCAAGGCCCTGGCGCACACGCGGGCTGCGCGGCCTTTCTGAAGCTGCCCTCCCGCGGGTCTCTTCTTCCGTTCCCCTCCCCCTGCTCCCTAGCCCAGGTACAAGTCCTCCTCATCGCCATCCCCAAGGTCGAGGGGCCTTGGACTCAGCTCGGCTCCTGGAAAGCGAAGAAAACATCAGCGAAGCCTTGGCCGAGTCCACTCAGCACCCGGAACCACTTTGGGCAGTAAAGGACGGCCAAGGAACAGAGTGTCCACCCCAGATGCCTGGGGCATGTGTGTGCACACAGTGCCAAATGCTTCCGCTCTGAGTCACGGTGTTCCAACTGAAGATTGGAGGCAAATTCAGCCAAGGGCTTCTTGTTAGAGCCCAGCGTCACCCCTTCTAGAACCCTAGCCCCCGACACTGTGGGGACGCCGGGCCACTGCTACAGCCAAAGAGAAGACATTCCAAAGCTATGGACAATTTACAAGGTAGCCCCAGGTAAGGAAGCCTGCAAAGTCCGTCTGTGGAGAGATGCTCTGCATGAAGAGGCTACGCGGGGACCTGCAGCCCCTCACGGAGGAAGCACAGGGCTTTCCAAGGCTCGGAGCCAAGTGGAATGGAGCAAGCGCTAAGAATGGTCAGTGAGCCCCCGCTGCTTCCGTGCTTTCTCTGGGCCAGGCTGGTCTGTGCCCGTGTCTCAGGGCTAACTCCCCCTGCCCCATGTGGCCATCCTGCTTCAAGGTTCTCAGGGGACCTGAGAAGGACAGGGGGGTAGGGGGCCAGGATGGGTCGCTGTTCCTGGGCGATGTGGCCATGAAATGCCTCTGGGTCTGGAAACTAAGATTCTCCTCACGTCTCTTTTATACCATTTTGGAAATTCCACTTGTTTCTGCCCCAACTCGCATGGACGCCTTGCCTATAACTGGGAAGATGGGTGGCGTCCTCTTCTGACAGTGCAGGCCACGTTCCACCCGCCCGGCCCACCACTCTCCTGAGAGGAGGGAAGAAGGTCTTGTCCTCTGCTCTCTGGGGGCAGTTCTGTTAGCAGGTGCAAGCATGGTGGCTGTCCAGCCTCTGTCCTGCTGTCTGGCTGTCGGGCTGGAGTGGAGGCCCCCTTCTCAAAGGGAATCGAGCTTAGCTCATCCCAGGGCGCTGGCCATGAGTCCGTTGCTTCAAGTTTCCGAAAGCTTCGAGAGGTTTAAGAAGTGTTTCTGGAGACCAGAGCTCAGGCAGACGAGTCTTCCTGACTCCAGGCCACGCTCTCTATCCATTGTGCCACCTCGCTGCTTTGGTTCACATAGAAGATAAGATTTGTAAACCGTGCTCGGCTGGTCTTTAGGACAGTTTGTACATGACTTCCAGTTTCCCTGTTGCAATCTTGTTTTCTGCTATTGCCCCTTTAGACCTGCTACTTATAAACTTACTATTACACTGACTGGAAGCAGGCTGGGGTGAGGGGGACCAGAGCAGGGTACAATGAACACCCACACATGCATGCAGAGAGATGCCCATCCACCGGGAGCTCCAAGGCACGAGCAATTCGCCAGCTCCTATCCCACCATGCCAAGCTCTTCTTCTCAGCCCCCAGGTGAGGGCCCAGTGAGTCCCTGAGCCCCTTCGGGGTACCTGGGGCAGAAGGGCCTGTGGGTCAAAGTTCATCCTGCCTTCTCTCTGTGAGAGTCCCTGGTTTTCTCCACCCTCACTGCCTTTGGTCCAGTCCAGGGCTAAGTTCGGGGTTCAGACGCCTGCTTGATCCAACAGCTTTGTCTGAGTCCTCATGCAAGGATCTTGGGGGGCAGAAACTTGACTGGCCTTGGCTGGCCCCCTTGAGTGCAGGGACCCTCAAGCTGGACGGGCTGGGGGCTGGCCGCCTTCACGCCAGCACAGGCCTGCTTCACATTCACTGGTCTTTCCGCCCTTCCCCAGGTCCCAGGGAGAATAAGAAGGCTGGGGCATCACTGGGACACTGTCTGGCCTGCCCTGTCACCAGTGCCCAAGAGCTTACTGTCTCCCAGTGGCTGCCAGGCCCCAGGCTTCACCCCCAGCCATGTCCCTCTGTTCCCTTGGAGTCTGGGAAGGGAGGAAGATTCAGGTGTGGTCCATCCCCGAAGCTACCTCCCTGTCCCCTGTCAGCTCCCAGCAGCTGGAGAGGGAGGCCAGGGAGATGGAGGGAGAGCCGGGAGGTCAGCAGGGGAGCTGGAGCTGCACCAGAGTCAGCAGGAGCGTTGTGGGGGGACCTGGGCAGCTTCTGGAATCTGCCCCAAGTGATCCTGGTGGAACGCCTGTGAGGACAGGCTGCCTGGGGGGGAGGGTTGTGCACTGCTGGGTAGGTGGGGGGGGTCTGTGAAGAGAGGCTGCCTTGGGGGGGGTGTTTGGGACTGTGCCCTGGGACCTGATGGATTCCCCCTCACACACATACCAGCTATGCCTTTGTAGACTGAGCTATGGTTAATGGGTCGATGACCAAGATGGGGCATCTGAGCTCTGTCCCAGGCCCAGCTTGGACAAAAGATGCCTGGGGGGGTACCCCTGTGCACTGGGCATCAGGACTCAGCAGAGGGCCAGCTTCCATCTCTTCCTCTCTGTCCATTATTGGGTTGGTGCATTGGTGAGCCCACAGACATGAGAGACCCTCAGAAGCCCCCTTCTTGTCGGATGATAAGGTCTGACAGCTCCTGAGGGTGGGCCTTTCACTTGTTCTCTCCTATTTCTTCTATGGGTCAGCGTAAAAGGGTTGGACAAGGCCGGGATTCCCCTCCTCGACCGGCCCAGTCCCGGGAGCACTGCCAGTGACCGCTAAGGGAAATGGTGCTGGTGTTCCAACCTCGATGCCGGGCTTGCACACACTCTAACTGCATATTTTTAGAACTGAAATGACTAATGGAAGGGAGTGTGTCTGCCTGGGACCTTCACGCCCCCCTGAGCCTGGATGTGAAGAGGCATCTCGTGTTGCCAATCCATGCCCAGTGTTCAGTGGCTGTAGTGAGAATATGGAGCCCTTGGATGGGTACACCCACAGAGAATCATGGGAGATGGTCACTATGTGACGGTGATCAGAGTAATTGGCCTAACTTGGTGCTGTTTCTTTTTCCAGGGTGAGCCAGGCCCTGCTGGCCCTTATGGCCCTCCTGGTCCCCCTGGCATCGGCCAACAGGGACTCAAGGTAAGGATGCCCTCTGTGCTGGAGCCAGGCCCCTGCCCTTGGGCACCGTTCTAAGACGCTGGGCTGGCCTGGGGTGGGCAGGGAAGGCCTGCTCCCACATTTTGGGGGTGTTTGATGTAACCTGAAGCCCTCCCCTCTCTCCTCCAACGGTCTGGGTTGCAATTACCCCCCGAAAGCCGGTGGGAGCGACATGGGTGGCCGTGACCTAGGTCCCCAGCACCCCCAGGCTTCCTGTCGGCTGGGCAGTAAAACATGGGGTGGGGGATTCGTTTGGCCGCTGAGCGGGTCTCTCTTCTGCCCACTATGCCCATTTTGCCCCTCACTCAGAGCAGACAAGGAGGGCGCCCTTCCTTCACCCATCCCCGATGCAGTCCTTTGCATCACTTCTCATGCCCTAGGTGCTACTGTTAACAGCCGGTAATAAAATGTGAGGCCAGAAGAGCCTGGGGAGGTCTTCCGAGGGGCCTGGGCCTAATGGGCTTGGGGCAGGTGTAGGCAGGGTGAAAGGTCACTTGGGCAGCTGGGTTGTCAGTAGACAGAGTCAGCATTTCCCAGCCACAGACACTGACCAGCTGTGAACTGGGGCAAGGTATTTGACCTCTGTGATGATTAAACATTTGAGAGACATAACTTCTGGGTAATTCAATCGTTTTATTAATAAGGCTGGCAGGTTATCAATAAAAGGATGGGCACCAGCCATCTCTCTCAGACCAAAGGCCATCATGGTGATGGGGCATAGAGCTTGTGTACCCTTGAAACAGTATGTGGTCAGCGGGGCTGAGAGATGACCGCCCCCCCAGAAATGATCTCCAGCTTTGGGCTATTGATTCAGTTTGGGGGGGTGCCCAGTGACCCCCACCAAAGAGAAGCCTTCAGAAAGCTCCACTGGAGCTTGAAGAGAACACCCTAAGCTTCCCCACCCTAGATTACTTGCAAGCTTGGGGTGGATCTGACCAAGAGGAAGCAATCTTGTTACCAAGGGGAAACTGGACCTCCAAAAGTCAGGATGGAGGAAGTAGGGGAAGCTCTGAATCTCCCCAATAGCCATGCTCACACCTCTGTGTGCCTCAGTGTCCTCATCTGCAAAGTGGGGGCACCAATAATAACACCGGCTTCCCGGGCTTGTTGTGAGGATGAGATGTTATAGTCAGGCCCATTGCTGGCCTCGGAGAGCTCCAATCATGCCAGCTGCTCATACCCTGCTCTCAATGCCTGAGGACGTCTCTGCCAGGGTCATCCTTCCCCATCGTGCCTCCTGGGCCCTGGAGGCCAAAGAGCCGGGCCGGTGGGAGGGCTCCTTTCCCTGCCCCACATGGGCAGCTCCATGGCCTCCAATGGCAGTGCTGTGCCAGCTGGATTTGTGGTTTTCAACGGTTTCAGGTAGCACTGACATCCTCCTCCCCCACTCACCTGCCTGCACACCTGCCGTGGCCTGGACTGTTCTGCCACCCCTTGGTGGCTTGAACAGTAAGAAGCAGGCACAATGACTCAATGTCCTCCCTTTCTTGTTAGGGGGAAAGAGGCCAGGAAGGCCGGCCCGGGGCTCCAGGACCCATGGGCATCGGTGAGCCAGGACAAACCGTAAGTAGTCACCAGGCATAACCAGGAGGTAGGAGAATGACTGAAAGGGAAAGGTCAGGCCTCAGACCTTTGGGGATCCCCCAGGCAGAGGCGAGAGTGGAATAGAACCACACTGCAGAACATGGACAAGGACAGAGAAGCTGTGAGGAGGCAGGGGCAATAGCAGAGTGAATCATGGCCAAGTAGGTGGTGGCTGAGCATCTGTGCCCTTCTCCAGGAGGGAGCCAGCTCTGTGTCCTGGCCGGTACAGATGCCAGGCTCCTTCTGGCATGTGCCACAGTCAGTCTGAGCTTCAGCTGTGGCTTGAGGACATGGGAGGGGGCATGGATGAGACCCTGCTCCTGATCTGACAGACGTCACTCCCGCCTGGGACACTTGGCTCGGTGACTCTGGAGTCCTTGGTCTCCTCCTTGTGGAAGGGGACGGTCACCCTGCCCTGGGACAGAGTGTGGACGGCTGAGTCAATGGCTCACTGTTATCTGAGAGGAGAAGGAAGAAGGACGCACACTGAGGCGTCCAGAATGCCCAGCGGGCTTGGCTCTTCTCTGCAGTGGGGCTGGGGCGGGGGGCGGTCCTCTCCCAGCTTTGCAGTGCCCCAGGGGGCACCCACACCCTCCCCTTCTCACCCTCTGCTTCTCCAGCTCTGGGCATCCAAGTTAGGGGACCAGGCGCCCATCTCTGCAATGCTGATCAGGAAGGCAGGGCCACCATCCAGGACCCTTGTTATCTGAGCATTCTCCAGGCTGAGCAATCTCAGTTATTTCAGCCTTCCTTCTAGGCCCTTCCTGGCCATACCCTCAGCGCCTGCCTCCACGGAGGCTCCCAGGACGAGAACTGGCATCCCAGTGAGTCCGGCCAGCAGTGGCTAATGGATGGCAGGATGTCTTTGTGGCTGCACCTGCCACTTCTACAGATGGGACACAGCCAGACTACACACAGGGCACCCCAAAACAGCGACCCCCCTCTGGTGACTAGAAAGCCCATGTGATCATCTCTTGCCCTTCCCCTCTTGCCCTCCCTCTTTCTTGCCCCTCTCCCTCCTCCCTCTCTGCTGCTCCCCTCCCTCTCTAACAGGGTCCCCGGGGTCCTGAAGGAGTCCCCGGAGAGAGAGGCATCCCTGGAGAAGGACTGCCAGGCCCCAAGGTAAGACCCAAAGGGAATGTTCGGCAGGCTTGAGTCAGAGACGAAAATATGGGGTCCCCGACGCATCTCCGACACGCATCTCACTGATGTCAGCTGGGTGATCAGGACAGTGCTCCCCAGCTGGGCAATGTTTGCAGGCCAGCCAGGCTCAGCCCCCCGTCAGAAATCCTTCTGGGTCGTCCCATCAGCCCGGACATCTTCCGTGCTGCCCCGTGTTTCAGTTGCCCTGCTCTCCCGGCTGTGCCCGCAGATGCTACCCAATGGCTCTGTCCCGAGGAAGGGAGCCAGGACAAATTGGATATCTGGCCCCATTCACAGCAGGGGCCTGGGCAGGGGAGGGGGAGGGGGCAGATTTAGAGCTCGCAGCCATTTATCGGGTGTAACACGACTGCTTCCCAAATCCTGGCCTGAACTCACTGATCCACGGTCCTGTTGTTTCCAGGGTGAAAAGGGTTCTGAGGGACCAGTTGGCCCCCAAGGACTACAAGGTCCGTCCATCAAAGGGGACAAGGTATGTGTCTACTCAGATCACACATCAGAGAAAGCTGCTCTGAACCAGCGAACAAAGGAATGAACGAATGGAGGGAGGGAGGGAAAGAGGGAGGAAGGAAGGAAGGAAGGAAGGAAGGAAGGAAGGAAGGAAGGAAGGAAGGAAGGAAGGAAGGAAGGAAGGAAGGAAGGAAAGAGGGAAGGAAGGAGGGAAGGAAGGAGGGAAGGAGGGAAGGAAGGAAGGAAGGAGGGAAGGAAGGAAGGAGGGAAGGAAGGAAGGAAGGAAGGAAGGAAGGAAGGAAGGAAGGAAGGAAGGAAGGAAGGAAGAAAGGAAGGAAGGAAGGAAAGAGGGAAGGAAGGAAGGAAGGAAGGAAGGAAGGAAGGAAGGAAGGAAGGAAGGAAGGAAGGAAGGAAAGAGAGAAGGAAGGAGGGAGGGAGGGAAGGAAGGAGGGAAGGAAAGAGGGAAGGAAGGAGGGAAGGAAGGAAGGAAGGAAGGAAGGAGGGAAGGAAGGAAGGAGGGAAGGAAGGAGGGAAGGAAGGAAGGAAGAAAGGAAGGAAGGAGGGAAGGAAGGAAGGAGGGAAGGAGGGAAGGAAGGAGGGAAGGAAGGAGGGAAGGAAGGAAGGAAGGAAGGAAGGAAGGAGGGAAGGAGGGAAGGAGGGAAGGAAGGAAGGAATTGATGGTGTCACATTGTCACATTGTGGGAAATCCTCCACAA
Organism: Dromiciops gliroides; assembly: GCF_019393635.1. Classification (NCBI taxonomy): domain Eukaryota; kingdom Metazoa; phylum Chordata; class Mammalia; order Microbiotheria; family Microbiotheriidae; genus Dromiciops; species Dromiciops gliroides. The sequence continues at coordinate 1,877,174 of NC_057865.1, read as the reverse complement.
GCCAGGTGTCAGAAGTGAAGAATGGGTTAATTCCTCGTAAGTAGAGGTCACTACTGGATATGTTGATGCCCAGAACGATTTCTAGTAAAGCCAGAAAAGCTGCCAGGCCTGCCCACACTGGCTGTGATGATGCCCCACTCACTAGATTGTCAGACTCCAGATAACTCAAACCATCCAGCTTTGGGCCAGAAAGAGGGAGCTGTGGCCTCTAGCTGGGAAGGGACCCCCCAGCCCCGGCTGGGCTAGAAGGGCCTCTAGCCTCTGGGCCTTCCCCAAGGCAGCTGACTGGGACGTAAAGTTTGGCTCCTGGCTGAATGGGCTTGGTGTCTGATCCCGATGGAGAGCTGGGGCTGGCTGTCAGGATGGGGGGCACTGGAGGCACCCAGACAAATTATTAGTGGCCCAGGACAGGGGAGGGGACAGAAGAACTTTGCAACGCGAAAAGTAAAGAAGAAAATCAGTCTGGGCTGTTTAGGGTGTAAGCAAGTGTTACCTCCCCCAATCCCCACCATGGGAACCCAGCCCCCCAACCCCAAATAAACATTCCTACCTCGGCTCCAAAAATGGCTGCTGCGTCCGCTTTCGCCTGACAAGTCACAGTCAGGTCCCAAGTCATCAAACAATGTCCCCTGTCCTGTGGTTAATGGGGAGCAGGGGGATGGTGATAACAAAATCGGGCTCTCTCATTTTGGTGTATGCCAAGTCGGCAATCCTTCGGCCTCCCTTCCTCACGAAGGGCCAGCATTATTTTGGCTTTGGTTTGGGGAGGCTAATGACGCACCCCATTACCCAGGAGGTCCATAAGTAGAAGTTAAAATAACATCCAGCATTGCTCTTACCTGGCAGGGGTAGCTAGAAGAAGAGCTGGGTCCTGAACCCAGGGCTCTGGGCCCCACATTCAGCCACCATTCTTTCCGCTCTATTATGAGGGCTCTGGGTCTGAAGATGTGGGTTCAAATGCCGGCTCAGCCCCTTCCTAGCTGTGTGACCTTGCAGAAGCCACTTCCTACCTGTTTCCTTGTGTGTGCATTGGGAAGTGGGAGGGAGGTTAGAGCATTCCTCCCTCGAGGTAGTGAGGACACGTTTAGGAGTGTAAAACAGCACAGCCCCAGGACCTTATCTTAAATTTTTTTGTGTGTGTGAGGCAATTGGGGTTAAATGACTTGCCCAGGGTCACACAGCTAGTAAGTGGCTGAGGCTGGATTTGAATTCAGTTACTCCTGACTCCAGGACCAGTGCTCTATCCACTGCGCCACCTAGCTGCCCCAGGACCTTATCTTGACACAAATTGTCTTCCTTTCCCTGCAGGGGGATTTGGGACCTGTGGGACCCCAAGGGCCAAGGGGGACACCTGGACTCGGGACTCAAGGTGACCAGGTACATGTGAACTTTCCTTTCAAGTTCAGTAGAGAACACCCAAGAAACCCCCTCCCACTGAAGGCCCCTGATGGAAGGCTAGACCCTGCCCACGGACATATTCTTCCTCCCAGACATGGGACTGAGATGCAGGAATCTGTCCTGTAACGCAGCAGGACATCTCTGTTCCCAGGTGCTTCTGCCCCAAGGTGATCATTGCCAAGTAGTCCCTGGGGGGGAGAAGCTGTGTCTGGGCACGGACTACTCCCTGCTGCCCACCAGGCTGCCCCCAGAATAAGGAGAGGGAAGAGGCATTGGGGAAGAGCCGAACTTCTCTGTGAGCTCAGTCGTACAGACCACGGAGAGGGGCGGTCCCCTTAGGCTTCCGCCAGCCACTTAGTTACCTTAGAAGCAGCCGCAGTCACTGGGCACCAATGCAGGGTTGTCTGTGTTCCCTAAACGAGGTGCCAACACTCACAGCCATACTCTATGGGGGCAGAGATATGTTCAAATCAATTGGAGAGTGAGGAATTTCCCTTAAACATGGTAGAGGGAAGAGGAGGAGGAGGAGAAGGAGGAGGAGGAGGAGGAGGAGGAGGAAAGGAAGGAAGGAAGGAAAGGAGGAAGGGAGGGAGGGAGGAAGGAGGGAAGGAAGGAGGGAAGGAGGGAAGGAAGGAAGGAAGGAAGGAAGGAGGGAGGGAGGGAGGGAGGGAGGAAGGAAAGGAAGGAAGGAAGGAAGGAAGGAAGGAAGGAAGGAAGGAAGGAAGGAAGGAAGGAAGGAAGGAAGGAAGGAAGGAGGAAAGGAAGGAAGGAAGGAAGGAAGGAAGGAAGGAAGGAAGGAAGGAAGGAAGGAAGGAAGGAAGGAAGGAAGGAAGGAAGGAAGGAGGGAGGGAGGGAAGGAAGGAGGGAGGGAGGGAAGGAAGGAGGAAAGGAAGGAAAGAAGGAAGGAAGGAAGGAAGGAAGGAAGGAAGGAAGGAAGGAAGGAAGGAGGGAGGGAAGGAGGGAGGGAGGGAAGGAAGGAGGAAAGGAAGGAAGGAAGGAAGGAGGGAGGGAAGGAAGGAAGGAAGGAAGGAAGGAAGGAAGGAAGGAAGGAAGGAAGGAAGGAGGGAAGGAAGGAAGGAAGGAAGGAGGGAGGGAGGAAGGAGGAAAGGAAGGAAGGAAGGAGGGAAGGAAGGAAGGAAGGAGGGAGGGAGGGAGGGAGGGAAGGAAGGAGGAAAGGAAGGAAGGAAGGAGGGAGGGAAGGAAGGAAGGAGGGAGGGAGGAAGGAGGAAAGGAAGGAAGGAAGGAAGGAAGGAAGGAAGGAAGGAAGGAAGGAAGGAAGGAAGGAAGGAAGGAAGGAAGGAAGGAAGGAAGGAAGGAAGGAAGGAAGGAAGGAAGGAGGGAAGGAGGGAGGGAGGGAGGGAAGGAAGGAAGGAGAGGAGGAGGTGTGGCCAAAGTGACTGTTCCGTTCAGGTATCTAGTGGCGCAGCACCCAGAGCACTGCTGGAGGTCTTCTCAAGCATGGGAGGCAGGGGCAGTGTGGGAACTATGGAAGGAGCACAGAGTCCCGGACCTCATTTTAATCTCATTTAATCTGGAAGGGTGCGGTTTTGCAGACCTCCTGCCTTTCCCCTTTGGCTTTTCCAACTTGAGTTCCCAAACCCCATGGGTGGTTGGCCTCCCCTCCCCGCTCCTGCCCTTCGGGGGAAGTTGTTCCTGTGCCACTAATGAGCTGTTATCACTAGAAGTGTTCCTGGCCACGCCGGGGGAACTTCGGGATGGAACAAGCCAGACGAGCCTGGAATGCTTTCCTACGCGCTGGTGTCCATCCGCGATGGCCCCCTGACCACACCGTGGTCCAGGGCAGTCCTCAGCCCTGGAGGGAGCCCCTTGGCTGGCTTGAGCCGGGCTCCCATGTGGCTCGCAGACAAGGCCCTGTGGCCGAGGTGCCCCACTTTGGTCCGCTCAGGGGCCTCTGTCACAGAGCTGCGGCTCTCGGCTTCCCGCACCGTGAGGCTGAGTCCCCGACAGCCTCTGCGGAGCCTTCTCTGATCCCCGAGCCCCGGGTGTTCGGCAGCCCCCCTCCTTCCTAGGGAGCCCGGCGCCGCCCCACCTCCCTCGACTGCCATGCGCCGGTGTGGCCACCCGCTGATGGGCCTCGCAGGCCGCAAAGAGAGAGCCGCTCGTTAAACGGCGGCCATGTTTCCTTTGGCGTTTTCCCGAACTCGGGGCCTATTTGGGGGCCTTTGAACTTCTCTGTAGCCGCCCCTCCTTTTTTGTAGAAATGCCCCCACGGGGCACCTGCTCTTTGCCCAGGTTTCTTGGCCCAGTAGAGCAGACGCTCCCTGAAGGCAGGGCTCGGCTTCTCTTTGTCTTTCATCCTCCTTTGGTCTTCCCTGGTTGGCTCTCCACGCGAAGCCCGCTGTGGCCGCCCGAGCTTCTCTCCTCCCTCCGGCCCCTTCCCCGCCCTTGCCCTCCGCCCCGGAGCCACCCCCCGCAGCAGCCGGCTTCCTCCCGCTCTGTCCTGGTAGGAGGCCGAGGCTCCAGCACCGCGTTCTCGTCCGTGCCTGGATCCTGCCTCCTTCAGCCTCCTCTTCTCCGCGGCTCCTCCCCAGCTGCTTTCAAACAAGACTCTGCCCTGAATCCTGCGGTCCCCCAAAGCCGCCATCTCTCCGCCCCGTCTCTAGCTCGCTTTGCGCCCGCCTCCTTCATTGCCTCTCCGGCCACGTCTCAAACCCTTGGGTCTGGCTCCTGCCCCACCCCTCGCCCGCCCCCGCCCTCTCCAGGGTGGCCATGACCGCCTCCGGCCCTTCTTAGTCCTCAGACACCTGGACATCTGCAGCGTCGCCTTTCCTCTTTGGGCTTTTATGACCGTGCTCCCAATTCATTCTCCTCCTATCTTTTGGACTCAGTCTCCCTTGCAGGATAAAGTACCTTACCCTCTTGTCTCGTACATAGACATTCTGTGTCTCAGTCTCTCCCTCTCCTTCCCCCTCCCTCTCCTTCCCCTTCCCTCCCCTTCCCTTTTCCTCTCCCTCTCCCTCTTCCCCTCCCTCTCCCTCTTCCCCCTCCCCCCCAGTCTCACAGGTTCACCTTAGATCTCTTTGTAGCTGATTCCCAGATATTGAGCCCCTCCCCCTCCTGAGCCGGAGCTCAGCCCTGCGTCCCCAAGCCCCTCCCCCAACACCTCTACTCCCTAACCCAACCCTCCTTCCAGCCTGCCTTTTGCTCCTTCCCAACAGTCAGGGGCCATTTCTGTATCCAGGCACTCAGCACAGTACTTGGCACATAGTAGGTGCTTTGTAAATGTCCATCTTCCCACCCCAACAATATCTCTCATATATTTCCCCCCTCTTACACCAACAGGGCAGAATCTGTCCCGACGTAGCACAGAGGCCAGCATGCAGTTGGTGCTCAATAAATGCTTGCTGAATTGGCTTGAGCAGCCTGAGCACACCAGCCCCACTGGGCATCTTCCTGTCTCTGCCTCAGTTGCTTCTGTTGCCTTTTAGATTCTCTACAGAAAACCTTTCAGACTGAAAACAGATGCATGACCTTGGCTGTCCTCAAGGTCGGGATGACCTCCCATCCTGTTTAGAGTGGAGCAGACTTTTACTTCTCACAGGTGCTGCACTGCCCCAGGCCCCTCTGGAGCAGCATGAAGCCAAGTTTGTGAGGTCATTTGTTCATTCTAGAGCCTGTGCTCATCCCACAGAGGGGAAACTAGCCCATTACTTTCTTCTTAATCAAACACTTCTCTTTTTCTTTGAAAGGGAATCCAAGGTCCAAGCGGCCCCCCTGGCCCCCAAGGCCCCCCAGGCCAGGGCTCTCCCGGTCCTAAGGTAAGGCCCCAAGCAAGAGAAGAATTTAATTTGTCGCTGAGTTGGGTCAGCAACTAGGGCCCCAAAGCACTCAATCATTTAAAACCAGTAGCATCCCCTGACCTGGCCTACAAGTCTTGTGGGGCCTCCCCAAAGGCTGGCATGTGTGACCATTCTTTGGGCCACAGAAACTTTGCTTTTATTGAGTCCTCGAAGATTGCTCGTCTTCTGTTGTGATACTATTGACCAGCCCATCTGACAGCTCAGGCCGAGATCGGTACCACTGACCGACAGCCGGTCAGAGAGATGTCTGTGAGCCTCATCTGTATTTGTTGTCAGGATCCCAGGCAAAGAAACCCAAGGCGTTTTTCTTCTGTGCGCTGGGGAATCACCACCTTCCTTTGGTTTCAATCATGAGTGACCTCACTTGGGCCCCTTCTCCGTCCTCAGGAGACAGAGGACATGAATGTTGTCTCTGTGCATGGTGGGCAAGAAGACTGTTGGAGACTCATGGAAGACAGCCCCCTTCTTTGACACCAAGGAATGGAACCAGGGCAGCCCTCGAGGTCCTGACTTCTATCTGTTCTCTCCCTTCCAGGGAGAAGTAGGCCCACCCGGACTTACAGGGCTTCGGGGACCAGCGGGCATTGGAGTCCAAGGTCCAAAGGTGAGAGTGTTCAGTGGCCTTCATTACTTAGAGCTGCTGTTGGCGTCCTCTGTGGGATTGGAGTGGGGTCAATGCATGGCCCTTCCTAGCACTACTTACAGTGCCAGCAGAGCCCACTACTACTTCCTATGGGTTCAAAGCAGACACGATTGGCTATGCTGATGTGGTCTGTCTCTCTGGGGAGAAGCAGCCTTGGTGCCTTGTGCCTTATCCCAGAGCTTCAGTACCCAAGGCTCTATCCTTGAACGTCAGTGTCCGAGGGGCTCTCCCAGACTTTGGGGTCAGTGCCAGAGCACCCAACCTCAAGTTGGCTGCTTGGACCTTGGATTTCCTTTCAAAGACCTCAAGTCTATCCCAGAACTTCCGTGTCAGAGGAGCTATCCCAGTACCTCGGTCAGAGTACCTACTCCAGCATTTGATTGAAGACCTCCAAGGCTGGGGTGGGGGGGGGAGGGTTAGGAGGAGACCAGGCTGCTTCCTGTCCCCCTCCCAGGCGGAGGGTCTGTTCTCTGTCCATCCTTGGCAGGAGCTAAAGGTGCAACTCTTCTCTTGACCACTAGGGGGAACCAGGTTCCATGGGGCTGCCAGGCCAGCCAGGCTCCCCAGGAGAAGATGGAGCCTTGGGCAAGAAGGTAACCCTCTTTCCTTTGGTTCGTGGGAAGCTGCTCTGGAGCCCCAGCCTACCCACCCACCCAGTCCCAGCCCCCAGCAGGGGGGCTCAGTCAACCAGCCAAAAGACAAACAACTTGCCTCAAAGAGAGGGCTCATTCTGGGTGTGGGACCCGGCTGAGAGAGCCAGCAGGGTCTGGCTGAGGGCTGAGGGCTGAGGGAAGAAAGGAAGGAGGCAGGGAGAGAGGGAGAAAGAAGGAAGAGAGAGGGAGGGTGGGAGGAAGGGAGGAAAGAAGGAAGGAAGGAAGGGAGGGAGGGAGGGAGGGAGGGAGGGAGGGAGGAAGGGAGGAAGGAAGGAAGGAAGGAAGGAAGGGAGGAAGGAAGGAAGGAAGGAAGGAAGGAAGGAAGGAAGGAAGGAAGGAAGGAAGGAAGGAAGGAAGGAAGGAAGGAAGGGAGGGAGGGAGGGAGGGAGGGAGGGAGGAAGGAAGGAAGGAAGGAAGGAAGGAAGGAAGGAGGAATGTGGAGGGGGAGAAGGAGGAAGGAAGGATTAAGCTGGGTAACTTGGGAACTGGGTAAAAGCCGTCACTGGACAAGCTCAGGATTTCTTAGAAAAGACTAGTTCCCAACGTCCTGATTTCTTTGGTCACCAAGCAGCTCCCCGGCTGGTTGGGATCTTCTGACCCAGCCTGCTCCCTGGCCATTGGTTACTTGCTTTACTCTGGCCAGACTTGTGAACTTCACCAGATTCTGTTCAGTCCTGGGGTGAAGGCTGGGCCCAGGCCACTCATCGTTGGGGCTGGGGCTGGGGCTGGGGCCCATGGTCAGCAGTCATGTCTCCCCTCTAGGGGGAAGCTGGACTTCCAGGGGCGAGAGGCCCAGAAGGAGCCCCTGGCAAAGGACAACCTGGCCCAAAGGTATGGCATCGCCCTGTAATGGTGTGAGGCCGCTCTGGAATGGCTGCTGTTCAGGGTTCTTTGGAGGGTCCTCTTGTTGTGTGAAATGTGGTAGAGAAGAGGCCGCCATTAGTGTCAAGGGCGAGGGCTCAGTTAGGCTGGACCACGAGAAACAGCCACATGTCAGAACTTCAAGAGTCCATGATTCCTTGGGTGGGGATACTCCACTGATGCAGGTTGCAACTCCTTTCCCCACTCCAGCATCCTTGAGAGCCGCTGTGGCTGGAAACCTTGTTCCCTGCAGCCAAGAAGCATCCTTGTGTGACAGGACCAGTCTCAGGCCCCTCCTTACCCTTTCCTACTTGCTAGGACTCAAAGGACTTCCCCACCATGATGAGGCATCAGAGGAGGATGCTTGGGAAGGGGAAGAGGCCTTGACAAGAGCCATCAGTTTGGCCCCCAGATGTCACAAAATCCTGGCCTGTTTGAGGTGGAAGGAAGAATCTAGGAGGGCCTCCTGTAACTGAGGACCCGAGCCCAAGAGGCTGAGAGCACAACCTGGTTTCTAGCCCAGCTGGGGCCGTGCCCAAGACTTGAGGCCGGTGATCATTCAGTCACACCACACTGATGAGTAATGGCCTCATCGGCATGTCCGCTCTGCCTGGCAGTCTGGTCCAAAGGAGTCCCTGAGTCCCCAGAGAAGTCCCGCTGTCTGTAGGCACCCTCTGTGAGTTAGTGTGTGATACATCCCCCACACACATGGGAAACCAAGGGCCATCCCCAAGCTCAGGGGCTAAACAGTGCCCCAGCCTCCAAGGAGGCAGGGCCCCCAGAGTCCTCGGGTAGAGGTCATTCCCCACAGGAGCTCAGCGATGGCCATAAGGACTTAGGGGCCAGGGAGCTGGAGATCCAGAGACTCCCTCAGGGCACTCATATTCTGTTGGGGACTCTATGTGCCTGGGAGAATAGAAAAAAATACAAAATTGAGAACGTTTATTAACTACCAACTGTACATGTGTATCTGCACACACGTGTGTACTTGGGAACTGGATCCTTAGTCTCTGCCAACATTGTCATGCTCACATATACACACAAATATGTGTAGACATGAATAGTGTGTCCACACACATGCACACAGAAAGTCTCTTCTTAGCTCTCTGCTGCCCTGGAACAAGGTTGGAATAGAACAGGGTCTCCCAAATATGGCATTAACCCATTTCCTCAGCTATCAATAGCAGGACCAGCTGCTTGTGGCCTGAGAGGAGTGTGCGTGCGTGCATGTGTGTGCGTGCGTGCATGTGTGTGCATGCACGTGTGCATGCACGTGTGCATGTGTGTGTGTAAGAGATGGACAGAGAGTTGCTTTGTATGTTCATTGGTCTTTTCTTCATTCATTCATTTCTCCCACAAATATTTCTTCTGGGCTCTTCAGTCTGCAATGACACAGCCCCAGGGAGTCCTCAGTAGCTCCCAGAGTACACAGGCTGACACAGCCGGTGATGGTCTGGACATTGGCCGCCCAAAGCAGACTAGCTGAGCTATGGGGAGGGGATTGTAGGATCCACATCTGAAATGGGCCTGGGCTAGTCTAGGATAACCCACCCACTACACAGATGCCCATCAGCTGTTCCTGTCTCAGATGCTGACATATCTCTAATAAGCCAGGGCAAGGATCTCCAGAGATCCATAGGTCAGTCTTAATCTTGGCTCTGTCTGTATCATTTATCGATCTAGGTATCTACTTTTATCAGTGATCTACGTCATCCATCCATCCATTCGTCTACCTGTCTATCTATCCATCTATCCATTTATACCTCTAACATCTCTCCGCCTACCTATCTCTCTTTATCTTGATCCATTCTCGTCCTTTCCATCTGTTGGAAGGGGCAAAAAGACTGGAAAGGTAGGATGTAGGGAGGGGGTGAAGGGCTTTGAATGGCAGGCATTTGGGCCTAGAAATGAGGACTCCTTGGAATGGGTTGACTGAGGAAGTCGTGTGGTGGTTGTTGTCCTGTCATTTCAGTTGTGTCCGGCTCTTCACGACCCTATCTGGGGTTTTCTTGGCAAAGAGACTGTAGCGCTCAGCCATTTCCTTCTTATTCATTTTACAGATGAGAAAACTGAGGCAAACAGGGTTAAGTGACTTGGCCAGGGTCACACAGCTAGTCAGTCTTTGAGGCTGGACTTGAATTTGGGACCTGCTGACTCCAGGCCCAGCACTTTATCTTTGCACCTAGATGTCCTGTCACATGGTCAGGCTGCCTCTTTGGGGCAGATCACTCTGACAACTGTATGGAGGATGACTGGAGTGGGGAGGGACTTGAAGCAGATGTTTGAAATGTGAAAACCAGGCATTTCTTCGTGGGCGTCGTTGGTTACTGGATATTGATGTTTTCATCCTTGTATTTCCAGGGTGATGAAGGGAAAAAGGGGAGCAAGGGCAATGCAGGGCAGAAGGGCATTGCGGGGCCCGAGGGTCCAAAGGTACGTTTCTCATGTTTCTGGCGTGTTTGCAGTAGCGGACGGCTTTAGAAAAGGCTCCCTTAGAAATGAGGCTGACAAGGCATTTTCCCTCACTGACAACCCTGGGAGGGAGCATTACTCTCCCCATTTGACAGAAGAAAAAACTGAGGCAGAGAGGAATGGCCGCTTGCCCAAACCCACAGGGCCAACACCGGCCCTCCAGGTGAAGTCTCCTGAGCCTGCGGCTGGAGGTGCCTTTTCTGCTCTGGGGTATTTGGGATTCGGGATGGGACGGGAGAGGAGGAGAGTCCATTTCTGGTGCATTCCCCAGTCAGAGCTGCAACTGTCCTGCCAGGCTAGCGAATACCATCGGCCCGGCTGCTCGCTCGGCCCAGACGATGGTGGAGGAGTGGAAGCTTCGAGAGTGCCCTTCCTCTGTGGTGTCAGCTTGGATGCCTCTGACCTCGGCGCCTGACAAGTCAGCTGCGATGATCTCATCAAACAAAGGGGGTCACCTGTTACCTCTGGAGAAGCCCAGTTGGGACCTTGGCCAAGCTCATGCCTCTAAAAAGGCTTGTGGGCTCCTGCCTCCCCCTCCCCTACTGCCCAAAATTCAGGGTGGGCAGATGGGGCCAATGTTCAGGACAGAGCTGCTTCAGAGCCAGACTGGAGGTCTAGACGGGTCAGGGACAGACAGCTAGTAGTGGTCAAGGAAGGTTGGCTCAGACCCTAGAGGGTCAGGCTTGGATGAGCCAGGGGCCTCTGAGGAGTCGCCCCTTGGGGAACAAGATGGAGCTGGTGTTCTTTGAAATACCGGCCAGCAGCAGGAAGGGGGGGAGGCAGCGTAAGCCGTGTGGGCTCAGAGGGGCCGGATGTTGGGGGTGGGGGTGGCTCTGGCCCACGCAGTGACCTGCGGTACAATCTTTGGAATCCTCTTGGAGGGGTTGCTTGGGCTTGGCCAGGTCAGGATCTGTCCCTGTCCTTCCAGCCAAGGGAGAGCTGACGGTGATGAGCAGCTCCCCCAGTTAGAGGCAGGACGGGATCATGCTCTGGGCATGGGCACACTTGGTGCCCATATCCTGTGACTGATTTTTGTGTGGAAGAGCCGCAGAGTGGCAGAGCACCTTAGGGCTGATTTAGCTCAATCTTCTTTTATAGAAGAGGAAATCAAGGCTCAGGGTGTTCAAGTGACTTGTGCAGGGTCACCTGGCTCCCGCCAACCTTGCTCTGCCCCCTTCTCTGGTCCTTGCAGAGCAGAAGCCAGTCTGTGCCAGGACCGAGTCACAATTAGCCTCCTGGGGTGTCTTTGACCTGACGCAGCACAGACCGGGTCTGACCTCCTCCTCTTTCCATAGCGACACTTGCCAGCACGTTGGACCAGGAGACCAGCCTCCAGGGCCGCAGGCCTCCGGGGCCTCTGGTCTGTTTTTCCCATCAGTGCAGAGCTCTCGCACCTTTGTTAAGGGGGTCTTTTGGTTTTCTCACTCTCAGGGCGAACCTGGTGTCATGGGGCCCTTCGGTATGCCCGGAGCGTCCATTCAAGGACCTCCTGGGCCCAAGGTACGGATGCTCTCCTGGTTGTTTGAGGGGAAGGGAGGAAGAGTCGGGTCGTCCGGGGGCAGAGGGAGAGGCTGGGCAAGGGCCAGGCCAACCCTGGGCTCCCACTGGCCTAAGGTGGCAATGGTGAGAGAGGCTGCGTCACGGACACCTGGGGATCCTACAGGGGACTGGGCCTAAGGACACGCCCAAGATGTGAGAAGGGGAGCCTGTTCTCCCTACTGTCCGCAGGCCGCAGGGGAGAGGGGAGGGGGGCTCTTTATGAGCCCACAGAAGCCCAATGGGGGGGAGGCGGCTGTCCCCCTGGCAGCTCATCGGGCCTGGGAAGCGTCCCCATCCCCACCTGTCCAGTGAGCCCAGAAAGGGCCGTGGGCTTGCTTTGGTCACATGGCCCATTCCAGCTGGGCCAGAGCCCGGGCTTCCTGGTCCCTGGCTCAGGCCATGCAGCCCCCTTTGGGCGGCCCCTCGGTGGACTCCCGCTGCTTTGCTCCTGGCCTGCCCCGGCCCCTGGCCCCCGAGGCTGCCGCCCAGCCTGTCTTATTCGGGTCTGGGCAGCTGGGAAGTGAATGACTGTGTGTGTTTGTGTGTGCAGGGAGACAGAGGAGAGATGGGGATACCGGGCTTCAAAGGAGAATCTGGACCTGCCATCCGAGGCCCCAAGGTAGCCATCAGCTCTGTTCTGTCCTCTCTTCTCCCTCCAACTCTCAGCAGAAGGGCTCGTGTCTAGATGGCCAGAGGAAGGGAGAATCCACCTGCACCCCCATGTTGTTCTGGGGGGCACAGGGGAGCTAGGAAGACCTAAGTTCCAGTCCTGCCCCAGATGCTTGCTATGTGCCCCTGGATAAGTCACTTGTCCTCTGCCTCATGGGGAAATAATAGCTAATAATAGCACATACCTCCCAGAGTTGTGAGAATAAAATGTGGCAGTTATTGCAAAGTGGCAGAGAGATGCTCTTACCACTGCCATCGGCCCTGCTCCTGCTGCCAAGACTGAACTGGACAGTGGAGTTTCCAGCCCAGGTAACTTTGGTGGGACGCAATGACCATGTGCTGTCCTGTAGCGCTTGGGAACACGTGTTCTTTAACGTTCTTGAATTTGGTCTCTGCAACCCTGTGAGGCGGTGGTTCAGCCTCGTCCTGACCCAGTCTAGGGTTCCGGGAGCGGTCGGCCATTCCCTGCTCCAGCTCATTTTACGGATGAGAAAACTGAGGCAAACGGTACAGTCACGCGTCCAGGGTCACACAGCTAGTAAGTGGCTGAGGCCAGATTTGAACTCAGGAGCACGAGTCTTCCTGATCCCAAGCTCAGGGCTGTCCTTTGCACCACCGAGTGGCCCAAACTGAGGTAGGTGCCATTATTAGCCCCACTTTATAGATGAGAACACTAAGTCTGAGTGAGGGTGCTGATATGTCCAGCATCACAGAAGGAGAATATGGAACGGTCACATGGGCTTCCTTCTGCCCCTCCCCCCACCTGCTATTCATAAGGCGAGCAATGCCCCTCTCTTCTGCCAGTCCTAGCGTGAAGGGGCAGCTGGTAGGATGTGGAGGGAGGGATCCCTGGCCCCTGCTGCCCAGCCCAAAGCCCTGGGATCCCAAGCTCCCTTCACCAGAGGCTTTTCTGCCCCGTCCATCACCCTGTGAGTCACACCTTCTGTCAGCCCCTCTGTCCAAGCCCCGCTGTTGTCAGTCTGTGCAGAGATACGGGGCTACCGACCACGGCCAGTTCTGGAAGGAGCCTCTTTCCTACCCCTAGGTACCCTGGCGCTCATAAGCTCTGCTTTCCTCTTCTCCTCTCCCTTAAACGTTCTCAGATTTGAGCATTTCTAAGACCCAACTTGGGCGCCTTGGAATTTCTCACCTCCGTGTTCCAGACCCGGCTGAGCTTGGACGATAAAAGCCCAGCAGCGTCTCGGTGGCCAGTTCCCTTTCCTCCCACTCAGCCTCTGGGCACAGCTTTTATCCTGGCTCTGGTCCAGTTCAGCTCCTGCCCCATTGACTCCAAAGGGAGCAAGCACATCTATAGCCTGGGGTTATCTCTGGGAGGCCCATTGACTGAGCCCGGAGCATTTCCTGCACCTCCTCCTTGGAGCAGAATCTGACAGGAACATCTCAAGCTCAGCACCGTCCTAAGCTTTGATCATGGTGTCACTAATCCAGCATTCGGTGTGGGTTCTCCCCAGGGTGCCCAAGGTCCCCGAGGACCCGAGGGGGCTCCAGGCCCCAAAGGCGATGGCTATCCTGGCACAACGGTAAGGGTGCAGGCTGCTTCTCCCTCTCTGCTGAGAGGTGAGGGGGCACTTCTGTCAGAAGGGTTAGTGGGAAGTGCAGGGGCAGATGCTTGGTGGGTGGGGTCTGCAGGGTCTTACGCTTAGCAAAGTGGGCATGTGGGAGAACCGAGGGGGCAGGGCGTGTCCATAGAGGACTCACCTTTCAGAATGCACCGGGCCCAAGGATCTGAATCCTTGGATGACGCCTTGAGCCCATGAGGGGAGCCCTGCTTCCAGCCTAGCCCCCACTGCTCGTGCCATGAGATTCTTGCCCATGTCTCTTTGTAAATCCTCCCAACCCAATCCACCCAACGCACAGGCAGCTGCCTGTGATTGCTTGTGGCCGACTTAAAAAAAAATTGAAATGGAGAAGATGAGAGCAAACATTTTTCTAAGAAAAAAGGAAATAGTGTGAACCTATTAACCTCACTTAAGGTAAAATGATAACACCCAAAGGGGAGACATGGCCTGAGAGCTCTCACCCGAAGCCCCTATAGGCTGGGTGTTGCCCACCTGTGGAGGGCAAATCGTCGAATCAATAAGTATTGCCTGTGGATGCCCTGACTCTGGCCTGTCCAGAACCACCAGGACAAACCTTGTATCCCCTGGATTGGCCAGCATCCTTTCTTGTGTTGGGCATTGGATTGACAGAAAGGCTGCAGCAGGCCTCCCCTTGGGATTCCTCAGGCTTCTGGGTACCCTGGGCTCTCGGGGAGCTCTCTCTGGGGAGCTTTCTGGGGGCTCTCTGGGGAGCTTTCTGGGGGCTCTCTGGGAGGGCTCTGGGGGGGGACTCTCCCGGGGGGTCTCTCTGGGGGTCTCTCTGGGGAGCTTTCTGGGGGCTCTCTGGGAGGGCTCTGGGGGGGGGACTCTCCCCGGGGGGACTCTCCGGGGGGGGCTCTCTGGGGAGCTTTCTGGGGGCTCTCCAGGGGGCGACTCTCCCCCGGGGGGGCTCTCTGGAGGGGACTGTCCCGGGAGCTCTCTGGAGGGCCTGGGGGGGCTCTCTGGGGGGCTTTTGGGGGGCTTTCCGGGCGAGGGGGCTCCATGTATCCCTCTACCTTGCTCTGACCCTCAGGATCCTCCTGGTCCTGCTTCCACGTCCCCGAGCCTTGGCTCAGTGCTTGGCACATGCCAATGTGTTGGATCCATTCTTGGCACACTGAGGTGGGGCAGTGGGGCGGACCCCCTGCTGTGGCAGCACACACAGGAACCAGGGGACACGAGATGCCCCTGACTGCCCCGGCAGCAGAGGCCGCCTCTGGCTTCAGGCAGCTCAGGTTTTCTTTGCCCTTTGCCTCACATCAGGGACCTCGAGGACTCCCAGGACCCCCTGGACCCATGGGCTTACGGGGAATAGGAGACCCTGGAGCCAAGGTAAGGGCAGAAGCCGCCCCACCGGGAGAGATTTGGACAAAGTCTCTCGCTTCGTGGCTGGCAGGGGTGGGAGGACATTCCCTGGGCCCTTGTGGCCGCAGGGGTGCCTGCTGGGTACCTACAGGGGGAGCTGACTTCTCGTGCCATGTGCTGCTTGTCCGTGTTCCCCAGTGATCCCCAGGGGCTTGGCACGCCTCCTGGATGGCACGGGTGCCAGTGTGGCACGTGGTCTCTGCCTCTGCTGTGCCCTTCTGCCTTCCCTCAGGATGTTTCCCTCACTCATGCATCATCAGTGGCGATGCACCAAGGCCGCTGTGTCTGCCACGGGCCACTTCTTGGCCAACTCTATGAATTTAGGCCAGGCAGCCTTCACTCTCTACTGACTTGACTGGGACGGTTTGATGGTCAGCTTCTCGCACTGGGAGCCACATGGCTTCCTTAGTCTTCCAAGGCCTTCCCCACCATGTTTAGGGAGCCGTCCCTAGGCCCGGATACTGTCAGAGATGGAAGCCCCCAGAGGCCCATCCTCAGGCCCGGCCGCTTCCAGGTGCTGCCCTCAGAGGAGGGGGCATTGGGGCCCAGCCCGAAGTCATGCAGCCAGCGTGAGAACCACGGCCCCTTCTTTCCTCTCCTCTCGCTCTCCTCCGTAGCTGCAGTCATAGAGGCATCTCCCCTCCTACCCCAGAGGCGGAGGGAAACCAGCCTCATCATCTTGGCCCTGAGCTTGACTGGGCTCCCAGACAACCAGACTGACCGAATACTCAACCAACACACGTGGGCACGAGCCCCATTCCACCCGCCCACCTCTGAGACAGAGGAGGCGACCCTGCTGGGGAGCACAGGTGGGACACAGTGGATGGACTCGCCCATCTCAGAGAGGAGGCAGCCAGAGCTCAGAGACTGTCAGTGACCCACCCGCGGTCCTCCAGCCGGCAGGGTGGAGCATTGCTCTCAGTGGGCCGTGGGCAGGGTGCTCAAGGGTCAAGGATGGTGGAAGAGAGGCACGGGGACGGGGGGCATCTTGAGGCCCGCCCAGAAGTGAACATGTCAGGCTTTGGGAGGTTTGAAGGAGAAGGAGCTGCCCACACATTTGCAAAGGGTGAGTCAGGAGAGGGGAAGGACAGCCATGGAAAATGCCACCACGCCAGAGGCAGGAAGAAGCGAGACTCGGGAAGAAGCGAGACTCGGGCAGCGCCACATCCGGGGCTTGCGGCTCCGCTAAAGCAGGGGATGTCTGAGACTTGGGTGTGTCGAGGTGGGGGGGGGGGGCTGGATGTGACCAGGTGAGCTTTCCACCAAGGGATTACTGAGGCTGTCCCTGCTTCCGGCCAATGCTGCCATGGCCCCTTGGCAGCAGAGCAGACCCACTCTAAAGCTGAGCCCTGGGGTTATGTTTCAGTCACTGGGCTGTGTCCGACTCTTCCTGATCCTGTATGAGGTTGTCTTGGCACAGATGCTGCAGGGTTTCGCCATTTCCTTCTCCGGAGGGTTAAGTGACTTACACAGGGGGGCAGCTGGGTGGCACACTGGATAAAGCACTGGCCTTGGCCTGAGTTCAAATCCAGCCTCAGACACTTGATACTAGCTGTGTGACTCAGGGAAAGTCACTTAGCCCTCATTGCCCTGCAAAATAAATAAACAAACAAGCAAACAAATATATATAAAAAAAGTGACTTACACAGGGTAACACAGCTGGTAAGTGTCTGAGGCTGGCTTTGAATTCAGACCTTCCTGACCCCAGGCCTAGCACTCTACCCACTGAGCCACCTTGCTGCCTCTAAAGCACGTGCTTACCCTAGAATTCCACATTTGAAGTCTGGCCAAGCTTCCTTTATCCATCCCATGCATTGACCTTCACTAGGGGTTTTACAAGAAAATTGAGCAAAGTCCCCCCCCCCTTTGTTTCTTCCAGCCTTGCAGTCAGTCAAGGGCGGGGGGGGGGGGCACAGCTCGTCTTTGTCAGCAGAGAGAGGAGATTCCCTTTCCATGGCCACAGGCCATGGGCCACTTGGCAGGGCCACAAGGGAGGGAGCAGTCCCATTCCCTCCTCTTCATCTTGCCTCCTGGCGGGGGCAGGGGAGTCAGCCACCTGGGCTTTCTCTCCTTGGGCTAGAAGAGTCTTGTCAGGTGAATCTTGAAACGGTTCAAGGGCTGTGCCGAGCAGGGAGCCGGGTCCGACGTTCATCCCGTGAATGGAACTGGGGCAGGGCACGGACCAGGGGAAGACAGCCCCTGCTTCCTCGTCCGACCTGGGTTTGAATCCTGCTGCCTCCTGTGGCTCTGAGCACCAATGTGGCAACTCCTTTCATCCTCTGCATTTATATCAGGAGCCCGGCCCAGAGTCTGGCACTTCCTGTGGACTGATTGGAACGAGCCACTCCATCTCCCCAGGCCTCAGTTTCCTCATTTTTAAAAGGAGGAGGCAGGAAACCTGTAGTTCTGTAAGGGTGGGTTTGTGGCAGTTTGGAAAGAGGTCTCCTGTCTAGCAGGGGCTGCTGAGTGAGGGCTTGGCCTGCGGGTACCAGGTTGGCCAGTTATCTTTGGCATTCCTCCCTTCCTGAGCAGCTGTGACTCTCCTGCAATCAGAAGACTCTGTGTGCTCAGGCCGTAGGTGTTGGGTAATTTCTCAGCAAACTGGGGACCTGACTCAATCCCCCTTTTCTGCTAATCTTTGGTAAAAGGGAGGTGAACAGTTCAACTTTCAGCAAAGGTGGCTTGTGGGGGTGGTGAGATGGGAGGCAAATGCCCACAGAGCCCCCCCTCCTTCATTAGAGGGGGAGGGTGCTGGAGAATGATCCCCTGGCCTGTGTATCCATCTATGTATGCATATATATGTGCATGCATGTGTGTATGTATCATCTCTATTTCTCTATCTCTCCTTCCCTCTGTCCATCCATCTATCCGTCTGTCTGTCCATCCATCTGTCCATCCATCTATCCTTCTCTCCATCTATCTATCCATCTATCAACCCATCCATTTCTCTGTTACCTCTCTATCTACCCATCCATCTACCTGTCTATCTACTGCTATCAGAATCACTTTAACATCTCCAATTCTGATGGCAGGACTTCTCTGTGTACCTGTAACTGCCACGTGCTTTCCCAAGCCAGCCTTTGGAAGCGACAGCGTGTACATCATTGTTAAGAATGGCTCCCTTGTTCTCACACAGACGCAGTGCTTTCAGGCCCCAGGTGCCTGACGTGTCTGTTTCCCCCTCACACTTTATTTACTTGTCTAAGCTGCCAGGAGGTGAACAGCCTGTTCCAACAAGGGCAGGTCCTGTAAATGCCCTGACAGATGACGCAGCTAACTCAGTGGCTGCGCAGCTGCTGCCCCTGCTCCCAGATAACCTATGACCCGCATGACTCTTTGGAAGAAGGTTTCCTGTTCTTTGGGGTATTCATTCCCTTGTGTTCTCCAGCGGCTGATCCAGGTCCATGAACAATCTCTCTTCCCTACAAATGGGCAAAACTTCTTACTGATTTGATGTCACCCTCTCTCTCTCTCAAAAAAATCAAGCATCGAGCCCTTCAGAACACAGAAGAGCCAAGCAGCTGAACAGCATTCAGCATCCCAAGGACCTGTGTGACATTATCTAATTAAATTCCCTCAGCTTTATTGCTGGAGAGACTGAGGCAAAGGCTGGAGTGGCTCACTCAACCTTCATTGCAGCACCAATCATTTTACGATATGCCCTTTCCCAGTGAATGAACCCTCTCCTAACAAAGAAATGCAATGAAGCAGAACTCAGGGACACAACAACTGAAGGAGAGGTAGCCCCTCCTCTCAGATTCTCAGGACAGGCCTGGATTCAAGAAAAGGACCCACTCTTAGCAAGGCTTTGAAGAAGGAATCGCTTTTGTTAAGCCAGGTGTCTCTCTTGGAGATTTTGAAAAATATGGCCAGAGTAACTCAAGAGAAACACAGGAACAGACACAGACACCGGCCCAGGCCCGGGCACAGACAATGAGAGTGAGCCCCGAGCCTTGGGCTCCCTTCCGGCCATGTCTGCTCGGCATAGGTCCGTCAGACCTCTGGTGAATTTCTCCCCTTCCATTTATTACTTTACACTTCAAAAGCTAAAAGTATAAACCAAAGCAAAAATTCCTGAAATCCAAAGGAAAGAGAATGAAGAGAAACCCAGCTGGCTCAAATGTCTGGCCAATCTGCCGTGGAGACACGAGTGATTTCCTTGGCAGAGTGGCCCACGGTCAGCCGCTGGAAGGCAAGCCAGTGGGACGTGACTTTGAGCATCATTATTCTGAGCCTGCTCCAAATGGTGAATGGGCCCCTCTGTTCTCGGGGCTGCCTATAATAGTTCGTGCACAAACCAGCAGGAAGTGGGAAGACAGAGGCCCGATTCACACAAGAAACACAGCAGGAATTCCATGTGGATTCCCAAAGTCAGTGGACAGGAGCGATGCCCAGTCCTCCGTCCGGCAGAGAGAGGTGTTGTTCCTGGGCTGGGATGCATCAAATGCGGTGGATGGGAGCTTCCTCCCCTGGGCTGGGGTACAACCCACCCGTGCCTTCTCATGCTGGGCTGCTGTGATCACGGGTCCCACGGGAGCCTGACCCATGGGGTGGGGACTTCCTGTAATAAAGGGTCCCCCTCTGCCTGTCCCTCGCCCCCTAGGCAGCCCTTACCTGGTGCTGCAGGGAGGACCAGAAGGCTGAGGAGTGGCTGCAGCGAGTGCACAAGTTGGGATCTAAAAACCAGATCCTTGCCCCAAATACAGCATGAACCTGTGATGAAAGCCTCTTTAACTTGGTCTGGTCCAGGTTTCGCTTTCTTCGGATGGTTCGAGATTGACAAAGATGCTCTGTAACTATTTCAGGGGCAGCTGCTAAGTGGGCAGGGGTCAGGCTGGCTTGACTGGGCATAGAGACAGAGATATGCCATGGGCCAACAACACGGGCCAAGCCAAGCCACTGGGGCCCAGAGAACGGGCCAAGGCTGGGCCTTCACGCTGCCCAGAACTTTAGCCCCAGTGTTGAAACATGGCTTTTGGCCCGAAGTATGTTCTGTGATATATACTCAGAGTGCCCAATATCCCTCTTTCCGGTGTCTTTTCAGGGAGATCCCGGTGTGAGAGGCCCTCCTGGACCCTCTGGACCTCGGGGCATAGGAATCCAGGGACCGAAGGTCAGCGTGTGGGAGCGCTGGGCAGGGCCGGGAAATCAGAGTTGGGCCCATGACAGAAGCGTCTCCAGGGACTTCCCAAGATAGTTTACTCTCTCTTTGGGTCTCTGCTCATTCCTGGAGCTTCTCCCCCTCACTACTCCCATCCCCCCAGGAGCTTCGGAGAAGCATCACTGTAGGGAAACCAGAGAATCCAGGCCCCTTTAAGCCAATTGGTTGTAGTGCAAAGATGCTGTCAAAATGGCGCCTTCATCAGCTAGATTAGGTTTCTAAGACAACCAATGAGTGCCTCTGGAGGAAGGAGCTGTCTGGGCTGCCAGAGATGCCCTGTGTTGGCCTCCACTGGGGAGTGGCCAGAGATGCTCAACCCAGGCGGCTCCCGGAAGAGGCCAGTGCAGTTAGCCTATCACACAGGCCCCTGAAGTGGTCGGTCCTTCAGGCCCCCCTCCCAGGGATGGCGGGAGGGTACAGACAAACAGATGGGTGGTGAGGGAAAAGACAGAGATACAGAGAAAGAAACAGGGACAAAGAGACAGGGAGAGGGACACAGAGATAGAGATAGAGACAAAGAGAGACACAGAGAGAGACCAAAAGAGAGACAGAAACAAAGAGAGCGAGACAGGAGAGGAGTTAAGAGGGAGGCAGGGGACTGGCAGAGACTACACAGAGACACGGGGATGGGGCTTTCTCCTCCAAACCAGTGCTGAACAGGGTCAGGCTTTCTCTGGCTTGTCCTAGGAAACAGTCGCGAGGCTGGCGCAGCAGCGCTGGGGTCTGTGGTTAACCAGACAATCCAAGAGACTTCTTTCCTTCCCTGCCCTCCCCCCAAGCCAAAGAAGGAGGTGTGAGTGTGTGCATTTGTGAGTCTATGTGAGTTTGCATGAGCTGATGCTGACTGACAGGGGCAGATCCAGAAGAACTCTGTAAGCAGTAACAACAACATTGTGTGATGATCAACTGGGACAGCAGAGAGTATAAGTGAGTGTTATGTGTGAGTGTGTAAGTGTGTGAGCATGTGAGTGTGTGAGAATGTGTTTTTGTGTATGTGTGCGTGCACGTGTGAATAGCCAAGTAGCCTCGAATGCCAAGAACACACACTCTGGTGAGGAAATCCAGACAAAGGGAAGCCTCAGCAAGGAGAGCTGCCCCTCTGGCACACAGCCGTGCTGGTGGTGATGAGCTCCCCACCCCAGGATGGATGTTCAGCCCTTGAGGGAGGGTCTCCAGGGGATTCTTTTGTTTTGTTTTGGTGAGGCAATTGGGGTTAAGTGACTTGCCCAGGGTCACACAGCTAGTAAGTGTCAAGTGTCTGAGGCTGGATTTGAACTCAGGTCCTCCTGAATCCAGGGCCAGTGCTCTATCCACTGCCTGTCTCGAGAGGATTCTTGCTAGGATCTGGATGGACCTGGGGAGGCCTCGGAGTCCTGCCTCCCTCAGAGATGCTGTGATTCTGCTGCATTTTGCCTCATACCCAGGCCAAGCCTGTGCCTCTGTACCTCTGCCCAGCCATAGCCCCCAGCCCTGACCTCCCTGCTCCGTTCCATGGCAGGCCTTCAAGTACTTGAAGCCAAACACGAGGCCTCTGCCCCAGCCTTCCATTTTCCAGGCCGAGCATTCCCAGCCCTTTCAACAGATCCTTTTATAGCATGGGATGGTGGCCCTTCCTGTGTGGGAGTGTTTGTGGGCTGGGCTATGGAGAGAAGGTGAATCTCCTGTTATAATAGAAATCCCCCTCCTGCCCAGTTAGGCCTCATCAGCCCTTTACACTTTAGTCTGAATAACCCTTTCCTGAGAGCATGCCCTTTTAGGGGAAGGGGAGAACGTGAAGACCCTGGATGTCCAGCACGGACAGCCGGCACAGAAAAATGCTGCAAAGGCCTTCTTCCCAGTTGTTCTTCTGCTTGTCCTGGTCAGAGCCAAGGATGGTGTTGGGGGTATCAGAGACCAGTGTGTTTCTTGCTCTCTTGCTCTCTCTCTCTAACAGGGCGTCATTGGGCAGAAAGGTTTGCCAGGACCCCCGGGCCCCCCAGGCTATGGCACACAAGGGATTAAGGTGAGTTGGGCATGTCTCCTGACTGGGCACTTTCCTGGGCCCAAGGAGATGGATTGCAGGCATGAAGGCTGGACACGGGGCCCTCAGTAGGACTGGGGCATCCTGGCTTGGAAAGGAAATGCCCCCTCTAGGTGGGGCACAAGCTGCTCAGTGGATGATCCAACCCAAAGCTTGTGAGTGGGTTCAGGTCACCACCCCACATGTGTCCTGGCCCACCGAGCTCATGTGAAGGAGGCCTGTCCCAGAATTGGAGCCTTAGGTGGCCTATCTGCTCCAGCCCCGAAGCAGATCACAGGATCTACTGGGGTGTGCAGGGAGATCTGCTGAGATGCCCAGGGGGACCTGCCCCCCTCTGCAGACAATGGTGAGAAAACTCATTCTTCCTGTGTCATTGCAGGGGGAGCAGGGCCCCCAAGGCCCTCAGGGGCAGAAGGGTACCGTGGGCCTCGGCCTGCCTGGCCAAAAGGTAAGTGTCAGTCACGGGATCTGTGACTTCTTCACTTCAGCTCTTTTCTTTATGTTTTAGAAAAACTCCCAGGCCTGGACCAGAGATGCCTCCCTGCCAAAGCTCCTCCAGTGTCAGAACTTGAGAGAGAGGGGATCGGGGGGAAGGAGGGAGAGACAGAGAGACCGGATTGCAGGGAGACAGAGACAGAGGAGTCAGGCAGACAGAGAGGCCCGTGTCCCTGTGTTCCTGCCCAAAGGTCAGGTCCCGGGCCAGGGCATCTCAGACATAGCAGCTAATCCCTGGGCAGCCTAGCTCCCATGTCTGCCCTTCCTCGTGAAAACTGATGCAGGCACCTGAGAAGTGCGAGCGAGCTGTCCCAGTGTGGGGTTGCCTTGCGCACATGAAGGAAGGCTGCCCACCCTCGGTGACTCTCCGACTGTGGAGCTGCTCCTGCCAGGGAGTTAGCGGGTCTCCGTCCTGCAGTGAATGTCCTGTCTTTGCTGTCTTGTCCAGGGTGAGCCCGGAAGCCCAGGGGATGTGGGGAAGAAAGGGGAGAAGGGAGAGATCGGTGATCCTGGAGCCCCAGGAAGAGAGGCAAGTTAGTCTGTGCGGTCTCTCGGTCATTTCCTAAAGAATGAGGGCTGCAGCAAGTGCTCATGGGCACTGTCTTCCTACTTCCCAGGGGCTGCCGGGACCCAAAGGGGACCTCGGACTCACTGTGAGTATCTGTGGTTATTCCCATGACCACCCTGCGCCGACAGTTTGAGGGCTTGCTTTCAGGCACCACCCCCTACCCCCTTACTCCAGTGGGCTTTGAAGGGCGCTGGCCCATGGGTCCTAACGCTGCTGTGGAGGCTCTGGGAGCTTGGTGTGGATGAGGAAAGAGAACTCTGTGAACCAGAACTAGGATAGAGAGGCTGGGCTTTGTCTCAGGGTGCAGAGGTTGAGAGGGTGCTGAGAGCGCTTGACGACCTTCAGCCACCTAGAAACAAAGGCTCGGCACCTAATTAGCAATTATAATTAAGTAAAATAATCAGCTGCCCAGCTAGGCTTCCTATCCCCCAGTGCCCCAAACCCTGGCTGCACCCCAGGTACTTTCTTCTCTGCCCTTCCCTGCCTGACTGTCCTTCTCCCTCAGAGCGCTGACTTGTCCCTTGGGCAGTCTCCCTTTCTAAGGAGGGAGAGCAGCCTCCTGGTTCCAGGCATGAGTGGGACCTAGCGCTCTGGCTGGAAGGAGTCAGGGGACTGTTCTCCCCTCTTTCTGGGGAGCCCGTGTGTCAGTGGACAGCCAAGATGCTCACAAGTCAGGCTAAGCCTGAGCAGCCAGATACTGGCCTGGCAAACAACAGAGGGAGCCCCCCACCCCAGTACAGCAGGCCCAGGAGCCCCAATGAGCAGCGGGCTCTCAGATTACTGGCATGAGAACACACACACACACACACAGATGAGCACACACAGACACACACATACATATGAGCACACACACATATACCTACACTCTCACTCACACACACAGACAAGTACACATAGACACACACAGATGAGCACACACATACATACACACACATACTCACACACACAAACAGATGAGCGCACACACACAGAGACAAGCACACATGTGAGCACCTGGAAGCTCCTGGAAGAGTCAGATCTGTGCAGTTTGAACCAGTGAATGATGCTCTTTTTTTGTCCTTCCAGAGAGAAGAGATTATCAAACTGATTATTGAAATATGTGGTAAGATTTTAACTGGGGAGGGAAGTGATAACTCTCTTTCAAATATCCACATAAGCTGCTGATGGTGAAATAGAACACTGGCCTGGATTCAGGAGGACCTGAGTTCAAATCTAGCCTCAGACACTTGACACTTATAGCTGTGTGACCCTGGGCAAGTCACTTAACCCATCTACATCAGTTTCCCCATCTGTAAACACCTCCCCCAGTCTCTGCCAGGATTGTTCTGAGGATCAAATGAGGGAATAATTATAAACACAATGGGCCCAGGCACTCAGTCAGCACAGTATAAATGGTAGCCAGTGTTACTAACAACAATGATGTGGGTAGACACCAGTCCCCAAATCCTCCCAGCCCAGAAGACTGTCTTAGGGCTGGGCCCCGAGCTTAGGACCCCCCCCCACACACACACACAGGTCAGTGATAGACACATGTGATAGAAAGTGCCCAGAGCTGTGGAAATAGGACCGATTTCCCAGGACAACTTTTCTGGGGCTCAAAGAGCCAAGCTGAGCCTGTCGGATGCCACACCCTCATAGGAGCAAAGATGCTCATCTGAATGGTCTGAGGGTGTATGTGAGTGTGTGTGGGTGAATGTATGTAGGTGTGAGGGTGGGGGTGGGGTGAGTGTGACACTTTAGCTGTGTGTATGTGTGTGGGTATGTGTGTCTGTATGAGTGTGTAAGTGTGAGTGACTGGGTGAGTGTGTATTTGGGTTTGAGTGTGAGAGTGTGGGGGTGTTTGTGAGTTGCGCCCCCTCATTGTTCTGCCCTCCTCACTTGGCTGCCCTCTGAGCTGCCCTGTTTGGCAGTGTCCGGTGCTCTGGGCTCCCAGGACCAGGTTCCCCCCTCTCTCCCTACCACCTCCCTTGTACCGACCGTGATGGTCTTGCAGGGTGTGGGGCCAAGTGCAGAGAGAGCCCCTTGGAGCTGGTGTTCGTGATTGACAGCTCCGAGAGCGTGGGGCCGGAGAACTTTCAAATCATCAAAGACTTTGTCAAGAAGCTGGTGGACCGCGTGGCCGTGGACCACGCCACGGCCCGCATGGGCCTTATCAACTACAGCCACAAGGTGGAGGTGGTGGCTGACCTGCGGCACTTCTCCAGCACCGACCGCCTCAAGAGCTCCGTGGACAGCATGCCCTACCTGGGGGAAGGCACCTACACGGCCTCGGCCCTGCATGCTGCCAACGCCATGTTCCAGGCCGCCAGGCCATCGGTGAGGAAGGTGGCCTTGGTCATCACCGACGGGCAGGCGGACCCCCGCGACGAGATGAGCCTGGAGCAGGAGGTGAGCAAGGCCAACGCCTCCAGTGTGGAGGTCTTCGTGATCGGCGTGGTGAGGGAGAGTGGCCCCGAATTCCAGGTCTTCCGCCGAGAAATGGAGCTGATCGCTACCGACCCTGACAGTGAGCATGTCTACCAGATCGGTGACTTCCAAACCCTCCCAGGTAAGGGGAGTCCAGGCCGCACCCCTTCTTCTCCCCTCTCCCCCGTGGCCCCAGGGAGGCACCTACAGGGGTCCCCAAGGAGCCCCATGCCTGCGAGGAGCCCCCTCCCCCGCGGCCCCAGGGAGGCACCTACAGGGGTTCCCAAGGAGCCCCTTGCCTGCGAGGAGCTCCCTCCCCTGCGGCCTCAGGGAAGTGCCTACAGGGGTCCCCAAGGAGCCCCTTGCCTGCGAGGAGCCCTCTCCCCCACTGCCCCAGGGAGGCCCCTCCCCCAGCGAGTTGTGAAAGCCGAGAGGAAGAGGGAGGACAGGCACCGCCTCTGTGTCCCCAGGGCCTGGTATACACTTGGCACTTAATAAGTGCTTGCTGTGTAGCCATTCTCTACAGACTCCCCGGAGATGGGGAGCTCATTACCTCAAAGGCAGCCAATTCCACTTTGCCTTGGAAGGAGCTGATGTTGGCCACCCCCAGAGCTCCTAGCTCTACCCTGTGGTGCCAGGCAGAAGGAGGGTATGCCCCTTCCGTGCGAACATCCTTCAGAGCCTGAAGCTGCTAAGCCTGAATCCCTTCCCTCTCTCTGGCTAGCTCGGGGGTATCATTAAACCCTGCAGCTCCTGGTGCCCAGCGCCAGCCTGTCATCTGCATGGGCACATTGGGAGGCTCTTTGCTTTATGGCCGTCGCTAGCCCCTGGGAGCGCCAACACAGCGCCCCCTTTACCCCGTGCTCTGTTGAGCCAGTAAGGAAATAGGAGGTCGGTGCTTCCCCTGAGCGGGAAGGGGAAGTACTTCCAGAGACAAGGACTGTCTGGAGCTTTGGGGGCTGACAAGCAGCGTCAGAGAAGGGGGGGCTCTCCCCATTTAAAGACTGAGGCGATGCTCAGCCAAGGTCACCCAGCCAGTGTCCCCCCTTGGGATTGGTGGCTCTTGTGGGAGGGAGAGAGGGTGAAAGAGGAGCAAGGCTCCTATTTGACAAAGATCGAAGCTCAACCCACCTACCCAGGCCAGCTGCTCACGTCTGCGCCCCACCCTTCCCCCCCAGCCAGACATGCCTGAGCCAAAGCCACAATTCCTAGCTTCCTGCACATCCTAGTTTCAGACAGGAGTCTCTCACCTGGACAAACAGAGGTGAAGTGACTTGCCCAGGGCCACACAGCTAGTAAATATCTGAGACTGGATTTGAACTCGGGTCTTCCAGCTGGGATAGGGGCCATCTTCCTCACATGACCTTGCAGGTTTAATATCACGTGTGTTTTATTTCAAATCCATGCGGGTGAGGCTACTTCCCAACCACCATCTGTACCCCAGCCGGGCTGCTTCCCCTAGCCATGGTGCGAGGCCCTTCCCTTTCTCGCCTGCCATCCCTCCACACACACACACACCCCACCATGGCCATCGGCTCACTGGCTTGTCGCAGCCTAAGCAATGCCAGGTCTCTTGGGCAGGCCGGTGCCACCTGTGGGCAGAATGCCTCCAGTCCCCAGTAAGGGCCTGGAATGGGGGCAAGGGGGCTCCCCACGGGGCCCCGTGGCAGGGGGGGGGCAGTGCTGCTGCTCCTCTCCTCTGGGCTCTCGCCCTCAGCTGGAAGAGCGGCCGATAATGCTGGGGAGGCGCTCACTCTTCAGGGGCACCTGCCTGCGGGCAGGACGATGCCCCCTCCCCTGTGCCCCCTGAGACCCTGGCCCAGAAGGCTGAGGAGAACTGCCTCCTCCTCTTTCTCTCGGCAGCCCTGGAGAATAAACTGTTCCAGAAAATCTGTGAGGACCCACACTCCTACCTGCACCAAATCCTCGCGTCCTCGGTTCTTCATCCTGGACCTGGGTTGGGGGCAGTGCTGAGGGGGACGGTGGGCGCCCCCCCTGCTGAGGTGGCGGAGGTGGAGAGCGCTGAGTCGGTAAGTCTGCCTCTTCCCAGCTGGAAAGCACGGAGCCAGGCTTCCCAACCCTGTGTGACCCTGGGCCAGTCACTTAACTTTTTGGCCTCAGTTTCCCTGCCTGGGAGAAGTGAGTGGGCTGTGCTCCGGGGCTCCTGGGCTGGCACTGCTGGGTCTCTCCAGATCACAGGTGCAGCGGTTCCCTAATCTCACCTTGGCCCTCACACAACAGCCAGACGCTGCCTGCCCACGGTGGTGCTGACCGGGCCAGGAAGGGTTTTTACTCAGGCACGGAGGCTTTCCCGTCCTGCTCAGATGAGCTTATTGGCATTGTCCCCAAGTGTCCTGACCCTCTTCTCCCCCACCGTACCTCCTGTCTCCTGGTCTTCCGGCTCCCAGCCTCAACCTCCTCCCATGGATAGCTGCCCTGCCATACCAGACAAGGACAGAATAGTGCCTGCCTTCAGGGAGCTTATAGTCTCCTGATAAATGTTGGGTTGGACTGATTCCAATGGGGTCTCCATGTGCAGAAGAGTTGGAGGGCAGGGTGGCTGCCCTCCACCTGCATGGAACAGCCTTGCCTGGGTGTCCAAACGCGCCCTGCCCAGCAGCCTGTGGGGCTGCTCCCACCTGGGTGCCTCAGAACCCACTCTCTTCTTCTATCTGTGCCCCAAGGCCTTTGGCCAGGATTCCCGCAAACTCCCAGCTTCTTTTCCTCCTGTGTTTCTGTTTGGGAGCAGAAGCAAACCCACCATCCGGGTGCTAGGGATACTTGGGCCCCCCAACTCCCCACCAAGGACCGCTCCCACCCTCTGCACCCCGGCAGTGCTGACTTCTGGTGCCTGTGGCCCCCAAAGACCACATTCCAGGCCAACACATCATGAAAGGTCAACAGGGAACCGGTGTTTGTGTCTGAGCTCCTGGGTCAGAAGTGAGGGCGTCCGGGCTGTTATTTCTGTAGCATCTGTGCTCTACCCTGATGTGACTAAGCAGAGCACTGGTGGGGGGCGGGAGGGACCCCGAGGAAGAAGTTCTGGGCTCTGCCTCATCTCTGACCCTCTCTGCAGGGCAGTCTCGCTCAGGTCTAGCTGATGCCTCAATAAGTCAGAAGCTGCAGGGACCAACGGAGTCTCTGCTGTGGTAGGGGTGCAAACGATGGGGATGGGGGGGCGGGGGAATGAGTGCTCCAGCTTGGAATGACGGGGAGAGTTGGGAAGTGACTTGCCTGTCCCAGAGGTTTCAGAGGATTCCAAGAAAGGGTGGACAGGATCCCATGGACAAAACTCCTCTTGGAGAAGGAAGTTGGCCGGAAGGGACAGCAAGGGGCACTTGGGACACGCTTCAGAGGAACAGAGAGAAGAGGGGTTATTTAGAGACTGGAAACCTTTGCAGTCTAGTTCCTCCAGGGCTGTCCTCAGCATAAGTCCACATGCCCAAGTTCTCCATCCTCCTGTGTTCCTGGGCTCGCCCCCACCTCTGCTTGCTCCAGGGTCACAGGGGCGAGGGGGGACAGCCCTTACCTGGCACCTCTGGGGGAGCCAAGTTCCTCCAGAGAACCTGCATTTTTAAGCAGATTTAATATTAGACATCAGTCAGACAGTCAGTCACAAGCATCCATTAAGCACCTACTATGCGCCAGGCTCTGGACTAAGTGCCAGTCCCTGCCTTCAAGGAGCTCCTAGTCATTTGAGGAGACAACAGGCAAATGACTATGCACAGACAAGATGTAGACTCATCACAGGGAAGGCTCGAGCATTCGGAGGGGTCCCTGGGGGAGGGGAGCAGGGAGTGTCTTATGCCAGAGATGAACTCTGCTCCCCCCCCCATGTGGGTGCAATGGTTGTTTCCACCATTGTGCTCACAAAAGGTTCTCTTCAAACAACGACTGTGACTATAGAGGCATCCATAATGTGTGTGTGTGTGTGTGTGTGTGTGTGTGTGTGTGTGTGTGTTCCCCTCCTCCTGGGGATCTCAGGTCACCATGGGACTCAGGCGGATGACCCCTAAGAGGGGTCTCTCTTGTGCCTTCTTCGTCCGCCAGTTGTCACAAGCTGGGGCAGTGCAGATGCCTAGAAGTGGTCACTGATTGATGGGGTCGGCGGGGGGAGGCCTCCTGGGAGGACAAGGTTGACTGCAGTGAGGAGCGTGGGGATTCACTCCGTTCTCCTGCAGCTCGGCCCTCCAGAAGCCCAGGAGGAAGGACCTGGATTTTCCCCATCACTCTGGAGTGGAGGCCCTACTGTGGCCACAAGCAACATGCCCGTGGATCACAGACAGTCGACCCGCCCGTTGGCTGGTGGCAGGACACAGGATGAGGACAGCAGCACTCAGCCCATTTTTATCATGCCCCCTGCTGAGACCGCACGCCAAGGTGAGAGGGCCGGCCACTACCCGTGGGATCTTCCCTCTTCTCGTGTATAAAATCTACAATCTTGGTCTAGACCGGCTAACTTGCCTTTGAATGGGATCGGGAGGGTGAGCAGTCTTTATTTCTCCTCTTTGGTGGGAGAGCAGGCACTGATCTCCTGGTTTCTAAACTCCATGGGCTGGGGCTTGGGTTGGGGCCAAGAAGTTAGGGAACCTGGCAACTGATTCCCGAGAACCCCAGGATCTTTCAGGGACTACCTAGTCTAACCCATGTGTGAACAACATCCCCAATAAAAGGGCATCCGTCCTCATTGCCCCACAAAAAATAAAGAAATAAGGCATCTAGCCCCTCCCAGGGAGGAGGTCCCATGTGTGCCGGGGGCCCACCCACCCCAAGAGTGCCTTGGCTTCCCCCTGGGGAGAGATGAGAGCCATAGAGAAGGTGGCCTGGGATCGTGGGAAGAACAGCTGTGGGGGCCAGCCCTGCCCGTGGCTGGCTCCCGGACCCTCGGGGCACTTTTGTGCTTTGGCACATCCTCATGATCCATTCCTGCTCCACCTGAAGGGGGAGCCACCCCCACCCTCTCTCACTGGGCCCCAGTCCCAAGATATAATAAGAGCTTTGATGCCCTGGCCCTCGGGAAGAGCCTAATCCGTGTTTTCTCCCTCTTTATAGAGATCTGAGGGCTTTCCTTACCCCCTCCCTGTGAGGCAGAGTGCAGATGTTGTTACTGGTCAGCATTATTTATGAAGGGGGAAGCTGAGCCCTAGAGAAGTCAGGTGACTCGCCCAGGGTCACACAGCTGGTGAATAAACACTGGGGCCAGGACTCATTGTTCATGGGCTGCACGCCTTCCCCTCCGGTACACGTGTGTTCGGGAAGCCCTCTTTCAGTTCTGGGTCCCAGAAAGGGCCTGACCCACATGGGCCTCTCTTTGTTCATGCTCCTTCCTGCCAGCCTTTGGTCTAGAGGCTGGTTGCTAGCTTAGCTCAGCTCACCAAGCGCCCCATCCCTGGGGTCCCACCTTTTAAGCCTCCCACTGAGACCCAAGCTGCCTCCTTCTGTCGTCTTCCTGTGACTGAGGACAATGAACACCTCTATGCCCCGTCTGTGGAGGAAAGGCTAAGCTGACTCCCTGGATTGGGGCCCTCCTAGATCCACAGTGCCTGGAAGCCCTGAGACCTGGGAACTGTGGGGAGTACGTGGTCCGGTGGTACTATGACAAGGAGGTGGACGCTTGTGCCCGCTTCTGGTACAGCGGCTGTGGCGGCACCAGCAACCGATTCAACAGCGAACAGGAATGTCGCAGAACCTGCGTTCGAGGGTGACAGGTAAGTGAGCCTGGGGTCCCTGCCCGGCCCCTGCCCCAGCCTGTCTAACAGCCCTGGCAGGGAGCCCAGAGCACTCGGCCCACTCCCGATGGGGGCTATCTTGTTAGGCCGCCATCCCTGATTCTTCCTTCACCGGACCCCGGCCCAAGGAGCCCCAGGATGGGAGGCAGGAAGAAGCCCAAAGCGCCATCCGAGCCACCTGGGTGTGAAAGGCATGGCAGGGGGCCTCCCCTCCCCCTGGGAGCTCTTGTTGTCCATCCTGAGCTCTAAGGGCCTTCAGAGTGGTGCTCAGCTTGTTCAGATCTGGCTTCAGACACTCGCTAGCTGGTGGGGCCCTTGGCAACCCCTTCATTTCTTCCTGCCTCGGTTTCTCCAAATGTAAAATGTGGACAATCGCAGCAGCCACTTCCCAGGGTTGTTGTGAGGGTCAAATGAGATAAGACGCGGGTAAAGCACCTGGCACAGGGTCAGGCACCTGGCGGGCACCTGGCAGGTGTTTATTTCCTTCCTTCCTTTTAGATGCAGCAGCGGCCAGTCAGAGAAGGGGGGCTCGTGGAGAGGACGTGTGGGAGACGGGCCATCCCCAGGCACCAGAGGATGCTGCATTCCTCCTTCCTGCCACCTGACTTGCTTCTTCTAATGTCCCCTGCATGCCCAGCTGATGCACGGCTCTCTTGGCACAAGGCACAAGCTATGCGCATTAACGTCATATATCCAGTATCCCAGGAGCTGGGTCCTGGTCCCCCCACCCCCATCCCTGTCCCACCTCTTCCACCAGCCTAGGGAGCTTCAATGGATAACAGTCAGCATGTGTCCGAGCAGAGACAGCGGGAGGCCGGGGGGGGGGGGGGGGGCTGGAATCAAGACCCTTGGTCAGATTCTATCTTATCTTGACAGGCAAGAAGCCGAGCCGTGTGTGTGTGTGTGTGTGTGTGTGTGTGTGTGTGTGTGGTGTGTGTGTGGTGTGTGAGTGTGTATATGTGTGTGTCTCTGTATGTATGTGTGTGTATGTACGTGAGTGTGTCCGTGTGTGGTGTGTGTGTGTGTGAGTGTATCTGTGTGTACGTATGTGTGTGTGTGTGAGTGCGTGTATGTCTGTGTGTGTATGTACGTATGTGTATGAGTGTGTCTGTGTGTGTTGTGTGTGTCTGTGTGTATGAGTGTCTGTCTGTGTGTGTGGTGTGTGTGTCTATCTGTGTCTGTGTGTGTCTGTGTGTATGTCTGTGTGTGTCTCTGTGTGTGTATATGTGTGTGTGGTGTGTGTCCTTCAGAGTGCAATGGCAGGGGCAAGTGGGCTGGGGGTGTGGATGGATGTTCTCTGTCCCTACAGAGCTTTCTGGAGGGGATGCAGGCTCAGGGACATCGCTGTCTCCCCTTCCCCTCCCACCTCCCTACCTTTAGAGAGTCATAGGTCGGCCTGACCGCAGTCACATCAGCCTAGGAACGTTGTGAGAGGTTACAGGAAACAAGACAGGCAGAATTCTGAAGGACCGACCTACTGGGAATAGGAGTTTGGTTGGGAGGGAGGCAAAGCTGGAACGAAAGACAGAGACACCTGGTTCTCTCTCCCTCCAGCCTGAGAGAGGGGCGCATGCTCATGTCCACTCAGTGCAAAGCCTGTGTCCAAAGCAGTCTCCCTTGGCTGTGAAGATGGAGGGGGGGAGGGGGGCGGATGTCTCTGTGCCGTCAGTTGTGAAACTGATGCTAAAAGCAGCGAGCTTCATCCCGACATGTTGGATCATCCCCCCAAAAAAAATTCAAGGAAGGCTTCACCTGGGTGTCTGGACTAGAGGAAGCGTGGGCACAGCACTCTGCCAGCTTTGGGAGCAGACCCGCCCTGCCCCAAGATGAGGCTGGACATTCTGGGGTGAAGCACTCCTCAAAATGAGCCCCAATTTCATCGGGAGGATGACCAGGCCCACGGATTCCCGTCAGCTGTGCTCCTAAAGGTCCCATTGTGTTGGCGGCTGCTTGGCTGGAGCCTCGTGTGTGGACATGAAATAGGCATTCATTGACCATGACTAACAACAGCACCTGTGCACTCTTTCTCCTTTTGTCATTCTATTCCTGTCACCTAGCACTGTACCGAGCATTCAGTAGGGGCTTAATTAATGCACGGGGCATTGGGCTGACTTCAATAAAGACCAAAGCAGTTTTGGATTACCCCAGTGTAGCATCGGTGTTCATGGACCAGGAAGCTTCTCCGTGAAGATCAGTGGGGGGGCCTGGACAACAACCACAGGGGCTGAGCCGCCTGGGTGGAGGGGTCACAATCTGCTGTGGTGGCCGGAGGGGCTGCACTCACTGGGGAGCTCACAGATGTGCCCACGCAGGTATAGCGCTGGTTTACCCGACCTTGGAGCAACGTGCTCAGAGCTTGTTCTCTGGGGCAGCCAGGCTAGTTGTCACCACAGAGGGAGGGCAACTCGTCGACCACTGTACAGTCTGGGGGGGGGGGGAGGGGGGAGGCAGAGATTCCCAGGCTCACAGGCACGCGGCTCAGGAAGGGATCTTAGCGAAGCCTTGTCCAAACACCTTTTTTGTGGGTCAGGAAGCTGAGACACGGAAGGGGCCACTCGCGGAAAGCAAACCCACGTGCTTCCTCGCAGGATGGGTAATCTCCAGTGGTGGCGATCGCAGCCCCTCAGGCATAATTCCGAGGCAAAACAAAATGCTTGAAAAGAAGCCGGAGACCAAGACTCCAGCGTGGACGTCATTAGGGACCATTCTTCCCCTGCCCTTACCTTGGCAGCAAGGTGGCGCACAGGGCAAAGAGCGCTGGACTTGGATTCGGGAAGACCCGAATTCCAATCCGGCACTCCAGGCTGTGTGAGTGACCCTGAGCAAGTGTCTGCCTTTAGCCCCCACATCTGTAGGATGGGGCAGTAGGAGCAAATGAAGTAGCATTATATCCATGCTAGCGACTGCTCCTAACTATTGTAGTGATCGTGACGATACCAGGGGAGGGATGTCTGGTGGTGGGCGTCTGTGGGAGGGAGCAGCACAGCAGAGTGCTGGCAGAAGCAGAAAGGTCCCCAGAAAGGGACCGGGGAACCCGGGCTTCATGGCGGAGCGAGAGCCAGAGCCGGCCAGAGCGAAGCTTTAGAGAGAACAGGGTCTTTCACCATCCAGCCCAGCTGAACCCATCGGTTCCTTAGCCAGCACCGCTGTCCGAACTTCAGGGGCGTGTCCTAGGCCACCCAGCCCCCGCCATAGCGCCGGGCCTTCCTGAGCTCTTCCCCCTGCGTTCCCCGCTCAGGGTCTGACCTTGGCAGTGACGTGGCCCGAGTGCTTATCGCTGATGGCAAAGCAACCGCAGCCGGCTTCCCCAGGACTGGCACGGGCCGGGCTGCGCAAGGGTTGTCGGCTCTTCCTG
Organism: Dromiciops gliroides; assembly: GCF_019393635.1. Classification (NCBI taxonomy): domain Eukaryota; kingdom Metazoa; phylum Chordata; class Mammalia; order Microbiotheria; family Microbiotheriidae; genus Dromiciops; species Dromiciops gliroides. The sequence goes on along the minus strand of NC_057865.1, from coordinate 1,842,421 downwards.
GAGCCGCGTAGCTGGAAGCGGCTCATGGGCTGGAGCCGGCGGAGCAGACAGGTGAGCAGGGGTACGCCGCACCTCGGGAGTGAATTCTGTAGGGAGCCGCGGCAGGCCAGGCCCTCTGCACCTCCCCCCACCGCCCAGGCTGCCCAGACCGCTGCACCTCCCCCCACCCCCCACCCCCAGGGCTGCCCAGGCCCTCTGCACCGCCCCCCAGGCAGTCTGCCCCATCTCCCTTGTCCATGAGCAGGCAGGTAGCACGCCAGCTGGCCATGCCTCTGACGTCTAGCACAATGCCAGGCTTTGTGCTTCTGATGTGTGATGGAATTTGGGGTCAAACTGATCGTGAGTCGTCCCAAAAGAATTACAAGACTCAGTGACTCCGTTTCCCGAGTTTTATTGCAATACTGTGGGGGACCCCAGGGAAAGAACCAGAATATTGGAAAGGAATCTCTCTCGAATAGTAGAGCACTCACGGCATCCCGGGCACGGTGCTAGGCACGACAGGTGACCTCTAGAGCCTCACAAGAAACTAGAAGCTATTTTTATCTCCACATTCCAGTTGAGGAAACTGAGGCAAACAGAGGTTGAGTGGCTTGCCCGAGATTCCCTAGCTAGTAAGAATCTAAAGTCATATTAGAACTCAGGTCTTAATACTGGTCATTCAGAGAGGTAGGGAACAAACCTTAAAGGGAAGGCAGCTGGGAGAGCTGTGGCTGAAGGGAGACGGGCATTCTGAGAGGCAGAGGAAGAGGAGGAAGGGGAGGAAGGGGAGGAAGGGGAGGAAGGGGAGGAGGAAGAGGAGGAGGAAGAGGAGGAAGGGGAGGAGGAGGAAGAGGAGGAAGAGGAGGAAGGGGAGGAAGGGGAGGAGGAGGAGGAAGAGGAGGAGGAAGAGGAGGAAGAGGAAGAAGAGGAGGAAGAGGAGGAAGGGGAGGAGGAGGAGGAGGAAGAGGAGGAAGAGGAGGAAGGGGAGGAAGGGGAGGAGGAGGAGGAGGAGGAAGAGGAGGAAGAGGAGGAAGAGGAGGAGGAGGAGGAAGAGGAGGAAGGGGAGGAGGAAGAGGAGGAAGGGGAGGAGGAAGAGGAGGAAGGGGAGGAGGAAGAGGAAGGGGAGGAAGGGGAGGAGGAGGAGGAAGGGGAGGAAGAGGAGGAAGAGGAGGAAGAGGAGGAAGAGGAGGAGGAAGAAGAGGAGGAGGAGGAGGAGGAGGAGGAAGAGGAGGAAGAGGAGGAGGAAGAGGAGGAAGGGGAGGAAGGGGAGGAGGAAGAGGAGGAAGAGGAGGAGGAAGAAGAGGAGGAGGAGGAGGAGGAAGAGGAGGAGGAAGAGGAGGAGGAAGAAGAGGAGGAAGAGGAGGAAGAGGAGGAAGAGGAGGAGGAGGAAGAGGAAGAGGAGGAGGAAGAGGAGGAAGGGGAGGAAGGGGAGGAAGAGGAGGAAGAGGAGGAAGAGGAGGAAGAGGAGGAGGAGGAAGAGGAGGAAGAGGAGGAAGAGGAGGAGGAAGAAGAGGAGGAGGAGGAGGAAGAGGAGGAAGAGGAGGAGGAAGAGGAGGAGGAGGAAGAGGAGGAGGAAGAAGAGGAGGAGGAGGAGGAGGAAGAGGAGGAAGAGGAGGAAGAGGAGGAAGGGGAGGAAGGGGAGGAAGGGGAGGAGGAAGAGGAGGAAGAGGAGGAAGGGGAGGAAGGGGAGGAGGAAGAGGAGGGCACTCTAGGCTCACCAGAGAGACATGGCTGGAAATGGAGATATGGGAGTCATCTGCACAGAGGTGGTGGGTGAGCCCAGGAAGGCTGATGGAATCATTGAGGGAGAAGAGGGGAAGAGAGGGGAGGGGAGGGGAGAGGAGGGGGAGAAAAGGGGAGGGGAGAGGGGGAGAGAGAAGAGGGCAGGGGAGGGGAGAGGGGGAGGGGATGTCCTGTGACACAGATGTGCACAGGTGGGGGGATGCTATGAATGGTAAGACAGCAGACACTGAGAAGGAGCCCACATGGGGAGCCACAGGGCAGCCAGATGTGTTGGGTGCCACCGAGCCCAAAGGAGGAACAAAACTGCAGGAAAGGGACAGAGTCGTGGTGGGGCTCACAAACAGCGCTGGGTTTGGCCACTGGGTCACCTTAGAGGGAGCAGTTTGGCAGAGTTTGTGAGGTCAGAAGCCAGATTTCACAACCAACCTGTGGCTAATTGATAACAGTAACAGTAGCTGATGTCTGGGGCTGCTAGGGGGTGCCATAGTGCGCAGAGTGCTAGGCCTGGAGTCAGAAAAACCAGAGTTCAAATCCGACCTCAGAGGCTTACTAGCTGTGTGACCCTGGGCAAGTCACTTCACCCTGTGTGCCTCAGTTTCCTCATTGGTAAAATGAGCTGGAGAAGGAAATGGCAAACTGCCCCAGTATCTTTGAGAAGAAAAGCATTAGCCTGCTTTGGTCCACAAGGTCACAAAGAGTTGGACACGACTGAATGACTAAAGAACAAGCCAATGTCTGTAGGGTTCAGTGCTTTGTAACCTGTGGCCTGGGACCCCCTGGGGGACCACAAATGAAGAGCAAGGGAACCCAATCCATGACCAACCATGGCCGCCGGTTTTTATTTAGCTCTGACAAAATACAGCCACTGAGGGGCTGGGTGCTGAGGAACGGGAAGACACGTTGATGTTACCAGGGGTCTCGACCGCTGCAAGGCTGGGGGAGACCAGGGCTGTGTCCCGGCTAAGCTCTGCTCTGAGGAGAGGGTAGCCTCTGATACCCTGGCGAGATGAACAGCCTGGACAGCATCCAGGGGCCTCCCCCTCCCCAAGGGATCCCCCCCCATCATTCCTAATGCTTTTGGGCAGCACACCATAGCACGCTAACCCAGTTGAAGTCCCGGGCTCTTCATACGCTCTGCCCTCTGGCTCCTCCCCGTCCTCCCTCCCACCCCCAAGTCCTCATGAATCTGGTCAGAGGGCAGCCGGGGCACATTCGAGTGAGCCCGAGGTCACCCCACCATCCCACCGCCAGAGCCCCAGCCTATTCATTGAGGCCTTTCCTGAGGGGTCTGGCTCACTTAAGCAGAGCTGGGGGCAGGACTTCTGGGATGGAGGCCAAGTGTAGAGATGGCTGGGGGGTGGGGGAGGGGACAAGAGGAGACCTCAGGAGGACAGCCCCAAGCAGAGGACCAGGAAGCTCCCTCTGGGGGATGAATCCTGAAGAGGAGGGGGTTGGGCCAGGGGAGAAAAGGCCCAGGGTTGTCAGCTCCAGTACCTGCCACCTCCTTCTTCTTTGCCATCACCTATGGCTGACGTTCATGGAGACAACATGAGATGAGACATGAGATCACAGCCGGCTCACCCAGTGCCACTGGGCCACGGGATCCGTGGTGGAGCCAGCTCTCAGAGAGAGGCCAGGATGGTCAGGCAGCATAAGCGTTACAGCTGAGCTCTTCCAACACTCCCCTTTCACGGAGGGCTTTGAGTCAAACTCTGGGGTGGCAGGATTGTCCAGAGACAATGTGGGAGGTCAGAAGGAGAAGTCTTTGACAGCCTCGAGAGTCACCCACCATGGGGCTTGGAGGTGGCGGCCATGACACATCGCTCAGCTCGGAGGAGGAAGGGGATTGGAGAACTGGTCCAGTGGAGACAAGGAACAACCTCAATGACTTCAGCAAAGGTGCAGCGTGTAAGTAAACTACACCCACGCAACTCAGCAGCATTTCTAGGCACTACCAACAAAACACAGCAGGGAGAGACAGAAAGAGAAACTCCATGGAAAGTAACTGCAGGGGGGCAGCTAGGTGGCGCAGTGGATAGAGCACCAGCCCTGGAGTCAGGAGGACCTGAGTTCAAATTTGGCTCAGACACTTGACACTTACTAGCTGTGTGTCTGTCCCTGGGCGAGTCACTTAACCCTCATTGTCCCCCCCCCCAAAAAAAAAGAAAGTAACTGCAGACCACATTCCATATTTGAGAGTCTACCTACCAAGACAAACTCAGGGATTGTTTGGACATAATTACAAAACACTGTTCACATGAATAAAGGCAGAGCTAAACAACTGGAGGAATATGAAGCAAGTTAAGCTGATAAAATAAAAACCAAATTCATCCAGAAGAACAGCTCAAGAATATCAAGGGAATTAATGAAAAAAATGTGAAGGGAGGCAGCCTAGCCGTACTAGACTTCAAGCTGTATCACAAAGGAGCACTCATCAAAACTATCTGATATTGGCTAGGAAACAAAGGAGTGAGTCAGTGGAACACATTAGGTACACAAGACATAGGAGAAAATGACTGCAGGGTTCTAGTGCTTGACAAACCCAAAGATCCAAGCTTTTGGGGCAAGAACTCACCATTTGACAAAAATTGCTGGGAAAATTGGAAAGCAGTTTGGCAGAAATTTGGCTTAGAACAACATTTCATACCATATATCAAGATAAGATAAAAAACAATACATAATTTGGACATAAAAAATAATATCAGAAGCAAATTAGGGGAACCTGGAAAAATTTACCTGTTAGATCTATGGATAAAGGAAGAGTTTATGACCAAATGAGAGAGAGAGAGAGAGAGAGAAAATCATGGGAGGCATAATGCATAATTTTGATTACTTGAAATTAAAAAGGTTTTACACAAACAAAAATAATACGGTCAAAATTAGAAAGAAAGCAGGAAAATGGATGGGATTTTTCTGGAGCAAATTTCTCTGATAAAGGCCTTGTTTTTCAAATATATAGAGAAATGAGTCAAATTTATAAAAATAAGAGCCCTTCCTCAACTGATAAATGGTCAAAGGTATGAACCAGCAGTTTTCAGAAGAAGAAATCAGTGCTATCAATGGTCACATGAAAAGATGCTCTAAGTTACTATTGATTAGAGAGCTACAAATTAAAACAACTGTGAGGTGCCCCCTAATCCCTATCAAATTGGTTAACATGATGGAAAAGGAAACTGATAGATGCTGGAGGTGATGTGGAAAAATAAGGACATGGCACTGTTGGTGGAGCTGTGAACAGGTCCAATCATTCTAGAGGACAGTTTGGAACTACATCTACCCAAAGTATTATGAAACTGTGCATACTCTTTGACCCAGAAATACCACTATTAGTCTATATCCCAAAGAGATCAAAGAAAAGAGGGAAAGGGGCCTGTTTGTACAGAAATATTTATAGCTGCTCTTTTTGTGGCGGTAAAGAATTGGAAATGGAGGGGATGGCCATCCATTGGGGAATGACTAGACAAGTTGTGATATATGAATGTAATAGAATACTATTGTGCTATAATTAATGATGAGCAGGTGGATTTCAGAAAAACCTGGAGAGACTTACATGAACTGATGCAAAGTGAAGTGAGCAGAACCAGGAGAATGTTGTACACAGTGACAGCAATATAGTAAGGATGATCAATTGTGAAAGACCTAGGTACTGTAATTAATACAACAATCCAAGATGATTCTGAAGGATTCACCTCCAGAGATTGAAGCATACTCTTCTCACTTCCTGAGTTTTTCTTGCTTTTTTGTTTGTTTTTGCAACGTGGCTAATATGAAAATGCTTTGCATGATGTCACATGTGTAATTTATATCATATTACTTGGCTCTTCATGGGTGGAAGAGAGGCTGGAGGGAGAGAGTATTTGGAACTTTACATAAAAAACTTAAAAATAAATCAATGACAATGAGAACTTTGACAACAAAAAGCCAGCTCTCTGGCCACTCTACCACACTGCCTCTCATACTAGCCCCTGATAACTTGTACTATATGCAGAGTTGTTTGAGTTTAAATAGCATGTATAATCCTAACTGGGTTCATTTTAGTTTCTCGAATTAATTTGACTCCAGGAGTTTGTTGCACCCCACCCTGCTGAGCCCTGGCAATTGAAAACACTTAGTCATCAACACAATTTAGCCAGCACTTTTGGTCTGATTAGAGCCACTGAAATTAGAGAGAAAACATCGTTTAAGAGGATGAGAATGGGGGGCAGATAGGTGGTGCAGTGGATAAAGCACTGGCTCTGGATTCAGGAGGATCTGAGTTCAAATCTGGCCTCAGACACTTGACACTTACTAGCTGTGTGACCCTGGGCAAGTCATTTAATCGTCATTGCCCCACCAAAAAAAAAAAAAAAAAAAAAGAGGATGAGAGTGACCGGGGAGATGAGCAGGGGCCCCTGTGGGCAGAAAGGGCCAGAGTCCAGGGCTCTGGGCCAGCAGGGGCCAGCCTGGCACCCTTGTGGACCTCCATTCTCCTCCCTCTCTCTCCTGCGCACAACCGGGTCTCCATGTGTGGACTTCCTGCCTGGGGTCCTGCTTGGAGCTCACTCTGACCCCACTTGGCCCTCTCTTCTTCTTTCTGTAGACCCACCTCCCTCGGCCACCCCGTTCAGCTGCAAGTAACTCCCTGGTCTCCATCTCCAGCTAGGGGGATGTCTTAAACCCCAGGCCCCGGGGGCTGCCTCCCTGGTGCCCTAATCTCCAGGCGTCAGAAGAGGACCCACCCTGATCTCTCCCCCACTAAACCTGTTGTTCTTGTCCTTCCTCAGTTGTGCTGATGGTGGCCACCATCCTGCCATCCTCTGTCCATCACCCGGGTCTGATCCCTTGTGCCATCCACATTCTGCTCACTCCCTGGGGGAGGAGGGGCCCTAGGCGGGAGTCAGAGGGATGACCAGTGTTCTGCTCCTCCATGTTGCTGGTGGGTCAGGCCCCTGGGCCACGCCCCCTGCTGCCCTGGCCACCGCCCATGACGCTGGTGAGGCAGAAGCCCTGCTCGTTGGCCCGTGGCTCCCAGCCCTGGCCCGAGCTGTCATTATGTTCTTGGCCCCAACCTCTAAGACCATGCGTGACTTGGACAGGGGGCCCAGCAGGGTGGCAGAGGTACTGTCCGAGGCTTCTGGCTTCTGCAGGGGCCATGAGGCTCTCTCTCCATCTTGGGAGGCCCTTTACTGGGCAGCACCCACAAGCACAGGCCAAGGTTTAAGTGCTGGCCCCCCGGGGAGTGAAACATTTCATCGGCCTTGGCCCTCCTCTCCTCTGCTAAGGGGTACTAGAGGGGTGCTCAGATGGACTTTCCTCTCCTTTCCTGAGGGCTGCCGGGCCCCACGCTGGTTTAGTTCTGGGGCAGCCTGGTCTCTCTCCACCAAAGCGGGCCCCGCCTCCCGCCTGGGATGTGAACCCCTGGGCTCCGTCTTCTGCAGAGGCTGTGCTGGGGACTGGGGGGCCAGCCTGCCTGGGGGAGGTCCTGCCACGCTCTGGGCAGCTTTGATGGGCAGCTCCGGGCTCTGCTTCTGTGGGCTCAACCCTAACAGCTCTCCAGGGATGGAAATGCAGGTGTCACCCCCATTTTGCAGGTGAGCAAAGTCAGGCAAAGCCCCACAGCCAGTAGGTGCCAGAGGGAAGACAGGCACCAGTTTTCCTGGACTCTCGGCCAGCTAAACTCAAAGCTCTCCAGGCCCTTCCCACTGCTGGCAGGCTGCCTCGTGCTCGTGTGAGCAAGCCTGGGCTCTTGCTGACCGATGACTCAGGCAGTGCCCTCCGTGCCTGGCCTTACCGTGGGGGTTGTCGAGCCCGGCATCTTTGGGCTGTTGCTGAGGAGGCTGGGGGCAGAAGCTGACTCTCTCAGCCTGGCTTCCTCGGCTCTCCCGTCCAGGTCTAGTCCTCCAAGTCTGTCACCCCGTGGCCGTGGCGGTCACGTGAGAAGTCTAAGTGTTCTAGTTTCCTACATGCCAATTCTTCTTCTTCTTTTTTTTTTTTTTTTAGTGAGGCAATTGGGGTTAAGTGACTTGCCCAGGGTCACACAGCTAGGAAGTGTTAAGTGTCTGAGGCCGGATTTGAACTCAGGTACTCCTGACTCCAGGGCTGGTGCTCTATCCACTGCGCCACCTAGCTGCCCCCATGCCAATTCTTCTTGCTGATAGCTCAGCACAGCTGGTGCTCTTCTCAGAATGCAGTAGCCCTCTAGATGGATTAGGGCTGGCAGAGGCTAAGTGACTAGCCTAGGGTCACACAGATCTTGTCTGAGACAGGATCTGAACTCAGATCTCCCACCACTCTCCTCTGTGACAACAGGCGATTTGTCCATGGGACTTGCCCAGGGGAAGGGGGTTGGAGGCCCCCAAGGAAGGGCCCAGTCCATGCTGGGGGAACATAGGATGTTAAGGGTCTACTGCCTTCCTGCATCCCAGGGCTTGGAACAATGACCATCAATTCTTCCTCTTCCCCTAAGAAGAGGGGATCAGCCTGGCTGGGGCTGTTTCACACAATCACAGTTGTTCTGATTTGTCTCTTTCTGCTTTGGTCACCATTGACTTGGCATGTCCAATCAGTGGTTCAGGTCACCAGTGGCTCTGGTCACCAGTGACTCCAGTCACCAGTGACTTGGCACATCCAATCAGTGGCTTTGGTCACTAGTTGTATCAGTCACTGGTGGTGTCAGTCACCAGTGCCTCCAGTCACCAGTGGTTCCAGTCACCAGTGGCTCTGGTCACCAATGGCTCCAGTCACCAGTGACTTGGCACATCCAGTCAGTGGCTTTGGTCACCAGTGGCTTCAGTCACCAGTGGCTCCGGTCACCAGTGGGTCTGGTCACCAGTGGGTCTGGTCACCAGTGGCATGAGCAATGGAGGAGGCTCTAATGGGAAGGGTGGGGAGTGCTCACTCATCTCTTCTGGGTGGCCTATTACATCTGGCTGGGAGAAGCTCAGAGAGTTTTGGGCACATACCTGCTGCTTCCCAAGGCCTCTTTGGTAGGGAAGCCGGCCCAGCGGGCGCCCATATCCCTGTGCTGAAAGATGCCACGGGTCGACAATTAGGATCTGCAAAGTCTAATTCCTCACTGCCAATCCTCAGGGCTCTGACTCACTCTGCCTTTTGTGGGATTCACTAATCCTCAGCCAACATGTGGAAAACCAGGCGGGAAGAAGGTACCGTGAGCCACGGAGCCTGGAATTGAAAGGCAGAGCTTGGGTGGGGCCCTGGCAGCCTGGCGTGGCCCCCACTGGCTGCCCGGTCCCTATTAGGCTCCACTATTGCCCCAGGAAGAGGGAAGCCTAGTGTCCAAGAAGCTGGGGAGGCCACACCCCAGATGAACTGGCCAGGAGGGATGGCATGGGGGGCGAGCACCGACCCAGCACAAGGCTGGGCCTTGATACAGTGAGACGGAAGTGAGGGAGGGGGATGAGCAAGGGTGGAGAGGCACTATGGAGGAGACCAGGAAGGAGGCTGAAGGACTAGGGGGGGCCACTGGGAGAGCAGTGGGGGGTGGTCCAGGAAAGAGGAATGGGGGCTGGGAAGCAGTGAGAGGTGAGGGAGTGCAGCTGTTTGTGGTGGTAAAGGGGCCGCTATCTGCACCCTCCCTCTACATGTTCCACATTTGCCTGGGATGACCAGGACCTTCAAGGTGATCACACCCAACTACCTTGGTTCTCACAAAGGAGGAAACCGAGGCCCCCAAGTGTTTAGCTGTGAGCCCTGCATGTCTGTCCAGGGAGCAGCTCCTCCTCCCCCATGCCAAGCTACCCAGACTGCCTGGAGTTCAAACATGACCTTTACCCTCCCGGACCGTTCTAGAAGATCCTGAATGGGCACAAGAGGAAGGATGTACCTGGGGGTCTTTAGCAGGTTATCAGCAGGCTTCTGGGCCGGCCTCAGGTGTGCACGGCTCCTTGTGATCACTCCCCATCCTGAGCATCAGGACTTCATCCCCAGCTGGGAGCAATGGAAGGAGGTGGAGAGGGGCATGGACCGGGGGCATGGACCGGGGGCATGCCACAGCATCCGAGATGGGGGGGGGCTGGGCTGTCCAGCAATGACCCATTCCCCCTCTGCTTAAAGAATTCCAGTGATGAGAAACTCACCAGTGCTAGGAATTTATTACATCCCGGGGGGGCTGTGCCCCCTGAAGCTTCCCCTCATCCCTCCTGGCCCTGCCCTCCGAGAGCCTGGCAGGACAAAGCCTCCTCAAGGAAGTCTTCCAAGCACTTGGGAGGGTTCCATTCCTCCCCACTTTCTTCTCTTTGGGGAACTTTCCTGTGCCTCAGGCTCATCTGGCCACAGCAGGACAAAGGGTGAGCTCAGAGCCCACCTTCCCCACGCCTCCACCCCTGCCTAAATGCCTGCACTGGGCCTTGGCACCGGGTGCAGGGTAAAAGTGTCCAGCCAGGGGCTCCACCAGAGAGATGTCCAGACCTGACCTCTCCCCGGGGACCCAGCCCTGCATTCCCCACAGACTGCTGGGCAGCTGCACCCACCCGCTGTCCCCGAGGCAGCTCAGGGCTACCCCCAGTAGCCAGCACTGAGTAGGTCCCGAATAAATGTTTGCTGACTTTTCCCGAATAGGCACCATTGAGTCCAGCCCTTTGGCCGAAGCCCAGAGAGGTCATTCCCTGCCCAGTGTCACACAGATGGTGTCTGAGGAGAGAGTTGAAAGCAGGGCCCGTGACCCCTAAGGGGAGCAGAATTTCCCTCTGCCCCAAACAAAACTCATCGTCATCCTTCCTTCTCACCCTCTCCATCACCCCGTTTGTGACTCCAGGGCCATCCCTGACTCTGCCAGCTCCCTCCAGCCACCAGATCTATGCTGAGGCCCGAGCATTCTTCTTTCACAACCTCCCTGCCCACCCCCACAGCCGATGGGCCTGCTCAGGGCCCACAGCCCAAAGAGGTGCCGCTCTGGGCCAGGGCTGCAGCCTCCACCTCCTTCCTCCTCTGAGTGCCACCCATTTGTTGACTCCAGGAAACTTTGGCTTGGCCCTTGCATGACATGCCCTGCCCCATCCCCACCTGATGATTCTGTTAATTGTTCCTAATTATAAGCACTCACCGCCCTATATCACTAGAAAGAGAACACTCCCTCTATCTACTAACAAATCCTGTGCTAGTTGTACCAAGGCAGGTCAGTCTGAACTCTTACCGTTGTGGCTTTGCAACTAGACTATAAATCAGTGGGCTTCTCTTGTTTTCCTGAGAGAACTTTTTGAGTGCAGCATGTCGAGACGGCGGACAAGTGCGGGGTCTTTGGTGCAGAAAGGCCCTTGCCCTGAGTCTGCCTCGCCAAGATCAGCCTGTAGTAGGGGCAGCAGTGGGCTGTTGTGTAAGTGGCTCCAGAGCTCCAGCCTCCTCTGGCTAGGAGATGGGAGACCAGGTGAGAGACTGGGAGCTTCTTGGTCGATGAAAAGAAAACCAGCCTTCCAGGATGACCTTTAGGGGACTTACACCTGCCCAGTCCAAATGCTGCATTGTGTCTGCCAAGCTCCTAGCACAGCAGTGCCAGCCACCTGGGAACAGGAGGCGAAATACAGCCAGGACAAGGTGGCCCTGGCCCAGCCCATGCTCCTGGGCGGCCTGGCACCTTCTCCAGCAGCCGGGGGATGCTGGCGAGCTCTGAGCTCTTATCCTACAGCTGGGGCTGATGAGCCATCCCCAGGCAGGTGATGCCCATCTTGAGCTCCTCCTGGTCTAGTGCCCAGGCCTCAGATCTCATCATCACCACCGTGAAAGGAACCCCAAGCAGGGAGATAAAAGCAACATCAGGAAGCAGTTCGGGAAGCTAAGGGCAGGAATTTCCAGATCTAAATCCTGGGATCCCAAAGCATTTTCACCTCTTGGGATCTTTGAAAGAAACCTTCGGGATCATCAGCGTAGCCTCTTTACATATGAGGAAACTGAGGCCCCAAAGGGGCCGTGATTCACCCAAGGTGGCCCAGGTCATGAGGCAGAACTGGGATCTGAATCCCTATCCTGGCCTCAAGGTGCAGGGCTCTTCCTCCCTCCCACCATCTGGTGGCTCCTGAGGGACAGAGGGCCAAGGCCCCCGGAGTAACCCTGGAACGTCCCCCGGGACCAAGTTCCCCTCAGTGGAAGTTGTCGGGACCCTCAGATCCAGCCTGTGTCAGAGGTCCTCCACCCAGATGGCCATAGCTGGGGGCATGTGAGAGAACGTGGGCATGCCTGGGAGCCTGGAAGCCTGGGACTGAGCTCTGAGGGCCCTGGCAGACTGGAGTCTGGCATTGTGCTCCTGGCTCTTGGCTGGGCCTTCTCTAACTGCCCCTTAGGCCTGGCCGGCTTCCTGAGGAAAGATGACTCGGTGAGGGTCACTGTTTGCTTAACATTCAATACATTTTATGTCTCCTGTTTGCTAACAATTGTTCGTCTGTGTGGGCAGGACCACCCTGGGCAAACAGGGAAGTCAGCCCCTGGGTCCGTGCCCCTGCCTGGGCAGGGCTGCTTCCCCCAGGCCAGATGGCTAGTGCTTCCTGCTGCCTCTAAGCCTCCTGGGTCCCTCCAGAGAGTCCCCTCCCCAGGCCAGGCCTCCCAGGCCACATCCTTCTGTTCCCCTCCCCCCGCCCCCCATCAGCCCTTTCCTGCCAGGGTTCTTCTCCCCCCACCCCCAGCCCACCCCAGTGACCGCATGAGAAGACTCTTGTGAATAGATGCTTTCCTCCCTTAAAATCCCAATCAGAGACTTTGGGGCTCTATAGTCTTTGGGGGTTGTCTTGTAGAGTGAAGAATCCCTGGATGGTAGTACACAGCAAGTGCTTAATGAACGCTGGCTGGCTGGCTCTTCTCCAGTCCAAGAGTTTCCTGCTGAATGTGCCTCAATGCTTCCCGGGCTCTGAGGGAGCTCCAGGCCTTGGTCCTCAGCTCCCTAAACCTCATGTCTCGGTCCGTTGGCTCCAGCCAGTCTTGGCAATGCCTGGGCAGGGGATGCCGGAATGCATATGGACAAGCCCCTGCACGCATCCCTACTCATGTGTACCCAAGCTCAAGGACGTGCATGACAGCTCCTGACCGCCTTCCCCTCCTCGGACCGGGCTTCCCTGTTCCTGTCCTGCCGGTGAGCATTTGGGGACCAGGATGCATTGAAGGGAGCTTCAGAGTTGTAGGCCGTTCAAGCCTGTCCTCATTCAATAGAGGGGAAACTGAGACCCAGCAAGGCTGGGGGAGTCAGAATTCGAATCCAGAAGCCAGGACACTAGAGCCAGCACCGTCTGCTGCCCCTCCTGACAGACAGATGACCGGGCTCCCAGGAACCCAGGGCCCTCTGGAGTCCCACCCCCAAGCTGTTTGGGGCTGGGGGAGTCACCAGTGCAGTGTCCTGGCAGGGGGAGAGAACATCTCGAAGTGATATAGATGTGACAACTAAGCATGACCCTACACACACACACACACACACACACACACACACACAGCATGAAAAGGACACCTCCTCCCCCCCCTCCCCCCCTCCCATACCTCCTTGTCTTTGGCTACACTTTCCTTCCCTGCACTTGGAGGGCCCTGCTGGCCCTGGGGGTGATGTAACTGCTTTTCTAGCCTTACAAGTTCATCTCTGTGCCGAGTGGGGGGAGGTCCCTGGATCCGTGTGTGCGCTGAGCACAGGCTCGCACGAGCTCCTACTGGGAGGTTTCTTGTATGAGTGCACACATCACATTTGCTGACCAGGACCCAGCTGAGAACTGCCCCTGCCCCACCCCATTATCCTAGGAGAGGGTCAGTTGGCTCCAAGCTACTGCCTGAGGTTGAACTCCTCATTGAACCAAATATCTGAAGGGGAGTCTGCCAGACTCACGTGACTGACCTTACATGGTAACCTTTTGACAGGTAGGGAAACTAAGTCACAGGAAAATCTAATAATTGGGAGGAATAATTAAAGCCTGGCTCTGGGCCCCAAGGCTCAGTCCTCTCTCTATAAATGTAATTAGAACCAGCCTATTAAATTAGTGGGGGGCAGGGTAATGGGTAGCTGGGTTTGTGACCCTTCATTTCCCCAGAAAGAGGGAGCCAACAGCCATCCCTGAGCCAGCGTGACCGAGCGCAGACACAACAGAGACCGGGCACCACAGGAGCCAGAGGCCTGCGGCCAGCCCTAGTTGAGGAATCGCAATGAAGTGACTGGACCCCTCCAAGACAACAGGCCCATAAATATGGGGAATGGGCATGTGCTGAGGGTAGAGATGGGCAGAGAGATGTGCCCAGCCAATCAGGGAAGCCTTCCTGGAAAGCAGACCCCGGCAGGGGGACGGGGGATCCGGCTGCCCCCCATCCTTAGGGCCAGTCAGCAGGTGTTCATAAGTGTCAGCCAGGAGCAGCCCTGATGGCTGATGGGAAGGTCCCATCTGCACTGAGTATGTCCACAGATTCTGGATATTGATATCTTGGGGAGAAGCCTGCCATCCTCCTGGCTCTCAGAGCAGCACTGGGCTCCCTAGGGCCCTGCTCTCCTGATCAAGGCTCCAGAGGAGTCCGGGGAGGTCAAATGGATCCCCTCCCGTCACAGTACACGTGCTTAGAAGTGTCGTGAAGAATGTGAACCCAGAGGAAGCGGTTCAGGTGAAATGGGGCAGGGAGTCCTTGCCTTAGGGACCTATATCCACTCAGTGTGAAACAATCACGGTGCACATCTCTCCTCTGGAGTGCCTGCCCCTTCTGGCAAGATCGCAACGAAATGGCCTTCCTTTTTTGCACCCGGCTGGAGGCGTGCCTCAGTTTACCTGTTTCTAACAATGGGAAGCTCCCTGAGGGCAGGGGCTGTCTGACTTTTTCTTATTTGAATTCCCAGCACTTGCCCCGGCTGTGCACCAAGTAGGTGCTTCATGTTTGTTTACTGGCCATTGCCTGTTGAGGCCAACCCAGCCTGTACAAGGATCCCTCCCCGCACTAGGGATCGCGCTCCAGCCTCTGCCTGAAGCCCCTGGGCTCGGGCTTCTGGCCAGGTCACACTCCTTCCCTGGGTGATGGTGAGGGGAGGGTGTGGCAGACCAAGCCAGCCCCTCCCATCAGCGCAGGGGCTGTTATAGGGTCCCTGCAGGGCTCCCTCAAAGGGCTCTGGGGTAACTGCTCATGAAGAGGGAGTCCTTTCCTGGAGTGAGGCAGAAGCAGGAAGGCTGGCCTTCCCTCCCTGCCCTTCTGTTCACACCCAAGTGGCTGATTATAAAGACAGCCAGCTGGCCCAGTGCCAGGACTCATGCTCCCGAGTTCAAATCTGGCCTCAGACACTTGCCAGTTGTGTGATCTTGGGTAAGTCGCTTAACCCTGTTTGCCTCAGTTTCCTCATTTGGAAGATGAGCTGGAGAAGGAAATGGCCAACCACTCCAGTGTCTTTGGCGAAAGCCCCCCAAATGAGGTCACAAGGAGAGGGACAGGGCTCAGCAGCACATTGATTATAGCCACCGCAGCCAGCCACCAGGCCCAGATCAGCAAGCTGTCAGTGCAGGTAAATCCCTTGACAGAGGGCTGGGGTACTCCGGTTGTGCTAATGGCTGGGTGGATGCTGGGTGCTTAGAGGATCCCACCCACCAGGTGGGAAACTTCCTCTACCATTTTCTGGGAGAAACCCGGGCTTTCCCAGCGCTGGGCAGCAGCCAGTCACCGGGGCAAAGAAGGGAGGGGAGAGGCAGTTCCTGAAGCATATCCCGGGCTTAAGAAGAAAACACAAATTGCGCAAAGGCGCCCGACTCCCTTCCCAGGCCCCACGCAGTGAGTCACAGGCACCCTGCGATGGCATTGTTTACATAGGCTGGCGCAGGAGTCCTACTCCGGGGCACACAGCTCGTGGGGAGCAGGTCCAGGTCTAGAACTCGGGGCATCCGAGCCCTGGTTCATAAAGGACAATCAAAGCCAAGCCAAAAGACCCTTAAAAAACAGAGAGGGGGGCAGCTAGGTGGCGCAGTGGATAAAGCACCGGCCCTGGATTCAGGAGGACCTGAGTTCAAATCCGACCTCTGACACTTGACACTAGCTGTGTGACCCTGGGCAAGTCACTCAACCCTCATTGCCCCCACAAAAAAAAAAAAGACAGAAAGAAAGAAAGACAGAAAGAAAGGAAGGAAGGAAGGAAGGAAGGAAGGAAGGGAGGAAGGAACGAAGGAAGGAAGGAAGGAAGGAAGGAAGGAAGGAAGGAAGGAAGGAAGGAAGGAAGGAAGGAAGGAAGGAAGGAAGGAAGAAAAGAAAGGAAGGAAGGAAGAAAGGAAGGAAGGAAGGAAGGAAGGAAGGAAGGAAGGAAGGAAGGAAGGAAGGAAGGAAGGAAGGAAGGAAGGAAGGAAGGAAGGAAGGAAGGAAGGAAAGGAAGGAAAGGAAGGAAGGAAGGAAGGAAGGAAGGAAGGAAAGGAAGGAAAGGAAGGAAGGAAGGAAGGAAGGAAGGAAGGAAGGAAGGAAGGAAGGAAGGAAGGAAGGAAGGAAGGAAAGAAAGAAAGTTAGAGAGACCAAGCGTCTGGAGCCCAAGGGCCATGAAGGCAAGTCATCAGTGACCCTGGATTGGAAGCTAGCCCACCCTAGGTCCTGTAACCATGGCCTCACGGGGCGGGGGGGCTCCCAGTGCTGCCACCGACATGCTGGGACCCCCACTTTGTCTCTGCCTGAGCTTTTGAGTTTTGGGATCGCCCCGCCTGAGGCCCCACCCACCCGCCAAGCCCTTCACCCCCAGCTGAGATCTCCTTAGCCTGGCTGGCACAAGCCAGTTAGTCTGGTTTATGGGCCCACAGAAGCCTCATTCTGGCTCCTCCAGCATACTCTAAATCTGGGTGCACAGGGACCTCCAAGAGATGCTGAAGAGGCAGATGTATTCACTGGGCGAAGAGGTGGAAAGAGCTGGGCTGGGGGAGTTTGGTGGGTTTGTAGTAAAGCCATAGAGCCGACAGGCAAGAACAGGATTGTTTTCGTGTGTGTGTGTGTGTGTGTGTGTGTGTGTGTATACACATAAAATACACACACATATATAAAACCTGGGGCCCGAGGACTTCCTGGAGGAGTTTTTACTTGGAGCCCATGAGCTTGGCTGTTTCTCCCCTTCCTATTTTAATAACTATTTCATTACAATTGGTCTCTGTACTCCCTACCTCACAGGGTTGTTATAAAACCATGATAATATGAGGAAACCAAGCTAAGTGACTTGCCCAAGGTCACAGAGCTATTCAGTGTGTGATCTGGGATCCGAACTCGGGTCTTCCTGACTCCAGGCCCAGTGTTCTATACACTGCCCTGCACCAACCTGGCTCGGGGCTCTTAGGAGGCCCTAGAGTGAGCCCACAGAGCCCAGGTGCGAGGCAGGGACCTGGTTACCTGGTCCAAGGTTAGAGAAGGCCTCGGGCCAGTCACCTGAACCGGGGATCAGTTTTCTCACCCTGATTTCTCTCCCTGACTCTTCCTCCTCCTCCCTCCCTCTTTCCCTCAGGAAGACGGTCAAGAGAGGAAGGTCTTCTCTTTCCAGGGGCCAGGGGCTCCACCATGCTTCAGCTACCCCCTTCCCCTGGAGGTTCCTCATTGTCCTTCCATAAACTTGGGATCCGTCCCCAGCCCTCCCAGGGTTCTCCCTGTCACGTGGTTACACTCAGGCTGCCTCATTCCCAGACGACAGATGAGGAGGGGGTGATGGGTGGGGCAGGGCTCCCGCTGGCTGAGTTAGGAGGAGGTGAGGGGGAAGGTGGTGGCCAGGAAGACCTCCCCGTGCATACTGCTCTGCTGGGGCAAGGGGCTCTATCTCTGACCTCAGCCTGACAGGAACCTGTCCCGCTTATCCTCTGCCCGCCCCTGCCCCTCTTGCCTTCGATCTTCCCAACATGAGGGGCTTTCCCCAATGACTCCTGTCTTCTCACGTGGCCAGAATATTTAAGCTTCAGCATTGGACCTTCAAATGGGCTGGAAACTAGAAGGGAGGCAGCTGTCTTGGGTCTTGGTTGCTCCGGGGTGTGTGTGTGTGTGTGTGTGTGTGTGCGCGCGCACGAGCGCATGTGTGTGCACCTGCATGCACACTCAGGATTTTAGGGGGACAGCTCTGGTGACTGGGGTGGGTCTAGACCTTTCCAGAAGGTGGCAGCCTTCCAGGCTCCCCAGCCCAGGTGGGGCCCCATCCATCAAGGACGCTCTCGGAGGAGGGGCTAAGAGCCTCTTACTGGGGGCCAGAAGCACCAGAGCTCTAGGGCATGTCTCTGCTCCCCTGCAGACACACCAGGAACCAGGGGCCATGATTGCTGGACACCATTTTGAGAGCCTCAGAGGACATGTATCTGAGGCCAACCCTCCCTTGGCTTTAAGATACAGGTCCAGGGAGGGTGACATGCCCGAGGCACCACAGGTGGCCTCATGCCCAGGGCCTGCCTTTAAGCCTTAGGACCTGCCTGGGATGTGGGAGGGACCCAAAGGCCCACTCAGGTGACCTTGTGCCTGTGGGTCTGGCAGAGGCCACCAGGAAAGGCCCCAAGGCAGTGCAGTGCCCAGGACAGCGAGCTCATTACTGAACCCACTGCTGCTGACCCAGATCTGAGCCTGTGTGGACAGGGGGTGCCTCTGGGGCACAACCACCCAACCTGATGGGTTAGAATCCTCCTAGTTGCACATGGTTAGGATGGCAGTGAAGGGAGGCAGTCCCATGCACGGGAAGGGAGCTCTGAGTTCTGCTGTCCAGGATGTCCATCTCTGAGACCTCAGCTGGAAGGCCTCTGGCCTGGGCACTCTGCTGTCCAGGGTAAACTGGTGGAAAAGGGACTGCGGGGTAAGGCATCACTAGGGCCCTGTTTGAACCCTGGCTGGTTCCTACCTGTAGGACCTTGGGCAAGGTCCCCTACCTGCCCCGTACAGAGGGGCGCAGCCTCCCTCCCCTGGGCCCCATTTCCACCTCCTACAGGCTGACAGACTCAAGAGAACGTCCCTGACACCCCCCCCCACCCCCGGCCCCAACCTGGAATCAAGTGCATCACTCAGGGAAAACGGCCGTCAGAAGATGGGCATTTGTCTTTATTTTTGTGCAATTCTTGGTTTAAATTCCCGGGTTTCAAAAAACCATCACATCCAAAAGGCACTTCAGAAACGCGAGTTTACAAAGAATCCTCAGCCCCAGCAGGAGGGAAGGGCAGCCTTGTGTCCCCTTCGGGCACCTAGGACAGAGGGCAGAGCAGCCCCAAGCGCAGACTTTAGGCTGCAGGAAACCTGTGGCTCCAGCCCCTCCCCTGGGCGGCTGCACTGGGCGCCCTTCCTGGGGTGGGCCTGGTGACCGCCACCCATCAACTGCTGCCCACAGCCAGACACCAGTGAGCCAGGCTCGGGAGAAGAGGCCGAGCCAGGAGGCCTGAGTCTGCCATCTTTCTTGGACTTGAACCCGTGCAGCAGGGAACGTGCTGGGAAAGCTGAAGATGAAGAGGCTGCCCCACAGCAGGGGCCAGGCAGTGGAAGAGGCAGGACAAAGAGGCCCAAGAGCTGTTTCCTCTGGGATCCGGCATGCCCATGGGGGCAAGAGCAAGCGCCTGCTTCTGGGGGCCTGTGAGAAAACTCCTGGAGCCCCCCGGCCCCGCCTCCTCCTTCCCAGGATGCCATGATTGCCACTGTCCGCAGGGCCCCAATGGCAGGCCGTGGAGGCAGGCCCTTGAGAAGCCCCCCCCAGGACTAGGGGCAGTGCCCTGCGCCCAGCAGAAGCTTGATGGTAAAACGCCCCATCCATGAGCTTGGGGGCACAACAGGAAAGGGAAGGGTTTAAACCAACAAGAATAACGCTGGGCCCAGGGCTTGAACTGGAAATGCAGTCATGCTCGCATGGGGGCTCTGGCTGAGGGTCCCAGCCATCCACAGGGGAGCTTCCACATCAAGAGGAACAGAAATACCGCCTCGCCTTGTTCTCGGCCACTTGCTGGTCCCCCGGAGAGCCGGCCTCCCACGATGCTCTGCTCTCCACTTTGGATGAGTCATCAGCCGCAGGGTGAGGCCTCTGAAGAAACAGCTCGCCCGGACTCCCTGCTGGACCCCATGGGCCGCTGCCCACTTATAATCCAAGCCGGGAGAGGCCCCATCTCTCTCCATCCCATTTCCATCACCAATAATCTCTGAGCTCTGAGGATGTCTGTAAAGAGGAGCCCAGAAGACACCTGGCTCTGATCCTGGGGACCCATCACCTGGAGGGTGGGGCCAGCAGTGCTCCCAGGCTGGGCGGAGCATCCTGCACATTTTATGGCCACCCAAAAGTGGTGGGGGCAGGGAAGCTAGGCCCAGGAGCCTCCTGGCTCCCTGGGGGAAGGAGCATGATGGCAGCCCCTGCCCCAGAGCCTGCGTGGACGAAGGCTGGCTCCTGCCGAAGGACCAGACACACTCTTGGCAGGCCACTGAAGGGTCCACTAGGACACAAGGAAACACGGGAGAGGGGCACTCAGAGAAGACCAAGCTAGGCCCGTGGGAGAATGTGGACAGACCCAGGGCCCAGCCAGGTCTGTGGGGCTAGGGATGAACAGTGGGCAGGAGAGGTGTGGACCGAGTGAGCATCTGTGCCACGCCAGGCCAGTAGAGGGGAGGCGTCTTCTGCTGGGTCCTGGAGCGGGCATTCTGGGCACCTTCCTCTGGAGTTGGCCAGTTAGGTCTGCGCTAGGCATGGAGATGCTGAGGTCTACACAGCCCCCACGTCACCGAATCAAGCAGAGCCAAGCTCAGGGCGTGCGGGTCTCTTCTGGGTAAGGTCGGTTGGATCAGAACAGAAGCCCCCCTGCCCTGGCCAGACCTGCTGCTTCCCAGAGTGCACCAGGAGCCTGGCTGCTGACCCCCCTCCGTGATGGCTACGGGACGGAGGAGTTGGGGGCAAAAGCAAACTCTTCTACCGGGCGGTCTCCCAGCAGCCAACAAACAGGGGCGCTTAGTCCGGAGAAGACGAATCCTTCATCTCTCCGTCCACCCGCCCATCCGTCTGCCAGCTGTCCCTGTGCCAACAGTCGGGCAGACTCCCCAGCCGCTGTCCCTGCTTCCTGCAGAAGGCGGCACGTCCATTTGAAAAGCACTCCTGCCAGGCTTGTCCCTGCACCACCCTGACCGCCTGCTGCTGGGGCGCAGAGGCCCCACATGGCCCCCTCCTGCTCAAGAGGGCTCCCCCTTGACCGGCTTCCCAACTTCTGCTGGGGGCTCTGCCCTTTTGTTGGCCTCGCTCGTCTGCTTGGCTGACGCCCCAGGGGACACGGGCTGGTATCTGTAGGAATAACCGTAGGGACGCAGGTGATTCACAAAGTACTCCAGCTGATACATAGTGGTAGAGTCCACATAGTGGAAGGAAACCGCGAGGTCTGAACAGCAGCCTGGGCCCTGCAGCCAAAGAAAGAAGAGAATCAGGTGGAGTGTGCAGACCGAGGCAGCAGCTTCCCGTGGCTACATGAGAGGACAAAGGCCTGTGGGAGAGGACAGTGGGGGGACTGGGGGGGCAGTGTGCCCTGGGGAGGGGCTGCGGACCAGAGGAGCCTGCAAATGCCCGACAGTTTTGACCTGATAAGCACCTTTGTCCCTGCAAAAGTACCCTATGTGACCTAAGCTCACAGCACCTGACCTGTGTGTGTCCTGCCGAGGCTGTGCGCCATCGCCTTTGGGCCTCACCGCCACCCTGGGAGATGGTGCTGTTCTCACGCCCACCTCACAGAGGAGGAAGCTGACAGCAGTCCAGTAACCTGCCCAGGGCGGCCCCGGTGGGAATCCAGGGCTCTGTCTACTGCCCTCCAGCTGCCGCTGGGCCGCAGGCCACACTCATGTCCCAGGCCCCAGCCTCTCCCCAGAGACCCTCACTCATGGGTCACTGAAGTACTCAAGGTTTCTTCCTGGAGCTCCAGGTGTATGCCCGAGCACCTGGCTCTGCTCGGAGCAGGCGCCTTCCCCGCCCGAGGTCTCAGGGTCCTCCTGTGTAACCGAGGGCCGTCAGAAGTCTCCCCTGGTCTTCTTGTACAAAATGACTAACACGGACATGACTGCACACGCAGACTGGACTGCTTCCGGTCTGGGGTGGGGGTGGGTGCGGGAGGGGGAGTTTGGAATTCGAAACTTGAAAGAAATCCAATGTAAAACAATTATTGAGGCCCCTCAATAGTCTCTCCTGCCACGGGGGCCTCCTACCTGCTTGAGGCTAGAGCCAGTCCTGTCTCCACTGCCCCCCAGCCCAGGGAAACCTTCCCGTGAAGCCTTCCCTCGGGCTCCAACCAGCGGCTCTCCCAACTTTCCACCCCGTCCTGGACTCCCCACCATCTTGGACATTTGGCTTTCTCAAGGGGGGCTGCCCCAGCCCGTTTCCACTGACCTCCTAGTTCCAGATCTTGGGCTTACAGTGGGAGGGGAGCTGCCCTGGACCCCCAGCCTGTTTCCCAGCCTCTAGTCACCTCCAGCCTCCATGTCCTTACACAGTATACTCCAGAACCCTGACCATCCTCCCGGTTCCTCGAGAACCCTTTCCCCTCCAGTTCTCTGGTGGTTCTCTTTATGGGGAATTCCCATGAACAGCAGCAGCTGCCCATGGGCGAGGTGGTTGGTTTCTGGCCTCGTGGGGGACAGGGCAGTTTTCTGAGGTGAATGGGATTAGAACATCAAGGCCAAAGGCTTTGTTTGACAGAGAAAGAACCAGAGTGGGAAAGCAGCACTTGTCCAATGTCAACTAGTGAAGGCATGGGAAAGCAGACTTGAACCCAGAGTCTGGGGCTTCCTCTAGGCCCTGGGTCATACACCTCTTGATGGACAGACAACTCCAGATTACGGGGGTTCCACCTTTGGAACAGAGGGGACCCCTCCCCTAAACACCAGGGGGATCCCGACCGGAGGCACCCTGGACACGGTCCCTAGCACAGTCTGTGGGGACCCCAGCCACCCTGTACGTGGCACATTCTGTTGGAGACAAACTGCTGTCTTGGGCCTGGGGCCGGCCTAGTTCCCATCTGGGTCTCTGGGAGCCCTGGATGAGGGTCCCTGCCCCGGAGACTCAGGGAGCGGCTGCCTCTGGGGCAGATCCTGGGATGCCAAACCAAACACCGGCGGACATTTACAGAGGGCGTTCGACATACGGTCTTTGGCAGGCAGTGCCCGGCTCTCAGGAGCATGACCAGCCAACGGCAGCCTTGCTCAAAGCCCGTGACTCCCAGGTTTATCTGGGGGCCCCTCCTTACTGTGAAACAAGAACCATCTGGGAGCTTCGGGCCAGGACCCCTCCACAGGGGGGTGGCACAGGGAGGAAGGGGCAGAGCCAGGATTGCGACCCTGGGCATCTGCCTCAGAAGCCACTAGCTTTGCCTTGAGCTAGATCTGTGAGTGTTTGCATCTGGGGAAAGGTCTCCAAACTGCACCCCCTCAGGTGGGAGGGGGAGGGGGAGAAGACAGCAGTGTGCGTGTGTCTGTGAAGCAGGGAAAGGGGAGGGGGAGGGGCTCCAGTCCAGGGTATGGGTGTGCCCAGAGGCTTCCTCCACCCAGCCCCCCTCCCCGTGAGGTGTGGGGCCGCCTTGGGATGGTCACTTCCCTCCGCACCCTCCTGTCTGATGAGGGACCAGAATTTCCTCTGGCTCCTCCCCACCCCAGCCTCTCCGGCACAGCTATACGGTGGCCTCTCGTGTCTATGTGAAAGGCCAGCACATGGCGGGGCCCAGGACAAGGGATGAAGGAGGGCCGAGAAGGCCTGTTGGGTTGGCACTGCCATGGAGCTGGAGACTGCCACTCCCCTCTGATGCCCGCCGAGACAGAGGGTAACCTACCTTCCCTCTCCCCCCGCCCCCAGAGGGGAGACCATTGGTGACAGACCCTGTTGGGAAAGGCGGAGGAGCTCCCAGGCCTCCCTGGCCTCTGCCTATCCAGAAGCCAGGCCAGAAAAGGCCTACGGGGATGGAGCTGCTCCCAGGCAGGGCCTCCCGTGGATCCCGCCCGTCCCAAATGGATGGGAGGGAAGGGAAAGAGCGCTGGCCTCCTGCCTGATCAGTGCCCCCGCCCCCAGCCCTGGGCATTTCTTCTGCATCTGCCCCGAGATGAGGCCCTCCCCTCCGGGGCCCAGCCAGCTCCTCACCTCCACGGGTGGGTAGTAGTTGTAGTTCCAGTACCAGAAGGTCTTGGGCAGGTAGCCCTTGATGAGGTGGTGCTCCGGCACAAAGGGGTGGAAGGTCTCCTTGCCGCTGGGGTCCCGCGAGTCCCCGGCCTCCACACCGATGGCCTCCATGCACTTGCCGAGCGCCAGGTCCTCCACGGAGGAGCTGTGGGAGCACTTGTTGGTCTGGAAGGCCCGCACGAACCTGCGGAGGGCCTCCTTGCTGAGCACGTAGCCCGCGCCCCCGCTCATGTAGCCCTGCTTCACGTAGGGCTTGAAGCGCCGCCCGAAGTAGACGGGCGCGGCGGGGTCGTGCCGGGACAGCAGCCAGCGCAGATTGTCCAGGACCACGTAGGTGTCGTCGTCCGCCTTCATGAACCAGTCGGCCTCGTCCAGGTGATGCTCGTGCACATAGTGGAAGGCCCGGATGGTCTTCCAGTAGAGCTGGTCGCGGCCCTCCCTGGTGTCCAGCCCCACCGTGGGGAAGTCCTTGTTCTCCTCCGAGCTCATGAACAGGATCTTGTTGCAGCGCCGGCCCCACGTGGCCTTGACGTGCCGCGCCTTCTTCTCGAGGTTCTGGGGCCCCGTCATGACCCAGCACAGCACCCTGACCTTGTGGTAGAGCTCCTCGGCCATATGCTTGTCCTCATCTGGGAGCAAAGACTGCGGGGTCACAGTCGCCCCCGGCCCCGCCCCACCCCGCGGCCTTCGGGTCATCCCTTGTGGGACACGGGGTGCCTGTGGGCACCAGACGGCGGAGAAGGGGGCTCCCGCATCCCTCGGGGAAGGGCCCGGCCTGAGGTTCTCCCAGTCCCTTGTGGGTCCACAGAAAACCCGCAGGGTGGCCATTGGCAAAGTCCCGGATTCATTTTGGAACCCCGCCATCCTCCCCAGGGCCTACCCCTCACTTGCTCTCCCAGTGTCTATGGGGTGTGTCCACCAGCGCCTGAGCGGGGCGTCTGGAGTGTCCGGACAGGCCCAGCCCACAAAGCCGGGCTCTGCTATCTATTTCCTAAATGGGGGTGGGGTGTGGTGGTTTGGCCCCACCCCCTCCCCTACCCCAGGCCAGCTGGCCGTGTCCTGTGCAAGGGGCCACAGGCCCACCCCAGGAGGTCAGTCAGTGCTTCCCGATCCTGATGAATGGGGCTGCACTCGGGTCCAGACCAGGACAGGGGCTGAATTTGGCCCTCAGAAGGACCCGTCCTTCTCCTTTAACCAGGTCCATGAACGAGTGCCTCTCCTTCCAAGGGGTCACATGGGCCTCCCCACACGAACACCCCAGGGTCCTCCATCTCCCTGTGCCTCCCAACCAAGAGCCCTCCATTGTGAGCCCATGGCCTGGCTAGGGAGCCTGAGCCCCCAAGCTTCTTGTCCAGGAGAGGCCCGGCCCCAGCTCTTCCAGGGCCATGGGTTATGCCCAGAGAACGAGGGACACTTAGTGGGCACAAAAGAGCAGAGGCATCAGGAGCTGAAGGAACAGACTGCTCCAGAGCTCTCTGCCCATCCCAGAGGGTCAGCTGCCGGGTTATCAGGTGGGCCCTGCTGCCAACAAGAAGGGCCTGGGGCCAAGTCGTGCCACCCCCCAGCCCCGCCCTGGCCGGCCTTCCCCAGGAACAGGAGAGCCTGGGGGGGGAGGGGGAGGCCAGCAGGGTCGGGTCTCCTTCCACCCCCCAGCCCCACTCACCTCTGTGCTGGCTGGTGTCTGCATTGAAGTCCATCTGGCCTTCGAGGTGCCCGTGGCCAGCGTCCTCCGAGTGCCTGGCATGCGGATCGTTGTGGAGAATGTAAGGCTGGATTTCGGCCGGCTTCTCCAGGAAGATGTGCAGGAGCTGGTAGCAGAGGAAGAAGCCCACGGTGGAGCCACACAGGAAGGCGAGCAGGCTGGGCAGCGACTTGGAGGCCATGTCCTGGGGGGCCCCTCGGCAGGGACGGGGGGCTCATCACCTGCACGGAAGGCAGAGAGGCATGTCCTCACCCCAGCCAATGGCACCCAGGGAGGACGGGGCCACAGACGGGACGGCCTGAGCCCGAGGGCGCATGCCAGGGACAAGACGAGCGCCACCTTTCCCCTTTCACGGCCCACCCGACAAGCGATGGTGCTACGAGGGTCTGCACGGCCGGAAGGAGCCCCGGATAGACAAGAACATCATCTGAGCTCACTGGTCACCTGGTGACCCTCCAGAGTCTGGTCCTGCACAGAGCAGCAGCACCAGCATGGGAGGCCCCAGAGGTGGGCATCACTAAGTCCAGTGGGCATCAGCGTCCAGGAAGAGCTGGCCTGGAGACAATAGCCAACAGACATTTATTAGGCACCCACTGTGTGCCAGAGAGGGCCCTAGACCCCGAGAGGCAAAGACAAAAGGACCCTCCCTGCCCTTCTGACTCATGGTGCGGATGACGCACGCCGCAGGGGAGGGGAAGTGCAAACACACAGGACAGGTGATGACCTCACGGGCACAAAACATGAATAATGGCCCGAGACTTGGGAGGAAAGGGCCAGAGCCTGAGGTGGCACCTGAATGGGTGCAGCCACCTCCAAAGGAACAGATAAATAGACTGGTGGAGTACCAGAAAACTGGGAGAGCACTGACCCCCAGGAGCAGAAACACGGTGGCCAACATGCCGTGAATCAGCGATGGTGGGCACAGGACGAAGCGCTCGTCCATCATTGTGCTTCTTTAGTCTCCTCAGATGCTGGTGAGGCTGGGGCTGGAAAGCCGAGACCCATACCAGGCTGGCCTGTTTGGCAGGGCTGCTGGTTGAGCCAGGCCGGGGGCCCCCAAATGGTCATCTTGGGAAGAGCCACCTGCAGAACAGTCCCAGGAGGGAGCAAACCAGGCCCACAAACCCTAGACTGGTCAGCTGAGTGGCGACTCCTGGCCGACTCCCAGCAGGGGGCACTGCTCAGAAGGGAGGCAGCCATTGGGGGGGCCCACACCATCCCTACCGCCTCTTTTGATGGGGTCACTAAGCTCTGTCCAGCGGAGCAATGGATGACAGTGGTGGGGACCACCTGGATTTGGGATGTATCTGAGGAACCCTCTTTCTTCTTGTGTCCACAATGGAGCCACTAGGGCTAGACTTCAAGGGGGGCATGAATGGACCAGGCCAACAGAGATGGGCATGTGGCCCCCCCAGACCAGGGAGCTGGAGCCCCTCCCTCAGCTCTGAAGTGCTTCCGAAAACCCACAGATGTGTTTGGGGTTTAGCTTAGTTTGGTTTTTTCCCAGAAAATGATGAGGTCATCTGTGGATATCTATCAACTATGGGAAAATGTGTCACTCCTCCAGCCCCTGCCAAAAACAAACAAAAAAAAGAAACTTGGAGGAAAAAGAGTGCCCAGAAATTATTTTCTGAATTTCTCTGGCCCTGCCCCCATCACTTCTCTTCCTGAGGTCTACACGTGAAGAAACACTGGAGATCATCTCAATAAAGCTGTTTGCAGACTAGGCAACTGAGGCCCACCTCCCCTCCCAAGCTGGTCGGTGGGCAGGATTCGAGGAGAGGACGCGTCAAAGCTGTGGAGGAGCAGGGGGCTCAGCTCAAGATGGCCTCAGCTCGCTCCAGAGGCCCATCCAGGGAATCAGCCCATTTCTTTCTGTACAGAAGTTTCACTGGATGATTCTCAAACACCTGAGAGGGAAGCGGGCAGGCAGCCCGCTGGCAGCTGACCTCTGGGAGCCTCACTTTCCTCATCTGTCAAAGGATCATCACGAGCTGCTCCAGCAGAACGTCCTTGACTTCCTTCCTTTCACTTTGTACTTATGTTAAATTCTTATACACATGGATAAACAGCACTCGGGAGCCTGCTTTAATAATGTCTTATTCTTTCCCCAATTACATGTTAGAACAAATTTTAAACTTTTTTTTTAAAGTGTTGAGTTCCAAAATCTATCCTTTCCTCTTTCCTCTGCCCCCTCCCTGAGGCAGTAAGCAATCCGGTATAGGTTATGCATGGACAACCACACAAAACATTTCTACGTGAGCCATTTGGGGAAGGGAGGGTGGGGGGAAGGAAGGAAGGGAGGAAGGAAGGAAGGAAGGGAGGGAGGGAGGGAGGGAAGGATGGAAGGGAGGAAGGGAGAGAGGGAGGGAGGAAGGGAGGGAGGGAAGAAGGAAGGAAGGAAGGAAGGATGGAAGGATGGAAGGGAGGGAAGAAGGAGGGGAGGAAGGAAGGGAAGAAGGAAGGGAGGGAAGAAGGATGGAAGGAAGGAAGGGAGGGAAGGATGGAAGGGAAGAAGGAAGGGAGGAAGGAAGGAAGGATGGAAGAATGGAAGGGAGGGAGGGAAGAAGGAAGGAAGGAAGGAAGGGAGGGAAGGATGGAAGGGAAGAAGGAAGGGAGGAAGGAAGGAAGGATGGAAGAATGGAAGGGAGGGAGGGAAGAAGGAAGGAAGGAAGGATGGAAGGGAGAGAGGGAAGAAGGAAGGGAGAAAGGAAGGGAGGAAGGATGGAAGGGAGGGAAGAAGGAGGGGAGGAAGGAAGGGAAGAAGGAAGGGAGGGAGGGAAGAAGGATGGAAGGAAGGAGGGAAGGGAGGGAGGGAGGGAGGGAGGAAGGAGGGAAGGGAGGGAGGAGGGAAGGAGGGAGGAAGGATGAAGGGAGGGAGGGAAGAAGGAGGGGAGGGAGGGAGGGAGGGAGGGAGGAGAAGAGCAGTGCTCTTTCATCTGCATTCAGACAGGATCAGTCCTTTCTCTGGAGGCAGATAGCGAGCTTCTTCGTGAGTCCTCTGGGACTGTCTTGGATCACTGTGTCGCTATTCTCTTCATCCAACAATGTTCTCCCAGTTTGCATCAGTTCATGGAAGTCTTTCCAGTTGCCTTTCTTGAAAAGGGTCGTGGCCTTGAGGGTTTGAGGTTCCTACAGCAAGATTGCAGATTCTTCTCTGACACCTGCAGCTCAGTAAGCCTATACCAGGTCCACTCAGACCTGCAGTCTCCTTCTCTGGCAGGAAGCGCAGTAGCAGCTCAGCCAGATGGTGTCTCCTGGGTAACTGTGGAAGTACTGCTGGTCATCTGGCAGCCAACTTGACCCTGTTCTACCCATGTCTGGCTGCTGGGCTGTCCAGAAGTGGGGTAAGCTAAGAAGAATTCCATCCAAGAAGATGATCATAGGCTGCAGGACCAAAAGAAGTCGCTAGGGATGCTCCCCCAAATGAACTTCAGGAGAATGAGATGGAGGAAGCTGTGGCAGGACAGACCTCAAACTCCGTGAGTCCAGGAGGTCCTGGTGGCCTTGAATGACAGAGCGCCGGGTGCTGGGGTGGCCTCACTGGCTGCCTAAGACCACCGCTCCCCCCCCCCCCGGGATTCTGGGCAAGCGCAGCCCCCTGCCCTCCTGCTGAGTTCACTGGCCTGGGGGGGGTGCTGCAGCAAGAAAGAGGACACCCACCCACGGCCACACCCCACCTGCCACTTCAGGCAGAGCACACCGCACTCGGGACTGGAAGGAGTTATCTGCCTGAAATCAAACCTTTGGGGCAAGAGAGGTTCAGGCTGCCGAGCTGTCACCTTGGCCTCCTACCAAGTCTCTGGACAGGCCTCAGACCCCAGGAAAATGCTCCTTTGCTTCTACTTGTGACCCTTCTCCCCTCCAACGGGAAGGGCAGCCAGGGGAGCAGAGCACTGGTCCTGGAGGCAGGGAGGTGAGTTCAAATCCAGCCCCAGACACTTACAGCTGTGTCTTATACCTTGGGCAAGTGGCTTGATTTCTCCCTGCCTCAATTTCCCCGACTGTAAAACAGGGGCAATGACAGCACCTACCTCCCTGGGCTGTGGAGGATCACAGCAGGTGCTCCATAAAGGCTTATTCCCTCCCCCAACTTCCTTCCCCAGACTTTGAACTCAGAACTCCACTCAGGGGCTCCCCCAAATGGGGCTCCCCGGGGAGCCTGCTGTAGCTGCCCCCATCTGCCACGGCCCCCACCTCCAGGCAGTCCTGGCCGGCTCTGGAGCCCCGGTGCCCCCATCCACCCTCACGGGCTCTGCCCACATCCCCGCTGAGCCTGGGGCCTCACCCCACCTGCCTCCCACTGGGCCCATCCCAATCTCTGACATATGCGGATCGATTCCCACTCTCTCCACAAAAGTTCATGTCATCATCATCCCCCTCTGTGTAAACTTCCCAAAGCCGGTTAAACTATGGACTGGAAGGGGCGGGAATTGTCCTCCTTCAGTCATCTTGACATCTGCCCTGTAGGCGGAATCTGAACCCAGGGCCTTTCCCTCTAAGCCAGTGTCCTGGGGGTCGATCCCCACAGGGAGTCCTGGGTGGGGTGGGGGATGGGAGCTAACTGTTAGGGTTCCCTCCCCCCCCCCACAGGCCCCTCCCTGGCCAGAGGCTCAGCTGGGATTTAGGACCCTGGGCTTGCCCAGCTCAGCTGTCAGGGGCACTCCCACAAATGGCTTAATCCTGTGGGTGGGGGCAGCACAAACAGGCCCCGAACAACCCACGAATGGGCTGGATCGAGGCCAGCCCCGGCCTGGGCGGACAGCAGGGCCGCCTGACTCCCGGGAGGAGCCTCCTGCCCCACCCCGGGCAGATAAAGGGCCACACACAAGGGTCTGAATGGGAGCTAGAAAGAGGCCCCGCGGGCCCTCAGGGGCCAGGGGAGGGTCCCCACAAATGCACACCCAGTGCTGAGGCTCAGGGACCCCAGGAGGAGGGAAACTGAGGCTCAGGAAAGAAAGGCCCGAGCAGCTCCTTATTGGTACAATGGGAGGGGAAGGGGGCTGGGCCTGGAGCCCAGCCAACAGGAAAAGGAAGTCATGCCCGGGAGAGGGGAGAGGGCCTGCGGCTGCAGCCTGGGCCAGCGGAGCCGGCCACCTGCCCCGGTGGCCCACGGAACACGGGCTGGGCACTGAGGCCCTGGATACCCCCAAAGGGGCCTTCCAGGGCAGAGCGGCCGCCCCGCAGACTCCACAGGGAGGGTGAGGCGGGCGCTGGGGCAGAGCGGCCCCTGGGGATGGCCTCCGTGCCCCCACGGTCAGGGAAGTGCTCTGAGGCCCGGAGGTCTGCTGCCCAGGCTCCCAGAACTCTGGGGCCCGGGAAAGAAGGGGAGGCCTCCTCATGGCCAAACACTGTTTCGCAGCAGGGGTGGGTGCGAATCCCGCCTCAGCCAGCTAAAGGCGTGGAGTCAGGGCTGGGCCCCACCCCCCAGGACAGTGCGGGGGGCAAAGGTTCCATTCTGAATCATTAAGTCCAGCGGCGGCCTGGGCCTTTACACAGG
Source organism: Dromiciops gliroides (assembly GCF_019393635.1). Classification (NCBI taxonomy): domain Eukaryota; kingdom Metazoa; phylum Chordata; class Mammalia; order Microbiotheria; family Microbiotheriidae; genus Dromiciops; species Dromiciops gliroides. Next base: position 1,811,479 of record NC_057865.1, on the reverse strand, counting down.
CTCTCGTGTGGCCCCCTAACAGCCCTGTGCTAGGTGCTATCACCCCCATTTTTACAGCTGAGAAGACTGAGGCAGGCACTTGTGAAGCCACTTGCCCAAGGTCACAGAGCTAGCTGTCCGAGGCTGGATTTGAATCCAGGCCTTCCTGACTCCAGATCCATTTTCATTGGAGCCAGTGTTGAGGGTGCATGCAATGCCAGGATAGGCCGCCTCTGGCTCAGCCCCGCGGGGGGTGCTGGGGTGCGGGGCAGCCAGGGAGTGCTGAGCCAGCAGGAACCTTCTAGTGAAGCCCAGCCCCCCATATAACAGACGGGGAAACCAAGGCCCAGGCAGGCTCGTGTTCCCAGAGGTCCTCAGGGGAGGAAGCCTCGGGGTTCCCCGTAACTTCCATCACAGGCAGCGCCTTCACAGGAGCTTGGGGCACCCCAGAGGCCAAGCTCCCGGCAGGCCCCTCGTTCCCCCCTCCCCTAATTACAGCCCCCCAGGAGGCCAGCTTAGGGAGCCCCCCAGACAAGAAGAAAACTGGCCGCTTTGGGGTCCGGGGGAGCCTGGCTGTCCCCAGGGTGGGTCCTACGCTCCCAGAGGACCACAAGCTGGCCAAAGGGCTACTCACTCGGGGGCCACGCTCGGCTGCGCTTCCCGCGGAGGGAGGATGCCCCAAGTCCGGGGGCCTCTGCTTCCCCCCAACCTCGTCCCCAGCGCCCAGTGAGGAGTCCTTAACTAGCGGCTGCGGGGGGAGGAGGAAGAGGGCTGGGAGGGGGGAGGGGGCGGGGGAGGGGGGAAGGGGGAGGAGGGGGGGGGGAGGGCTCGGAAGGGGGAGGAGGCGGGGAAGGGGGGAGGGGGGAAGGGGGAGGAGGCGGGGGAGGCTCAGAAGGGGGAGGGCTCGGAAGGGGGAGGAGGCGGGGGAGGGGGGAAGGGGGAGGAAGCGGGGGAGGAGGCGGGGGAGGGGGGCAGGGGGGGCTTAGCACCGTCCCTCCCCTCCCCCTCCCCCCAAGTTCAAGTCTCAGGCTGGCGGGCGTGTATGGGGGGGGGTTGGGCCGGGGGCCCGCGGCGCCCCTCCCCCTCGCGGGGCCCGTTTCCTCCTATGTAAAAGAAGGGGCTACAGGCCCCCCAAGGGCGGGGAGGACCGGGTCCGAGGCCCGCCCCCTCCCACGTGGGCCCCGCCGCCTGCGGCCCTACCTGCGTCCGGCGGCGGCTCCTCCGGTCCCCTCCGCCCGCCGCCCGGCGGGCCCGCTAGCCCGAGCCGCCCACGGCCTGCCGGACCTGGCGGAGCCGGGCGGGCCGAGGCCGAGGGGGGCGGCGGCGCAGGCCGCCCGGCCCCGCCCCTCCCCGCCCCTCCCTCTCCCGCCTAGGGCGCAGCCGCCGCCGCCGCCGCCGCCGAGGGTTCTCCGGGCGCGCTCGGGTGGGCGCGGGGCGGCCGTGACGTAGGCCGAGGGGATTGGCTGGCGCGCCGCGGAGGCGGGGCCTGCGGGCCGCTAGCCGCGCTCGCCCCGCCCCATAGGTCGGGGCTGGCGGGGGGCGAGCGTCACGCGCTCGGGAAGAAGCCTCGGGGTCCGCCGTGGGAGGGGGGCGGAAGGGGCGGGGCTCCCCGGCTCGGGCCCGACCGGGGGCGCGTCTGCGCCTGCGCCACGGCGAGGGCGCCCTGGTCTCCTGCGGGGCCGCTTGATTCCCCGCCCCGCCCCGCCGAGGGCTCCGGCCTACCGTGGGGCTGAAAACAGCGCCGAGAGGCCGGGCCTGCCCACGAACTGCCCACGAAGGCCGGGCCTGCCCACGAACTGCCCACGAAGGCCGGGCCTGCCCACGAACTGCCCACGAAGGCCGGGCCTGCCCACGAACTGCCCACGAAGGCCGGGCCTGCCCACGAACTGCCCACGAAGGCCGGGCCTGCCCACGAACTGCCCACGAAGGCCGGGCCTGCCCACGAACTGCCCACGAAGGCCGGGCCTGCCCACGAACTGCCCACGAAGGCAGTCCAGGCCGCAGGAGGCGAGGGGCCAGGCCTGCCCCTTCCAGGAGACCCCAGCCTTGGGGCTGCCCTTCGGGGCGTCCTCTGCATCCGTGGCGTGCGGAGCCAAACGTCCAGACTCTCCACGGGAGAAAGGAGGAGGGGAGCTAAACGTTTTCTTATTCTGTTGAATTCTCAAGCATTTATTAAGCACCTGCTGTATATCAGCTGGGGACGCTGAACCCAGATCCCTGGGGCTCTTGGCTGCAGACCGAGATGTGAAGTGACCTGAAAGCTAAGGGCTGCCGCTCCTTTGTCCGTCTGGGCGATCCGAGCCCCCCACACCGCCCCCAGCACGGGCGCCTTTCCGAATGTGCCTCCAGAAGAGCCCAGAGACCTTAGGTGCCTGGATGAAACGGCTGTGAACTGGCCTACCCCCGCTTTCCCCTCCCACCAGAGCAGGGACGGAGGCTGGTGAGTCCGCAGCTAGACCTGAGGGGGCCGGGCTAGCCCGGCTGTTAGCTCTCCTCTGGAGACTCTGGTCACTAAGCATCCCTTTCATGGGAGGCGGCGATCCAAGCCTAGCTTGAGGACTGCACGCTCGTGCGCCCCATCGCCTCCCCTTGGGAAAACCAAGGCACCGCCTGCTCTTACCACACCGTGGTTCCTCTCCCATCTCCCACAGCCTTTCAGGTATCCCTGATGCAGGCTCAGGTCTTTGAGGCCCCCACATGGAGCTCCCTTGAGCCAGGAACCTCCAAAGGATGCTCTTGTCCCATCTCCACCTGTGGCTTTCTCACATCCTTCCTTCTCCTCACTGGTGGGTTTGGTGCCGCCTCCCGGCATCCTCTTAGCATCTTTACCAGGGGCTCCCCAGCAGATGATTCCTGAGCCGTTCCCAAATAAAGGTCAGAAACAGAGGGACGGAGGGAGGGAGAAGTGTGTCTGGTAAGAGGGTTACGGGCTTGAGTCGAAGTGGTTTTGCTTTATGTGTGTGTGTGTGTGTGTGTGTGTGTGTGTTTGCTTTATTGTGGGGGTTCAGGACTCCTACTCTCCCTAGCTCTGGCTGCACAGTCATGCCTGGGGATGGAGCTGAACAAGCAGGCGAGAGAGAGGGAAAAGAACCTCGAAGGTATTGAGCCATCTTCCCTGTTTCTCACTTCCTCGAAGCCAACAGGATTGTAGGAAATGCCTTTCCCTGAAGTGGGTGTAGTGAGAGCCCCGGGTTTCTCATTAAAGACACCTGCTGGAAGTCCGTGTTCTTGCCCAGGGTGAAATGGGCAATGTTCTTTAAGAGACAAACCAAACAAGCCCGGGAAGCTGCTGGTAGGCAAAGTTTGACAAGACTTCCGGGCTATTTGGAAAGTGGCAGGCACTCCAGCTCTGCCTGGCATTGTTGGAGGGGAGAGAGGCTGGGCAGTGCTCAAGCCCTAAACCCCAATTATTCCCCGTGCTGCCTTGCAGGACCAGAATGGGCTGTTTGCCCCTGGATGAGCTCACCCTCATCACTGGGGACTCGACACTCGCTTAGGCCCGAATGGGAATAGCACCTTTTCTCTCTGGTCCAGCTGCTTTCCCTGACAGCCTGGCAAACGCAAAAAACATGCCCAGATGGGGAGAAAGACTCCTGCCTTGCTGTCGGTGCCCAGCCATGGAGGGGTCTCTGAATCTGTGAGAGGCCTGGACAAGCGTCTGCCCGACTTTACCATTGCCCACTTGTCCTTCAGCTTCTCTGTGAGGGTGGGGCCCAGGAAGGTCCTCACAGTGGATCTCACCGAGGGATGACAAGGAAGTTCTGTCCTTTCAGGAGGGGAAGAGAGACGCTGGAGCTTTTATCTGAAGGATAGAGGGAAGCTGGGGAATTGGGGGGCAGTGAATGAGGAGAAGCAGCTTCCCTTTGCCAGAGGGTGGTGATTGGCACGAAGGGATCAGGGGCTCTGAGCAGGGGAGTCAGACAATGTGCTCCCTCATCTCCTTAACCAGTGGGACAAGTGGGGACAAGCAAGATTTTCATTCTGTTTTCTGCCACCAGAGGCAGCATTACATCCATCAGGGCTGCAGGCTCCTTCGAAGCCAGAAGGATGAAGCTCAGGTCCCACCTTGGATCCATTTTGGCTGTGTGACCTTGGCAAGGTCACTTAACCCCTGGCCATTCTCTGAGACTGAGTTACAGAGAAGGGGCTCCCAGGCAAAGGGAACCCCTGAAATCCCAGCCTTAGGCCCTCATCTTGTTGTCGAACAAATGTGCTCAATAAGGACCAGGGACTCACTTTGACTCTGCCTTCCCCATCTGCCAGGTCTAGTTTCCTCCCCTCCATTCTGGAGACATTCTTGGAGCCACTTGGAGATTATAGGGAGAAAAAGAGGCTGGGCAGACTCAAGAGGAAGAAGCAGAAGGGTCCCCTGCAAAGTCCAAGACTCATTGGAGTGACTGCCTGAAGGGGCAGCCCCCCACCCTCACCCCCAGCAGTAGAACACAAGCGTGCTCTGTATCACACGAGCATGCACACGCACACCCTGTGGGGGGTGGGGGCTGGGGGGCAGGGCAAATGGGGTCAGCCACTTGGATCACTCCCTTGTCACTTGGTAGTTCAGTGAGCTCTCTGAGCTATACCTTGTAGCGTTTCTCTAGACAGTCAGGTCTGACTGATCCCAAAGGGGATCCCTGGAGAAGGAAATGGCAGAGTGCTCCAGTGTCTTTGCCAAGAAGACCCCATGGGCTGTGGGCCTGACACACTAAGGTCCTGAGGGTCCTGAGGACTCGGACATGACTGAACAACCCTCTTAAGTCAGCACGAGTTAAAAAGAGAGACTTCATGAAACCCTTTTCTCACTCCCAGGGCAGGTAAGCCACCCTAGTGGAAGGAATAGGACCCCTTGAGGGAGACTCGGGAGACAGTGTGTGCCAGGCCGGTCAACCCCCCCCCCCCAACCATGACTCCCATCTGCCCTCAGACCTTGATGGAGACAGCCCAGGACCCTGAGCCTTGGGATGAGCCCGGCTCCCAGCCCAGGGCCCTCAGCATCCTCCTGGGAAGCTGCCCCCATAGAGATGGGGGGGGGGCGGGGAGGGAAGGGTTATGGCTCCTGCAGGAGCTGCAGACACAGCTGCTGAAGATCCAGGAAGGGAAGTTCTGGCCAGCAGGGTCCTTGGCCTGGTTGTCCAACAGCTTAGCATCAGACACTGATAGGAATTCATCAGCTGACATGGGACCTCTCCATCTGACTCAAAGCCTTCCCCCCGGTGGTCTCCCCCATCAGATGGGAGCCCCTTGAAAGGGAGGAGTGTCTGAGCTTTCTGCGTGAACCCCAGTGCTTCGGATAGAATAAGTGCTGGATCAATTCTTTTTTTTTTTCCATTTGTTCCTAGTTCGTAGGAAGGACCAAGGTGCTCTGGGGCAAACAGGGTTTCCAAAGGCTACAGGCTCTCTGGCTCCCCTCCCCTCCACTGACGGGAAAGAAGGGCTACTCTCCAGGATCTTGCTCTTCTCCTCTTAGCTTCATCTTAAACCCCGTGATGCCATTCTCCATTTTCTCCTCCTTTAGAAACTCCAGTGTCTGGTGAAGATGGTCCTTCTTCCAGCCAAGACCCAGGCTTGGACAATTGCCCTTGGACCTTCCATACTCTCCAAGAGATGCCCCCCAATCACCTCTCTGTATGGTCCTCCACTCTCCCTAGCTATTGGCTGTTTTCCAGCTCTCAGACAAGTAAGACCCAGTCTTCCCAATCCTAAAAAAGCACTCCTCAGATGCTGCCATCCCCTCAAGCTATGGTCCTGTCTGGTGTCTGGTCCAACTTTTAGGTCCTGCCTCCCTCTTCTCTGATTCACTTCACCCTGCGCAGGCTGGCTTCTGATCCCCAGGTTCATCTGATTAACCACCGGTCCAGCATGCCCTTTGTCCCCAGAGCCGATGCCTTCTCCCTGGTCTTCATCCTTCTTGACCTCCCTGCAATGTCTGACCTTCTCCTCTCCGGTCTTCTCTCTTCTTTAGGTTTCTGTGACTCGGCTCTCCCCTGCTCTCCTCTTCCCTGGCTGCCTAGCCCTCCCCAGCCTCCTCTGCTGAGTCACCAGCCCTATCACAGCCCTGCCCTGATTGTTCTCCCAGGGTCCTCTTCTCTCTTCTCCCTCCACAAACCCTCTCTCATGGATCCCTTCCGATCCTCTCTCAGTGGATGATGCCCAAAGACAAGCCTCCACACCTGGACCCTCATTTGGACTTCACTCACTTCCTATGGGACCTTTCGGACGGGCTGCACCCCGAGCATCTCAAACTCGGCACATCTGCAGCAGGACTCATTGCCTTTCTCCCCAACCAAATCCTCTTCTGGACTTTTCTCTTACTGTCAAAGATCAAAGTTCCTGCCTTGGAGTCTTCAAGGTTTGCAGGCTCAGCCTCATCCCTCCATTCTCACTGGCTCCCACTGATATGTCAAAGCAGTAGTTGAAGGGTGGCCATTTTAACTCCACAACATGTTCCATTTGCCATCCTTTCCATTCATATAAAAGTGAGCATTTTCGTGAACTGACCCAACCATTCTGGAGAACAATTTGGAACTATGCCCAAAGGGCTATGGGACTATTCACACCCTTTGACCCAGTGGTAGCATTGCTAGATCTGTACCCCAGAGAGATCATAGAAAAGGGAACAGGACCCACATGTACAAAAATATTTATAGCAGCTCTCTTTGTGGTGGCAAAGAATTGGAAATCGAGGGAATGCTCATCAACAGGGGAATGGCTAAACAAGTTGTGGTATATGAATGTAATGGAATGCTATTGAGTTGTAAGAATCGATGAGCAGGAGGAGTTCAGAGAAACCTGGAAGGACTTACATGAACTGATGCTGACTGAGAGGAGCAGAACCAGGAGAACATTATACATGGTAACAGCAACATTGTGTGATGAACAATGGGGATAGACTTGGCTCTTCTCAGCAGTGCAATGATCCAAAACAGTTTCAAAGAACTCATGACAGAAAACGTTCTCAACATCCAGAAAAAAGAACTGTGGCTTCTACTTTTAACGAACACCAAATGGGGGATGACGCCGGTGATGCAGGAGAGCTGGAGGCCCCGGAGTCAGAGGCCGAGGGGCCTTCCGTGGTGGCTTCGGCAGTGGGGGCCGAGCTCGAGGTCAGGGCCGAGGCTGCAGGGACCGAGGAGGAAAGGCCGAGGATAAGGAGTGGGTTCCTGTCACCAAGCTGGGCCGCCTCGTCAAGGACATGAAGATCAAGTCTTTGGAGGAGATCTATCTTTTCTCCCTTCCTATTAAGGAATCTGAGATCATAGATTTCTTCCTGGGGTCTTCATTGAAGGATGAGGTTCTGAAGATCATGCCTGTTCAGAAACAAACTAGAACCGGACAACGTACCAGGTTCAAGCCTTTTGTGGCCATTGGCGACTACAATGGCCATGTTGGCTTGGGTGTCAAGTGCTCCAAGGAAGTAGCCACAGCTATTCGTGGTGCTATCATTCTGGCCAAGCTGTCCATCGTTCCTGGGAGACGTGGCTACTGGGGGAATAAGATTGGCAAGCCTTACACAGTGCCCTGCAAGGTCACTGGGTGCTGTGGATCTGTTTTGGTGCGCCTGATCCCCGCCCCTCAAGGTACTGGCATTGTCTCAGCTCCTGTGCCTAAGAAGCTCCTGATGACGGCTGGAATTGATGACTGCCACACTTCTTCAAGGGGCTATACTGCCACTCTGGGCAACTTTGCTAAAGCTACCTTCGATGCCATCTCCAAAACATACAGCTACCTAACCCCAGAACTGTGGAAGGAGACTGGGTTTACTAAGTCTCCCTATCAGGAATTCGCCGACCATCTTGTGAAGACTCACACTTGGGTGTCTGTCCATAGGACCCAGGCAGCTGCTGTGGCAACCACATAAGATGTTTTTTTTTAATATACATTGATTGAATAAACTGAACTATGCCTGCTTAAAAAAAAAAAACCTGTGGATTATGAATGCAGATTGAACCATACTGTTTCTGCTTTTGGACTGGTTTTTTTTTTCCTTCTTTTTTGAGGTTTTTCCCTTGTGCTCTGATTCTTCTTTCACAAGACGACTAATAGAGAAATATGTTTAATGTGATTGTACATATATAACCTATATCAGACTGCTTTCCATATTGGGGAGGAGGTAGGGAAGGGAGGTTGGGAGAAAAATTTGGAACTAAAAATCCTATGAATAGAAATGTTGAAAACTATCCCTATATGTAACTGAAAAATAATAAAATACTGAAGCTTAAACAAACAAAAAAAATAAAAGTGAGCATTTTCTAGTGCTTTAGGACTTGAAAAGTATCATATAAATATTATGTCATTTAGTCCCCACAACAACCCAGGGAGGTGCAGTTATTAACCCCTTTTACAGATGAAGAAACTGAGGCAGACAAGGGGAAATGACTTGCCCAAGCTCACACAGCTAGTAGCCTTCCTGCTACCACCTTAGTTCAGGCTACTTCCTTTCCCCTGAACTGTTGTAACAGTCTCCTCCTTGGTCCCTCTGCATCATCTCTTCCCCCTCCTTCTCTGCTAAAGGTCAGGAGATCACAGGGACTCCCCCTCTAGGCTCAGAAAAAAACTCCCCTGTTGGACCATTGAAGTCTTCCACCCCTGGATCCTAACAGACCTCCCCAGCTGTATCACATATCCATTTTCTTGATCTACTTTGAGCTGTCATCCCCTCTCTGCTATCCAGATTATCTTCCATCCTCACTTTTTTTTTTTTTTTTAGTGAGGCAATTGGGGTTAAGTGACTTGCCCAGGGACACACAGCTAGTAAGTGTTAAGTGTCTGAGGCTGGATTTGAACTCAGGTACTCCTGACTCCAGGGCCGGTGCTCTATCCACTGTGCCACCTAGCTGCCCCAGAATCTCTAGCTTCTTTCAAAGTTAATCTCAATTCCCTACCCCCTCCCCAGCTGCTAGGGCCTACCCTTTAAATGGCCATTGGTGGGGCAGCTAGATGGCGAAGTGGATAGAGCACCAACCCTGGAGTCAGGAGTATCTGAGTTCAAATCCGGCCTCAGACACAACACTCACTAGCTGTGTGACCCTGGGCAAGTCACTTAACCCCAGTTGCCTCACTAAAAAAAAAAAAACAAAAACAAACAAATAAATGGCCATTGGTTTATTTCATCTCTTCCATTTTCCCTTGCCTGTGTCCATGTTGTCTCCCCCAGTTGACTGTAAGTTCCCTGAGGGCAGGGACTGTTTTTTGTTTTGTTTTTTGCCAGGTGAGGGCAACAAGATGAAACCACCTGAGCACAGGGAAGTGCTCTCTCACAGGCTCCTCATTTCCCCCTGGGTTTCCACTCCCTATTAGCCATTTGTGTTCCACCCTTCTCTGACCAAAGGTTCTTCCTCTTAGAAGAGAAGGCCGATGTCAAGGAAGGGCCAGAGGGGCAGAACATCCTTCCTTTCCACGTTCTTCTGCGGAAGCAGCCCTCTCATTTCCCCAGACATAGGCTGGACAAGATTTTATAGGCGCCGGTGAGGGCTAGTTGGGAGCCAGTGTCCCAAGGTCCTCCTCCAGGCTCCACCACTTGCTGCCTGTGCCCCTGGGCATCCATGGACCTTGCTGCCACTCAGGGGCTCCACCTCAGTCCTCTGGGAGCCATATTGCTTGCCTAGATAGACTTCAGACTGGGGGGGAGGGCAGGGTGGTGAGGTTCAAATTGGACAATGTGAAGCAGTTGAATTCTGTCTAACGTGCTCTTGAAATATCTGAGGAGTTATGATGATGATGAAGATGAAGAGTGGCCCCCACCCCCTTTGGAGCCCCTAGGCAGCTGCTCCAGGTTAAGGCCCTTGGTGGTCAGCACCCATGTAGACTGATGGCTCCTAAGCCCCACTGAGATTGGACTAAGCCACCCCCAGAGGTCATTATTTAATGGAACAACACAGCAAATTTGGTGACAGGGAATGTTTCCCCCAAACCACAGGACCGGCCACCCTACCACCGGGGCAGCCACATGTGTGAGCCCGAGAAAGCCTATGAAGGAACCCCCACGAAACCGTCAGCAAGCATTTCAACAGTGCCCGCGTAGTGCTGCTCTGCTGCCACCTGCTGGGCCTCTTAGTCACCGCCTTCAGGTTATCTCCTGCTCCCATTTCCTGGGGGCACCAAGCCTCTCTCTAGGAAAAGGTGTGTTTGTATGTTGTGTGTGTGTGTGTGTGTGTGTGTGTGAGTGTGTGTGTGTGCGCGCGCGCACGTGCGCGTGTGTGCGCACACTGGAGCCAGCTCTAGAGCCAATTGTTCAATTTCCATCATGAACGTAAATCTACAAATGCTACTAATTAGGGGTTAATTGATCGCTCTTGGTCGAGTAGGTGAGGGTGGGCTCCCAGGGGAGGAGGCCCGGGTTGGGGAGCAGAGATGGGGCTGTTGGCATTGTAGACCATGGGGGAAGATAATTGCAACTGTTTGCATTTCGCATTTCTTTCACAGTGTACTGATTACAGCAATGATACCTGATGCTGATGTGGTGTTTTAAAGCAGGGACAGGAATCTGCTTCCTGGATGCATCCATGTGGCAGAGTTGATTGAGAGTTGTCAGGAAACCAGGAAGACCCGGGTTGAAATCCCACTTTGGGCATATTGTGGTTGTGAGACCCTGGGCAGCTCTCTAAGAGCAGCAGGTGCCCGTCTGCCTTGAGAGAGGGAGCAGCCTGGTTCAAGAGTTCTAGCTCCCACCCCTACCTTGTATCTAGTCATTTGTCCAGCCTTCGCCCTGAGGACCCGGGGCTACAGAAATAACCAAGACCAAAAGAAAATGACAATTGAGGATGTGCCCTGGTCCTGACTCCAGAGCCAGGGGCTGGAGCTGGGGGACAACTAGAAGCTTGGTGGCTTCTGAGGAACTGATGTCTGCTCAGAAGCCACATCCAGCCGCCGCTGGGTAAGCTGCTAAAGAAGGTGAGCAAACAGTGTACAAAAGGGGAGAGAGGAGGGGCCTTTGTTTAACAATGCGGCTTGGTGCCAAGGCTTTCCCAGGCACTCGGCTAGACTGGTGATGCCAAGACAAAAATAAAGCAGTGTCCTAGACATCAAAGATGTCATAGTGGGTCAAGAAAAAGGGGGCAACACTAAAAGGAAAATAGAAAAATACCTATTTTATGTACCTACATACCCAGGTTGCATAGAAATTTCTTGGGGGAAAAGGGGTCTCGTGTGGAATAGGTTTAAGAAGCCCTGCTATAGGAAAGACGATTCAGCGTGCCCAAGAAGGAATTTGGGGAGGGAGAGAGCTCATGATGTTATAAGCAATTTTTAAAAAGTTGAAGTTCACTAATGATCAGAGAAAGGCCAACTTTAAAGTTTCATGCATGTCCCAGTCACCAATGCTGGAAAAATAATTAAAAGTGACCCCAACTAAGGGCAGCTGGGTGGCACAGTGGATAAAGCACCAGCCCTGTATTCAGGAGGAACTGAGTTCAAATTCTACCTCAGACCCTTGACACTTACTAGCTGTGTGACCCTGGGCAAGTCACTTAACCCTCATTGCCCCACCAAAAAAAACCCCAAAAACCCCTGAATCCATTAGGTAGGATTGTATGCAGGGCTTTAAAATTACAAAACACTTTGCAAGTATTATTTTTTTGTTTTTAAAATAATAAACATTTTTATTTATAGTTTTGATTTCAAATTTTATCACTCCTTCCCTTCCTCCCCTCCATCCTCCCTAAGGCAGGAAGCAATCAGATGAGGGTTATCCATGTGCAGTTATGTAAAACATTCCCATATTAGCCATTTTGTAGAAGAAAACTTGAATAAAAGGGAAAAAATGAAAGTGACAAACAGCAGGCTTCAGTCCGCGTTCAGTCAATATCAGCTCTTTCTCTGCAGGTGGAAGAGTCATTGGGATTGTCTTGGATCCTTGCATTGCTTAGAATAGTAAATATTAGCTTTTTGGATCCTCCTACACCCTGGGAGGTACCTCAGGCAGGCAGGCAGAGGCTAAGTGTCTTGCTGAGGGTTACACAGTGTCTGAGGCTGGACTTCCTCAGTCAGGTGTCCAGACGACACAGTAGATCTCAGCCAAGGATTTGGTAACGTAGCTCATGCCCGTCTTGTAAACAAGGGGGTGTGTCCCCCAGTTTTTTTTTAAGACCAATGACATCATGGGGGGATGTCGTGATTTGCTTGTGATTGGACTTGGTGAAGCAGAGCTGGACAAAGTTGCTGGCCTCACCCTCTCTTCTAAAGTCTTTGAAGTCTGGTGGTAGGACAAAAGTCAAGATGACTGGAGATGGCCTGGCACACAGTGGATGACACTGGGGCCTTCTGTGTCTGACCAGACTCTGTGCTCCACCGTTCCTCCTTCAGCCACTTTCGTGGCTGTTGGAACCAATCATTCTCTTGTTCCCATTCTGCCAGGGGAGGTCCTCACCTGCTTGGGGTAGAGTCTGTCTAACTCGCCTATGCCTTTGAGGACTCTCAGTTACCCTCCACCTGGTTTAGCCCATCTGCTCAGATGGCTTTGCCAGGGCTGGCTGCTGTGCGTGATACATACAACCTCCTAAAGCCACAGGTGAGAGTTGGGTGACAGGTAGTCTCCACAGGTGGATAAACAGCCCTGAAAAGAGCAGGACAGCCCTCACCCTGGGCGTTTTAGTCCTCCCTGAGCACCCACACCTCCAGGGCTTCCTGAGCACCCCATGCCCGCGGCCCCCCCCCCCCCCCCCGCAAAAGTGAATGAACAGTCCTCCCACCAGAGGTGTTGGTCCTCCCAGAACTAGGTAAGCTCCCATGGACTAAAAGGCAGGCCAGGAGGGATGGGGGATGCTCAAGAACGTAATTATGAAAACACACACACACACACACACACAGAAACAATGCCAACGCTGGGGGAAATGGGATTTGTCTGGAGAAACCAATGTAGATGAGCAAGGAGCTCGTCAATCGTGTCAAGGTGCCCTCTAGTGGAAAGCCCTGGGACCACGCTCAGCCCTCTGCTATTTAGCAGGTGTTGAATGCCTCCCATAAGATGAAGGCACCTGTTCTGCTACAACACACACTACCTGGGTGGCCACCTCTTGGGGCTTCACGTTCCTCTTCTAAAGGGGGAATGGGGCAGCTGCTTAATAAGTAGACTAAGTGGCCCCTCAGGTGCCTTCCAGAGCCTGACCCGGGGTGGGGTGGGGGGTCAATAGCAATGTGGTAAAGGCGGCTGGGTAGGGAGGCAGGAGAGCTGGGTTCAGTTCCCCGTCTTGGGCAATTGCTTCCCCTTGATGGCTTCAGTTTTCTCACCTGTAACATGATGAGCGAGATGGACCTCCAGGGGTGCTTTGGGCTCTCAATCTGACACTGGAGTCCCAAGAATAGTGGGATGAGGCTGTCAGACAAACGGTCACCCACAAACACCTGATGCCATCTTTACCTGGGTAGGGAATGAAGAGGGACCTCACCTGTGTAGAGGGGCCCGTGGGTGGTGAGAACCATCATCATGTGGCTCAGAGGGAGGCAGTGTAGACACCTCTAGCCTCTTCTCCCTCCCTCCTTCTCCAAGGGAGGGGAGAGGGAGGTGGGGGCTGGGCTCTGCTCTCCTCAGAAGGAGGGATAGTCACCTGGTCCCTTAGATATGATTAGTCTAGGGATCATGATCGGGTTCAACCCAACTTTTGATCGCGTTGTCGTTACTGGGGGGATGAGAGCCACAATCTCCATCCCAGGCTTGACCCTTTGCTCACCGGTAACGCACGTCGCCCCCCAGAAGGCAAGGGGCAGCAGTTTTAGAGGCAAATGTTGGCATGATGTAGAGAAGAGCTGAGCGCTTAAAGGTATTGCGTGGTCTGTCTGGAAAGCTAGTGAGCTCCCCGTCACTGGAGGTGTGCGAGCCAAGGCCGACCTGGAGGCCGCCGAGACCAGCTTCCATGCTGCTGGGAGCAGTTTCCCTCCCTGCTCTCAATCTTGCCCAAATTCAGCTTTTCCTGGTGTGATTCAGGACCGCCCTCCAAGCCTCTCAGATCATCTTCACTAGTGAGTGAGCGAACCCGCTGTGGTCCTGGTGATCCCTGAGGCAGGGGCGCCTCCTTGTGGCACGAAGTGGAAGGAAGCCAAAGGTCCTGCCCTTGGGTTTGTAGCCCTTTGGTTCTCATTTAAATAACTCACTGTGGGGCAACTCTCCGGCGGAGGAGAGCTGGAGGGCAGTCCAGACTGCCTGCGCAAGCTAACTTCAACCTGGTGTACAAGAGACAGAGAGAGACGGAGAGATACAGTGACAGAGAGAGACACACACACACAGGGAGTAGAGACATAGGCAGACACCGAGATAGAGAAAAAGAGACAGAGACAGAGACAGACACAAGAAAGAGACATAAAGCCAGAGATAGAATCGAAGAGACTGTTTAGAGAAAAAGACAGAGACAGAGAGAGAGAGAGACAGAGAGAGAGAGAGAGACAGAGAGAGTGAGAGAGACAGAGACAGAGACAGAGAAAGAGAGAGAGAGAGACAGTGAGAGAGTGAGAGAGACAGTGAGAGACAGAGACAGAGACAGAGAGAAAGAGAGAGAGAGAGAAAGAGAGAGAGAGACAGTGAGAGAGAGAGAGAGAGAGAGAGAGAGAGAGAGAGAGAGAGAGAGAGAGAGAGAGAGAGAGAGAGAGTCAGAGAGTCAAGACAGAATCGCAGAGACCAGGCACCAGCTTCTGCAAAAATTTATTGGTGAGCTTTTCTGAATACAGAAAGCTGGGGAGAAATTAGGCAGACACCTAGTACACCTGCCAGGCAGCCCAGAGCTCACCCACCCATGGAGCAACTATCTTTTTCTAATTTTTATTTCCAGTGCTTAGCCAGGGGCCTGAGCAAAGCAGGAGCTTAATACATCTTTATTGTTGGGGCAGCTAGGTGGTGCAGTAGATAAAACACTGGCCCTGGATTCAGGAGGACCTGAGTTCAAATGTGACCTCAGACACTTGACACTTACTAGCTGTGTGACCCTGGGCAAGTCACTTGACCCTCATTGCCCTGAAAAAAAAAAGTGAAGTCTTTATTGTCTGACTTAGTGACTAATATGCCAAAGATACTTATGCTGTGCTTGGTATTAGGGACTGATCTGAAAGTTTGAATTTATTGATCCCTGGATCCAATGAAGCTTCAGTCCCAGAACTTCTCATCCTCCCCATCGTGTGGGTAACAGTGCTCTAGAGAGGCTGAGTTCTCCTAAGAGAACACTGATTCATTCATGTTTGGTTCTGCTGGCTCTGTCATTTATACAGTTTGTACACAAATCAGTCCTCAGCCAACTATGCCAGCCATGGATGACGTGAGGCCCTTCTGGGTCCTGCTTGGATGAATACTTAGGACCTCAGGTAAGACCCCATCAGTTTAGGTCATTGGCCTCCTATGGGGCCTGAGCAGGAATCCACCTGTAGCCATTGGAGCTCAGGGCTTCCCTTTACACGGAGGTATCACTGTCCTGGGAGAAAGAAGACGACTTTTTTTTGTTTTTGTTTTTGTTTTGTTTTTTTTGGTGAGGCAATTGGGGTTAAATGACTTGCCCGGGGTCACACAGCTAAAAAACGAAGTTGTTTTCTACATTGGTGTTGCCCTGGCCTCCTATTCTTTTCAGTAACTTTTTTTTTTTCAAATCAGATCTCTGATTTCATTTTCTTTCTTTCTTTTTTTTTGGTAAGGCAATTGGGGTTAAGTGACTTGCCCAGGGTCACACAGCTAGTAAGTGTCAAGTGTCTGAGGCTGGATTTGAACTCAGGTCCTCCTGGATCCAGGGCCAGTGCTTTATCATCTGCACCCCCTAGCTGCCCCAAAGACGACTTTTAGTAAAATCATTTTAGGAATTAGGGAAGAACAGGGATTAGGGATAAGAGAAATGCCCTCCGCCCAGCTGTCTGCCTGTTTTTCTGTGTGAGATGAAGGCACAAGGGTAGATATCCTCATTTTGTGCAGTACAGAACGGTCTTTGAAAGGGGCAGTAACCTAAAAGAGGAGGACTAGATTTATGTATTTACTTATTTCTTTATTGGATTTATTATTATTTTATTTTTTATTATTTATTGTTTAAAGTTCTGAGTTCTAAATTCTATCCTTCCCCCCACCCCCACCACCATGAGGTGGTAAGTAATCAGATATGGGTTATACATGTGCAATTATGTAAAACATGACCTTCTTAGTCATTTTGTATAAGAACACTCAAATAAAAGAAAAAAAGAAAGAAAAAGTGAAAAACAGCCTGCTTCAGTCTGTGCTCAATCAATATCAGTTCTCTCTTTGGAGGTGGATAGTATGCTTCATCATGAGTCCTTTATTGTCTTGGATCATTGTGTTCCTGAGAATAGTTAAATCCTTCACAGGTCTTCATCCAACAATATTGCTGTCTCTGTGCACAATGTTCTCCTGATTCTGCTCACTTCACTATATATCAATTCACACATGTCTTTCCAGGTCTTTCTGAAGTCATCCTGCTCGTCATTTCTTATAGCATAATAATATTCCATCACCATCATATACCACAGCTTGTTTAGCCATTCCCCAATGGATGAGCATTCCCTTGATTTCCAATTCTTAGCCACCACAAAAAGAGCTACTATAAATATTTTTATACAGACAGGTCTTTTTCTCTTTTGGGTGATATAAGCCTAGCAGCGGTGTTGCTGGATCAAAGAGTATGCATGGTTCTATAGCCCTTTGGGCACAGTTCCAAATTGTTCTCCAGAATGATTGGATCTTTTCACAACTCCACCAACAGTGGATTAGCACCCCAGCTTTCTCACATCCCCTCCAACATCCAATATTTTCCATTTTTGTTATATTTTCCACTGATAGGTGTGAGGTGATACCCCAGAGTCGTTTAAATCTGCATTTCTCTGATCAATAGTGATCTAGAGCATTTTTATGAACAGTTTTATAGCCCTCTGGCCATAAGAGTTAGATCATTTCAAAAGTTCCTTTCAGGTGTGGGTAATATCTGTCACCTCTTGGAACCTATTTCCTCATCTGCAAAATGGGAATGATGATACCTCTTGAAGCTCCCTAAAGGGTTGGTTGTGAGGCTTCCATAAGGTCATGTCAGCTTTGCTCTGTGTAAATCCCAGCAGTTATTATTATTGGTGCTCAAAGTTATATCTCAAGGTCACTTTATCTATTGCCTGTGCCCTGTGAAGACAGATGCACTCTGGGCTGTCCCATTCTCCAAGAATTAAAGTGTGGTAAAAATTATTATTGCCGTTTTGGCTGACTCATTTGGGAGGGGCCACACCTGGCCCACTCTGAGGTTACATATGCTACTGAGGTCAGAAGGAGAACTCTCCATAGGCAGTTTTTGAAGGACCTCCCCTTTTGGGGGAGGAAGATTGAATGTTCCCTGAAGGGAAGAGGAGGCTCTTCCAGAATGCTAGGTCTTCCAGACCGCGCTCTCTCTCTCTCTGGCAGCTGCTCTCTTGGAGTTCTCTCCCCTTCTGGTGGCACACAACTGTAGACTGTCCAGGTGTTGGTGAGTTAATTACAGAAAACCCTAAATTCCTTTGAATTAGCTTAATTGGAAATGGTCTGGGGATTGCATAGGCTAAGTTTAGAGTTGAGTATTTATCTGTATTTCTTTTTTCCTATTTCCTTGTCTTTCATTTTTATTAGTTTCACCTTTGTTGTTTAATTCCCAAGTAATAAAATCTGATCCTTTTGTGAACTAAAGCTTAGAGGCTCCTTTCTTATTGGCCTGGGAGAAATAACTAAAAAGGGCAGTTCAGAGGGGAGGGTGAACGTAAAAGGGTCCCTCATATTTCCGGGACCCCAATATTAAGGCGAGTCACCCAAATAATGCTCCGTATATTAAATTTTGGCCCTCACAAAAGGCTCCCACCAGTCAGCCAGAAGGCAATGGAGTGGGGCTTGGGGGGCCTGAGTAGGCTGTAGCAAAGCAACCATGAAGATTTATTAAGTGCCAACTGTGCCAAACACTGGGTTGAGCCCCGCAGACACAAAAAGAGCCAAAAGACAGTGCCTGCCCTCTCGGAGGCTACAGTTGAATTTGGGAGATGATATGTCAACAACTATGTGCGAAGCAAGCTCTAGACAGGATCAATAGGAGATCATTAATAGAGGGAAGGCACTGGAATGAGGAGGGATGGGGAAGGCTTCCTGCTGGGATTCTAGTTGGCACTTAAAGCCAGGGAGGTCATTAGGCAGAGATGTGGAGGTCCAGGCATGAGGCACAGCCAGAGAGAATGCCTGGAGCCCAGAGACAGAGGGTCTTGGTGGTCCCATGAAAGGCTGGAGTGGGGTAAGTTCCTTTGTAACCTGAGATACTGAAGAATGATGCCGGAACAGTGTTGTGAGTGATAAAGATTTATTATAAACAGCTCACACACGGGTAGCAGAGGTTCTTGATGACAAGTGGACGACAAAGGGATCTCTCCTGATCCCCATCCTACAAGAGTCTGACAGTGCTGCAGACAAATGGCTCAGTCCCAATCCCCTGTACCATCCCACCTGAGGGGGAAGAGGGGCACACAAGGCATGCAGGAGAGAGGCCAGGTGTGTGTACACACACACACACACACACACACACACACACACACACACACACACACACACTTCCCTGGGAAGCTGTTGAGAAGAAAGTTCTCAAGGCTGTCAAGGATGGGCTAAGGATGTGGCAGTGCTCCTGGAAGATGCACATGTACACACCTCCCCTTATGTAAGGGGGGTGGATGGGAGGCCAGGTTTCCTTGAGTGGCTAAAGCCACAGTAGCCCACAATGGAACAGCCAGGGGCCAGAGTTACTAGATTGAAGAGGGATAGGGAGGGGGAGAAGCCTGGAAAAGCAGGAGGAGGCAGGTTCTGGAGGGCTTTGAATGCCCAACAGGTTTGTATTTGTTCCTGAAGGCGATAGGGAGCCACAGGAGGGAGGTTAAGGGAGGGGAGCGGTGCTGTGATCAGACTTTGGTGGCTGACTGGAGGGTAGACAAGAGGGAAGACTTGAGGCAGCCAGACCCCCATCCCCCAGCAGCCACCGCAATGATCCAGGCGTGAAGTGATGAGGGTCTGCCCCAGGAGGCTGGTGGAGTCAGAAGGAGGCCTAGGGAGAGATGCTGTAGATGACTGGTGCCCAGAAGTGGTGTAATGCCTGCTGGTGGAGGGATGGCAGGGGTGAGGGCTATCTTAGGGAGCATCAGTGGCCCCAAGACATCCAGGCAGGGTGGGTGTGTCCTCCTATGGGCTCTAAGCACCCTGGGAGGGACAGCTTCCCATCTCTACAGAGTGTAGCTCAGGGCCTGGTTGGGGAGATAAGGGCCTCCTGGGGTAGGGTTCTGCTTTGCTTTTAGGTGAAGGGTTTTGGAGAGATTGCTGTAAGTGGGTGAGCTTTCAAAGGCCAGAGTAGCAGGTGCCAAAGATATGGGAGCCTGGTCCACGCTAGGGTCTTTCAAGGGTTATGTCTGGGCGTGGCAGCCTCCAAGGCCCTGGGCACTCACCTATCTGCTCTGCCACACTTAGAAGTGAACTTGGCAGGATCGCCCCTTTTTGGAAACTGCTCACTCTTGCCAAAGACAGGGATGGTGCAGGGGTGTGGGAAAGAATTCATTTCGACCCTACTCTATTCCAATCAGTAATAATCAATTCAATATGGTGCCAGGGCATAGTGATTATAAATTCACTATGTCAGGCCCAAGAGCTATGAGCTGCAGCTTGGAAAGTCACTTACTTCATCACAGGAAGCTGACCAGAGGCCCCCACCTTGGTACCTCCAGACTGCTCTCTCTTGTCCAACGTGACCATGTCGTGACCACTTAGCCAGTGGAGATGCCCCCCTGCTTCGCCCAACTGGAGACCCCTGGCTGACATACCATTTCTGGCTGATGCATCGTTTTTGGCTCATGAAGCAAGATCTATCAACCAATGGGGTTCCGTACTTTGTAGGTATGTGTCTGTAGAATGTTCAGAGATCAAACCTGATATCAAGCCTTACAAAGATAAGGCATCTCAGATCATGAGGAAGATCCAAGGTCCCCTTCATTAGAGGGGACCACAGACCCCTTAATAAATACCTCAGTCTCTTTTATTGTGGGTTGGACAATTTTTTTTTTTGGGTGAGGCAATTGGGGTTAAGTGACTTGCCCAGGGTCACACAGCTAGTAAGTGTTGTGTCTGAGGCCGGATTTGAACTCAGGTCCTCCTGAATCTTGGGCTGGTGCTCTATCCACTGCCCTGGGTTGGACAATTTTAATCCCCGCAGGGGACAGTGCTCCCCAAGTCTGGGGAGAAAGGCTTGTCATTCCGTTCTTGCTATCTATCTCTTCTCAGCAAGAATCAATCCCTCTGTAAAAACTGGCTGATGTTCATTGTTTAAATGACACTGGGGTTGTGATACATGATTGTGATGGAATACTGCTGTGCTATAAGAAATGATGAGCAGAGTGGAGTGAGCAAAACCAGGAGAACATTGCACACAGTAACAGCAAAATCGTACAATGAACAACTGTTAATGACTTAGCACTTTTCAGCAATACAATTCTGAAAGGACTTAGGATGACAAGTGCTCTCTACCTCCAGAGAAGTGAATGTAGATCAAGTCAGACCATTTTGTGTGTGTGTGTGTGTGTGTGTGTGTGTGGCAATTGGGGTTAAGTGACTTGCCCAGGGTCACACAGCCAGTAAGTGTTAAGTGTCCGAAGCCGGATTTGAACTCAGGTACTCCTGACTCCAGGGCCAGTGCTAAGTCAGACCATCTTAACCTTTACTTTTCTTGTCTGGTTGGTTTTTGGTCTGTTTTCTTTCACAACATGATGATTATAGAAATATTTTTGCCTGACTGCACATATGTGACCTAATCAAATTGCTAGCTTTCTTAAGCAAGAGGAGAGAGGGAGAGAATTTGGAATTCAAACATTTTCAAAAATGAGTGTTATTGTTTTTACTTGTAATTGGGAAAAATCAAAGAATTTTAAAAATGAAATTGGGGCACCAGTCTCTGGTCCCTAACAACAGAATCACCCCAACTCCTGAGTGATAATCCCAGGACCCTGAGAGGGAGATGAAGGAAGGCAGTAGGACTCCAGAGACCTGACCCGTTTGTGTGCCTGTGGGCTAGAAAAGCAAGTCCAGAGCCTGGCTAGTATATGGAAATTCTGACTCATCCCCAAGGCAGAGAAAGCTAGAGGCATGTGTGTGAATCTGCCCCCTGCTGATTCTCTTGGGCACACCTGAGGGAAGCCTCGGTGTCAAGAGAAAAGAGGCTTGGGGCGTGGCACCGGGCTCCCCTAAGGCCCTCCAGCGTCTCTGAAGGGCGGGGCATAGGGAAGGTGCTGAGCATGGAAGGAAAGCAGAAGTGCTTGCTGAGCCCTCACTGTGCACCATGTGCTGTGGCCAGTGCTTTCCAAAGATGATCTCATTGGACCCTCCCAACAGCTCTGAAAGGTGCATGCTGAGGAAGACAGTGACCTATCCAGGGCCACTGAGCTAGTAAGTATCTGAGGGCCGATTTGACTTCCTCTTCCTGACTCCAGGACCGGTGCCCTGCCCACAGCACCACACACCGGCCTGGAGCCTCAGAGTGACTCTGCCCAAAGGAAAGTCAGGCCATCCAGGAGGAAGGGAGGTTGTTCCTGGTTGTCTGGGGCATCCTGGTCAGCCCAGTACGGTGCTGGGCACTGCCCTGGGCAGCCTCCTTCCACAACATTCGTGCCCCTTCTCGGGGCTTTGAGGGCCCTCACGCCACTGCCCAGCCAGCCCCCATCTCTCTACCTCATCCACAATCACTGCAGGCGATGGCCTGTCCCAGGCTTTCTTGGCCAAGGCTCAGCCAAGTCCCACCAGGAGGCTCATGACTTGTTAGCCTGGCCTGGCCTGGCCTGTCAGAAGCCACACTGGCCCATTCTTTCCTCCAAGCATCCTCCGCCCAGCTAGGAAAGTAATTTGCCGACAGAGAGGGTCAAAGCGATGGGACCCTGTGGAGAAGGGCTGCTGTGTCCTAGACTGCGGAGGAAGCTGGCTAGGAAGCCCGGGCCTAGGCTGAGATGCCAATGTTATGGGCACACCTCAGAGGTTCTCTGGGGTACATCAAGGAACCTTTTCCTTGAGAAACTAAACCAAAGGACAGACACCTAAAGAGATAAGTGGACTGAGCTAGCTCCGGGACCCCCACCCTTCATTCTAGTCTCCCCCACCCCTGGGGAGATAAGATTAGGTGTGGCTGCTGCCTTTGTGTCCTGAGGAGAGAGATGACTTGAGAGATCCACCCCTCACCCAACTCCTCCAGCCACCACCTGTGGGGGATGGTCCTTCCTCAATTGGGGAACTTTCCAGTCAGATGATCACCCCTATCAGTCCTCTATAAAAGCACCTGCCTGTCTCCTGCTTGAGGAGATAGGTATCTCAGAGCCATGCCTCTGTGCTATGCCTTCTCCCCATGAGAAGTCCAAGGATTTCTCTCTTGGTTTCCTTTCCCTAGCCCCTAAATAAACTTATTTTATTCTAATTTTATTTGTGTGTGAGAACTGCAAAATTTACTGAGAATTGATTCCCCACCCAGTCCCCTCTTTCCCAGGCAAATGAATTGCCTGGGGCTGACTGTCTTTGTCATTTCCAGACTCTTAATGGACTTATGGACCTTCCCCCAAACAACTTATCTCCGCCCCCCCAATGTCCCCCACCTTACTCCCCGGATTTTATGTTATTATGTAAAAAGGGTCCACCTACATTACTCAGAGTCAGTAATGTCTATGCTTAACTTAGGAGCAGTTCTATTATTTCTTTTGTCAAAGGTTCATTTACATTAATTAGCTATAAGTCACTCTGGAGCAATCTTTTGGCTCCCTTTTTGTTGTTACCCCCTAAAAACCCTGCCCTCTGTCCCCATCTTTGGGTATTCCTAGCTTCCGAGCTTTGCGATAGCACAAGCTATAGTTCCTCTGCCCCGATTAAAGACCTTATTTTCTCCTATATTGATTGTTTCCTTAATTTCCAGGTTAACATGTGCAAGAGGGTGTAATTCTTTAAAGAGAAATTCCTAAGAACCCCTATCTCAAACCCCTATCCCGAACCCTCACTCTATTTCCCCCATAACACAAATGGGAATCAAAGCATTCAGAGACAGGAGACCTGAAATTCTGTAGACAGAGCCAGGCCCAGGGAGTGGGAAAAAGCATGGTCCCAAGAGAAACAGGGGGGCACTCAAAGGCTGGGGTGCTCAGAGAAGATGGAAAAACTGACATGAAGTTAGCCTGGGGCCCAAAGAGCAGTGGTGGCCCCACCTGGAAGGAAGTCTCTAGCAGAGGGCCACAGGGCTCTATCCTTCCCATGAGGCAGGGTGGCTGACCACATTTTCTGATGGCAGGAATATGGGAGAGCTTGATGACCTGGCAAAGTACCACGGAAGGGAGCGTCACACGGATCCTGCCCCAGCATCCCCTGGCCTGGGGGGTTCTGGGCGCAGTGGGTTGGAGGCCACTGGCCTGGGTTCGAGTCTCAGCTCTGATATTTGGTGGGTGTCACTTAAAAGGGGCCTGCTTGCTCATCTCTAACACCCAGATAACGATGCTCCTGCCTGTGGTGAGGGAGGGGTGCGGTCAGCTGTAACTCCGTGGGCTCCTGAGCTAGATACCCTGCGGCCCTCACTGCCTCCTCCAGGGAGCCATCTACCTGCCATGCACAGCGGATGAAGGGGGGCCCTCCCGGGGCAGTGGGGGAATCACCGGGGCAGAATCTGGGCCTGTAGAAGCTTCTGGCAGCTGCCTGGATCAATCTACAGAAAGGGGCCCCCTCCCTGGCAGGGGCGGGGGGGGGGGTCTGCCTGACGACCCCCAGGGAAGAGGGGGCAGGTGTGAGGGGCGTGCAGCCTCCGCCTGCAGACCCCAGGGAAGGGGAGGGAGGGGGAAGAGGGAGGAGGAGGAGGAGGGAGGGGGAGCCGAAGGGGGCTGTCCAGCCTCAGAGGGCGGCCCCACTTTCAGATGCTGGCCAGCTCTCAGCCATTTCTGGTTTCAGGCCCAAATCTGGGGCTACTAAATTGCCTTTTAATCTTCAGGCTGGACACGCCCCCATTCCTCCATCAGACCCTCCCGGATGACCCGGGGACCTCTCTCTAATCATCTACTGCTGCCCAAGGTGCCTTTCGGGCTTTTGGCCTTTCTCATTCTGCCCCAGCTTGTGGACACATGCTGAGCCTGTGGTCCATTAGGACCCCCAGCTCTTTTCTAGAACAGGTTACGGTTCACGCCTTGCCCCCTTCTACTTGCCGAGGCAATTATTCACACCTAAGGGTTATGAACGGTTAGCCCTCCTAGGCCAAGCCGCTGACGGATGTGTCCCATCGCCTAAAGCCAAATACAGAGCCCTGTGGCACTTCAGTGGAGACCTAGAGAGCATGGGGTCGCCACCGGAACTACTGCAGAGACTTCACCTCCGATCTGGGTCATGGAGGTTCGTGCGGAAGCAATCCCTCGACGGCCCATCCTCACTTCCGGTTGCGCACGCGCACCTCCTTGGTAGGTGGGGCCTAGCGGCGGGTGGCGCCTCCATTTACGTCATCTCTCCTTGCCGGAAGCGTGTTCCCTCGGCAGCCTCCTCCACGTGGGCCCTGGCGTTGCATCAGACCTCGGCTGTGGGGCAGCGGCGGGGGAGGGGGCGGAGCTGGGGGGGGGCTGGCTGAAAGTGAAGGAGGGAGGGGCGGCCCCGCCCCGGCCCGCCTGGGCCCGCCCCTCCATCCCCTCGGCCAGGCTCATTCAGCGCTCGGCCAGTCATCCTCCAGCCCCGGCTTGGCCAACAGACGCCGCGCCCTCCCTCACTTCAGCCGCAAGTTCTTGGAGAACTCTTTCAACAGGGGTAAACTGAGTCCCCGCCATGTGCGGCATCTGGGCGCTGTTCGGCAGCGACGAGGGCCTGTCGGCTCAATGCCTGAGCGCCATGAAGGTCGCCCACCGGGGCCCCGACGCCTTCCGCTTCGAGAATGTGCGCGGCTTCACCAACTGCTGCTTCGGTTTCCACCGGCTGGCCGTGGTGGACCCCGTGTCCGGCATGCAGCCCCTGCGCCTGCAGAAGTTCCCCTCCCTGTGGCTGTGCTACAACGGCGAGATCTACAACCACCGGCAGGTGAGGAAGCGCGGGCGGGGTGGGGGGCTGCGGTCACATTCCCTCACGCGGGGCGCCCCAGTCTTCCGCTCCAGCTCGGAGGGGGAGAGGGCCCCAGCCCTCCCCGGGACACGATCCTCCTGGGTTCCCCACTCTTTTGCACCCGAATATCCAATATGGTGCCAAGGCCTGTCCATTTCAGCCCTGCCACCCGCATTTGTGGTCCTTTTCGCCTCCCTTACTACTGCGATCCATTTCGCCTCTGCCACATCTGTGATCCATTTCACCTCCCCTACATCTGATCCGTTTCACTTCCCTTACTGCTGCGATCCATTTCGCCTCTGCCACATCTGTGATCCATTTCACCTCCCCTACATCTGATCCGTTTCACTTCCCTTACTGCTGCGATCCATTTCGCCTCTGCCACATCTCTGGTCCATTTCACCTCCCTTACTCTCTGGATTTTAAAAAACGCCCCCTTTTCTCTCCTCGGATTCATCCCTCACCACCTCACGCCGGGACTATTGCTATAGCTTCTGGCGTGGGGATGGGGTGTTTGCTTGCCTCAAGCCTCTCCCCATTCCGCCGCTAAAGTAATTGTCCTAAAACGGGGGCCCGACCATGTCACTCCCCTTACTCCAGAAGCCAATACTAAATGCTCTGCTCGGCATTCACAGCCCTTACTGACCTGCCTCCCTTTCCAGTCTTCTCACACTTAACTTTGAGACTCGTCCTTTTCGTTCCAGCGCCCCCGGCCTCCTGGCTGTTCCCTGAACAAGACCCTCCATCTGGGCTCCCGGCATGCCCTTGGGCTGTCCTCAGGCCTGGCACGCTCTCCTTTCCAAGCATTCGGGACCTCCCTGGTTTCCTTAAAATCCCACCTACCCTAACCCTTCTCCATCCCCCTTAGCTCCAGTGCCTACTTCCTTCCTTCCTCTTCCTTCCTCATTAACCTGTGTAGAGCTTGCCTTGTACCTAGTGTTTGGTCCTCGTCCTCCATTAGACTGTAAACTCCACGAGGGCCCGCACACCCTTCGTAGGCGCCTAATACATGTTTATTGAATTGAATTTGGCTTCCTGCTCTCGGTCGGGCTGACTGAATTGACTCCCCGGGGCGTTTGCATTGATTTTGACTTTTCCGGGTCGGAACATATGCTTCTCCAGTGCCCAGAGACTGATTGATTTCATCAGCGGCCCCGACACCTGCGTCTTGGAGGTGTGCGCCCCCGCCCCGCCCTCTTCCAAGCCCAATCACAGGTCCGCGCCGAGCCCCTCCCTGGGATAGTTTGGGCTGCCTCGGGCCTGTTGAGTCTTTGTTCTCTGCGGACGGGTGCAGCCTGTCCCGGACTCTCCCCTCCCCTCCCCTTCTTATCCCTCCCCTCTGCTTTCCTTTCCCTTCCCCCTGCTGTCTCCCTTGCCTTTCCTTCCTTCTCTTTTCCCTTCTCTCTCCTCCTCTCCTCTCCCTTTCCCCTGCTTTCTCCCTCCCTTTTCCTCTCCCTTCATCCTCCTCCCTCCCTTCTTTTCCCCTCCACTCCCCTGCCCCCTCCCCCCCTTCCCTCCCCAGGATCCTCTGCTCAGAAATGGCTGAGCTAAATCTGTTGGGGCCCTTCCCTGGGCTTAAGTGCTCTGTGCCAGAGGTGGAGGTGGCCCCTGGCGGCTCTGAGACCGGCACCTCGTTACTGGGCCCCCATGTTGGGATTGTGCTGGGCTGTGGGGGAGGTGGTGCCAGGCCTACACGAGCAGAGGGGAGGCCCAGGGCTACCAAGGCCGATGGAGCTGACCCACACAGTTAGTTAGCCCTTCACACATGATGACGCTCCCCACAAGCCTGCAGAGCAGGTGCTGTTTCTATATTTGCCCATATTACAGTGGAGGAAACTGAGGCAGACAAAGGTGAAACCTTCCTGACTCCAGGCCTGACACCCTGCCCACTGCCTGGGGTCCCTGTGGTCTTGAGGGAGGCCAGGTCCAGGGTAGCCCAGACCCGGACCAGCTGTGCCCCTCAGTCAGGACAGGGGGCCCCGAGGGTCGTGGCTGGGGCCGGTGTTTGGAACAGAGAAAACTCCCAGATTGGTGGACATGGAGCCTGACCCAACCCTCTCTGTCCCCTTGTCCCCCAGCTGCAGAAGCACTTTGGGTTTGAGTACCAGACACAGGTGGATGGGGAGATCCTCTTACATCTTTACAACAAGGGAGGCATCGAGCAGACGGCTGCCCTGCTGGATGGCGTGTTCGCCTTCATCCTGCTGGACACGGCCAACCGGAAGGTGTTCCTCGGGAGGGACACGTTTGGTGTCCGGCCACTCTTCAAAGTGCTGACCGACGAGGGCTTTCTGGCCGTGTGCTCTGAGGCCAAAGGTAGAATCAGCACACGGGAGGGGTGGCTTCCTGGGTTTGGTTGAGTAGCTGTCGTGTGTGTGCATGTGCGTGTGTGTGTGTGTGTGCGCGCGTGCCTGTGCATGGGCAGAGGGGCTAATGTGCCCCAGCTGAGGGAAGGTCCAACAGACCCCCTGAGCATACGGGAAGGTAGGTGCCCAAATGCCACCAGCCACACTTCTCGAGGCTGGGCCCAGACCACACATGGGATCCCAGGGGAACCTTTCACCCCACCCAGGGTGGGGCCACTCCTGCTCTTGCCCCTTGTTAGGTGGTCCTGAGATCCAGGATCAGAGGCAGCTCAGTGGTTCAGTGGGTAGTGTTCAGGGTTTGCCACAGACTGAAAGATGGGATGCCTCAAGTGTATTTGGTCTGGGTGTCTTCTGTTTCACCATTGCTAAGGATTATAACTGCCTCGGGCCACAGCCATGGAAGTAGCCAAGCCCCTGGTCCCTGGAGCAGGTGGACCTGGGTCGGGGGGAGGGTCCTGACCTCCAGATCTCTGGGGGGCAGTTCTTTCCCATTCAAAGTCACCCTGTTCAGCTATGTCTGAACAAGGCCTAGGTGTGAGAGCTGGGAGGGTCCTCAGAGGTCATCGACTCATTTGAGAGAGGGGGAAACTGAGACTCAGAGACATTGGCAGGTTGTAGGTATTAAGTGCTCTCTCTACTCCTGTAACAGCTTCTGGCTTGAGCTGGGAGCTCATGGGGCTTAGGGTCTCCTACCCAGAGCCTGGGTTCTCTGGTGGGCACTGCTCTTTGGGGGCTGTGTGGTAATCTGAAGGCCATTGCATTCCCAGCCTTGGTGCCTTTGGCATCTGGGCTGCAGTCGGTGGTCCAAGGAGCCCTTGCCCCATCATGTGCCCGTTCCACAATGTCAGGGGAGCAAGGTGACCACAGTGCTAGGGCCCTCTGTGCCACGTGCTAGGGTTCCTCCCGTTCTCCCTGGGGTGCTGGGGCCCACCTGCTCTTTGGGGTCTGTGGGGTACATGCCAGGCTCCCTGCAGGCCGGTGGCCTGAAGGCCACTATCAGCTTTGGGAGTGTCGGATGAAGCCATCCTCACCGGTCTAAGTTCTTCTGTGTTCCCTGTGCCCGCAGGCCTGGTCGGCCTGAAGCACCCCACAGCCCCCCACCTTCAGATCGACCCCTTCCCTCCTGGCCATTATGAAGTCTTGGATTTAAAGACCAATGGGAAGGTGGTGTCTGTGGAGATGGTGAAGTTTCACAACTGCAAGGACCTGCCGCTCCACAACCTCTATGACCCTCTGGAGAAGCTGTCTTCAGGTAGCGGAGGAGGGGGTGCACGGGAGGCAGGCCGAGGGGCCTCCAGGTGGGCTGGGGGGTGGGCTGAGGAACCTCCAGGTGCCCCCCCCCCCCGCCCCCTCAGGCGGGTTCCCAGGGTTAGTTGTGCTCTGTTCCCAGGCTTTGATCTTGAAACAGTGAAGAGTAACATCCGGCTGCTCTTTGACCACGCCGTACGGAAGCGCTTGATGACTGACCGCAGGATTGGCTGTCTCCTATCAGGTGAAGAGCTGGCGGGAGCACCTGCTCACAGACTGGGTGCAGGAGCAGGGCGTCCCAGGCGGGTGGTGCATGGGAGGAGAGCTTGAGCGGATGGAGGGAGGCCTGAGCCTGGCAGCCTGAGAGGACAGACAGTCAGACAAAAGGACAGTCAGGCAGATGGGTGGACAGCCTTGCTGCTCTTCCCTGGCCCCGGGCTGTGTTCCTCCTGCTCCCCTCCCCCCAGGGCCTTCAGATTCCAGGGCAGTCAGGATCATTGCTGGGTCAGCTGAGGCTGCCGAATCTGTCTTCCTAAAGCGCCTGCCTGCCCAGCTCAAGAAGCATCAGGGGCTCCCCTCTGCCTTTCGCTTAGAATCCAGACCCCGTCCTTTGCAGTTAGGGTGGGGCCATCACCTTGCCGGTGGCCAGGCCCCCTGGGTGGGCTGGTGAAAGCTGGTGAGCCCCTTCTCAGAATGCACAAGTAACACCCACCCCTGCAGAGTTCCCCCTGGAGCAAAGACAACTCCCCCCCTCCCGACAGACTTGACAGCACAGCGGGGCCCCCCCAGCCATGGCACAGTCGGCGATCCCCGGCGGCAGCCCGGGCCTTCTCACCTGGCTAATTCACAGGCATTTGTTTGTCTGTTCCCCACCTCGTTCGGGAGCCAGGACCGGCTTCTGTCCTGACCGCATCCCTAGGCCCGGGCCCATCTGCTGGTGCCCAGTAGGTGCTTTAGGAGTGCCTGCTCCACACGTTCCACCATCTGCGCCTTTGCTTTGGTGCTCCCTGCTACCGCCCGCACCTCCATCCCCCATCTTATCCCTCAGCGTCCCTTCCTCAGGTGGTCTGGACTCAAGCTTGGTGGCCGCCACCCTGCTGAAGCAGCTGAAGGAAGCCCACGTCTCCTACCCGCTCCAGACCTTCGCCATTGGCATGGAAGACAGCCCAGACCTGTTGGCCGCTCGAAAGGTCAGCACCGAGCTGGTGGCCCGCGGCCTGAAGGGACCCTGGGCAGCATGCCCAAGTGCGGGAAGAGCCCCGGGGTGGGAGGCTTCCTCCTGCTGTGGCTTGACTAAGGTTCCTGATGAAAAAGCCCCCCCCCCCTTCTTCTTCCTCCCCCTCCCTTCTTACTCTTTCCTCCTCCCCCCTCCCCTCCCTCCAGCCATGGCCTTTGAGCCTCAGGACGACAGTCCTTGGGTTCAGATTGGCTCCAGAGGTGACAGCAGGCCGTGGCAGTGATGTGGGTGCGGGGGGGGGGGGAATTAGCGTGGCACAGCAGGAGCTGGTTATGTGCCCAGGCGGTGGCTGAGCTTGTTGGGTTTGGCCTCAGAGGACTGAGAACCTTCCTGAGATGTTGAGCTCTGCCAGGGCCGGGGTGCTCAGGGCCCCCAGAGGCAGGAGAGGGGGTCACCCGCCATGCTGGAGGGGCTAGCCCAGGGCTGAGGCTGGAGGGGCCGCTTTGGTGCCACGTCCTCCCGGTATCCGGCGTTCTCCTGGGTACAGGTGGCGGCTCACATCGGGAGTGAGCACCACGAGGTCCTCTTCAGCTCAGAGGAGGGCATCCAGGCCCTGGACGAAGTCATCTTCAGTCTGGAGACCTATGACATCACCACCGTCCGAGCATCTGTTGGTGAGAGCCCCCCGCAAAAGAAGGGGACGGCCACGGAGACCAGCACTGATAGTGCTCTCGGTGCTCGGACAGTGCCCTCCAGGGGAGTCCTGTCCCCGGCAAAATCCTGGGCCGCCTCTTCTCGGCCCCCACAGCAGCTGCCAGGGGCCCCCAGAATGCCAGCTTGGCCGCGATCCCCTCAGTGCGGGGTCAGACTGCAGCCTGGCTAGCGAGGCTGGCGTGGCTCAGCCAGTGCGCTGATGGTGGTGCCCTCCCGTGACCCATCCACAGTGTCAGCTTGTCCACCTGTGATTGCTCTGCAGCAGCGCCCAAAGGGGCAGGACAGGACACAGCCCCGTCTCTGGCTGTGGGAGCTCTTTAGCCACCCCCAGAGATGCCTGATGTGGCAGCGAGGGCCCTCAGGACGCCCCAGTGAGCCTTCATGGGGCTGGGGTGGCAGCCTCTCCTCCCCACAGAAGCCTGGCCTTCAGCCCATTGGCCCAGAACGTGGTGCCCCTGGGCTGTGCTCTTGTCACCGAGCTGACAGCCCCTCTTCTCTCCGCAGGCATGTATCTGGTCTCCAAGTACATCCGGAAGAACACAGACACTGTGGTTGTCTTCTCCGGAGAAGGCTCTGATGAGCTCACTCAGGGTTATATCTATTTTCACCAGGTAAACCTGCTTTGGCATCGGGGTAGGGGGACCAGACCCAGGTGGGAGCTTCCAGGTTAAGAAACTCCCTCTGCTGAGGCAGGTCAGCACCCTTAAAGACCTGGATGTCGCACTGAGAGGTGCGGTGACTTGCCCAGGGTCACACAGCCCGTAGGTATCAGGTAGAACTCAAACCCAGATCTCCCTGGGCTCTTGGCCTTGTCTTGCCCTGGTACAGTGGTAATTGAAGGCTCTGTACTGAGGGCCTCTTCAGAGGCCCGAGCCCAGGGACCCTCTGGTGTCCCAGAGCCCTCCCTGTCACCTCTGCCTCTAGTTGGTCTGGATCACCCCTTGAGGCAAAAGGGAGGAGAAAGACCCATTCCCAGGAGCTCTCCTGTGCTTCCTTCCCTCCCCTCCTCCCCCACTCCTTCCTTCCCACCCCATCTCAAAGTGGCAGCAGCAGGAGGGCAGGGCCCCTCTTGGACAAGGTCTCAAGCTTGGGGTGCCGCTGTGTTTGCTCGCCACAGGCGCCATCGGCCGAGGATGCCCAGGAGGAGAGCGAGAGGCTACTGAAGGAGCTCTATCTCTTTGATGTCCTGCGTGCTGACCGAACCACAGCTGCGCACGGGTAACCCACTGGCCCTTCCTGGGCGGGGCTGAGGAAAGTCCAAAGCGAAGCTGGCCCCAGTTCTGAGCTGGGAGAATTGGGCAGAGCTTTGGGGAGCGGCAGCCTGCTTGGGAGGGCTGCCCTCTGGTGGCAGTCTCTGGAGATCCGCAGGTGACCAGGGTGACCTGTGGAAGGGGCTCTCCTGGGCCTCCTGAGGCCGTGTCTACAGTGTCACCCAAACAGCACGACAACAAGTCCGGTTTCTATGACACTTCGGAGTTCACAAAGAACTTGGCTCCAGGGACTCATCTGAGCCCCAGACAAGTCCCAGGGGTGGGTATGGTGGTTGTGCATGTAGAGTCTCAGGCTGTTGACGGGACTTGCCCGGGGTCGAGTAGCAGCCAGTGTCCAAGGTGGGCCTGAGCCCAGGTCCCCCTGACTCCCAGGATAGTACCCTGGCCTCTCTGCTAGGCCCTCATTAAGTGTTGTGTTGTTGGGGTTTTGAGGCATTCAGGGTTAAGTAGTCACCCAGGTAGTCCATAGCTAGTAAGTGTCTGAGGCTGGATTTGAACTCAAGTCCTCCTGGCTCCAGGGTCTGTGCTCTATCCACTGAGCCACCTAGCTGCCCCTCATTAAGTCTCAGTAGCAGAACGATTGTCCTGTAAAAGTCCCTGCAGAAATTGCTTGGGGAAAGCAATGCTCTTTTAGGGGTTGGAAGGTTTCTGGTCCATTAATGATGGTGGGGGGTGACCCCACTCTGTCCCTGGGCCTCCAGGAATGGAAGGCCTTGGCTAGGTCAGTGGATGAAGGCCAGCAGAGATTTTGGAGCCCTACTATGCGCCAGATGCGGGCATGGCACTGGATACAGAGGCTGAAAGGGACGGACCAGTTCCTGCTTCAGGGAGGGTCTAGTGCCCTGGAGAGAAACCAGAGACACTGACGCTATCCCTGGTCAAGGGGAAGCCTCCGGAGCTTTCCCTGGCAGTTGTGCCCTATGTGCACACAGTAGGTGCCTCATCCAGGCTTCTGCCCTGCACTGTGGCTACTCCGTGCTCCCAATCAGTTCAAGGCCGGTGGGGAAGGAGCCGGGACTCTGGAGCAGAGCCCACCCCCAGAGCGTCAGAGCAGGGAGCTAGAGGTTCTGGGGTGACCTGGAGTCTGTCAAAGACTGGAGGGGTAGACAGGAGCCTTTTGGGGGCCTTAGTCCACTGGCCTGCCCAGCCAGTGCCAAGGGCAGCTGCCCTCCTGGGCCGGCTCACCCAGGGGCCTGGGGAGGGGTGGTGGGCACTCTCAGTCCCCACTTCTCCCTTCTCTTTCCAGCCTAGAGCTTCGGGTCCCATTTCTGGATCACAGATTTACCTCCTATTACCTGTCCCTGCCCCCAGAGTTCCGGATCCCAAAGGTACCTGAACAAGTGTGGCCATGGACACCACCCCGACACACCCCCCCCCCCCCCCCCGCATAGGTCAGGTTGGGTGCTCATCCAGCTTTTTCCATTCAGAATGGGGTGGAGAAACATCTTCTGAGAGAGGCGTTTCAGGCCTCCAACCTGCTGCCCAAAGAGATTCTCTGGCGGCCCAAAGAAGCCTTCAGTGATGGGCTCACCTCTGTCAAGAAGTCCTGGTTCACCATCCTCCAGGAACACATCGAACATCAGGTACCAGGGGCCCTGTCACCCCAGCTGACCCGGCACCTTGACTTTTAGGGAAATAAAAACCTGATAACACGGCCACCAGAGAGGATATTCACTTCAGGGAAGATGTGCGGTGCCATCCCAGGCTAGGACACCATCCCGGGCCAGGGCACCATCCCAGGCCGGGGCAGAGGCGGGATGCTACTGGAGATTTTGGGGGTAGGCTGTGGTTGTCCCTTTCACCTCTGAGAGCCTGGGCTTCTGTGGGACTTCACTGGCACCAGGCCCGTCACTGAGCTCAATATCAGGGCTCCCAATAGAATGGTTAGCTGGATTGGGATCCCTGGGCAGTGACAACATTTGCCAGGTTTGCTTGGTTCACTTGACTCATTCTCTGATGGATTCACATGGGGCAGTGGGGAGTCAAGTGGAGACAGAGCAAGCCAGGCCTCCAGGAGTAGGTGGGCAAGGGTGATTTCACAGGAGAAAGTGCCAGATGTGATGCTCCACCATGGAGGCTGTGACCCTCCCTTACCCTTCCTGGGCTTGGCATCACACAGAGGAGCCACAGCCCCCGCCTTCAGGGAAGTCAGGCTCTAGTTCCATCTTCCTGAAGGCCTCGGCCAATCCCTGGCCTGTGACTCAGTGTCCCTCCTAGGTCTCTGACTCGCTGCTGGAGAACGCTGCCCAGAGGTTTCCCGTGAATACCCCAAAGACGAAGGAGGGGTTCTACTACCGGCAGATGTTTGAGAAGCACTACCCCGGCCGTGCGGACTGGCTCCCGCATTACTGGATGCCCAAGTGGATTGAGGCCAGTGACCCCTCCGCTCGTACCCTGGCGCACTACAAGGCGGCCACCAAGGAGTAGCCCCTTGCACATAAATGATCAGGCTGTGCTCTCCTTGGAGGGGGCGGCCAGGCTCCAGCACTCCTGTGCACTAGACGCATCCCGCCCAATAAAACTTTCGCCAAATGCCCGTACGTCCCTTTTCTGTGTTCCTTTTCGTACAGTTCCTTTGCAGTGCAGATCTCTTAGGGCATCTCATAGTTGATTTATGGCCCAGGAGAGAGTGGCCAGCAGCGTGGCCATCCTCTGGGGCATGGGGCGATACGGCTTGATCTGCTGTGGATGTGAAGGGGCCCTCCATCTGGCCACAGGGTGCACCGATAGCGTGCGCACAAGAAAGGACAGGAGGTGACACGTGCTACCTAGAGCCAGAAGCAGCCCCAGCTATCACAGCTGTGCTTGGGTTGTGCTTAGGCGAGGGTGGGCAAAACGAAAAATAACAATAACAACGTTCTGAACTTGGCAACTCCCAACAAACACGAACAATCTCATTTGTGAAAAACAGGAAGATCAGATTGTATGTGAAACCACAAATCTCTTCCCTAGAGTTTGTCTTTGAAAGCATGTAATAAAATCCCCTTTCCCAAAGCTGACTTATCTCTGCATCTTGTAGGGCTTCCTCCTGGCCATTTAGAAATGCCTCCAAGACCCTCCTTTTTATGCCTCCCCCCCCACCCCAAGCCTGTTCCCATAGGAATCTTTTTCAAGTGCCCCAATTTGAACACAGCGCTCAGGAGCGGGTACCCCCTTCATCCCTGCCTACCAGAGGATGACAGGCATGGAGGATGTTATCCTGGAGAAGCAAAGGCGAGGGTTTGAGGACAACTGCCTTGTTCAAGGGATGTCCCTCGAAGGGGGCCGAGTCCTGTTTGCCCGGGCCTGGAGGGCAGCACTGGGGGCTGCCGAGACCGATTTTGACCAAGCGCCATGCTAGGCACCGAGGATGCAAAGTTCAAGATGGGAGGGAATCTCAGAGGGGAGGGCGCTCTGTGGGTGGGGAGGGGAGCAGGAGGCAGGCAGGAAAGACCTGCAGAAGGGGCATTTGAACCTTGAAGGGAGAGGGGAGCGGGGAGAGCTTTCCCTCAGGCGTGGGGAGCAGCCTCCACTGAGGCACTGAGGGAGGAGATGGCAGATCCACACAAAGAACAGCAAGAAAGCTTCTCTAATGTTCACAGATTTTCATTGTATGTTATGTAGTCACAGGCACGGGGGTGGGGGGGGTATTTAGTGGGAGAGCACTGGCTCCAGTAGGAAGATCCGAGTTCCAATCCTGCTTCAGGCACTTACTAGCTCAGTGACCTGAGGCAAGTCACTTAAGCTGCGCCTGCCTCAGTTTCCTCACCCATACAAGGGGTTAATAACAGCACCTGCCTCTCAGGGCTGTTGGGAGGCTCCGATGAGATCCTGGATCTACAGCTTCCGCCTTGGTACAAACCTCAGAAGACCAGACAGCTCAGCATGGCTCCTACGGGGCAGAAGGCGGGCAGCCCCTAGGTCGTACCCACTTTATGGGCAAAGAGCGAGGTTCAAAGCATCCAAAGCCTTGCAGCGGAGGCTTGCAGAGCCAGAATTGGGGAGCGTGCGCTCTTTACACTCTTTATCTCACGCAGCCTCCTTGTAGCATAGGCACCACGGGTGTGATTATTCCCATTTCACAGAAACTCAGGCTGGTCCTGAAGTGACTCGCAGAGCCTGTGAGTATTCAAGGTGAGATTTGAACCCAGATCCCTCTTGACTTCCAAGGTCCTGTGTTTGATGTGCTCCATTCCCAGAGGCCGCGTTCCTGAAGACTCCCTGTGACATCAATAACGCTGTCCATGGTGCTGGGGAGGGTGTAGGCCCAGCCTGGAGGTCCCTGAACATCTGCTGATGGCCAATCAGCTCTGGCGCTTCGTCCGCATTGCCCCACTTAAGCCTTCAGGGAAAAATTCTATGCCTGATTCCAGAGGAGAATCTGAGTCCCAGATCAGTGAAAAGCACTTGAGCTGGCCTTGGGCTTTGGGAGGAACCCTACCCTATGTCGTCCTCCGTGGAGTGGACTTGATTCATAGGGCTCAGGCGTATTTGAGGTCCCGGACCCCCCTCGGACATGAATGACTTACGGTACCCAGTAACGGAATGAATCCTACAGAACCACAAGAGGGCAGCCGGCACCTCACTTGTGCACACTGGGGATTCTTTGTACGTCCTCTGATGGCAGCTCGCTCCTCGGTACCAAGGCTGCCGGGAGAAAGGAGCGGTGTCCTGAGCTTCCTCCTCCAGAAGAAAAAAGCAAGTCGTGTTTCCTGGGATGCGATCTGCAAGTCTGCAGGGTTGAGTCCTGAATTTGAAGGTTTCAGGTTGTTTGAGAGGTGAAATGTTCATGTCATCCCCTCCCATTCCAATGAGACCGGCCAGACTAGACTGGCCACCAGGGGTGGGAGGGAAGGAGGAGGCTGTGTAGACCTCTGAGACTGATCCCCATTCTTATTTGGGGGAGGCTGGCCAAAGTTCCACCCCCATGGTCATTTCCCTCTCTCTAGACCAAACCCTCCTTTGTCACAATGAAAATAGCTCAGCACAGTGACCATCGCTGGCAACATCTCTGATATTCTGACTTAGTAGGCTCCACTTTCTGTGCCACAAAGGAGGAGTTGGGCACCATTGTTCTCTGACTTCTTTGGTTTCTCAGCATTGGACTACATTTGAACAACCTTTTCATGGAAGCCATGATCATGCTGGGGTCCATCATTCTCTTGGTTCTCCTAGTTCCATTGTGCACCGGTTCACATAGAGCTGACTGGCTTTCTCTGAATTCCTCGTGTTCATTGTTTCTGATTGCATAAGATGGCCCCTCACACTCATAAGCCATAGTTAGATCATTCACTCATTATTTCTTTACTGTATTCATGTATCTGAGAGAAAGAAAAGATTCTAATATTTCCTCCAATGTTCCATGAACCCTTGTTAAGGGCTGGCTCT
Organism: Dromiciops gliroides; assembly: GCF_019393635.1. NCBI lineage: Eukaryota > Metazoa > Chordata > Mammalia > Microbiotheria > Microbiotheriidae > Dromiciops > Dromiciops gliroides. Next base: position 1,774,330 of record NC_057865.1, on the reverse strand, counting down.
GCCCAAGACCCTGGGCTCCAGACTGGGGGCAAAGAGACAGAAATTGACTGTCCCCTGCCCTGAAGGTCGTTATATTTTACTGCCTATAATCCACGTGGCAGATGTCCCACAGAGTGGACTTGTCTGTGGAATGCCCTCTCACACAACTCACACACAAGCACACACACATGTGTGTTAGAGACACAGCTAACCGTCCTTCATGTGGCTCAGCTTTAGTGTCAGCAGCTCTAGTGTTGGCAGCCCTAGGGTTGCTAGCAGGTTGCTGTTCAAAAATCCCAAGCAGGCAGCAGTGAATGAAGGCTTTATTCATCTTTGCGAAGATGGGCACTCTTCTGAATGTGCCGGAAAGTGCACTGAAGTGAGGTCCCTCACCTCTATTTATACCCCTCAAGGGGTCCCCTCTGACCAATCACATTAAGGCCTTTTGATACCCCTCATTTACATTTCAGTTATTACAGTTGCTAAATTTATACAGAATAACAGGAACAGCCTAAGAACCCATCAGGTGGTACCAGTTAACCAATCAGATTTTACAAACTACAATACCAGGCCTTAACCTATTCTGGGCAAGAGTGTCGGCCCCTGCCCCCCCCCAACCCCCCTTCAGAACAATACTGTGTTAACATACAGAACTCTTCAAGAAAGAAAGCCTGTCTTGGGGTTTGACCAATCAGATTGCTCTGTTTACCAACCAATCAGATTGCGGCCTTAGGCCCCAAGCCTATGCTGGAGTAAGAATGTCCCCATTCCCCACTAAACAGGGCTTATGTAAACATAACTTTTCAAAACAAAACTCAAGTCAGGGCTCCATCTCCAAGTCACATGGGGATCACCTCGGGCGCCTCAGCGCGACTCCCACAAAACCCAGGTCCTTCTTCAGGTCCTGCTCAGGCCTAAGGCCCAGGAGCCTCAGCTGGAAGTCTTGTGAGTTGGCCCCCTGCTGGGAGGCTTGGGCCACAAAGCTGCTGGGCCTGAATCCGGACTCACTCCCTGCCTTTAGGGCTCTGAGAAGGGTCCGAGTATAGTCCTTCCTCTCATGTAGAAACACGGACGCACCTGAGCGCGCACACACACACACACACACACACTCCTTAACCTCATAGTCCTCCCTCTGACTGGGCCTGACTACGTCTCTCCAGTATGAACACTGGCCGCCAGGGACCAGGAGGAATTCGAGGGACTTGTGATGATTCACCCCCTCCCGGGGGGCCGAGTGGGCTCTGGGCTCCCAGTCCCATGGAAGTAAGTCCTGCTCGAATAACAACAGCTTACATTATAGAGTAGTGGGTGAAGAAGATCTCATCTCAGTCTCCCAACAACCTTAGGAAGTAGGTGCTCTTATTACCCCCATTGGAATAGGCTCGGAGAGGGTCCCACGGGTAGTAAGCATCTGAGGCAGGATTTGCATTCAGGTCTTCCCCACCCCAAGTTGAATGCTTCAGCCACAAGGAATGGGTCTGTGGAGGACAGAAGTCAGCTGGGTTGGGGCTGGCTGACCATGCACAAGAATGTTTTGGTGAGCCCGTAAATTCCCCATGAGGAATAAGCCCTGTCCAGAAAGGGAAGGGCTTCCTTCTGTCTCTGTCCATCTAACAATGGCCACATAAAGGGGCCACAGGCCTTGAGCAGATTTCCTTAGCAATCTATGGAGGAAAGCCAAAGGGAACACGGGGGACTGGCCCCAAGGTCAGGGGGAGCACGGGGGACTGGACCCCATGTCGGAGGGAACACGGGGGACTGGCCCTGAGGTCAGAGAGAGCACGGGGGACTGGACCCCATGTCAGAGGGAGCACAGGGGACTGGACCCCATGTCAGAGGGAACACGGGGGACTGGACCCCATGTCAGAGGGAGCACAGGGGACTGGACCCCATGTCAGAGGGAACATGGGGGACTGGCCCCGAGGTCAGAGGGAGCACAGAGGACTGGCCCTGAGGTCAGAGGGAGCATGGGGGACTGGCCCTGAGGTCAGAGGGAGCACGGGACTCCCGCTCTGACACTTCTTCCTTGTGTGACTTTGGCAAGGTCTTGACCTCTCTGGGCCTTGGTTTCCTCACCTGCAAAATGAAGGTGTCGGCTGAGCTGGTCTCTAGGAGCGTCTGCTCTAAATCCCCCGAGTAAACTCCTCCTCTCACTCCCTGCTCGTCTCCTTGATTCAACACGAGCAGAGGAGCCAGTGTATTTCCCCCACTTCACCCTGTGGTTCTCAGCTCCCTTTGCAGGGAGAGTGGATGAGCTCCTGGATCTGGGCTTTCTCTTTTCTGATGTGCTCCTGTTTCTCCATCGAGTCTCCTCTCTGCTTCCTGCTGCAGGTTGCTCCCCTTGACTAGTCAGTCATCAGTCAGTCATCAGTCAATCAGTGATCAGTCAGTGATCAGTCAGTGATCAGTCAGTGATCAGTCAGTCAGTCAGTGATCAGTCAGTCAGTCAGTCAGTCAGTCAGTCATCAGTCAGTGATCAGTCAGTCAGTCAGTGATCAGTCAGTCAGTCAGTCAGTCATCAGTCAGTCAGTCAGCCAGTCATCAGTCAGTGATCAGTCAGTCAGTCAGTCATCAGTCAGTGATCAGTCAGTCATCAGTCAGTCAGTCATCAGTCAGTCAGTCAGTTAGTCAGTCAGTCATCAGTCAGTCAGTCAGCCAGTCATCAGTCAGTCAGTGATCAGTCAGTGATCAGTCAGTCAGTCAGTCAGTGATCAGTCAGTGATCAGTCAGTGATCAGTCAGTCAGTCAGTCAGTCAGCCAGTCATCAGTCAGTCATCAGTCAGTCAGTCAGTCAGTCAGTCAGTCAGTCATCAGTCAGTCAGGCAGTCAGTTAGTCAGTCAGTCAGTCAGGCAGCAATGAGCATCATTAACTGCTCGTGCCAGGGGTACAAAGAAAGACAAAAGAATGGTCCCTGCCCTCAAGGGGCTTGTGTTCTAGTAGGGCTTTTCTGGTTCCCGCTGTCCTTGGACCCCACAACAGGCAGCGTGTGAGCTGACTTTGGGGCTAGCTAGGGGACTCTGATGGCAGCTCTCTCAAACCCACTTTTCCCAATGAAAACATCACTAAACCAAGAACGGGGCAGTGTTTGCCACTGTCCACCAACAAGAATGAGATGGATGGGCCATCCCATAGCCTGGTGCACCCCGGGATGAGTGAGCCTGGGAAGTGGGATCGTGGAGATGCCAACAGATGCACAATTTGGGTCAGACACTCGGCCCCTTCCTTCCATCTTGGCCTCGCTAGACACTGGGGCCCCAAAGACACAGGGGAGATGGCCCTGATCTCAAGGGGCTCCCATTCCATCCTCTGTGACCATAAAGCATCAGGCCTTCTGTGCCTGTTCCAATGCCCTTCTCTGCATCTCCTTGGGACTGCTGGCCCTGACAAAGAGGTGCTGGGGGTGGGCGTGGGGGACAGGAAGCAGTGACCATGGTTGTGGTGAGCGGGTGCAGGGCGCTAGGTCACTAAAGGGGATTTGTGCTTGTCTGAAATGGCCTTTAATGGAAGACTGAACTGGCATAAAACAAAAATGCTTCTCACCACTTGTCAAGGGTGTGCTGCCCAGGGCTCACCCCACTTCTGTGCCTGGGCTGTCTTGACTATTCTGTTCCACCCTTGGTGAGATCAGTCTCCATTCATTAAGAAGCATCTACTATTTCAGATTGCTTTATGTCTTGGGGAGGGGGGAGGGAAAGGGAGGCTGGGAGAAAAATTTGGAACTCAAAATCTTATGAACACAAATGTTGAAAACTATTTTTACGTGTAACTGGAAAATAATAAAATGCTTTTATGATTAAAAAAATAGAGAAGAGATGATTCTCCCTATCTCACTCAGCTACCCATACTAATAAATAATAGGGATATAAACAAATTAAGAAGCATCTACCCTTTCTCTCTTTCTCCCACTGAAAAGAAAAGAAAAAAGATATCCTACAACAAATATGTGCAGTTAAGCCAAACATATTCTGACATTGGCTATGTCCCAACATGCTTGTCTCATCTGCAAATATAATCCATCACCTCTCTATCAGGAAGCAAGAAGCATTCTAAATCATTGGTCCTCTGGAATCATGGTAGAGAGAGTTCTTTTTTTTTTAAAAGTATTTTTTTCCCAAATACATGTGAAGACAATTTTTAATTCATTGTTTAAAATTGAGTTCCAAAATTTCTCCCTCCCTCTCTCAGACCCCCTTCCTAAGATGGTAAGCAATTTAATGTTATATATACATAATTATATAAAACATATTTCCACATTAGTCATGTTGTAAAAGAAGACACAGGCCAAAAGAAAAAAAAACCATGAAGAAGATTTAAAAAATTTTAAATGGTCTGCTTTGATCTGCACTCAGACTCCGTCAGGTCTTTCTCTGGATGTGGAGAGCATTTTTCATCATGAGTCCTTTGGCATTGTCTTGGATCATCGTATTACTGAGAGGAGCTAAGTCATTCACACTTGATCACTGCTTAATGTTACTATGTACAAGGTTCTCCTGGTTCTGCTCACTTCACTCAGCATCAGTTCATGTAAGTCCTTCCAGGCTTCTCTGAAATCTACCTGCTCATCATTTCTTACAGCACAATAGTATTCCATGACATTCATATACCACAACTTGTTCAGCCATTTCCCCAGTGGATGGGCATGCCCTCGATTTCCAATTCTTTGCCACCACAAAGAGAGCAGCTGTAAATGTTTTCATACATGTGGGTCCTTTTCCCTTTTTATGATCTCTTTGGGATACAGATAGGTCTGTGGTATTGCTGGATCCAAGGGGATGCCCAGTCCCATAGCCCTTTGGCGCATTGATTGACAGAGGTCTTAAGTTATTTACAATGTAATTGTTATTGTATGAATGGTTCTCCTGCTTCTGCTGACTTTATTCTGCATCAGTTCAAAGTGATGTCCAAGGCCTCCTCCTTCCTTTTGATGACATGAGGTAATGGGTGACTTGCCCTTTCTTACTCCTCTCCTTCTCTTCTCTAATGTGTTCTGTTTCTCCCTTCCCTTCTCTTTCTAATGCCGTCCAAATGTAATAAAAGTCCCTCCCAAGCTCTCCCATCATGCTCCACTCCATGGCCCTCACAGACATCACAGTTCTAATCATCCTCACCCCTTTAGAGGGACAGCCTGCCATCTTTATCGGCTTTCCCAAAGACTCTCTTACAGTTCCCTTTCTGTGTTTCTTTTGACTTCTGGCTTTGGATTTCAAAGTTGCTGTGCAGCTCTGGTCGTTTCATCAGGAATGCTTGAATGTCCTCTATCCATTTCATTAAAAGTCCATATTTACACATAGACATATATGTACGTATGTATGTATATGTGTGTACATGCACACATGAACACAAACACACACATAAGTATAGGGTAGCACAGCGGGTAGAGCATTGGGGGATTGCAGTCAAGAATTCACCTTCCTGAGTTCAAATCTGGCCTCAGACAATTACTAGCTGTGTGACTCTGGGCAAGTCACTTCACCCTGTTTGTCTCAGTTTCCTCATCTGTAAAGTGAGTTGGAGAAGGAAATAGCAAACTACTACAGTTCTTCACTGAGAAACTCCATATATATGTATATGTGTGTGTGTACTTATCTGTAAAATGAGATAAAGAAGGAGACAGCAAACCCCTCTGGTATCTTTGCCAAGAAAACCCCAAATGGGGTCATGAAGAGTCAGACAGATGAAGCAATTAGGAAAACCAGTCTTCCCGACTCCAGGCCCAGTGCTCTGTCCGCTCTATCCATGTAATACACACATGTGTACATGAGCATGTAGGTATGTATTTGCCTGGTAGGATTATATTAAGTTTTGCTGGAGATACTATTCTTGGTTGTAAGCCTAGATCCTTTGCCACTTCTTTAAAGTGGTGGCTCCTTGATATTGGAATTCTTGCTGGCTGCTTGCCACATTCTTATCTGACCTGGAGACTGAATTTGGGCTCTGATGTTCCTGGATGTTTTCATTTTGGGGTTTCCTTCAGAAGTAACTGTCAGATTCTATCTATTTCTACTTTGCCATCTGCTTCCAAGAGATTGGACAGTTTTTTAAAATTAAAATTAAAATTTCATTTTTATTTTCAGTGCCACAGTCTCTCCCTCCCTCCATCTCTCCTCTATCTATAAGAGGGCAAGAAACACAGTCCCCATTATACATATAAAGTCATGTAAAACATTTTCCCACATAAGCTATATTCTAGAAAAAAAGCAAGAAAAAGAAAGGGGGAAAGTGCTTTACTCTGCACATCAGTTCTCTCTCTGGAAGTGGATAGCATTTTATATCACGAGTCCTTTGGAGCTGTGGTGGATCATTGTCTTGATCAGAGTGATGTGGGATGGAATTTGGGGTCAAATTGATCGTGGGTTATCCCAAAAGAATTACAAGACTCAGTGACTCAGTTTCCCAAGTTGTTTTGTGTGGGGCATTGGGGGTTAAGTGACTTGCCCAAGGTCACACAGCTGGTAAGTTTCAAGTGTCTGAGTCCAGATTTGAACTCAGGTCCTCCTGAATCCAGGGCCGATGCTCTATCCACTGCACCATCTAGCTGCCCCAGTTTCCCAAGTTTTATTGCAATACTGTGAGTGACCACAGGGAGAGAACCAGAAAAGTGGAAAAGTATCTCTCCAATAGTGAAAGAAAAGACAGTTATATTTATAGTATGGATAAATTGATAATCAGTCTCATTATAATAATCTCTACCTTAGGGAGGTACAGGGGAGGGCCTGTCCTACCCATTATAATATTCTCCACCTTTGGGAGGTACAGGGGAGGGCTTATCCTAATTTGGAGTTCCTGAGGTCCTAAGCCAACCATGGAGGCCGGTACCTTTTTCAGTGGAGGTGTGTTTTTGGTGTTTATGCATCATAAGGTGAATCTGGGGACAAATTTGGTCTTTTTAGCACATGTCTCTTTCTGATTCCCATGACTAGTTTCAAAATAGCTCCATTTTTCATTAGAATTTCTATACTCTGTCTTGTGTCTTATTGTTCTTTGACCTTTAGGGTCCCGTTATTGGTACTGATCACTGTGGGTACGATAATCTAGCATCCTGACTTAAGTTATCCATTAATTGGGGTCTGAATCCCTCTTAGAACTAATATCTGAATCAGAGCTTGGATCTTAGGTTTTTCTATTAACCCCTTAAAGTGGGGCACTGTTTCCAGGCTGTACTATCCCAAGCTTCAGAAGGTCCCAGGTGTATGATTTAAGGAGGATCAGGTTCTTCACTCACCTGGGCCTGTTCCCTGGTCTGTAGATGACCCCAGACCAACTTGCTAATCAACCAGCTTTGTGTGTTGTGGTTGAGCCTGTGCCCCTTCCCCACCTGGGCTACTCAAGCCTACCTCCTGGTTCCCAGCAGAGGTGAAAAACCCAAGTTTTGCCTCAGCACCAGCATAGACCCTGTAATCTCCCCTCTGCCAAGGGCTCAGCCCTCTCACCAGACTGTGAGCTTAGTTCCAGACGACACTGGCACTGAAACTGATTCAGAGGCTCTGTGGGGGGTGTCTTTCTCTGGCAAGGCCTTCCTGGGACTGGATCTGGGTCAGTGCAACTGTGGGGTTGGGCTCTACTCCTGTCGCAGCACAACAGCTCCCTCCTTCCGACCTTCCAAGCTGTCCTTGGTTGGAAGATTATTTCAGCACATTCTTCTGTGGATTTTGCTGCTCCAGGAATTGTCCTATGGTATTATTTGGATGTTTTTTGGAGCGATCGTGTCATGAGTTTGAGAACTCCTCCAAAGTTTTTTAAAAAGCATTCTGTTTGTAATTTTTTTTTTTGGTGAGGCAATTGGGGTTAAGTGACTTGCCCAGGGTCACACAGCTAGTAAGTGTTAAGTGTCTGAGGCCGGATTTGAACTCAGGTCCTCCTGACTCCAGGGCCAGTGTGTCATTTCTTTTTTTTTTTTTTTAATTTAAATTAAAAATTTTTTTTTTTGCTTGCTTGTCATTTCTTGCAGCACAGTAGTGTGAGATTAAAATTGGATATTAGATCATAAATCTCCCCTACTTAACTTTTCCCTTAATTTATCTCCCAGACTAGTAAATGGAAGAAGCTTCTGGTTTTCTAGATAGAGCCTTTATTGTATATAAGGTGTTGTTGATTAGAAGGATAGGAAAATAGAAATACAATACAAATCGTCTTAAATCTAGGCTTAGTCTATATTCCTTATAAAAACTCACCAAACCGAAAAGGCCACCTTTGGAGAGAGGGAGACCGTCTGTGCCGCGCCGTCAGGAGTCCCGCCAAGCAGGCAAAAAGGGCTTACTCCCGTTCTCTCCACCCCGGAAGTCAAGAGCCCGGCAGGCAGTCTGACATGCGCAGCAGGCGGACTGTTCATCTCCTCCCCAAAAGGGTGGTCCTTGAAAAACTGGCGTCTTTCAGTTATCCTAACCGACTGTTAAAAACTTTCATATTTTACCACAGTAGTATTCCATCACAATCATAAGCCAAAATTTGTTCAGCCATTGTTTCCAATGAAACTCCTCAGTTTCCAATTCTTTGTTGCCACAAAAAGAGCTGTTATAAATAGTTTCGTACATGGGGTCCTTTTATTTTTTCTTTGATCTCCTTCGGGCATAGACCTAATAGTGGTATTTCTGGGTCAAAGGGTAGGCACAGTTTTATAGCCCTTTTGGCATAGTTCCAAATTGCTCTCCAGAATGGTTGGATTACTTCACAACTCTACCAATAATGTATTAGTGTTGCAATTTCCCCATATCCCCTCCAAAATTTGCCATTTCCCTTTTCTGTCATATTAGCCGATCTGATAGGTGTGAGGTTGTACCTCCAAGTTGTTTTAATTGGATTTTCTTCAATTATTACTATTGATAATTTTGATTTCTTCTTCTGAAAACTGCCTGTTCATATGCCCTTTGACCATTTATCAATTAAGTGGCTCCAATTTTTTATAAATTTGTCTCCATTTTCTATATAGTTGAGAAATGAGAACTTCATCAGAGAAACTATCTGCAATTCACCCCCTCCAATTACTGCCCCCCATTCCTATTATTCTTCTAACTTGGGATGCATTGCTTTTTTTTTGTGAAAAAACTTTTGATTTAATGTGTCCTAAATGATCCATTTTGCTTTCTGTGACCCTCTCTATTTCTGGTGTAGCCGTAAAATCTTCCCTTTTCCATAGATCTGATGGATAATTTCTTCCTTGATCCCCTAATTTACTTATGATGTTACCCCTTATGTCTAAATGAAGTACTGTTTTGAATTTATCCAAGTAGAGGGTGAGAGATGATGGTCTATGCCTGTTGTTCATCCTTCAGTCTATGTCTAGTTTCTGCCAGATTACTTCTTAGTTTTCCCAGCAATTTTGTTAAATAGTGAGTTTTTGCCCCAAAGCTTGGCTCTTTGGGCTTATCGAACATTAGCCTGCTATGCCCATGTGCTTCTGTATATTGTGAACCTAATCTGTTCCATTGATTGGCCTGTTTCTTACCCAGTATCATATTCTTTTGGGGATTGCCAGTTTGTAGCATAGTTTGAGATCTAGTATTAATAGGCTACCTTCCTTCACAATTTTTCATTGCTTTTTTTTTATATTATTGACCTTTTGTTCCTTGAGATGAATTTTGTTATTATTTTTTCCAGCTCTATAAAGCAATTATTTGGTAGTTTGATTGATATGACACTGAATAAGGAAAATGATTTAGGTAGTATTATCATTTTTATTATATTGGCTCACCCTATCCACAAGCAATTAATATTTCTCCAATTGTTTAGATCTGTCTTTATTTGTATGAAGTGTTTTAAAATTGTGTGGGTATAATTCTTGTGTATATCTTGGCAAATGTTATCTGAAGTATTTTATACTGTCTGCAGTTATTTTAAAGGGAAACTCTCTATCTCTTCCTGCTGGGTTTTGTTGGTAACAGATAGAAATATTGATGATTTATGTGGGTTTATTTTTATCCTGCAACTTTGCTAACGTTGTTCATTGTTTTGATGAGCATTTTAACTGATTCTTTAGGGATCTCTAAGTATATCATCATATCATGGTTATTTTGTTTCTTTGTCTATTCTAATTTCTTCAATTTTGTTTTCTTCTCTTATTGCTATAGCTAGCATGTCTAGTATGATATTGAATAATAGTGGTGATAATGAGCATTGTTGATTCATCCATGATCTTATTGGGAAGATTTGTAGCTTATGCCTATGACAGATAATGCTTACTGATGGTTTTAGACAGGTATTACTTATCATTTTAAGAAAGGCTCCATTTATTCCTGTTTTCCTTAGTGTTTCTCTCTCTCTGTCTCTCTGTCTCTCTCTGGTTGGGCAATGAGGGTTAAGTGACTTGCCCAAGGTCACACAGCTAGTATCAAGTGTCTGAGGCTGGATTTGAACTCAGGTCCTCCTGACTCCAGAGCTGGTGCTCTATCCACTGCACCCCCTAGCTGCCCTCCTTAGTGTTTTTAATAGGAATAGGTGTTTGATTTTGTCAAAAGCTTTTTCTGCATCTGTTGAGATGATCATATCATTTCTGTTGGTTTTGTTATTGATGTGGTCAATTATGCTGATAGTGTTTCTAATAGACCAACCTTGCTTAGCTATATAAATCCTACCTGAATATAGCATCTGATCCTTGTCATATTGCTGTAATCTCCTTGCTAGTATTTTGTTTAACATTTTTGTCTCAATATTCAATAGGGAAATTGGTCTATAATTTTCTTACTTTATTTTTGCTCTCCCTAGTTTAGGTACCAGCACCATATTTGTGTCATAAGAGGAATTTGGTAGGACTACTTCTTTACCTTTATGCAATATTAGAATTAAGTGTTCTTTAAATGTTTGTAGAATTTGCTTGTAAATCCATCTGGCCCTGTATTGTTTTTTCTTTAGGGAACTACTTGATGGCTTGTTCTATTTCTTTTTCTGAGGTGGGGTTATTTAAGTACTATATTTCCTCATCTGTTAATTTGGGCAATTTATAATTTTTGTAAATATTTGGGCAGTTTAAAAATGCTTTCTCAAAATAAGATGTCTAGGCTCTTTTTTTGGGTCAAGGCTTTTGGGTGGTTCAATGATTCTTTAATGGTCTCTCCTTGATCTATTTTCCAGGTCAGTCATTTTTATTGTGAGATACTTTCTATTTTCTTCTACTTTTTCAATCTTTTGATTTTGTTTCAATATTTCTTGTCCCCTGGAGTCCTTACCTTCTGTTTGGTCCATTCTCTTCTCAGGGAGTCCATCACTTGGATAAGGTGGTGACCGAAGGTGCCAAACTGTGATTCCTCTTCCTTGACCCTCCTCCATAGCTGTCATGTCTTCCAATTCTTTCCTCTCTTGCTCCCATTTCACGAGTGATATCATTTTCAGCATTCACTCCTGCATCATTTCTTGTCAGAATTATAACTGATCTTGTGGGTAATCCATGTTTTCCTTTGAAGCTTTGGTTGAGGTGTTTGGGACTATTCTCCTCTTCTGGGTTTGTGTCTTAGGCATCCCTGGACCCACATTTCTCTTAATTTTTTTGGTGGTGGTGTTGTTTAGTTACTCTTCCAGCCATCTGCTCTGGACATACTAGCTGGAGGCTCCATCAGGACTGAGTCTGGGCCCTTTTGGAGACATATCTCCACCTCTCACCAGCCCCTCTTTCTTGGACTGGACACCCGGTGGGGTGGCTTTGGGCATCAAGTGAGCCCTGAGGTTTTGGTCTGTCATGATCAGCTCTGAGTGTCACTGAGCTGCAGGCCTGGCCTGGAGTTCTGGGAATGGAGTCCAGGCTCCAGGCCCCTCCTCAGAAGGGAGAAGCCCCATTCGTTTAGAAAAACAGACTTTGGTTTTTCAGGTTAACTCCACAGCCGATGGCCTGGTTTAGTGGCGCAGATTATGGGTTCTTCATAAATACTGGTTGCTAAGGATCTGGGATGAATTCTTGTCTAAGTGTATCCTGGCGTGTCATTTGTAAAGAGGCATAAGGATGAGAATGCATTTAGTTGTCAGCAGGAGAGGACTCAGTAGGACACTGCAGAGCCCCAAGCTGGTCGTTGAAGTTCAGTGTGTCCACTATAGGGGGCTGTCTCTGTTGCTGTTGGGGCCACAGAAGAAACAAGAAGGCACAAGTAAAGGAGGAGGGAAACAGCAGGTGTGTGGGGGGCAGCTCTGGGGACCTTGTCATTTATTCCAGGGATGGAGAAAGGGTTCTGGTGAATGCAGACTTTGCTCTGAGAAGTGGGTCTTTCTTCCTTTCGTTAAGCAGCCCTCCTCTGTTCAGGGAGCTGGGAGGGGAGCAAAGGTGAGTGAGACCTCCTGTCCTCCAGCCGCAGAACCCTCTCTGACAGCTTCTTCCCTATTTGTAGCCCCTGGAAGTCAGCGCTCTGGGAGCCCCCAAACCCCATTATTTTCTCACACAGTGATGGGTGGGGCAGGGGACCAACCATTGTGGAAATCAGGAAAGGGCTCTTGAAAGAGGCTAAATCTTACAGGAAGCCACTGAGGTGAAGGGGGAGGATATTCCAGGCCTGGGGGCACAGCCTGGACAAAGGTGTGGAGGTGGGAGATAGCATATTATCTACAGAGAACATCAAAGGGCCAGTTTGTCTGGAGTGCAGAGTGAGTATGTGAGGGTTAGTCCTGGCAAAATCGATTAGATTGTGAAGGATTTAAAGGCCAAATGGAGGAGTTTGTTTTTCATTCTGGTCTCCCATGCTGCAGAGTACCAAGGTCAGACCAGTGCTTTAGGAGTATCACTTTAGTGGCTGTGGGGAGGATGCACTGGGGGTGGGGAGACCACTGAGAGAGGGGATAAAGAGGGAGAGATAGATACAAGAGGTACTGAGGAGGTGGGATGGAAATACTTGTTCAGTCATGTCTGGCTCTTTGTGACCCCATTTGGGGTTTTCTTGGCAAAGATAGTGGTTTGCCATTTCCTTCTCCAGCTCATTTTACAGTTGAAGAAACTGAGTTAATCAGGGTGAAGTGACTTGCTCAGGGGCACACAGCTGGTAAGTGTCTGAGGATGGATTTGAACTCAGGTCCTCCCGGCTTCCCTCCATCTCCAATCAATTGCTGAGTGTCATCAATTCCATGGGCAGCTAGGTGGTGCAGTGGTTCCCCTGGACAGAAACAGGGAAGTTAGGGAGAAGGTGAGTCTGGTGGGGAGGAGAACGAATTCTCTCTTGGACATGTCGAATTTGAGATGACTACAGGACCTGAGGACAGTTGGGTCAAAAGAAAGGTTCTTAGGGGCACGTCGGAAGGCAGCAGCTGAATAAGCCAGCGTACAGGGAGGGGCTGAAAATGTGGGACAGGGGATGGCCCAAGGCACAAGTGGCCAGAAAAGGCAGGGGCTAAGGGACTGAGGGGACTTACTGAGCACAAGCGACGTCCAGAGCCTCCTCCTCAGTCTGGAGCAAAGCGGAGAGGGGCAGGACTGAGGCTGAGGCTGCTGGAGACTAGGATGAGGACGGAGGTGAAGTAGACGGCGGTGCTTCGGCTCCTCAGAGTCAAAAGCAGCGCCCTGAGGTCCTTTGTCCCGCGGGTTATTTATTTACACCTACAAGGGGCTGGCATCTCCCTTAGCCAGCCCATCATTCCTTAGGGGCGGGGGCCGGGCCAGAACAGCGCCGCCCGTCCCTTCTAACTGGCAGTGTCCTCTGGGGGGGACGCACTCCTCCGAGCGCCTTGTGAAAGGATGACGCGGTGAAGGGGGAACGTGGGAGGGAACGAGGGTAGAGTGCCCAACCCCACCCGCCAGGTGAGGTGCCCAGGCTCACTCCCGCCGACCAGTGAGTAGGTTGGAAAGTTAAGAGGTTAAGGAAAAACAGTGTTAACCGCAGACTTCCTGCCTCGCCGCTCCCTGCTCTCTCTCTCTAAGCCAGGTGTGGCTCACAGAGAGCAAAGATCTGGGCCTCAGGGCCCTCTTGAGAGAGAAGGAAACCCCGCAGCCCGGGCGACTCAAGGGAGAACCGACGGGTGCGGGGCAGCGGCGGAGACCCAGCGAGAGGAGAGGAGCCCCGGAGCCAGTCTGCTTGGCCGGGAGAGAACGGAGAGAGGACCCGGAGTTTGCAGGGAAAGGGGGAGGGAAGTCATTTACAAAGCGCCTACTAGGTACCAGGCACTGGGCTAAGTGCTTTGTACCAGCATTATCTCGCTTGATCCTCGCAACAGCCCTGGGAGGCGGATGAGAAGAGGAGTCCTATTTTATGGATGAGAAAACTGGCAGACAGAGGTGAGGACACTGGCTCGGCGGCACCCGGCTGCCCAGTGACACTGCTAGAGCAGCAGAGGACCTGGGCCGTTCCTGAGGAAGCTGGGAGCAGGAGTTCTTGCAGAGACCCGCCCCCACAATGTCCCAGGGCCACTTCAGATCGACTCAGCAGCCCCTGTTAAATGACATCAGAGCCGGCGGATCGTCGCCTATCTATACCTAAGGAAGTGATGGGGACACATTGTAAGGTCCAAAGGCCGCCCAGCACACCTTTCCCTGAGCTGGTTGTTAAACACTTCCCAGCACCCCCTGGGAGGTGTTCCCAGCAGCATGAGTCACTCTGGATCTCCTCTGGCTGTGTTCTCATTGTGGGAGCTGCTCTGGTCCTGCATGGACCTTGGGCATATGCTTCTCTACCCATCTTTCTCGGCTATGAGCATTCCCTCTTATCCTTGAGAAACTGAGGGAGAGCCCCCATGTGTCTAGGAGGGGATTTTCTTTGTAATGCTCTTGCTGTTCTGTTTCTTTAATGTGTGTATTGAACTAGAGGGTGTCCTACAAGGGGGCATTGTGAGCTGAGCAGCTGTTGATTCAATCCCTCCAGCTGAGGGGAGACCTAGGCCATCCTCCAGGAGTTGCTACAAACTGCAGTGCAGGGGAGTCCTCCCAGCAGCCTACTGGGAGCTCTGGCTGAGCCACATGTCACATCATGCTGGACCCACACTGGATGTGCACCTTTGGCCGGGTTCTGGAGCAAAGCAGAGTCCACACCCAGGCCCCCCAGAGCTGATGTCATCACAACTAATAGGATAACATGCTTCGAAAAATTGAACATGTACAACCTAGATCAATTTGTTTACCATCTCACGGAGGCAGGAAGTGAGAGAGGGAGAGAGAGAGTTTGAAATGATCATTTAAAAAAAATGAATGTTAAAACTTTTCTTTACATGTCATGGGGGGAAAAGGAAAATAATATATAAAAAAAGAATTCACTGTGAGGCCTGTCTGAGGCCTGGAAAGTGTATTAGGCCCCACCACTGGGAGAGACCTTTTCTCTGGAGCTGCTCCTGCCTCCCCCAGGTGGCCTTGCAGGAAGCCGTGGCACCAGGGAAGTGCCAAGCTTGGCTGCAGCAGATGCTCAGTGAAGGACTCTGGGAAGAGATGCTTCTGATGCCAATCGATGCCAACCACTGCCCGGGCTCCCATCCGGCTGCCAATCGATTGTGAATTTCCGTTGCTGCCTTGGAGGCCTGAGGAGAGGGTGGATCGATAGCGTTAGCTTGGCTAATGTGATTGTGTTTGCTCTGAGGATGGAGTCCTGCCCCTGCAGCCTGCCTCCCTCTGCCTCCATTTGGATGGATGACAGAGGCTGGGCCTTCAATCTTATAATGTGGATGAGAACAGGAGTGCCCAAGGTGGGACAGCCTGAAGCTGGAGTCCTGAGGCCCACCAGCTCTGGTGCTCAGGCCTGAGCAGAAAGACTGCTGGCATGGAGTTGGGGCTGGGATGTAGGCCACAAGGACAGCAGTGACACACTGGGTCCTCTAAAGCATCTCCTGTTTGTCCCCCCTGCAGCCTCAGTGCATCAGGGGATAGTTCTAGGTTCCATAAGCGATGACTCTGCATGGGAAGCCCCACCCTGCTAGGGTCCCAGGGCCCCTGGCCAGCTATTCAAATGAGTTACCCAGAGCCATAAGAGTCATCCTGATTTCAGGGCCAATGCTCTACCCACTGCAGCACCTAGCTGCTCCAGGCTGGACCCCAGCTCACCACTGAGCTAACCTCCAGGCTGTCCCCTCCCCTGGCAGAGCGGCTGCAGAGGTCCCCCAGGGTGCTGGAGGGGATGGGCTGGAGATCTTTGGGAGGGACCAAGCCTGGGAAGCCTGGAGCAGCAGAATGAATGCTGATCCAAGGGGTTCATTTCCATCACAATGGCCCCTGCCTCCTCTGTCTTCTCCAACTGTCTCCTCTAGGAAGAGAAAGGTCCGAAAACCACCAGCTCTTCACCAAGAGAATTTCCTGGATAAGATTCCTGAGAACAGCCCCCCCTCCCCCACAGCCGCCTCTTGGTCTTTCTCTGGTATTTATTAGCGACTTTATGTTTTATCTCTGCCAGGCAGCCTCTCTCCCTTTTGATCTGCCCTCCCTGGGGTCTGAGCCAGACTGCTCGCCAGCACTCATCGGGAGGGGCTTCTCCCCACGCTGCTACACACCCTGGAGGCCCGTCTGCTCCGGGGTGACAGGGAGGCAGTGCCCAGGCCCGCCGCCTGGGGTGGACTGCCGCCCGGTGGCGCTTTGCGTAGACCCGAGGAGCTTCCCTCCAGCCTAGAGAGCACCCAATCCCAGCAGCCGTGGGCGCTGGCCAGGGGCAAAGCTGCGCCTAACACTGCTTCCCCTCTCCTCCTCTCTCCAAGCCTTGCACTGCACAGATGCCAGAGGATAGCCTAAGTTGATGTCGCTCTCTTGTTCCTTCTTTCATGAATGACTAAATGGAAAAGCATTTATGAAGTGCTTGCTGTGTGCTGAACTCTGAGTGCTGAGGCTACAAATAGAGGGTGGGGGTGGGAAAGGATCCGAAGGTGGGATTTTCACGGGACTCGAGGGAAGCAGGAGGCAGAGATGAGAAGGAGGTGTGTCCCAGGCAGGGCAGCCACTGAATGAGCCCAGAGTCCGGAGATGGGGGCGGGGAGGGGGGAGGGCGGGGACGGATCCTGTTCGGGAAATTGTAGCTAGGGTCCTAGTGTGCCTGGCTGGGAGTACTTGAGGGGAGGGGTGGTCTGCGGCATAAGAAGACTGGACCAGGTTAGAAAGGGCTTTGTCTGCCAAACGGAATCCCGGGGACCCAGGGCCCGAGCGCCCTCTCCACGGCCTTGAAGGTGGAGGCTGGAGTGTAAGGGTGGATGCGGAGGTCAGGAAGGGCAGGGAAGGGCAGCGAGGCGCTGGGCTGGCCTGGAAGGGGCCAAGGCTCTCTAATCAGAAGCCCGGGGCCCGGGCCTGAGCCGGGGACTCAGCTGCTTCCTGCCGCGTCACAGGCAGCCCCTTAAAGGTTCTGCCCTGTATTTGCTTGTCTGTGAACACACTGGATCCTCCGTAGAATAGAATCCCTTGACCGCAAGGCTCCAGGGTCTGGCGGGGGCTTGGCACAGAGCAGGCACTTGATGGATGTTTAATTGATTGACTGATTGACGGTCTAGAGGCGTGAGAAGGGCACCATCCGGATAATTACAGGGGGCGGGGCTGGACTCAGCCTTTGAGGAAGCTCAAGCGAGGAAGCCACACGCCTGCTGGGACTGCTCCGGCCGTCTACACTGCCGGCTCCCAAGTGTTGCCCAGTGTGCACAAAGCGCCACACCCAAAGGAAGAAATGAAGGCCGGGAGTCAAGGGTAGCCAGGGGCCGACTGAGGAGGTGAAGCGGGTCCTGAGAGGCCCCCTCTGTGCCTGGCCTGGAATGAGCCCTCCGTGATTCGCTCAGTGGACACCGCATCACACAGTAATGAGCTGGGAGAACTGCGATATTTCTCAGGGACCCAAAGGAAACGCTGGTCCACAGCCTCAGCCTCGAAGACAGACATGTGTGGGAAGCTTGCGGACCGAGGCTGTCTGCCCAGGAAGGATGGATTATACCATTACTGCGGAGCTGTGCAGAGAGCCAGGCTTCCTGGCTGCGGCAGTAAGTGGGTCTGCTCTGCAGCTTAATGGATATTAATGATTAATTAATCACTCTCAATGGCTCCAATTTTCTCATGGAAGACTGGGAGAAAATCTGAACGGTCATTTCCCTGCTCCTCCCCCTGTGCTTGTAATCAGTCATCTGGAGAGGTTATTAATCATCTTTTGGTGTGTTTTCCTCTCCAAAAATTGCCAGAGAACTTTCAAGAGAAGTTCTTGTTACACAAAGTTTTTCTTTGTTCTGACATGTTCTACATCAGTGGAACATGTGGAAATAGCCAGGTGGCACAGTGAATAGAGCAAACTGGGCCTGGAGTCAAGAAGACCTGAGTTCAAATCCAGCCTCAGCCATTTGCTAAATGGGGAAGTCACTGAAACTGTCAGCTTCAGTTTCCCAAACTGTAAAATGGTGATAATCATAGCACCCACCTCCCAGGGTTATTGTGAGGATCCAATGAGATAATATTTGTGAGGTGCTTAGCATAGTGGGCATACAGCAGGAGCCTAATGAATGTTGGTTCCTTATGCCTACATTACTGTGGTTGCTGAGTCTGGATTCCTCTGTGCCCCCAAGCTGTCTCAGATCCCCTGGGGGAGGGCACAATACTCCAATTTCCACATTCCTAGATTCTTCTAAGGCTCCTAGCTGGTTTCACTGTCTCAGGTTTTCCTCCCTTCCAATCCACACATCAAGACTGCTGCCATCAGGACTGCTGTCCTGAAATACCAATGTCACCAAGTGCTCTTCTGCTCAAGAACATACCATGGCTCCCTATCACTCACCACACAGGGCCCCAGAGTGGAAGCCTGGACTTCAAGGGGCTCCACAGTGTGGCCCCACAAGCTTAGCAAGTGCTTAGTGAACTGCATTGATTTCAACTCTATTCCTGTTACTTTTAGGGATAAGTCCAGCCACAGAGTGGCAGAAGGGAATGAGCTCTGACCTGGGAGTGAGGAAACTGAGAGGGGAGGCCTGGTTCTGCGCCTTCGGTCTGGTTACCTCTTCACTGGCAGATCCAATGGCCCTCTCTGCAGCCCCCCTCTTCTCTTGGACACTCCCTTCTCTCTGGGCTTTCAGGACACTTGTCTTTCTCTCCCTGTCGATCACTCCTTAGTTCCCTTTGCTGGATGGGTCTCCCTCCAGGTCATTCCCATGGGCCTGGAGTATCCCCCAGGGCTTCATTTGGCACTTTGACTTGTCCACCTCATCAGCTTCCAAGGAGTCAGTGACTATTTCTGCAGATGATTCCCAGACCCACAAACCAGCCCTAAACTTTAGTCTTACACCACCAACCATCTAGTAGACATTTCCAACTGGACGTCTCTCAGGCTTTTCAAACCCAAAGTGTCATCTTTGCCCTCGAATGGTCCCCTTTGCCAAACATCCTTCTTCCTGTTGAAGGTGTTGCTGTCCTTCTATTCTCCCAGATCCCAACCCAGGGGTCAGCCTTGGTTCTTCTCTCCCTCCTCTCCTCAAGCCAGGTAAGTGATGCTTAGGTGAGTGTCAGAGGCAGAAGGGCCAAGATTAATGACCTTGTGAGTTTTGAAAGGGCAGCAAAGTTCCCAGAGGTTCCTCAGCCCAGGTCCTAAGCAGAGCATGAAGGTAGAAGCAACAGCTGAACTACCTGAGGAGCCAGGCATCTGCTTGGCCCAACCCAGCAGTGATCTGACCTGGTGGCTGAGGCACAGGGTCCTGCAACAAGGAAGTGATAAAGAAAGGGACCCAGCTGTGAGCTATGCTGAACCCAGAAACAAGCATGGGCACAGGGCTGTCATACGTCAGCTGCAGCCCACTCTCCCCTGGGACAGAGGTGGTAGAAGAGAATGGGTTCAAGGTTTGGGAATTCTATATTTCAGGTCTTGCTACAGGATCAAATGACATCATGTTCGTAAAGCGATTAGTCCAGTGCCTGCTCTGTAGTGGGCACCTTATAAATGCTATTGCTGCTGCTGCTGCTACTACCACCACCACCACTACTATTACTATTACTACATCTTTTCAATGAATGGCCAATTTTAAAAAAGCTAACTGTGCCCGGATGGCTAATTGTTGTTTGTCCTTCATTCCAAAGAGGACCATGACACTGGGTGATATTATGATATGCAGTGAATTGGATTTGAGGGAGGGCTGTGCAGTCACCACCCTCACTCTGTCCTCCAGAGCCATCTGGGTCCAGCAGTTATCTATATCTATATCTATATCTATATCTATATCTATATCTATATCTATATCTATATCTATCTATATCTACATCTACATCTACATCTATATCTATATCTATCTATCTATCTCTCTATATATATCACCACTGGACAATGGCCCTTGATGTCTAAGCTAATTGGGGTTAGGTGACTTGCCTAGGGTCACACAGCTAGTAAGTGTCTCAGGTGAGATTTGAACTCAGGTTCTCCTGCCTGCAGGGCCAGTTCTCTATCCACTGCACCACCTAGCTGCCCCTGGATGGTTAATTGACATCAAATTATAATCAGTAGGAAAAGCAATCTTGCAATCTTTCGCATGGTTTGGGAGAGAGTTCTATACTTTATATATAATATGCTCTATATGAAAATCAGAAATCGACTTGATTCAGCCCAGCCGACATTTATTAAGCACCTGCTTTGCCCACAGCTCCTTGATGGCCACCAGAGGACAGCAGGTTTGGTAAGACTAGGACAAATTCCCTGCCCCCGAGTCCTTGATAGTCTGGGAAGAAGGATGTGCTTGTATACTTAATGTTACAAGGAAACACTCCTTCTGGGGTGCACCAAGAGTCTGGGGGACTTTTTAAGGTTTCCTCCTCTGCTTCAGACTCCTAAGGAGTGGGTGGGGGTTTCCCGGAGGATGTGTTCCTGTGGATTTCATACAAATTGAATTTTGTCAATTGAATCATATTTTGCCATTGACTTACATTAGAATTTCAGAGATGCTTCATTTTAACTTCTGATTGCTTTTAAATGGGAAGTATTAACCCTAAGTTTCTTTCCTAGCCTTTTTGTCAAGTACTTAATGATTTGTAAACAAATGCTGACATTCACTAGGGACAGCAAATACTTACAGTAACTCCATGACTAATGCTTACAGTAACCCAATAGAGGGTATTTTTGTAATAAATGAGGACTCAAACCCCCAAAGATTCTCAGAAGTGATGAGACCAGCAGCTACGTGGTCCTGCCCCAAGTGAACAAAGCATCTACTACCTGGCTTTGGTTAAGGACCTTGGGTGGGGGGTGGAGAGGTAGCCTACCAGCTCAGAGGAGGCCCTTCCTCTTTGGGTTTTTCTGTAAGGAAGTTCTATTGAAATCAGGCCTATGGAGTCCTGAAGGCAGCCCCCACCACATGCCTTCTACGGGACCCTCAGCTCTCCCGTGTCTTCTAAGCCTCTCCTTCCAACCAAGCATCACCTGCTCCTCTAACTTTCATTTTTCATTTATAGCATCACAGACACTTGGCTACTTAGGCCAGCTCCTACCTGAGCAAGGAGCTCCTCTCCTACAGACTCCGGACATTCCCAGTAGCCCCGGCTCCAATACCTGCAGAGAGAAGGCAGCCACTAGCACCAGAGACAGCTCCGTGCATTCTGGAGTGGCTTTGCTGCCTCTCCTACCAAGGCTAAACTTGCCTCTTTGGAACTCCTACCCAGAGTTCTGCCATCTTGGACCAGAAGAGAACTGGACTGTGCCTTCCTTCAGATGTGAGCCCTGCAACCCAGCTAGCTTGTAGAATAGGATTGGGTACTTACCACATGGGAGGCCCTTGGTGAGGAGGACAGTCCCACTGTCCAGTAGCTGACATGGAAGTGGAGAAAGAGGACTCTAAGGGGGAGCTGGGGAGGAAGGGGAGGCGGGATACTGTGAGGGCAAAGCTGCTGGGAAGAAGGCAGAGAACTCTGGGTGGGGGCCAGGAGGGCAGTGAAGCGGTTGGGGCCAGGGATGTACCACTCCAGAGTGAGGCCACGAGTCTTTCTTTCTGTCATCCATTTCCCATATTCCCTTGCTAAGGATTTCCCTGAATATTCCAGGATTGAGTTGTCGCCACTGTGTGCCACATCCCCCCCCCCCCAAGGCAATGAAAATTAAGTGACTTGCCTAGGGTCACACAGCTAGTAAGTGTCAAGTGTGAGGCTGGATTTGAACTCAGGTCCTCCTGAATCCAGGGCCGGTGCTTTATCCACTGCACCACCTAGCTGCCCCTATGTGTGCCACATCTCTAGCTCATTCTTCCTTCTCGTTTTTAATGAATTCTCATCTTTGCCCTGACAAGTCAATGGCTTGACTCTGCCCAGCCAACCAGTCCTGGGGCAGTTTCTATGTCCAGAGCAGCTCTTTTCCTGCCTGTTCAAATAGAAGCTATTTTTGGTTGGTTGGCTGATGCCTTTCAGTACTCATCCTGTCCACACCTGTGAACTCTTTGCTTGGAGCAATTATCCCTGATGAAAACAAACAAACACTGGAGGCTTCTCTGAATCTCCCATCTCTGGCCCTCTCCTGAGCCTGGTTTGTCCCCCTGTCCCCTATTTCTCATCATGACCTTTCCCCAGCTTTTCACTGAGGTTCCCAAGGATCACTTTAGGTTCATTTATCTTGGAGGGTCTTAACTAAATTCTTTGTAGACCTTCTCTGCATCTTTATCCTCAGCGCCCAACATTGGTGCACCAACTACAATTCTCTTCAGTTACTTTTTGGCAAATATTGACCATCACTGCTATGATACAAGAGGACAAAATACCCCATGAAATGACTTTTCTTGTTGCCTTTGGAGACATGAAGACACCAACTTCTCCAACTCTGTGCTTTGACTTCCTAGTGAGCCATCCCATTGGGCTGCTTCCTTTCTTCTTTATTTTTGTTTTGTTTATAGCAATGGTGCCCAGGTGATGGGATTTCGCCCCTCTGAGCACCGACCATGAAATTTCTAGATGCTTAAACACTGTGTGCTTCCTTGCCCCTCTGCCCACTTCCACACTATCCTGCTGCCCACAATGTCGAAGCAGAAAGAGTCAGGACCAGGTGCCATTTTGCCTTTCTGTGCCCACAGAGGCAGCCATCGAGTGGTGAGCTTTCCCATTCATCTTGAGCTGGGTGGTCCTTGGGAAGCAACCTCGGTTGGTTGCCAAAATCATCCTTGAAGCCTTTCCAGCATGAAAGATGTTACCAGGACTAACACTTCACCGGTGTTGAGAACCCAGGATCACCTTTAGGTTACCAGGAAGCACTGGAGTATGACTAAACCTACAGTAGGTGTTTAATTAATGCTTGAAAAGGTATATCCTTGGACCTATGGAACCTGTACCCTGCAAGATCTCACTTAATTTTGGGCTAGAAATGGGTAAATACTCTTCTGGGTTCAGGCTTCCACACAGGAAAATCTTTCCCTGCAGTTTCCAGAAATCTGTGCTATGTCTCCATTTGTAAAATAATGGACACATTGCTTCTGAGCAAGAGTTTATAGAAAGAGAATCAAATGGACAGACAGCCTAAGAGCCTGAGCAGTGAGCCTCCTCTCAACCTTGGGTGCATGGAGAACAGTGCCCAGGAAACCCTCAGCATCCTTCCTCTGGCTGGCTTCTCTTCGATGCCATCTTGTGCCTGATCCTCCCCTAGCCAGAGCCCTGCCTCTTTTAGCACTGCCCAGGGAACTCAGCTCCCCATAGGGGGAAATCTAAGCAGGTACCACCCCCTCCCCGCAATGGTCACTATAGTACCCACAGCTCCACCCACGAGGTCCCACATCAGGCCGTTCTCCTTCATGAACCTTGACCCATTTGTCCACAGCGCACAGACCTGGACCTCCATGCTTCAGCTGCCCCAGCACCGGTGCCCTTGCAAGGGTTCTCTTTGAAGGTGGCATGTATCTCCCTTGGAGCTGCTTGGTTTCACCTCAGAGACAGGTCATTTTGTCATCCTTCTGCCAGGTGCAGAGCTCTCTTTCTCACATTTCTTTGCTAGAGAGCTCTGCTCAGAGGCAGAGGTCTAAGGTAAATAGCCTGGATGGTCCCAGGAGAGGACAATAGAGCCCCCTTTAGGCTTCTTCACAGGACAGAGGGCCTCTCAAGCCAAGCTGCCTAGCCTGAGCCCAGCTGCGGTGGAATGGGAGCATCAAGCTTATCTGTCTTTGCCAGCAGAGCAAACAGGACAGGTCGTGTGTGTCTGAGGGACAAGCAAGGGGGACTCCAGATCAGGTGTGGCCAAGATGCACATGCAGTCAAGAGCTAGCTCCAGGGCACTGACCGAATGAGCCTCAGATTAGTGGAGCAGGCTAAGGCACCCTGCCCTTGCTGGATCTCCAAGGTCCCAATCCTTCTTTACTGAACCTCCACATCTGCAGGGAAAAAGGTGACATGTTTTTGCTTCTCCAAGGTAGCACACTACTCTCCAGGGGTGGTGGGACAGGCCGCAGCTCACACCCATGGAGCCCTTGGTTACAAATACCTATCATCATGAGCCCACTGGAGCCAGTCAAGAGGAGGGGGCTCGATTCCATTCTGTCCATCCTGAAGTGAACACAGCCCACTCATCTGCCTTTACAGGCACCACATTGAAACAACATTGTCATGGTCACTGCACAGTTCCAGAGTGTCTGACGATTTCCCTCTGTCAGGGTTTTCTATCAGCTGTTGCCAGTAACACATTAGCTCCATCCCTCTGTGAGTGGGGTGATGCAAGGTGCCACATTTATCTAGGCTTGTGTTTCCTGACCCATCAAATCACTTGGTTCTGGCTACTACTTTTGAGCTATTCCAGAAGCATATTTCTTCATTGAGACCCCACCAATCCTACTCCATTTCAGGGGAAAACAAGAGACAGGAATGGGGAGATCCTGCTCTTCACCCATGCTTGCCCTATTCAGTCCCAGTTATTGTCTCCCAGCCCCCTTCAGTGGATAGGTAGCCAGTCCTGGAGTCAGGAGGACCTGAGTTCAAATCCAACCTCAGACACTTGCTAGCTGTGTGGCCCTGGTCAAAGTACTTAACCCTGTTTGCCTCAGTTTTCTCATCAGTAAAATGAGCTGGAGAAGGAAATGGCAAACAACTCCAGTATCTTTGCCAAGGAAACCCCAAATGGGGTCTTGAAGAGTCAAATGGGACTGAACAAAACAGCAAGCCCCATCCAGAGAGCCTTCATTGGCCTCATTAAAAATCCACACACTGGAAGCACATGTTCAACCCTGGTTCCTCAATTTTCTCAGGTTGTCATTTTCAACCTGATAGTGATTGACTTTGAAGTCATTCAACAACCCCTAAAGCCCAATTCTGAAAAGAGGCTCATTATGATTTGCATGTGGGAAGTGCCCCCTTTCTGGGAGAAGAGTTGGGTGGTGAAGAACCCAGGATGAGGGATGGTGGCTATGGCAAAGTCAATAGGGAAGCCAGCATGTCAAGCTATGAGGTTCCCTGGTGGAAAAGGAGGAAGAGACACCAGGGGGTGGTAGGTTGGGTCCCTATGGAGAACAAAGAGCTTCAGCAAGCTGTCCCCCAAAGCCCTGCCTGGTGGGCCTGCATCCCAGGCATTTGCCCTTCCTGTTGTGGCAGGGAAGCCCTACGCAGCTCTCATTCAGACAACCCATCCACAATCACTGGCACCTACTGCGCTCTAGGTGCAGAGGATCCAAGGGAAAAGGCAACAGTTCCTGCTCCTGCTTCATCAGGACAATGACCCTCACAGATAGAGGGAAATACAAACTACTGGTAAGCAGTTCTTTTTGGAGCGGAAGAGCTGTGAGCAGAGCGTGAGCACCTGGGCTCATCAAGATGTGCCTGAGCATCACAAAGAGGCAGATAGTCTGCTCAACCTGACCAAGAGCCCATTTTCCGTCTGGTGTCAGGGAGTCCCATCAGCTCGGCGCAGACGTGTGTCTGTTCAGAGGGAGCCAGTGCAGTGAGTTAGGAAGGAATAACATCCTATGTATGCCCTGCATACATTTGCACATTTCTCTAACTCATGCTTGAGAAGCAAGAGTGAGTGAAACAGCTTAGGAACTGCTCCCTGCTCAGGGGCGTTGGCAGAAAACCACTTGTCCTGTTTTCTTGGGTGAGCAAATTAACTTTTAAGATAATAAATAGGCAGATAGATCCGATGGAGAACACCTGCGGCTGCCTACCTAACCGAACCTCCCTCCTCTTCAGTGTCTGGGGGCACACTGGAGATGGGATGCCATCTATGGGGACAGACTTGGAGGGGTGCATTGGCTCCATCTGCTCAATGACTTTTGCCCTTTTCTTCTTGGTTATAAGGGATATCTCTCTGGGTGGGGGTGGAGGAGGGAAGAGAAACAGATGAACTAAACAGAAAATGTCCATGCCTTTTGTTAGACTAGGGCAGGGAAGATAACCATTAAAGGGCTGTGTGATCCATTGACCAGCAGGCTGTTACCTGGAGAGAAAGCTCCAGGAGAGGGGTCTTACAGTTTCCAGGATTCAGGAATTGTTTACAGGAAAGGAAGCTCTGGAGGAAATCAGATCAATGAGTGGAAACATGGACACTCCCCCTGCCCCTTTGAGGAGTTCTCTTCTGAGGGAGGGAGTCTGGTCAGTTGTTCTCAATAGAGCTGGGTCATTTCTAGCTAACCCTTGGGGTGTAATGGAGTGTCCTCACCTTAGTCCGAGGCCAAGTCTGAGGCCTTTGGGGATTGAACTATGTTTTCTCCTTTTTAGGTTATCCAGGCTAACATGGGCTGGGTTGGTTCAACACTCCCCTTACAGTGCTAATTGTGGGAATAAGGGTAGGAATTGCGGCCTGGCCTTGGCACGGGCCAGCTCAGGGGAAGTGACTATGCCAGGGCCATCAGATCCGATTCTTCTGTCTTCTGTGACTAATCTCATTTGTGGCCGCTGGTGCATGTGTCTCTTCCTGAAGGAGGGCACCTGTGTGGGTGGGGACACTGCACATCTTCCATCCATCCATCCATCCCCATTCTGTTGACTCAATGAAGTGTTTTCAGGGGATGCTGGGGGAAGACAGAGTCCAGATCAGAACAGAGTGGCCAGAACATCGGGCCAGACCCAGACGGGGCGAGGTCACATTTCAAAGGGATGCGTGTAAGGCTCTGTTTGGGACACACAAGGATAGGACGGAGGAGGAAGAGGAGGAGACAGGGCTAGCCAAGAGTTTGTGTGACAGAGATCTGGTGGTCTTGGTGGCCTGCAAACCCCTTCTGGGCCACCTCAGTCTGCAGGAAGAGCAGCAGGGCCTTGAAATGGGGACACAATGGTTCCCTGTTGTAGGAAGGACCTGGGCAAAATGGAGCAGGGATGGAGGTGGGCAATGCAGATACAAGATGATGGGAGAAGAGTCGAGAGAGGGTTAGTATTGGGATTAATGGGGGGAGTCAAGGCAGAGCCAGGTTTTCCCAGCCCTGAGGACGTTATCCCCGGCACTTCCGGCTTCAGGTGCATGAGCCCAGAGCCTCAATGTTGGAAGGGTTAGAGCCGGGGCCCAGAGATGGGGCGACTTGTCCATTAGACAGGGACAAAGCTGGGAATTCCAGGGCTTTTCCATCAGCTACCCTCTCTTTAACCCACTCCCTCCCCCCAAAGACTCCTGGGGGGTGGTCCAGCCTGTGCTTGAAGACCTCCCAGGAGGGGTGCTCACCAGCTCCTGAGGCCGCTCTGCTCATTCTGGGACAGCCGATTGTAAGGAAGGAGGGTTTCCTGACTCCAACCCTCACCTCTTTGCAGCCTCCACCCACAGCCGCTAGTTTTGTCCTCAGGGACCCTCCCCTCCTACACAGATCTCATATCCCCTCTGCCCCCAGGCTTCTTCTCCCAGCTGCAGATGTCTCTTCCTTCAACCAGTCCTTATCTGTTGTGGACTCAAGGTTAATGCCCGGCCCTGTCCACCTGCTAAACAGGTGTCTAAGGCCAGATTTGAATGAATGAATGGGGGTGGGGAGTGAAAAAGCATTTATTAAGTGCTTACTGTGTGGAAAGCACAGTGCCAAGTGTTGGGGATACAGACAGAACAGTCAGACAGGGCCTACTCTCCAGCACCTCTCATTTTAGTGGGGACTGAAATCCCTGAGTGCGGCTCAGCCGTCCTGGCGGCCCATTCTCCCAGGACCTGAAGATGGAGTTTTCCCTGGCTCTCCTGAGGTCTCACTGGCATCGATTTTGATTCTGTCATGGCCAATGTAAAGAGAAAATAGAACAAAGTAGAAAGGGAGTCAGGGTCCCACACACCCCAAGATGCAGCCTTCCCTTTTCTGTGGTCCCCCTTCTTCTAAAAAAGCCCCCTTTTGTTCTTGGCTTACAGCCATTGTGGGCAGCACCATTCCCAACATCACTTGTCACAAGACCATGACATTCTCTTGATTCACTGTGTTCCTTGGCCTTGCTTTCATACTTTTCTTTTATAATTTTTTTGGGGGTGGGGCAACAGGGGTTAAGTGACTTTCCCAGGGTCACACAACTAGTAAGTGTCAAGTGTCTGAGGTTAGATTTGAACTCAGGTCTTCCTGAATCCAGGGCTGGTGCTTTATCCACTGCACCACCTAACTGCCCCCCTTTTCTTTTATAATTAAGGTTGATTCAGGAGTTTATGGTGAATCCTCATCAGTCTCTACAGACAAATTGTGTTTTCCTTCTGGATGGAATGGTTTTCCCTTTGTATCTTAAGAATCTCATCCTTCAGCATCTTCCATCTTCCCCAGGCTAATTTCCCTTGAAGCATTTTTATGAGTGGGATCCTACTTATTCTCTGAATCCGTGGAAATCTGCCTTTTCCAAATTTAGGGTGAAGGCCAGTTCTTTCCTTTGTCATACAGCCCCCCCCCCACAGTGGAGTGGGCACCCCCCCCCCCAATTTCCTATCATTTCTATCACAGCAATGAGTCAACTTTGTTAGTGAGAATCAAATCCAGATTAGAATTTTCCCTTATTGGTTTCTTCAGATTTTGAAGGATGCAATTATGGCATTGACTATTGTTTTACAAGTCAACGAATTATTAGCTGTGAAACAAGTAGGGGAGGAAGGAAAGAGAAAGAGAGGGGCAGACAGACAGAAAGAGTAGAGAGGGAGAGAACTGGAATAGGTGTCCCATCGTGCCTCTCTGCCACACTTGTGATGTTTTTCCCAAATTCCTCATCTCTTTCTTCTTTTGTAGACCTCTGGCCAAATCTAGTAAAAGGAATGGTGGGTGCCCGTGGGTGGTACTTTTGAATGCACACTAAAAAAAAAGTGCTATGAAACTAGAAATACCTTTGAGAAGGTTCACAATTGGGCAAATTATCATTGTGGTGGTGGCAGTGGCTGTCCTTGTTAAGAGCTGTGAGCCTCTGTTTTCTCATCTGTAAATGGTCATGATAATACTTGCTCTTCCTACCTTCCAGGGTTGTTATGAGGCTCAGGGAAATAACCAGCAAAGCCTTTGATAAACCTTCATGTTCACTGTCAGAATGTTGGCAATGATTATCTTTGGTGCTAAAATGGTCATTTCTTTGATCTCAAACTCAACTTTGCCCCTTACTCTGGCCTTTGTAGTTACCAGGTCAAGCACAGGGAACTCCTGGTCCTTGGGGCCGATTCAGCCTTGGGCCTAGTTTCATCTAGTATTAAGCATAAATAGTAAGAGCTGATCCCATTTGTGCCTACAGTTGTGAAAACACAATGTGGTTTAAAGTCTTTAAGAGCATCACACTAAATGGCCACAAGATGGCGGTATTGCCCTGTGAAAGCTGACCTCTTCCCCTTGTGCAAAATCACCTGGTCCCCACTTTCCAGACTAGAAAGTTGGGGATTTTCGGGAAAACTGACTTTCCTTCTCCTTCTGAGCCTTCTAACGCTTTACCTTGGGGCCTTGGGGGCCTAGAAGAGACAGCAGAGAGAGCGCGGCGGGTGCGTCCCTCTGCTGGAATTAGCCCCTGCAAATGTGTCTCTGGCTCTGGCCCTGGTCTGGTTTTTAAGGTGGGATGCCTCATGTGCCTCAGACCACCAGTGGCCTCTGTTCCTGTGGCCCTTATGTGTGGCCTCTGTTCCTGTGGCCCTTATGTGTGGCCTCTGTTCCTGTGGCCCTTATGTGTGGCCTCTGTTCCTGTGGCCCTTATGTGTGGCCTCTGTTCCTGTGGCCCTTATGTGTGGCCTCTGTTCCTGTGGCCCTTATGTGTGGCCTCTGTTCCTGTGGCCCTTATGTGTGGCCTCTGTTCCTGTGGCCCTTATGTGTGGCCTCTGTTCCTGTGGCCCTTATGTGTGGCCTCTGTTCCTGTGGCCCTTATGTGTGGCCTCTGTTCCTGTGGCCCTTATGTGTGGCCTCTGTTCCTGTGGCCCTTTATGGTCAGGCCTGTTCTGCACGGATTGCCCCTTCACTGGGTGTACCACCCAAGGCAGGAGGGGGAAGGGAATGAACATTTATTGGGTCTGTGTGGGGCACTGCCCTGAACACTCCAGATGTGATGTCTCTCATCTCATTCGGCCTCACAAGTGCTGTGAGGCCGCTGCTGCTACTTTCTCATTTTATGGTCGAGGAAATCGAGTCAGAGGCTAAAGAGCTTGTCCAGAGTCATACAGCTAGGAAGTGTCTGAGGCCAGATTTGAACTTGGGTCTTTTTGACTCCAGGCCTGAAGCTCTTTCTGTTGTACCCCATGGAAGGCTCACTAACCCTGCTCGCACCTTTTAATCTATCGGGTTCCCTCGCATCAGGCCTAGCCTCAGGGGCCATTCATGCCAACCCACCCAGGAGCCGAGCTATTTCCTGGGGGGTCTCTGCACTGGGGGGGTGGCTCTTGCCTGCTAGAGCCAGGGCTGAGGGGAGGATTTCTGAGGGCGCAGATTTTTACGTTTCACCCACCCAAGGGAATAAAAGGTGTCGCTGTGTCCTTAAATCACTTCTGAGGGTGTTTCGGAGTTTTGTGGTGAGCGTTAACAATCAATCGACCCTGAAAAGGCTCCTTGCCTGCCTGGGGAGCGCTGACTCGGCAGAAGGAAGGCCCAGCTGTCCAGCCCGGAATGAGCATGTGGAGAAGCGGCTCCTATTGGCCCGCAGAGGAGACTGGTGGCTGGGTCCTCCCGGTTCAGAACTCTTTGCAGGTTCTGCCCCACACCCTGCTCTGCCTCCAGGGCAAAGAGCCTCCGATTGGAATCTGGGAGTTTAGGTCCCAGGAGTTCTGCTATTTCCCCTCCCCCAGCTGGGCTTCCTCGGTCTCCTCCTCTGTGAAATGATGGGTAGGAGCCTGATTGGCCCCAGTGGCTGCTGAGATGAGCCCAACCCCAGCATTCATTTCCTGCTGGTAGAGACTTGTTTAAAACAATCACATTATTGGCCCCAGGGAAAAGCACGAGTCAAAATGTCCAGAGTGCTGCCGTGGAACTTTTAATGGAAAACATCAGACAACGAAAACACTTCCTACCATGAGATGAAGCTCTAGGAGTCCCCCACTCTGTCCTCTCTGTCTCCCTCCTTCCAGCCACGCCCCCCCTCTCTATCTGTCTCATAGATTTAGTCACAAAACATGGGACGAACTGCAGCGATACAAAGAGATTTCAATCCCCCAACTACAGAGCATCTTAACCATGGAGATACACTGAGAAGGGTCTGCCCTACATTGGTTCCCAATTAACCAAAACATTGATTCTCCTGGGCAAACAAGCCATCACCAGAAGCACAAGTTCAGAGCCAATACTGTGCTTGGTTGTGAAATATCAGGGGCTTCCATTTCCAAGGGATGCAGCTTAGAGCTAGAAAACACTTATCCAATGGGGGTCATTGTCACAATATGAAAAATAATTGTCTGATTGGATTTACAACTCAAAACCACAAGTGTTATTAAATAAATAATTGTTCTGTTTAGTGAGACTCTTCGAGGAGGCCTCGCCATCGTAGGCCGTGGAGCCAACCACATTCAACCGAAGGCTGCTGGCCGATGCCTCATTTACGCCTTCTCTCATAGTTCTGTGCCGTGCTCCATTCTGAGGACCCTGGAAGGAGAAAAGGGATTGCATGTGGCCCAAAGCAAATGAGAGGCTAAGGAAACACTGCCCCTCACTCCAACCAACTATGAAATGTTCTCCATTGCTGGCTATTTCTCAAGTCTTTGGTATCAACATTCCTTCTCCTCCCATAGTCTTCCTTTTGGTATGTGGCTTGTCCACTGAGCCTTCAGAGTTTCTGGTCACTTACGTGGTAAGCAAGCATGGACTTCTTTTCTTAGTATGAGATGAGATTGCTTCTCATGTCTGAGCTGGGGCCGCCCACCCTCCCTCCCTCCCTCCCTCCCTTTCTTCCTTCCTTCCTTCCTTCCTTCCTTCCTTCCTTCCTTCCTTCTTTCTTTCCTTATTTCCTTCTTTCCTTCCTTCTTTCCTTCCTTTTTTCCTCCTTTTTAGATGTTCACCTCTATCCTCAGATGTTATTGTCCTGCTGTTGAAAAATGATGTAACAACAATAGATATTAAGAACAAAAATCTATTTTAAAAAGGGAGATGAGGGCAGCTAGGTGGCACAGTGGATAGAGCAACCGGCCCTGGAGTCAGGAGTACCTGAGTTCAAATGCAGCCTCAGACACTTAACGCTTACTAGCTGTGTGACCCTGGGCAAGTCACTCAACCCCAATTGCCTCACTAAAAAATAAAGGGAGATGAAGAGAATGTGCCACCCGTGTCCTGGCAACTGTGCAGGCTGCAGTGAGGAAGACAATCATCCTTGTTCCCCTTGGGCAGTTACTTTATAAGTAAAAGGAGGCCCTTGGTGGGTGTCTGTTCCTGCTTCTCTAACCAGCTTTAGAGAACACTGTTGTTATTTTTTTCCCATCAAAAACTGTGTTAGAGCAAGGCAGACATGAGCTAAGCCAGGGAGGTCTCCTGACAGGGGCTCCCCCATCCTGGTGGAGCCAGGTTGGGGCTCTGGTCTTTGCTCCTGTTCCACTTACTGTTTCTCTCGGGTCAGAAATGTCTCAGCCACCAGACCAAGGGCTGTGGCTGCAAAATGATCAGTGTTTGGAGCAGGGGTGTCTCAATAGTAACTTATAGAAGACTTGCCCCCAAACCCATGATTAATGAGGAAACTCTGAGGTAATACACACATGCACACACACACATACCCCACTGGGAACTGAGGAAATTATTAGAACAAACCTGAACTGTCACATAAAAATATATAGATAATTAAGCCCCGAGAGGGTAGGGGGGAGGGGGTGGGAATTAGCTAGATAATTGACTTAGTTCTCTATCTGATTTTAGATGGGTAGATATAACCCAAGCCCATTACTGCACAATTTGTGAAAAATATGCTAAATAGCCATGAAAGATATTCTCCAAGGGTGGGTGGGGCAACCAAGACTTTAAAACAAAGAAAAAAAATGGGCCCAATCTTTGTGTGAATTAATAGCAAATTTGTTCCTATCATTTACTCTTTTTTCTAATTAAATTCTATTTTCAGTTCTGAATTCTTTCACTCTTCCTCTCTGCCTTCCCTCCCTCACCTATTGAGAAGGCAGGAGAAACAAAATCCATTACAAATATATACAGTCATGCAAAATATGTTCCTGCATTAGCCAGAGAGAGACAGAGAGAGAGAGAGAGAGAGAGAGAGAGAGAGAGAGAGAGAGAGAGAGAGAGACAGACAGAGAGAGAGAGAGAGAAAGAGAGACAGAGACAGAGACACAGAGACAGAGAGACAGACAGAGAGAGACAGAGAGAGAGAGAGGGAAACATGCTTCAATCAGCTCTTCTCTGGAGGTGGATAGCATGTTTCATCATATGAATGGGATAGCTTACCATAGTGCTTCTATCGTTTACAATTTAAACTGAACACATTTTAATTCAACATGGCTTAGAATGCACAAAGGCATACTCCTCCCAAATGTTCTTTCAGTTAAAAGCTCTGTCTAGTCACTCAGAGATTTAAAGTGACCAGGACATTTGCTGATGAATTTCCTTTGAGTTGTAAGGATGGTTCCTGACCTCTATTTTCTGAAGCCAATGCAAAGTCAATTTCTGTCTCTGGGCCACTAAGCCTGAGACCATCAAAGGAGGGCAGGAAAGCTAGTCTCTGGATTTCTGGAGACCAGCCAGAGGCAAGTCTGACCTGTGGGTCATGGTTAGGAAAAGCTGTGCCAAAGCCCATTCATTTGGTTGTTAACCAAAATCTAGGATCAGAAGTTTGTGGTTGTTTCACAATCTGCCTAAATAAAATCAAACCAAATATGTCCAACCCTTACAATAAGGCCTCAGGCCCTGTCTGTTGTTTTGAATTCTGGAATAGAGTTACAAAAGGAAGACAAGTTAGAAAATCAATCAAGAGTAGCCTGGCTAATTGGGACCAAGTCACCACAGATAATTCTTGTGGGCATGAAAGCATTTTTCTGGTGACTGTGTCCTTCTTGTTGCCTCTCATACATGGAGATTAGTTATCCACAGCCAAATTGAAGCCATGTTTACTTATGTAGTTACCTCAGGACAAAAAAAATCCAATAAAAATTAGAACACAAACCCCAAAGCAAACCACCCTCCCAAACCCCAACTCCTAAAACATTTCCCCCTTGATTATGTGATTATCTCCTTTACCATACCTACAACCATTCAGTCCCCAAGGTTGCCTCAGCTTTACAAGGCATTAAAATGGCTCATATTGACTATTCCAAGAGTTCTCAGTCATCTAAAACTCTTCCCATTTTACAGCCGTAAAGAGAGACACCTGGGCTCACACATCCTTTGGTAATTAGGAGCAACTGGAGAGATTCGAGTACAATTTGGAAGGGATTCGTAGACCAATAGTGCTATCCCCTATGGAGAAAGGAAGAGATTCCTTAATCTAGACAGGATGAGGCTGATGTGAAACTCTTCAAACATATGAGGAATTTCAGAAAGGCAAATGAGCAGGCTGCCTTAGCCCTTACTGAATGCAGAAGAAAGGGGCTTGGGCCCCGGGGACATCAGAAAGCTGTCCAAGTGCTCGCATCAATTTCCAAAGGCTGTTGGGCCTCTTGGAATCTGGAAAACTGGACCAGATAGTGCCCGAAGGCCTAGACGTGGACAAGCTGACTTCTATCGCTCCCTTTTAACCACGGGCAAGTTCTGACAGCCTGTGACTGGAAGGTGACCAGCTTTCTCCCTTTCCCCATGTTATCTGTCTAGTTATTATCATCATGAATATTGATAGCAAGGTATAAGGAGGAAGCTAGGTAACATCTCGGGAGGCTTTCTATTGAATAATACATGAAACTCAACCTGGGATTTTGATTTTTGAGCCCTTGAAGGGCTGTTTCCACGCAACAGTGAGATTCCCTGGAGCTTACTTTTTCAGTTGAAGAGAAGACAAGAAGAGCTGAGCAGAAAGCCAGATATTGGGATGGCTCTGGTGTTGGCCAGGCTGCCTGGATCTCTCTGCTCTGCTCGGGTCACCGTAGATGAGCAGCCCACATTTACATTTAGATCCATTTAAGCAATCTCTTTAGCCTGTTTCTACACTTGAAGAAAGGGGTTGTGGGGAGTAAAAGCAGTTACAGATTTAAGATGCTACCTCTAGTTTTAGCCGAGAGTTATACATACCAGAAGTTAAAGATCTTTTGCCCATGAGTCCCACAAAGGAATCTGTTTTATGCCCTGAAAAATATATGTGGGGTGTTGAAATATGCAAAGAATTCTTATTGTTAGAAAAAGTAAGAAAAGACAGTCCCTCTCCTGATCACACTTGTCTCCATTGGAACAGTGATTGAAGTAGGAAACATGACTCTTTCCTGCAGGGCAAGGCCATGGGCAGGTAAGCAGAGAAACCCACGGATGTTCCAGAGTCTATCTCTCCGGATCACCAAGTACTTTTTATCTGGGTACAGAATTAATTGTTTCTGCCTTATGAGAATTTAAAATTGCTCCTAACTGAATCAGCTTGGAGAGGTTTTCTGTCTAGGCTAGGTCTAGAGGAGAGAATCCAGCTACTCCTTGCTTTCCCTAATTGAGCACTGAGGACTTGCAAGGGCCTGGTCCTGCTGCCTCTGTTCAGGCTGGTCCTTGTAATAAACCTAGAGCAGGTGGGCAGCTGCAGGCAGGAAGCTGCGTCTGTCCAGTAAACAGGCAGGTAAAGCCAAGTTCTAAGGGCTGGACAGAATCTCTCCCTGGTTTAATTGAGGGAGCCTCAGCCCTGCCCCTCCCCCTAATCTGGGGGGCTGTTGGTGGTAGTGGAGGGGAGAGGGTTGCATCTATCCAGTTCTTTCCAAACCTCTTTGCCTTAGACTTGGCTGGTGCTTATTCTTAAGACTCACCAAAGAGCTTCTGGAAATGTAACTATCCCTGAGACAGCCCTGGAGTGAAGGCTAGTAAACCCCCAAGGGGGCAGGAGCTGCCAGGAGTTAATCTAGTCGATAAGCTCCATCGAGCTTGGAAGGCCCAAGAGGCCCTCTGGAGAAGGCCTAGATGTTAGACCAGTAACCATCATCCACCCCTTTAAAGACCAAAGCCTGAGAACAGAGAATTCTGTCTCCCACAGCGCTTCATCTTCATTTTGCTGAACCTTCTGCTGGTGACACGTGCTGACTGTCACTGCTTATGAGGCAGAAAGTGCCTAGACAAGAGCCAAGGCCTCTCAGGCAGCTGAACATAGCTCTGCCCTTGTCCAAATCTAAGCCCTTGGCGCTGCACGACCTGTTTGCCAGTGTTGGCTCTGGCACCTACTGAGGCCTTGGGCGGGTCTGAGCTCTCTGTGACACTTTCCTCATCTGCAAAGTGGGGACAGGGGCTGGTCTGGCTGGCCTGAAAGTCCTGGTTTTTCTTTAGCTCCAACTTGGCTCAGACACCCCACATCAGCAACAATAAGCTAAGGTGTGTGTATCTAGCTCAACTCCCTGAGGCCAGAGCTTTCTAGATGCTCAGCTACATTTGGGCTAGTGCCCCGGCATCCACTGGAAATACAGGGGGCTAACTAACCAACGGAGACTGTGGCCTTTGAGGAGCAGTGCCTGTGTCCCACATCTGCCCTCTACCTTGGACCTGGGAGACATTTCCCTAGGTCCTGGGTGGGGGTTCCCATATAGGCAAGGGTGAACCAAACTTCATCCCTTCTGAATGGCCGGGAGGAAGCATTTTCCACTGGGACTTGTCTGTTAGAACTTGACCTGTTGGAATACACCAATTTCTGATCATGTTTGCTGAGCCGAGGGACGTGTCAGAAGCTACCAGCAAGCCAATTCTAAACTGATAGCAGGACACCCCGAGTTTAAATGCTCAGATAAGGAAATTTCACAAACTTAAACATGTCCTGTACACAGAGCACAGTGTCAGGGGCTGGGAGAGAGACACAGTTTAGGCCTCTGCCCTTCTGGAACTTAGAATCTCTTAGGGGGCACAGTCCACTAATAAGCATGTTGGGGTTTTCAGAGAGTCCTGTTCTCAGGGTCCCTGAAGATGTTCCTCTCTCTGATCACTAAAGAGCATCATCAGAAAACTTGACCTAAGGGATTCCGGCTACTACCCTTCCAGAAAACTCAGTCTAGGCAAAGTCATGCACAGCCTGGCAGGATCATGAGTGGCTACATGCACCCAAAACAAGGGAAGCTGATAAATGAGTGGGATACAAACTGGCTCATAATCACATTTGACAGATGTTAAAATAATGTTGAAACTTACTTTTATGAGATATTTGGCCATGCCCTAGTGGAAAAAAAGGAAGAGATTAGTGAGCACAAAAAGAACAAGCCACCCTGGTCAGCTGCCTGGACAGCTTGGCACAGGGTCAGAAAACAGGCTCATGGAAGATGGCAACAATTAGTTCAGCCTTATGAGGCTGGAGAATGGATCACACCCAGGGTTTCCAGTCAATCAAAAGATTAGTAGTGAAAACTAAATAATTAAGATGTTAACTTCAAGAAATTCCCTCCCCCCTCCTTGTTATCCTCCCCAACAGAAATAAATGAATGGCTACAGGATGATTCAGTAGCTGGGTCTGATTTCCACTCATCAGCTAATGTGAACACAGGCATAAGTACCCAAGAGCATAATACTGGGAGTCTGGGAGGGGGTGGGAAAATGTTTACCATAGAGAGCCTTTAACATGCCCACTTGCTTTTCAACTGAGGTATCTGACAAGAGATGAATTGACATTAACCAGGTATAAGTAGGACGGATGGACAGTATGCATTTCACCAAGGAAATGGAGGCTGGAGCTATGATGTGATACAATGGGCAGCCAAGCCTTATTGTCCATGACTGGTGGCCAATCTGCACACCAAAGATGGCGTCTGTGATGGGTGCTGCCCTCCAGGTCATTGTCTCCCCTCCCCCTTCCCCCCCTCCCCCCGGGATCTGGAGGCCACTCACAAGATAAAGTGTCTCCTATCCTGGGGATTTCAGGCACTTGGATGTTGGAAGAGTGCATGTAAGAGGCTGGCGGAGAGGGGCTGGCTCCTGTGTGGCTCTTTTCAGAATCAAGTGAGAAATGGGGAAAAGATCAGGACAGAGCTCTAGCCCTCCCCCCAGGCTAAGGAAGGAGGGCAGGGCCAGGGGTCCAGACTTCCCTTCGGAGCAGCTAGAGGAGAGGGGCTTGTGTACTTACCAGCATCCCTTTTGCCCATCAACCCAAAGAACTGCTGAGGCTTGGGTCTCCTGGCAATTCTCTGCAGGAAATGCTCAAAGGGCTCGGATAGCTCTTCCTGGGGGGATGAGTGTTGGGGGGGGATGTGGGGGAGGGCAGAAGAACAGACAGAGACAGACAGAGAAAGAGACACAGAGAGACAGAGAGAGCTGGTGCATCACTGGAGCAATGTGGAGGGGGTGGGCTTTGCACCCTCCTTAATCCTTGAGACCAGGACTACAGAGTTCACTGGGAAGAGGGCCCTGGCCTGGGTTGGATTTAGGGAGTAGAGGCAGAAGGGGAGGGGGGAGATGAGGAAAGAAGAAAGGAGAGGTGAGCGAATGGAGAAGAGGGGACGGAAGTGGAAAGGAGAGAAGAGAGGAGAAGCAGAGAGGAGAAGAGGTTAGAGGGAAAGAGGAGAGGAAAGGAGAGAAGAGAGGAGAAGCAGAGAGAAGAGGGGAGAGGAAAAGAGGAGAGGAAAGGAGGAAGGGGGAGGAGGAGGAAGGGGCTGGTTTTTTCCCAAGTCCAAGCTGGGTTGACTGATCATTTGCTGTAGGATTCAAGGGGTGACACTGTGGTTTCATGCACCCAAGGAGAAGAGGATCTGGGCCCTGCTCAGGTCGGTCTGGTGAGGGACCCTCATTGCCCCACACCCCATTCTTCTCATTTGTCCCCAGGAGACAACCCTAACCCTAACCCTTACCCGGGGAAAGGAATCCTCCCTTTTCTTCTTTTTGAGAGGGAGTGGAGGTATGGAGGGAGGAGAGGAGGCCCTAGAAGAGCCTCTATTCTAGTGACTTGCATTGCAGGGAGACTGGCCCCAGAGTGTACCCCAAAGCACTGGCTCTGAGCCCCGCCCCCGCCCCCGCCCCCGCCCCCGCCCCGCATGTGGCTGCTTTAGAACTCCCACGCTCACTGACAGAGGGGGCCGAAGGGCGAGGGAAAGAAAGAAGGAGCCGGGACTCGACAAACCCTGTCCCCACGCCCCCCGCCCCCCCTCGCCTCTGTCCCTCCCCCCGGCTCTCTCCTGCTCTACCAGGACTTCTAAGAAGGCAGAGACTGAGGTATTGCACCCAACTGCATTGCTTTGAATGTTGCTGCAAGTTACCCCTTTCCTGGCTGCAGCTGGTCTGCGAACACCCGAAGTCCCTCCCTCTCTCTGACTCCCTCCCTCCATCTCCTTCTCTCTCTCAATCTCTGTCTCAGTCTCTCTCTGTCTGTCTCCCTCCCCCCTCTCTCCCCCTCTCTCCCCCTCTTCCCCCTCTCTCCCTTCCCTTCTCTTCCCTCCTCCTCTCTCTCCATCCTCCCCACCCCCTCTCTCCTCCCACGCCCCCTCTCTCTTCTTCCCTCCTTCCCTCCTCCTCCACCTTCTCTCTCCCCCTTCCCTTCCTCTCCTCTCCCTCCCCTCCCCCCCCCCCCGTGTAACACCCCATCACACACTCAGGTGCACTTACGCTCGCACAAAGGTGCTCTACATCAGCCTGAGCTCACTGGCAACAGCCAGGGTCTCCTTCGAGCTGTGCTCTGCCTTCCCTCTCTCCACCAAGCCCCCTTCTCCCCCCAGGAGCGTTCCGGTGTGGCTTGGCCATAGGTGTACAGCCTCCGCCCTTCCTTTTTCATTCTCTTATTCGACTTGCTCCCATCTCCCCGAGGCCCCGTGTCTGGGCAGCACTGACCACAGTGGGGAGAGGGCGGATGGCGGATGGCGCACCTATTGGAGAGTCTGGGACGGGGGAATCTCTGGGCTTGGGCCAGTGCCCGCCGCCTGCCTTGACCCCAGATTGCCCGTACAGGCTGGAGGGGTGAGGGCGCATATTCGGCGGGACGCCAGCCTAGGCTGCGCACTGCTAGCGTCCGTCGGGGCAGAAGCCAAGCGCTATCCCCAGTTGGGCTGGACAGAGCCACCCCACACGCAACTCACCTTGAGCTGGTCGCTGTCCGACCAGTCCGCCCAGTAGTTCAGATCGTCGTTGGCGCCCATTTCTTCGGCAAAAGCCTGAGCGGACGCGAGGAAGAGCACGGCCAGAGCCACGAGGATTTTCATGTTGGGAATGTGGGAGCCGGAGAGAGCTCTAGCTGTCAGAGGGAGAAGGTCCTGGCCCACGGCAGAACACCGAGCCGGTGTCTGCGGAGCCTGGAACCAGAGGAGAAAGGGGAGAGCTGACGCCTCCCTCAAACCAGGGGAGAAGGAGCACATTGCCCCGAGTTTTCCGAGGACCACAGACACACAGACAAACATACAATCTCTCTCTCTCTCTCTCTCTCTCTCTCTCTCTCTCTCTCTCTCTCTCTCTCTCTCTCTCACACACACACACACACACACACACACACACACACACACACACCCCAGAATCACAAACTCCAGGGCTGGAAGAGACCATGGACGTCACCTAGTCTAGTCCCCCATTATGTATGGGGAAACTGAGGCAGTATAGAGAGGAGCAGGGGGACTCGAACCCAAGTCCTCTAACCCCAAAGTCCCCGTGGTTTTCCGCCTCCCCCTCGGTGCTTGGAAACTCCGATCCCCGGACCTCCCCTATACTGTCCCATCCGTCCGTCCGTCCGTCCGTCCGTCCGTCCCTCCATAGCTTCGCTGAGACTTTGCCCTGAGAAGAGTCGGAAGGGAAGTCGGGGACTCACCTCCTCGGGGCGGTGGCGATCTTTCTCTACCTCCCTCTCTTCCTCCCGGCTCGCTGGTGGAGCCTGGTCGCTTCAGAGCCCGGACCGACGGACGGTAGCGGGAGCACGCAGGTACTGGGGAGCTCGGGGGGATCAACGCCGGTCCAGCCCCTATTTATCCTGGCCGCGAAGCCACGTGACACTCTCCCCACTGCACTTTCTGATCCATATTCAATGAGTCCCCGCCTAGCTGCCGCTGCAACCCCCTCTTCCCCCCCATCCTCCCTATCCCGCCCCCGGCCCAGCGAGTGTCGGTCAAACCTGGAGCCAATTGCGCTCCTAGTGACGCGATGTCGGGGGAGTCAGAGGCCCGAGGGCCAATCCTCGGCTTAGTTGTCGTCGGTGGGACGGTCGGGGAAATAAGAGTGCCCGTTCCTTCTTCTGCTCCTCGCCCCCATAAGCCCGGGTCTTCTGGTCCCCTTGGATCCTGGCCATTACGCATCTAAATCCACCCGACCCGTGACTCAAGCAACTTGGCCAAGCTCCGGAGGCAGCCAGACGGGGCTGGTCCCTCTGACCAACTCCACCTCTCCGGGGGAGTGGAGGGCAAGGCGCCCGACCTTGGGGGTGTCAGGGAAACCTGCAAACCTCTCTGGGGCCCCTAGGAGCTAGTCTTAGGTGATGCTTCCTTCTTGGGCAGTCACTGCAAAATCTCCGCAGCTTTCGCCGTGTCGTCTCCCAAGAGGCAGAGGCTCCCCGACAGCACCTGCCTTGGTTTTCCAATAAACCTTTCCTTCTCCGGCACTGGGGGGGGGCGGGGGGAGGCGGAGGGATGGACTACCCTTGAGAGGGGGTGCTTACTCCCCTCGCTTGTTACCTAGGGCGTTGTCTTCCTTACAATGCCGGGTCTGGGCAAGGGGTGGGGTATGACTCTAGTGAGCTTCTGGGTTCGCCGAGGTTACCCAGGAAGCCCTCTGCCCTTCACTTTCTCTTTTCCTTCCCTCTTTCCCTCCTCCTTCCTTCCTCCCTCCCTTCCCTCCTTTCCTCCCTTCCCTCCTTTCCTCCCTTCTCTCCTTCCCTCTTTCCCTCCTTCCTTCCTTCCTCCCTCCCTTCTCTCCTTCCCTCCTTCCTTCCCTCCTTTCCTCCCTCCTTCCTTCCTTCCTCCCTCCTTTCTCTCCTTCCCTCCTTCCTTCCTCCCTCCCTTCTCTCCTTCCCTCCTTCCTTCCCTCCTTGTTGACTAAGCACCCACCCGGTGCCTGGGCACCACATTAGGTGCTGGGGTTGCTAAGACAGAACGAAACAATCCCCACCTCCACACCTGCCTTGGGATCCAGACCTATATTTCATTGGTGAAAGGAAGGAACTCTCTGTGAAGAAGGTCCCACCAAGGCAGCCTGACTTCTGGTCTGACCCTAGAGCCTTTGCGCTCTTGGAGTGGGGAGATGTGAGAAAAGCCACTTGCACAGGGAGGCCTTGAAGCTTCCCATCAGCCAAGGGAGAGGAGGGAGGGGTCAGGAGAGGGAAGTGGCCTCAAACTCCCGAGCCTCTGATGGGGGCCTCTCCTGTATTCTCAGGTAGCAGAAGCTCTGAAGATTACCTAGCCTGTGTCCTCCTCCTTCTCCCCCTGCTCTCTTCTTCCTCCCTCCTCCCCTCCTCTTCCTCCTCTTCTCTTCCTCTTCTTCCTCTTCTCCCTCCTCTTCTTCCTTTTCTCCTTCCTCTTCTCCTTCCTCCTCTTCCTCTTCTCCTCTTCTTCCCCTTCCTCCTGGTGTACATTTGATGCATGTGTGTGCTGTGTACTCTGGATTGTCATATCCCACACAGCAGAACCATCCTCTCTGCCAGCCTGTGCCAGAGTGATGGGTGGTGGTTAAAAACCCAGTGGGATGAAACAAGTCATAATGAAACTCTTCCAGAAAGGGCTTATCTCTCTCTCTCTCTCTCTCTCTCTCTCTCTCTCTCTCTCTCTCTCTCTCTCTCTCTCTCTCTCTCTCTCTCTCTCTCTCTCTCTCTCTCTCTCTCTCTCTCTCTCTCTCTCTCTCTCTCTCTCTCTCTCTCTCTCTCTCTCTCTCCCTCTCTCTCTCTCTCTCTTTAGTGAGGCAATTGGGGTTAAGTGACTTGCCCAGGGTCACACAGTTAGTAAGTGTTAAGTGTCTGAGGCCGGATTTGAACTTAGGTGCTCCTGACTCCAGAGCCGGTGCTCTATCCACTGTGCCACCTAGCTGCCCCAAGGGCTTATATCTCAAGGAAGGTGTCCATAGAGGAAAAACATCTCCATAAAGTCCAGAGTATTTACAGCAGCACTTTTTGTGATAGATAAGAATTGGAAACAAAATTGATGCCCTTCATTTGGGGGAGCAGCTAAACAAATTGTGGTCCATGAATGAAATGGAATATTATTGTACTGTAAGGAATGATGCATATGAGGATGACAGAGAAGCTTGGAAAGACCTATAGGAGCTGAGGCAGAGTGGAGTACACAGAACCAAGAAAATAATATACATAGTAACTACAACAATGTGAGTGGAGAGAACAAGTACGCAATAGAAAAAAAAACAAAAAAAAATTAAAAGGGAAGTAAACATAGATGGGTGGTTTACACATTTAGCAACACTGGCTTTAGCATTTCCCCAGGTCCTAATTTACAGGTATGGTCAACAAAATAGTTTTCTCCTGATTTTTTTTTCTCCCTGATGTCATGCATTCATAGTGATACTATAGTGAGTAGGACTATAAGAGTAAATAAGATCATAAACTCCTTCAAGGAAGGTTGGATCTTGGAAAAGACATCTCATCTCTCGGTACCTCACTGTCTTCATCTCTAAAATGAGCAGGTTAAACTAAATTATTTTTAAAGTCCATTCTTGCTTTAAATTGTAGGTTCCTGTAACTCTGTTGTTTATTCTATTGAATTGTTGATAACCCAGCACCTCACATAATCCTTTCTTTTTTTTTCCAGGGCAAAGAGGGTTAAGTGATTTGCCCAGGGTCACACAGCTAGTGTCAAGTGTCTGAGGCTGGATTTGAACTCAGGTCCTCCTGAATCCAAGGCCAGTGCTTTATCCCCTGAGCCACCTAGCTCACATAGTGCTTTCTAAAAAATGTTGTTCAAAAAAGAAACAAGTATGCGCTCAAAAATCCAAAGCAAATGTAGCAAAACTGTAAAGATTCAGTAGGACTTGAATAGAGATGAAAGGATGCTCCCTGCCCTCCACCACCCTTGGTGGAGGGGGGGGGCTACAGGTGCCACATATGTCACATGTTTTGGACTTTCTCAATGTATCCATCAGTTATGCTGTTTTTTTCTCTCTAAAAATAAAATAAAACACTTTGTCTGATGGGGAGTGGCTCTTGGTGAGGTAGAGGTAGAGGGATACATGGGCAGCTGTGGAGAAACAGAAAACATCAATAGAAATCATTTAAAGGAAAGATAAAACCCCTTCCAGAAAGGATCCTTCCTCCTGCTCTCTCTTTGCTGACCCTGTCTCCACCTTTCTTTCCCAGGGCTATGCATACACATCTTTGTGTGCCCAGAAACAGAAACCTGGGCTGCTTGGCACCCTTCTTTTAGGCAAGGCTAGTTTTTAATGCTAATTTTCTTTCTTTCTTTCCCAGTTGAATACAATGGGACAACCTTCAATGATTTGTGCTTCTAGGATCCATTTCTCCTCCTTGGGACCTTCCTCCCTGATGGCACTCCCAAGGCATCTGTCCCATCATTACTTCTGACCCAACCTCATGAAGTGAGTGAGCCCCTCTACTCAAAATTGCCCTTCCAGCAGTTGAGGGGATTGAGGGGGGCATCACACTGGCTGAAGCCCACTGAAGCTTTGATTCCCCCTAAGATCAAGGCTCCCGTTCTCAAGCTTTGCCCCAGCCCCTCCTCCATGTGGCTTATTCAGAGTAGGGCA
Organism: Dromiciops gliroides; assembly: GCF_019393635.1. NCBI lineage: Eukaryota > Metazoa > Chordata > Mammalia > Microbiotheria > Microbiotheriidae > Dromiciops > Dromiciops gliroides. Next base: position 1,729,512 of record NC_057865.1, on the reverse strand, counting down.
TGTGAGCTCTCTCACAGGTGGCCATGCCCTCATTCCTGGACAGCACTCAACAGACTCTGCTTTTTTCAGCTACTGATAACTCTCAAACCTCAAAGGTAATTCACTCATTTGTTGGCATCTTGGAGTCCTTCTTCACATGCCTCACTTTTAGGTGCAAACATTGACCTCTGTCAGTTAGGATTTTCCACTGGTTCCAATCCAGGTGGATTGCATAATTTAAAAAAAGCTCTCACTTGGACACAGAAAACATTAAGACTTTTAGGGCTCAGGGCTTTTGTGAAAATTGTTTTGTTTTTAAGATTTAAAGCGTCCATTTTGTTCTCAGCCTGTCATCCTCAGGCCTAGGGGCTCAGAGCCAGAGGAAGACTCTTGACTCTTGAAAGGTAAGCTTGAGGTTGGGCTGTTGTCTCATGGGAGCACATTCACTCAGAGTTAGATATTCTTTCTGTGCTTTTCCCTTACCCCAAGAATCCACTGACACTATGGAAATGTGAAGGAAGGTTTGCTGAATGAAAATGCTTGGAAGACTTACAACTTTAATGCCTCTTTCTCTGTTTGACTTTGACCCTGTGTTACTAGGCTACCTGTGAGCTGTGAGCTTGGGTTTAACAAGAAGAGCTCCCCTCGAGTCCACTCTGGGGCATAGCCAGAACAGACTTGAGTCCTCCATGAGGGCAGCTTCTACACTACCCTGGGACTCTACCCTCTTCCCAAATACCATCAGACAAACACTGTTTCTCTTTAAGGCCAGAACAGTCTTTTCTCTCTCTTATTGAAGGCTGAGTCATTTATGGTTCTCAAGTGAAAGGACCAGCAGCCTTGTGGTATCATGAACTTTGATAAATAATAAAATATACCACTAATCACATGACAAAAACCAACTGCCTTTCTGATGCTTTAGGTGGCAATTAATTGCTACATCCTGAATGAACACTCTAGTCAGAACAAGGAAGATGATTCCCTCAGGCAGGAATTCGGATCTGCTCCTAGAGCCAGAGCAAAGATTCCTAATGCCAGTGTCTGCCTCCAAGACTGTGTAAGCAAACATGTTAGAGGCTAACGGACTAATATATCTCCACCACAGACAACCAGGTGTTTTTCCAAAATAAAGACTTGCCTTAGAAGCAAGAGTTAACGGGGATGGAGACAAATTGTTTTTGGATGAGATTCATAGGGACAGTGGCCAGAGTGTGATTTAATGAGCTTCCCAAAGCAGCTAAGCCACACAACTCGAGGCAATAAAGGCTGCTTCTCAATGGTGGTGGATGGAGAGGAGCACAGTGAAGCAACTGATGTGAAGTGTGCCCAGGGCTGGCACACTTTCCTCCATGACTTGAGAGTTAAATATGTCAAAGTTCAGGCAAGTGACTTCTCCATTTGCAAATCACCTCTCCCTCCCCCTCAACTGGGCTTTTCAGCATTCTTTTGTGTGTTTTCCACTGGCAGCAATTGGTAGGACCAAGCAACAAGCCATCTCTTCCAGTACAAATGGTCACACCTTGCCAGCTGGGCATGATTCATTAAAGATCAAGTTTTTTGATCAATAAAGAGAGGTCAGCAAGCAGCTGTGCAGTGAGACCTGGACAAAGTTGTGGAAACACATTTGGCTAACAGATAATCTCATTAAGTAGCCCACATCTAGTGATGAAAACTCATCACTAAACTGGCAACCTATGCCCATAACCCAAGTATTAATGAAGAGCTCTTTGCTGGGGGAGGTACAAAGTTTAGGATTGTAGTTTCTGGAGCACAGGCTTTGTTTCCTCTTTGTACCACCACCATCCATTTCTGGCACATAGTAGGTGTGTAATGAATGCTTGTTGATTGTTGGATAAAAAAGACAAATTCCCAGGCCTCTGAGTTTATAGTGGAGTAGTGGGATAAGGCATCAATAAAAGCAGCTTCTATGTGACTCCAGATATGACTGGAGAATATGGCAGAACAAGGACATTAGAGAGAAGGAGGAAGGGGGAATGAATAAGCATGTTTATAGCATCCACTGTGTGCCAGGCACAGGACTAAATGCTTTTTACAAATATTATCTCATGGGATCCTCACAATAACCCTATCACCATCCTTATTTCATGGTTGAGGGAAGTGAGGCAAACAGAGGTTAAGTGACTTGCTCAGGGTCACAAAGCTAATAAATGTCAGAGGCTAGATCCAAAAAGAGGTCTTCCAGACCTAGCACTCTATCGACTGGACTATCCTATGTCAAGGCCAAGTTCTGTTGTCATCAGTAGGCTACACTGCTGTCAACAGAGCTGGGGAGGGCCTTGCCCCTGTGCTGATAGGGTCTTTTAGCAGAAGATGGCTGACTATTTTTCAGGGCTGGAGCCAATATGTGGTTTTTTGTGCAGGGATAGGTAGAATCCAATGGCCCCAGGGGCATCTTCACCTCAAAGACTGATCCTGTTTCTGTAGGGTCAAAGCCATAGGTAGGAGAGCATAAGCTGAAAGAATGATAAGGTGCTAACAAGTGTGTATGAGCATGTCTTAGCAGAATGGTGTGTTTCTGAGAAAGTACTTGGAGTCCTGGCATCAGATAGACCAAGGGACTTGTAAGCAGTCCTCATTTTCCATGAGGCTCAGGAGGTAGATGTGTTGGACTGGACATTATGAGTCAGGCTGATGCCCTTGGGGGTCCCAAAAAGGTTATGGTGATCACTGTGTTGATTCTTACTTGACACGGTAAGTAAGAGGATAGGGTCATTATGGGTCTCTGTGCTAAGACAATACACATTGCTGGCTACTTTCACAGGGCACCATAACATGCATAATGGAGGTTGTGGGGGGGCATATATTCAGTGACTGATGAAAAGCAAAGAGGGATGAGGCATTTGCAGCAGGCATTAAGGTGGCACAGTGGATAGATTAGTAGACTTGGAAGTTGGAAGACCTGAGTTCAAATTTATTTGTTTTTTTATTTTTCATTTTATTTTCCCAAATTACATATTTTGACATCAAATTATTTTTAAAACTTTGTGTTCCAGATTCTCTTCCCCCCCCAAACTTAAGCAATTCAAAATAAGCTATACATGAGCAGTCATGCAAAATGCTTGAGTTCAAATTTAGCCATAGACATTTACTTGAATGACCTTGGGTAAGCCATTCAACTTTCTCAGCCGCAGTTTCCTCATTTGCAAAATGGAGGCAGTGATAACATTTATCTTGGAGGGATATGGTGCAGATCAAGTCAAATAAGATAATGCGTGTGGGATACTTTGCAGGCCTTAGGGTGCGGGGTAAATGTTAGCTGTTATTATTAACTCCTCTCAACCACAGATACTGATATTGACACTTGAGACCACACCCTTTTCATAAAAGAGGAACTCATGGGATAGGGTGACTATGAGCTAGGCTTTGTATAGGAGGACAGAAGGAGAAAAGGATCCTCTAGATGGCAGGGAGCAACTTGTGCAGAGAAGAATGAGCATGCTGTGTGTAAGGGCCACTAGGCAGTGCAGTGCACAGAGGGCCAGGCTTGGAGTCAGAAGGACCTCGGTTCAAATTCAGCTTCAGACATTTCCTAGCCTCTAGCCTCAGTTTCCTTATCTGTCAAATGGAGATAATAATAGAACCTACATCACAGAGATTTCATAAGGATCAAATGATTATACACACACACACACACACACACACACACATATATATAGAGAGAGGTTCTGAAAATCTGAAAACACCATCTATACTAACTTTATTAATAGTGATAGCGGACATTTATATTGTGCTTACTATGTGTCAGGCACTATGCTACCCACGTTACAATTATTATATCATTTATTACTTATCTCGATAATTATCTCTATTATTATTTTTATTACCTCTGTTATCTTTGGGAAATTGGGCAGAAGGTTGGACAGGTAACCTGAAGCTGACCTGCCAGAAGACTTGAAAAGGAAGGACAATTTACCCAGAGCCTGCGTTTGACAATGAGGGAGCCCCTGGAAGAGAAATGCCAAAAGAGGGACTTTGGTTCTCTATCCAAGGCCTTCCAAACATAGTTTTCTTTGCATAAATGTGATCTGAAGATGACTTTTCCTGGGTTTGCAGATGGAAAACACTGAGGAAATTTAGACATTTATAAGAAGTAAAGCCTACCTGAGAGATGAATTGATGGGAAGCAAGGGCCACACGGGCAACCTCACTACCTGGAGGTTCTCCCTGGGTTGTTCATGAGGGTTTCCCTGTTTTTCGTGATGGTTTTATCAGTTTTCTTGATGGATCTTGGTTAATCTCTGAAACCAAGGAAGCTGAAGGGGCTCCTTTATTGGTTTCCAGCATGCCTGGGGTAGGGGTAATCAAAGAATGCTCCTTGTGGGGTCCCCAGTCACTGCTCCACCTTGGCTGGTTTACCCAGGACTGCTTGAGAAAGAAGTAGGTAATGCACCTACATGGCAGTTTTCAGTCCAAGGACTCATGTTTTCCAGCCTGCCTACTTACTTCTTTCATATTTCAACTTGAAAGTGATTTCTAAGAGATACTTATAAAGGGAGTTCTAATTCTCATGAATGGTGGGAGCGTGGTCTACTGGAACAGCAATTAGGCTCGCTCCAGTAAGAACTCGGCTTCCTCAGTCCATTTGGATTCACATGAAAAAGCACGGGCTTCTGGAACTGTCCTATTGAACAAGAACTGACAAAGGCCTTGGGCTGGAGGGGCTGTTAGATGGAATGTCATTCCCTAAAATCTCCTTGGGTTTGGGGGTCCTCAAGAATTTCTAGCTGTTGCTCACTTGGCCTCCCACTTTCCCCTCCTTTCCTTTCTCTCCAGCAGAACAAAATGCCTGGAATCACCATTATCAACCGTCCCATTAAACCCCTTGCAAAATATGCTTTGTAGGCACACAATCATACCAGCAATCCAAGTGCATTAATTGGGCATTGGGCACAGGAACTGTACTTTGTGCTAGAATGGAAAGACAAGGCTGGAAACTGTTCTTGCTATCGTGGAGTTTATGCTGTATGTTGCCCAGACAGGCACAAATCAGTGTGAGAGAGTCCAGTTAGGAGGCAAGAAAGCCCAATTAGGAGCTGAGAGAGTCCAGTTAGTAGGTGAGAAAGCCCATTATTTAATTTCAAAATAATTTTTAATCTCTCCTTCAATTGTCCATTATTGAATGTAATTTTTATTGCATTATGATCTGAAAATGATGTGTTTACTATGTCTGATTTTCTGCATTTGGTTGTGAAATTTTTTATATCCTAATACACGGCCAACTTTTGTGTAGGTGCCATATACTGCTGAGAAAAAGGTATATCCCCTTCTATTCCCATTCAATTTTCTCCAGAGATCTATGATATCTAAATTTTCCAGAATTTTATTTATTTCCTAAGCTTCTTTTCTTGTTTATTTTTTGGTTAGATTTATCCAGTTCTGAGAGGGGAAGGTTAAGGTCCCCTACTTGTATAATTTTATTATCTATTTCCTCCTGTAATTCATTCAACTTCTTTAAAAATTTAAATGCCATACCATTTGGTGCATAGGTATTAAGTACTAATATGACTTCATTGTCTGTGGTGCCCTTCTGCAAGATACAGTTCCCTTCTTTATCCCTTTTAATTGGATCTATTTTTGCTTTTGATTTTCTTCTTCATACTTGGATGCGATGGGCAGGCCCTATTTAGTCCTAACCTTCACTTCTTGGGCCTTTGCTGCTGACTTCACCCTCCCTTGGAGTGTCTGGGTTCAGAGTGATCACAGATTTCAGGCCTCTTGGATCATCTGGGGTTAAACCATGGTCTTCAGGCTACTCTGGAGCATCTCAGGCCAGATTGCTGTGGCCTTTAAGCCCCTCTGGAATCTTCCAGTTAGAGCACATCCAGCTTTGGTTGCTGTCTCTAGGCAGAATACTTAGGTTTTCTGAATCCCATGGACTTTCCTCATGGCACTCAAGGATTCCAAGCCCTAGGAAAAGAATGCTGCAGACTCCAATGCTCCTGCAGAATCTTTGCTAAGAGTTCTGCACACCTCCAGCCCATTATCTAGGACCCTTAAGTCAGAGCACTGTTGGATCTCATTCCCTCATCCATGGTCAGACAAGTTAGAGGGGTGAGGATTCTTAATGCCCTTGAAATTTCCCTGGCTGCATCCTTAAGGCTTCCTGACCCTTAGCACCAGAGCCCTGAAGACTTCAGGTTCCCTTAGAGCAGGGATCCTTCATGTGTATTGTGTCTTGGTCTCCTTTAGTGGCAATCTATTGAAGCTTATGGACCCTTCCCAGAATCATGCTGTCATGAATAAAATAAAGACACTGGGTTACAAAGGAACCATCTATATTGAAATAAAAAATGCCATTTCTTCCCATCTGAGTTCATGGACCATTTGAAAAGTGTTTAGGGGTTCACTGATTTCTGGATCCTAGGTTAAGAATGGCCACCACAGAGGATGTCTTGTCAGTGTTAGCAAACTTTCAGCTTGTTGTTACCTGCTCTCATGCTGGCTTTTCTGGATGAGGAATTCTCCAGGCTTCTTGCCATCTTTTGTGAGGTCCTATGCTGAATGAAGGAACTTACTGCTGGACAATGGATCTAGTTTCCTCTTTAGATTTTGGCAGGGATTCATATTGGAAAGATGGGCTCCCCTCTGACCTTTCATGCTACTATCCTAACTAGAAGCACCTCCCACTGGAGTTTCCTGAGCATTGGCATTTTCAGACTTGTGCTTTAAGAATACTCAATTAGCAGATGTGTAGAGGGTAGATTGGAGAAGGGAGAGATCAGCTGTAGGGGGCTATTGCAATGGTACAAGTGGAAGGCCAGATCTAGGGTGGTTGTGGTGTGAATAAAGAGAAAAGAACAAATATGAGGATAGAAGATTCATTCATTTATTTATTTATCTTTGGCAGGGCAACAAGGGCTAAGTGACTTGCCCAGGGTCACACGGCCAGTAAGTGTCAAGTGTCTGAGGTCAAATTTGAACTCATGTCCTCCTCAATCCAGAGCCAGTGATTTATCCACTGCACCACCTAGTGGCCCCCAAGGATAGAAGGTTTATAAGAATGGCAATGAACTATCTATGGACTGAGTCCTGATGGTCCTTTCTCAGCATTCCTCCTTTAACTATCTGCCACATTGGACACCATTGACCACCCCGCACTCCTGCATATTCTCTCTGGGTTGTTATGACACTATTCTCTCCTGCTTCTCCTCCTGCCTGTCTGACCACTCATTGGCAGTCTCCCTTGCTGGCTCATCATTCATATCGTATCCCCTGTGAGTGTTCACTGAGGCTCCATCCTAGGCCCTTTCTCTTCTCTTGTTATGCTCTTTCTCTTGGCAACTTCATCAGTTTCTATGGGTTTAACTATCATCTCTATTTATCTCATATGTATATGTATTCATGTATGTATGCATATATGCATATGTGTGTTCATCACCAGTCTCTTCCCTGAGCTTCAGTCCTGAATTAACAATTGCTTATAAGCTATTTCAAACTAGATGTCTTGGAGACATATAGAGTTTCAAATGTTCAGAACTGAATTCATTATGTTTCCTCCCAAACTCTCCTCCCTTTCCAACATTCTTATTACTGCCAAGGGCACTGCCATCCTTCCTGTCACTGAGGCCTGAAACCCAGATGTCATCCTCAATTCCTCACTCACACTCACTCCACAAACCAATCTGGTGTCAAGTCTTGTCATTTCTACTTTCATAATATCTTTGTGCATTTCTCCTCTATTCCTGAGCCTGAGCCTGAGCCACCACGAGTTCTCATCACTTCTTGCCTAGACTATTGCAAAAGCCTGTATCAGGCACTTCCCTATGCTAATCTATCCTCCACCCAGCTGTGAAAATGATCTCCCTAAAGTGTAGGTTTGACCATGTTCCTTCCCTCCCCACCCCCATTCAATAAACTCCAGTGGCTCTCTATCACCTCCAGAATCAAATATAAAATCCTGTTTGGCATTCAAAATCCTTCACAGCTTGTCCCCTTCCTACCTTTCTAGTCTTCTTAGGTCCACTACCCTGAATATACCATATAATCCATCTATCCTGGCTTCTCTGCTTTGCACTGGCTATTCCCCATATTTGGAATAGTCTCCCTGTTCACCTCTATCTCTTAGGTTTCCAAACTTTATTCCAAACTTGGCTCAAATTTCATGTTCTTCACGGTCTTTCTGGGTCCCCCCAGCTGCCCATGCACTTCCTCTAAGATTGCCTCTCTCTATAGCTTGCTTAGATGGAGTTATTTACATGTGGGCTTTCCCAGAATTTTCTCTCCTTTAGGGGACAATGTTTTTGTGGGGGGTTTTGTCTCTAGCACTTAGCATACAGTGCCTATATTCAGTATGTGCTTCATAAATGCTTGTGGACTGATTTACTGACAAGTACCCCCACTCTTCTGTAAATTTGGAATCCTACATGAACTTGCACTACACTGTGCCTTATGAACATGTCCACACAAATGAACACCTACTACCTTAGAAGCAAATAGCACATGTGTACACACCATTCATGTTTGTACACATACTCTTGTCTTCTTTTTTTAGGCTGAACTTGAATTTTGAAATGCTTGACTTGATTCTGCAACAAAATCAAGTAAAGCCTAAAAGTGCTGTTGGATATTTCTAGGTCCAATAGTTTCATCAGTGTGGGCCCCCCTCCTCTACTAACACTGACCCCAATTACATTTTCATGAGGTAGATTCTGGTTTTGGAGAGTAGCTACTTATTCAGAATTCCTCCATGGCCAAAGTGATGATGAGCCCCCTAACTAGTCTAGAATACCCCCAAAACTTTACATGCCTGTTTCCCTGAATAAGAATGGAATAAAGGCCCAGCAAATATGAACATGTCAAATACCCTTTCTGATGGAACAAATCCTCTCTTGAGAAGTCATTTAGGTCTATCTTTAGAGGAACATTAGAGGGAAAGTACAGAGAGAATCTCCCTTGGGATTTTAAAAAAGAAACGTGGGTTAATGGGCCTCTTTCCAGTCATTTGCTGATGATTATTCTAGTGCAGGCCTGTCAAAAGTTTGGATTGTGGTGAATATTTATAACAGAAGCAATTCAAGTCTCCACTTCAAGATGTCAAGGGAACTTCAGAACCAAGGAGAGCGCCTTTCATGGACTTCATTGTTTAAATGCATGGGAGAGAGGGGCAGCTAGGTGGCACAGTGGATAGAGCACTGGCCCTGGATTCAGGAGTACCTGAGTTCAAATCCAGCCTCAGACACTTAACACTTACTAGCTGTGTGACCCTGGGCAAGTCACTTGACCCCAATTGCCTCACTAAAAAAAAAAAAAAATTAAATGCATGGGAGAGGCTCAGACCCACAAGGCAAGATGGTGGCTAGGAATGAATACCCTCCTACTTTGGAGGAGCATCTGATTTCTTAATCTCCACTTCTAGTCAATGAACAACGTGTTTTAAAGTGTGTGCTTGCTGACTATATTTGACCGGTGGCATTTGGGCCCGTATTTACTCCCTCCTTACTCTCTATGTCAGGCCCCTCATGTAAATGAGTCACCAGGACTTCTCTCAAGAGAAGGATGCATTTGGTTTGTTTGCTTTTTTGGGTGAGGCAATTTGGGTTAAGTGACTTGCCCAGGGTCACACAGCTAGTAAGTGTTAAGTGTCTGAGGCTGGATTTGAACTCAGGTCCTCCTGACTCCAGGGATGGTGCTCTTTCCACTGTGCTACCTAGCTGCTCCAGAGAAGGATGCATTTTGATTTTTCTCTTTGACATGTGGTGCAAGCTATGCACAGAACTCTTACCTGACTCTGCCAAATAGACTTGAGTAGTAGCTGCATCTACTGGGTTTTTTAAAGGCTCCTGTGTTTTTCCATGGGCAGATTTCCCTATGTAGCTACTAGGATTTCAGTCCCTCGGAGCCCGGTGCCCCAAGACCACTGGAAATAGAAGGGATGTCTACTGGGGAAGCAGCATTAGAAAAGAATAGCAATCAGGAAACCTGAGTACAGCCATCCACAAAAGCTGGCTAGGGGATAGACACACTTTCTAAATTAAAAGAGCTCTTTTGTGGACTTGGAGTAATGACAGTCATTGACAGGAGCATCAACATGTCGAAAGGGGAAATGGTGACCTCCTTGAAGGGCTGGAGCCTCACCATTCTGTGGCAGATCATTAATATTTATAGTTTCATACCCACAAAGGTGATGAATGCTCTGTGTGCTCAAGCAGGGCTGCTGCATCAGAGTGCATTTATGAGGAGCCTTTGGGGAGCAGAGAATGCTTTTGTAAAAGTATAATAAGGGAGAAGCCCTGTTCTTTGTTTCATGACTATTCCTGTGGCCTTGTGGAGATATCAAAATCTGCATGTATGCAGAGATGAATGGGGTGAAAAGGCTAAGCCATCCACCTGAAGTCCCCTCCATGTAACACCTCCTGCTCACAGGGTCCTGAGCAGGGTTCACGGCTTATATAGGAGTGTATCTCTAGAGCATGATGTGGTTCCTAAGACACAATTGTTTCTGAAATAATACTGGTTATTTGATTGATGACATCACAGAGCCATTGGTATATTGGTCAACATGTTATTGTAAGACAGCTGAAACGGCTATTTTCCTTGAGCATACAAGTTCACTTTGCTCATGCCCTAGATTACTATGAAGACGGGGAAAAACCCAACTATATGTCTTCTGGAAGTTTGAGTGGGGCTGGGGGAAGAAATCCTTTCTAGCAAAATACTGTGGCATTTATATGTGGTCACCTTATTTCTGTCCCAATTTTGGGGAAAATTAACTGGGGTTTCTACTTTATTGCTACTTATAAATTGGAAACTTTAGCACCAGTTTTGGAGCATTAAGCACTTATTAAAGTATATTAGATATTAGTAAGGAGAGATAGCACATGGCTCAGAAAGTTAGGAAAGCCTAGTTAGGATAGAGTAGGAGAGAGAAAAAAAGGCGCTGCCACCTAACAGTCTCAGGCCAAAAAGGAAGTTCCTATCCCTCTGTGAGTGGGAGCTTCCTGCAGTCTGCTTAAGAGGCGGTCCCGACACACTGCTTCAAGCTAATTGACCAGCCTCACCCAAATCCATTGGTTCACTGGACTTCAGGGTGCATGAGCAGAACATGCCAAGGTCAGAGCTCAGAGAACACACCCTCTGAGGGCCAGACCCTCAGGTAGGTGTGCTTTCAACCAAGTCAACTTCAAGTGAATTAAACAGCAAAGTCAATCCAATCAATCTTAATATAATCCCCTCAAGTGGGGCCTCTAGGCATCCCAAAACCCATTATTTTTTTTCACAAAAGAAACACCTTAGCATTGTCCTGTGTGTGGTGAGGGTCTAAGATCCCAAGCTGTATCCACTGGGGGTTTGAGGGGGTGCCATTCATTCTGATATCAAGGAACCCAGAAAGCTCCAATCTAGAAGAGGGGCACCTTTGAGTACGAACTTCATTAAGTCATCACATTGGGTTTGGAACTCTCTCCTAGATGCTAAAGCTTTGTATCTGTTGATAGTTAATGTCCCCTTGACTGGGAAAAGCTGGGAGCATTCTTTTTGTAGCTTGCCCTATGGTTTAGCAAGCATGAACACTATCATTGCCTATGAAGGAGGGCCTTGGGGTGATCTGACCCATGAACCCCATACTTAATGAACCACACTGATTTGGTGAACCCTGTTATGAAGTTGCTTATCCAGCCACCCTCAACAATAAATTTATTATCTGACACCAAGTTACCTCCCAAATTTTTGGAAGTGTGTGTGTATAGGGGGGAGGGGGCAGGGGTGGTGGAGAATCGCTTGCCCATCCCTCACTCAAGCTTCAATTTAGTTTCCAGGACACTAAGGAAAGAGTGGTCACCAATGAGCCAAAGAGTAAGGGGAAGCAGTTCTCTGTTTTCTAACAAGGCAGGACTCCCCGGTACATTGTATGGATTTTCTACTTATTAATGGGCCAGGATGTCCTCAATTCAAAACTTACTTGTTCCTTAGGAGAAGAGGGAGGTACCTTGTGACCTTCAGAGATGGCCAGACTTGGAGTATAGGAGACAACATGATCACATTGCTCTCTTTCTGTCTGTTTCTCTGTCTGTCTCTCTGTCTCTGTCTGTCTGTCTGCCTGTCTGTCTCTGTCTGTCTCTTTGTCTCTCTGTTCCTCTCAAGAGGGAGGAGCTGAGAAGTTCTGGGCATTAGCAAGAAAGAATTTGGCTGAAAATATGGCATCTGACTGAAAATAGGAGGAGGCAGGGATTCAAGATCTAGGTCTCCTTTTCCTTTCCAAGAGAAGGGAATCAGAGTCTGGGTTCTACTCTGTCTCTGTCTCTGTCTTTGTTTCTCTCTGATAAAGGAAGACTGCTTGACTTTTCTCCACTCTTCTTAAGACCTTTTCTGCCTAGTACCAGCACTGATAGGAATATTCCTGTCCTCATTTCTGGAATGATTGTCTTTTGTTTTTTAAAAACTATTCCTTATAGCTCTGCTTTAATTATCTAGAAGTAATTTTTGATAAACATGTACATTTGTACTGAGCTTCTTGTGAGTAAAAACATATCTTTACTTTGTTTGGCCAGTGCCCAGTAGAGCCCCAGCCCTGCCCAGATCTGGGGAGCTGAAGTCACAGTAATGACTTGACCCAAACTGAACCTGAATAGAAATCTTTTAGTAAACCATGGCCCCCACTCAAAGGGTTCCATGAAAGCACACAGATAAACTTCTTGGCTTGGAACCAAACTCATATTGTTTTGGGAAACTATTGAACTGGAGCCAAACTGGGACACTGACATTTCCTCTGAAGTGTAGCTTCTCTGGATTCAAGTTTCTGTCCCTGGGCTCCACTTGGAGGCTCCAGGAGAAAGAAAGAAGGGAGAAGAAAAAGAGGAAGAAAGGAAAAGGCAAGAGAACAGAAGTTCAAGAGAAAGAGAAGAAGGACCCAAGGAAGAGGGGGTGGAGCACCACCCAAATCCCCTCTGATCCCCCCAAGGGGCCGGTGATCCCCAGGGGACTGCTGGCCTCCTGTTTTAGGGGAAACACTCATTGATACTTTTTTAGAAGCTAGTACCTGGTCCATCTTCTCCCTGTAGCTTTAAGAAATACTCATTTCCCAAACAGAAACCCTTCATCAAACTAGAATACAGCTCAATAATTTACAGCTGAGCACCCAGCTTTAGGAGGCACTTTTTTTTTTCACCCATCACAGCACGATTTAGATTCCGAGTTGTTACAAGCTCCCTCCCTATCCCAGGGTCCCCTGAAATGCCCTTGTCATGTGTTGCTCCTTTCATGGGTCCCTGGCATTGTGGAAATTAGCAAACTCTGCTCTGTTCCAAGGGACACAGAGGGGCCATGTCTGTAGCCTGACTTGAGTGGGGCAGATGCCTGCCCCATTGGCCTACCACTTCTGTGAGATTTCCGCCACTCGACCCACATTCACAAGGCCCATTCTCTGAGAAGTCACTGTCATGGCTTCTGGGGCTAAAGAGCAGACAAACAGAGCTCAGGGAGCTTACAGTCTAATAAGGAGGATGAGACAAGCACCCAAATAAAGTCAATGAGAGGTTGAATATGATGAACTCAAAGCAGAGATCTAAACAAAGAGATGAGAGGAAGCTGAGCCCGAATGCAAATGTTGTCACTTGGGAGGGGAGGAGGATGTCACTTCATCAGCTAAGGGGCTGGGGAGAGGACAAAGCTTGAGGAATGCTCCCCTCTGCTCTGGCTTCCTGGACTGAATGAATGCCAGGAGTCATTGGGGAAGAAGGCCAGACAGAAAACAGCCCGAGGGACTGGAGGAAAATCAAACTGTGTGGGAAGCAGAAGGACATGGTGCACAGGGGAAAGGGAAGGGCAGGGCCCCAGTGCCCTTGGAGCTGCAGGGCACAGCAAGAGGCACTTCTCCAGGGGGTGGGGGAAAAGCAGATTCTCTAAAGAGCTGGCATTTACACAGGCAGAACAGGGCAGCCCCTGTGAGAAGCCCTGCACTGTGGGGCTGGGGGCTGGAGAGAGGGCAGCCATCAGCAAGCCTCTTTCAGCTACATGGGAAGATGACAGAGAGGCCCCCACCACCCACCAAGGGGAGTCTGCCAGCCAGTCTCTGCAGTTACACAACAGTTGCTACAAGCAAAAGCATCCTGCACTGTCTCTCTCTCCCTTTGCAAGCCCTTCCAGCATCTTTGCTCAACTGAAACTGCTCTCTCCAAAGTTGTCAATGAACCTTTTATTGCTAAATCAGTTGGTTAATAAGCATTGATTAAGCACCGACTTTTCTCCAGAAGGAATTCACAGTGTAATGGGGAAACAACAAAGGAACAATTATATACAAACCAGCTGCATAGAGGATAAATAGGACCTAATTAAGAGAGGAAAGGCCCCGGCATAAAGAGGGGCTGAAAAGAGCTTCTTGGAGAAGATGGAATTGCAGTTGGGCCTTGGAGGAGGGCAGGGAAGCCCACAGGCAGAGATGGGGACGAGAGTGCTCCAGCATGAGGGGCAGCCAGAGAGAAGGCTGGGAGCTGAGAGAGGAGGGGCTTGTTTGGGGAACAACCAGGAGGCGGGGCACCGGGAGTGAGAAGGAAGAAGACTAGAAGGGGGAGGGGACAGGTTCAGAGAACTCTGCCAGCCACAGAGAGCTTTTTGTATTTGATCCTGGAGGTGATAGGAGTTAATCGAGTAGGGCGAGTGACATGACCAGACTTGTGCTTTAGGACAATCACTTTGATAGTGGAGGAGGATGGAGGGGAGTGGAGAGAGACTTGGGGCAGGCAGACCCACCAGTAACTATTGCCACAGTCCGGGTGTGAGGGGATGTGGGTCTGCATCAGGGTGGGGCAGAGTCAGAGGAGAAAAAGGCCTATTTAGGAGATGCTGCAAAGGTAGAAGCGTCTAGAGACAGGCCTTAGCAACAGATTGGATATGGGGAATAAGTGATAGGGAAGAAGAAGATGACTCCTGGTTGTGATCCTGAGGGACTGGGAGGATATGTGTGTCCTCAACAATAATAGGACAAAACAATAGGGAAGTTTGGAAGGGGGTTTGGGGGAAAGACAGTGAGTTCTTTCTGCTTTGGACACTTTGAGTTTAAGAAGTCTTTTGGACACCACGTTCTAGAAGTCTGAAAGGCATTTGGAGATGGGAGACTGGAGGTCAGCAGAGAGGTTAGGCTGCAATAGGAAAATCTGAGAATCAAGAGCATAGAGATGGTAATTCAGCTCACCAGGTGAAGGAAGTAATATAAAGGGAGAGGAGAAGAGGGCCCAGGACAGGACCCTGAGTGACACCCATGGCTACTGGGCATGACCTGGACAAGGACCCAGCAGAGGAGCCCAAGGGACAGGAGAGCTCCCCATCCTCATCCTTCCTGAACTCTCTGGCTGATTACTCTCTCACCCAGTCTATTCTCCCCTCTCTGGGTCTTTGGGAATGCTTGTCCTTGGCCCTCTTCCTGCCTCTCTGAGTGCCCCCTCTTGTCTTTTTGGTTCTATTATCATACATGTCACATGCATCTAACCAAGAGGGTTTCCCAAGATTTTGTCTCAGACCCTCCTCTCTCTGTCTCTGTCTCTTTCTCCGTCTCTGTTTCTGCCTCTGCCTGTCTTTGTCTGCCTTTCTGCTTGCCTGCTGTCTCTATCTCTGTTTTTTTGTGTCTGTGTCTGTGTCTGTGTCTGTGTCTGTGTCTGTGTCTGTGTCTGTGTCTGTGTCTGTGTCTGTATCTCTCCTCAGCAACAGCTCTCTTGGAGGAAACGATCATCTCTAGGCAGATGACACCCACAGGCACATCTGTAAAACTAGTTCCTGAGCTCAACACCCCTTGCCTAGAGGACTAGTATATTTTCAACTCCACGTCCACTGAGCATTAGCAACTCAACATATAAGACAGAATTCTCTTTCTTCCCACCACCCCAAACACTTCCTCTTGGGTACTTCCTTCTTTCTACTGGAAGTGCCATTATCTTTCTAGTCACTAGAGTTTTCAGCTTTGGTGTCATACTTGATTCCTCACCTTTCACATCATCATCAGTTGCCAAGGTCTAGAAATTCTGCCTCTACAACACACTTAATAACTGCTTGTTGATTGTTTGATCACTGACTCGAGAGTCTTGGGCCAGATTTGGGGGAACGTCTTCAGGAGGCATCTTTATTTCTTCTTCTATATGAAACCTGTGATTTTCTGATAGAAGGGCAGCTGCAGGCAACGCTTGCAGCATTTATTTGTTTGTACCTTGGCTTCGTATCCCAGGGTTATGGGCAAAGGAAGGAGGGCATCTCTTCAGGTCTGGGAAGAGCTGTATTGGAAAGCAACTAACTTGTCATTGGATCAATAAGGCTTCAGTGAAAATTGATGGGCAAGAACTGCTTAATAGAAGTATAGATAGTGCGGTTTTACACACACGCGCGCGCGCACACACACACACGCACACACACACATATTGTGTCGAATAGTATCTGTCTCCAGGGCAGGGTTGGGGGGGAGGGCAAAATCTAATGTGCACAGCAGAGAAGAAAAGAAAATGTAGAAGGAAGCACAGAAAGCAGAGAGCCTTTGAAAAGGAAGAGTCCCACTTATTATATAGGTTTTAAAAAAAAATAAGCAGCATGAAATGTAAATTCATGGTTTTATGGTGAATCCTCCTTTTAGGTTATTTTTTCTAAAAGAAAAAGGAAATTGATGAGGAATGTGGAGAGAAATGAACATTTATTAAGTACCTGTTAAGTGCCAGGTACCATGCCTTAAGCACTTAACAAATACTATCTTGTTTGAGGGAAAACATGATGGAGGAAAATTCTGAAGGAAAGCAGATACAAAACAAAGCAGGGATGGGTATGGTCAGCAGACTGCCTTAGGAACAAAGATCCCTGAGAACAGCAGCTCGACTATGAGTCAGACTGCGCCAATGCCCAAGCTTGAAGATGCTGGGGGCTCAATAGCAAAGTTACTGCTTTTCCTCCTGAAATGGAGGTGGGCCAGAATGAAGGATGCTGGGATCAATGTGACACTCAATGGATGGATTCCTGGACTGTGAGGCATTATGCACCAGACTTTCAGCAACAGCCAAAGAAATTCACATTTACAACTGTTTCCAAAAAATGGATTTCAACAAAACCAAATAACTGCAACAGCTTAACCATTCATCCCTTCCTTTGTTTTTCCCTCCCTTGATCTCTCCCTCCTTCCCTCCCTCCTTCCTTCCTTCCTTGTCTTCCTCCCTCCCTTTCTTTCTTCCTTCCTCCCTCTCTCCCTCCATTCTTTCCTTCCTTCCTTGTCTTCTTCCCTCCCTCCCTCCCTTCCTTTTTTCCTTCTTTCCTTTCGATATTCACCTCCAAATTGTGTGAACAGCTTTCCTTTGATAGTATTATTCCCAGTGAGTGTTGCTGTCCTTCTGGTTCCATTTTCCTTGTTTTTCATTCTTTTATGTTTTATGTTTCTTACTAGATTTCTTTCTAATACCTCACACTTTTCATTTCAGGGGCATTAAAGCTCTTTGTAGAGGTCTCAGCAAGGAGATTAGGTGACCCATGAGTTGTGAAGGCTGAGTTAGCCAAGCACCAGCTGGACCAGATCACATCAAGCTGAGGAAACTTTGACTCCAGTCCTGGTGTTGTGTTGTGTCTCTGTTGTTCAAGGGCTGGGCTATCCAAGCATGGAGGGATAAGTTTCATGTTGGTTGCAGAGGAAAGAATTTTTCAGCCCTAGCAACTCTCCAATACCATAGTATCGTAGGGCCATTCATTTGGAGACTGAAGGGAGCTCAGAGAGGTTAAATGATATGCTCAGAATTGTACTTGGAGAAAATATAGGATCTAAACTGAGGTTGAGCAGTTCGGAGGTGCAGTGGGGAGTGCGAGCCTGAGGTCAGGAAGACTCATCTTCCTGAGATCAAATTGGCCCTCAGACACTTACTAGCTGTGTGACCCTGGGCAAGTCACTGAACTCCATTTGCCTCAGTTTCTTCACCTCTCAAATGAATTGGAAAAGGAAATGTCCAAACACTCCAGTGTCTTTGCCAAGAAAGCCCTCATGGGGCTGTACACGACTGGAGCGACTGAACAAATTCCGTCTTCTCAATCCAAATCCAGGGGTTCAGGACTGTTTTTCATTTTGGTCTTTCTATTCCTGGGCCTAACATAGTATCTTTCATGTAGTAAGCACTGAATAAATGCCCACTGAGAAGGGTGGCAATATACACTGTTAGAGGAAGTACTCACACCAACTGACTGAGGGCTCTTGAATGATCAAAGCGAGATGCCTAAGTCTGTCTGAGAGTGGGCTGAGGTTGGGCCTTGTGCTGTGCTTGGGAGCTGCTATGTTGGGTCTCAGCCAAAGTCCATGGGAGGAGAGGCCTGATCTGTGTGGGTTTGTCTTTGCCAGTCTGGGCGAGTTGTTCTGTGAGAGTCACTGTTACCAAGGAACAGATGGAAGGTCTGAAGATCACATCCAGACCTGTGGGCTCCCCCTCTGCTGAGGCCACTGAGAAGGTGCAGGCTGATCAGGAAGAAGACACTCTCCTGAGGCTGAGCCATCTCTGGCACCGAACCAAGAGATGACAGCTTTGCATGGAGCCAGACCAAAGCCAGATAGGCAGACTCACCAGGAAAAAAAGAACATAATATGAGCTTTCACTCCATTGAAGGTCATATCTCTTCTAATATGCAAAGAGCCCAGCTCAGTACATTCCATTACAAATATACCAGCTTTGCCTCAAGGAGAGCTATTCCCCATCCTTCTCCCAATATCCACAAACTAATAGTAACTGAGCTGACTTAAAATTGTATCTATGATCTAAACAACACTGTCTTCAGGGGAATTGGACATGTGTTTTTCTAAGTTAGTTAGACCCAATGAAATGTCATAACTAAGAGTTCCCCATGAGTTCATCAGCCTTTGAAAATCAGAATTTGTTTCCCAGAGTCCTTTGACTGAATTGTTCTCTTCTCTAGGCTCATGTTCTAGATTAAGAGAGTATTTTTCTTCTGCAAGGAGGAAGCTGATGGATGGGTGGGCTGGGAAATGGACCATGAGAAACCCCAAGAGTTTGGAAGCTACTGCTTCCTCAGGGAACATGTAGCAACTTTTTTACCTTCGTAATGGGTAATGATGAGAACCTTTGATCAAGTGGATGAGTCCCCCAATTTACTTGATGAGATTATAGGGCGTGGACCTTTGCTAGAAGAGGGGATCACCCCTAGAACTACATGTGCTGCATAGCCCTTTGCTGGGAGGAGAGAGCAATTTCCTCTGATAGCTCCTCAGTGACTGTGGTTGCTTTCAACATTATTGGTGACTGAGATTCTTGGAGGATGGACATTTGTAAAGGAATCTTCCCCTCTATGATGTAAAAGAATGATCCTTCTCTACTTTGGGAAGCCTTTTCTCCCTCAGTATTTTGGCAGGAATGGGAGAAGGGCTTTATTTCTCTGCCCTCCCTTCCCCCTTCTACTCTCCAAACCCTTGGGGCTTCTCACAGTCCATTTCCCAGTCTGCCCATCCATCAGCTTCTTCCTCTCTTCATCCAATCATCTTAATCCCAAATAGGAGCCCAGAGGAGAGAGCAATTCAGCCAAAGGACCCTGGGGCACACATTCTGGTTTTCAAGATGATGAACTCATAGGGAATTCTTAGTTATGGCATTTCATCACGACTAACTAACTTACAAAGACCCATCTCTTCCACCCCCTCTGCAGACACTTGTTTATTGGCAGTGATGATGTGGTAGAAGCACATGGCAGTGGGGACATGCTTTCCCAGGCCAGTCAGAGACCAGAATCTCCAGATTTGCCAACTCTTGGCTTCCTTCAGTTTTATTTTCTAAGTACGTCAGTGACTATTAATCCTGAAGAAAATGATGGACTTAGTCTTGGGCATTACCTCATGAATAATCTTTTTTTTTTTTCAGGGCAATTGGGGTTAAGTGACTTGCCCAGGGTCACACAGCTAGTAAGTGTTAAGTGTCTGAGGCCAGATTTGAACTCAGGTCCTCCTGAATCCAGGGCTGGTTCTCTATTTACTGTGCCACCTAGCTGCCCCCCTCATGAGTAATCTTGAGGACAAGAGAGGCTCCATTACAGATTTGGGCACCAAAGAGAGGAGAAGAACACCGCTGGTAGGAGGATCATGATACTGGAAGACTAAAGTTGTGAGATAAGAGGCTAGGAGATAGAGACCATGCCAAATCTTCATGATGATCACTGTGCATTCTTCAGATGATGCCCAGCTGTGGCGAATGGAAAGTGGGTAGCAGGCCCAGAGTGGGTCTTCACCTTCTGTGGCAGGAGAAATGTAACAGATAATTTGCTATTGGAGGTCATCTGAGGTTATTTCTAGCTCAAAATCTTTGGTCATGTCATCTTCAAACTCAGCCCCTGAGTATCTTGAACACATGGTGCTTGGAATTTGTGGTATTTTGACAGGTCTTCTTCTGAGCAGCTCTTACATGTTCGTATGTGAAAAGCACTTTGCAAGCCTTGAGGCACTAATATATATGCAAATGTATTTACTATTATTATTGTTAATTAGATACTACAGTTTTAGAGTTCCAGTGTGTCTGTCAGTCCCATCATCAATATGCTAATGGGTTGTTGGAGAGGTAGATCCGAGACACTTGTCATCTACTTGTTGGTCTCCTTCCACTCGCATCTTTTCATGCTCTTTGAATGATCTGGTCTGGTTAATTCTCAGACCAAGTTGCCTTCAGGCTCTTTCCTTTGCACTGCTTTTCCTCATTCTGGGAGATGACATTGCTCATGACCTTTTATTAATTTAGCAGGAAGAGCAAGGGTCTGGTGACTAAGGCAGCCACTGGTCTAACCCACCACTATGACCAGCCCTACTGTGGTCATCTTTGCTGAGCTCTGAGCACCCTTCCCTCCTGCCCTAACCTCCCCCACATACCCTCAGGCTGTTATCTGACATTCTCATACTTCTCTAAGAAAAGCAGTTCAGAGTCACTGTCTTTGCTTTTACTTATTTCCTATTTTTAGAATCAAGAGCTGACTGAGACTGGGCATGTGTGAGAGGTTGTCATTTCTCATCTCCACCCTCTTCTCTGTTTTGATATTTATTATGTTTTATTCATTACCACCTTTGTTCTCTCCACTTGATGACCTCACTGCATATGGACAGACAAATTTGGAATGACTCCCACCTCAAACACCACTGGTCTTCCTCAAGTGCATTAACTGCAGAGCTAATGGCTCACAAGGAAGGGCAGATATTAGAGATGGTTTCCAGGTAGGCAGAATATGGGGAGGGTCTCTCAGCTTTGTAGGGAAAGCCTCAGCCCCCTGTTTCCCATGATGTTTACCTTGTACTGATCAGATCAGGATTGTGAACTGGGGACAAGAATGAGAGCCATGCCCATGAAGCACTGCATCCCTGCCTTGTAAGCAAACAGCTCACCTCGTTACCATAGAGCAGAGACTGTGGTGGAGAAAGGGACTCCCATGCCCAATATCCTCCCTGGCCATTGGCCTATCTGCCCCATTCATGGACCAGGGGAGGCTTCTGAGTCCAGCTTTTAAAGCCCGGCCCCCTTGAGAAAAAGAAAATATGACTCTCCCCCAAGTTCTGAGCCATCAGCTGTACCCTGTCCTGTAGCTTGGCAGGCCAATGTAGGCATCCGCAGATGCCTGTCACTAAGGAGTCATTACCCACTAATTCTCAATGGAGGCAGTTTCCCTGGCAGCGAGGATTAACCTGCAGAGACCTTGTGAGCACACAGTGTACTGGAGAACACAGTCCTCCAGGTTGCTTGCTCGGAAAAGCCAGCGAAATTAGTACAAATGGGCTCATCAGTCACAGACAAGGCAACAGTGAGCTATTATGCACACACTGGGAAGCACTCAGTGTGAGACCCAAGGAGCTCGCCCAGAGGGAAGGAGAGGCATGCCTTGGGGTTGCATTCTTCATTCCCAAGGTGCATCTCGGTCTCCACTTTCCTTGGGTCTCTTCTTCCATTCTCTGTATGGGGCAGAAAAATAAGCTAGCACCATCCTCCCCCACCCTCACTTGTCGTGTTCCTCAGACGATCAAAACTGTCCATCCATCAAGTCGAGGCGAGAACAGAAAGTTGGCCTGTGGGCTGGGTGCCAGCAACATGAGGCCCTTTGAAGGTGATAGGATGTGTTTGGGAGGATGCTGACGTCTGAGATTCCTTCTTCAGCTGTTTCTGGAGATGGGGAGTCTGTGCTCACTCCTTTTGTGGGCTGGCAATGTGTCACTCCATTGTTCCAGGTATGGGGGGAACTTCTTATTGGCCATTCTCAGAATCTGAGCCATTGGGACTTTGGAGTGTGACTAGGGAATGGCTTGTGCACCTTTGAGGTTTCCTATGGCACTGATGCCCTGAGCCTGTTGTGAGTAGGCAGACCTCTGCTCTTGGGTTTCCCAGGTGTAACTAGGTCAAGGAGATCTGTGATAAAAGTCAAGGGGACACGGGGTCAAGGATGAATTCCTTGGCCACCATAAAATGACAAACATGTAGAAAATACATAGGATGGTCAGAACCAGGACTCCTAGAGGTTATTTTGTCTAGGCCCCTGATTTGACAGATGCATAAACTAAGAGGGGATGTGAGAAAGCCCCCCCCCTGGCACCCAGGGTTTCCCACTGGTGGGGCTGGGATCAGCAGAACGTGGCTTTGGTCATGGGCACTCCTGCTGAACACGTTGTCTGCTCAAGGCTGCACAGCCTGTGAATCTGCATGTGATTGCTCAGAAGACGGGAGCTGCCCTGTCTCTCATCAGGAGATGATAAAAATGGAATACTCCATACCCACAGTTCCATTGAATCACTCTCCTGTAGGAGCCCTCTGCCTGCAGTGCGTCAAATGCTAATTCGCACAATGTGCGTCATGAAGTAAGGAGGTAAGTAATGATAACCAGAGCCACTTTACAATGTTCCTAGAGCTTTCACATATGATCTCTTTTAATTTGGCGATGCCCAGGGGGATGTTTCCCATCACCCAAGCTGGTCTGCCTTTGACGCAAGGAGATTTTGTACCCCTTTCTCTTCTGCTCATCCTAACTCTTTGCCCCACATTCTTCTTTGGCCCCCTTTCCTCCTGTTTGTGCCCTGGTGGGGGTGAGAGTGAAGGGTCTGCAGTTGAAGGGTCCTGCCTCATTGGATACAAAGTCCCAGGTTCCTTCATTCTTGTTCCACAATGGACAGAGCCTGGAGCTCCCCTTCCCCACCTCCCTCCCTCTCTTCCCCCAGGCTTGGGGAGGGAGGCCCAGGGGCACAAAGTAGGAAGGGGTAACCTTGGGACAGTGGACAGATGGGGACAGGCTCTGCTATCTGGAATGGTGCTGGGTGCCAAAGACGGACTCCTTCAGCACCTTTGTGTACTGCCACCCACTGGTCACCTCCCACTTCCGATTAAGGGGGGTGGGGCAGAGGAGGGGAAGGGACTCGGGGTTGGAGGGAACAGGTCTGCATTTTAGTCTTGCTGACATCGCCTGTTAGCTTTCTGTCCTTGGGCAGGCCAGCTAACCTCTTGGCCTTTCCCTTTCCTGACTTGTAAAGTACATCTCGGAGTCCTGGTGCCTGCTCAATTAACTGCCTCTGGCCTTGAGGAGGAAATAGAAAATCCCTGTTTCACTTGTTTTATTTTATTTTATTTTTTTTGGTGAGGCAATTGGGGTTAAGTGACTTGCCCAGGGTCACACAGCTAGTGTCAAGTATCTGAGGTCAGATTTGAACTCAGGTACTCCTGAATCCAGGGCTGGTGCTCTATTCACTGCGCCACCTAGCTGCCCTCCCTGTTTCACTTGTAAAGTTCTTTCCCACCTGGCCCCAACTTCTCTGTCGATGCTAATCAGATATTCCTGCCCTTCTATGCTCTGCCAGCTGGCCAGACAGGAGCCCCCAGGGAATCTAGACCATCTTTAATGAGGGTCCTTTGGATCCCTCCTCTCTGCCCAATCTTTTATTCTCTGGGTGAAATACCTCTTGTTTCTTCAGACGAACCTCCGTGGCATGAATGCAAGGCCCCTTGTCACATGGGGGGCCCTTCTCTGGCCCACCCAACTGCCCAGAAAGACATGGGAATCAGCAGCTCGAACTGCCTTTGGGATTTTTCAGGAGTCTCTCTCAGTCTGACAGTCCGGGGACTGGACAGCTCCTTCCTGGTCCCAGTTCTGAGCCTAATCTGCTGTTAGTTTGTGCTGCCTTTCTGGGCATATAAGAAGAGAAGAGAACTGGGAGAGGTGGTTTTTCGGACACCTTCTGGCTCTAAGACTGTCTAATTCTGTTTCCCACTAATGTGGCTGATTAAGAATTCGTTTTGTAGGGGCATCTAGGTGGCACAGTGGATAGAGCACTGGCCCTGGATTCAGGAGGACCTGAGTTCAAATTCGGCCTCAGACACTTAACACTTACTAGCTGTGTGACCCTGGGCAAGTCACTTAACCCCAATTGCCTCACCAAAAAAAAAAAAAAAGAGAGAGAGAGAGAATTCGTTTTGTGTCCTGTGGCTAAGCAAGGTCAGAGTCTGGCTTCAGTCCCATTGCCCTGAGAGAGAGAGAATTTGTATTTCAAGGCCCAGCTCCAGTGGCACTGCCTCCAAGAAGCCCTCCTGATTTCTCCTAGTTGTTACTGCTCTCTCCCTCCTCAGCTCATATTTTATTTATTTGTTTGCATTTGTTTTTTGTCTTCAGTGGAACATAATCCCCTTGAGGGCAAGAACTGTTTTCCTATTTGTTGTTTTTTCTTTGTGTTCTCACTGCATAGCACAATGCCTGGAAATGAGAACCAACTAATAAATGCATGTTGTTGATGCAAAGAAAAAGCTAACTCTGCTTTCACGGGATTTAAAAGAAAAATATCCTGGTCCAGCTTGTAAAAACAACCAGCCACCCCACCCAATGCTGTGGACTTGGGATTGAAGGAATTGGTCACTGGCTGCACGTGTGTGTGATGAGGGATGCTCTTCCACCTGGAGCCACAAAGTATGGGACGAGATCCTTGAAAACAAGGGCTGTTTCATTTCTGTCCCGAGGCCTTTCCCAGTATCTGGCACATAGTGGTGCTTAATCAATGTTTATTGATGAATTGATGGATGGATGCACCTTCCTACTAGAAATTCAATAAGAACAATGAAAAGACACTGAAGTGATCAGAACTGATTCCAATCAGGTATAGCATCTCCACAGCGTGCCTGCATCTCCTCCCCTTCTTCCCTCCCGATGTCATTCATTTTAAGGCCCATCTCCCATGAAGACTGCCAATCTCAGCTACAGGTCCCCCATCACCCCCTTTACCAGTACCCACAGTCCTAGCATCTGTAACATGCAAATGAGCATGTAGCTCTTCCCACTGCCTGGGGCCATCGGATGCTTCACCTCGGGTCTTGTCTCCTCAGCTGAAAGGGAGCCCCGTGAGGCATGGGGCTAGAGTCTCCTCTTTCCCACCAGTGTCTTTCATAGTATTTGATCAATGCATGCCCGCTGATGGGTGGACAGCTTTACTTTGGTGTGGCTGTAGTAAGCAAGGAGGAAAAGCTGAAGGCTCCTCAAGATAAACCAAGAGAGCAAAGACAGAGCTATGGAGTCAGGGTCCAGCTGGGCCGGGCAGCCTGGAGGGAGAGGTGCCCTTCTGCAGGCCTGGGGCCCACGCAGGCTCCTTTGCAAGGCTGAGTACTCAGGGCTTGATGCCAGTCAGGAAGGCCAGCTAATGTTCATGAGTACACAGGGTGTACATTAGCACCAGAGCACAGGGCATGTGGGAGCCAAAGCAGGGAACTATTTGTTGGCCAGGAAGAGGTTAGGTTTCCCTGCCTGGAAGGGAGGAGGGCGCAGGGGATAAGCTACCTCCGCCATCCCTCCTGAGCCCTGGGGCCTCCACCTGCTGACTGGGGGTCGCCTCCATTCCTCTCCGTGTCTAGGACCAGCCGAATGGGCTTTGGTTCAGATGAGCCCAGCCCTGGGAAGGGCCCGGGTTACCCGGTGCATCCCAGCTTTTGTCCTACCACTGGACTTTCGTTACTGGGGGAGAGGGGGAGGCTGAGGACAGTGCTCTGCCTCTCTTCAGTCCAACTCCCTTGCAAGTCAAGGCATCACCTTCCTGATGTCATTGGTCCTCTTCAAGAAGGAAGGATCAACAACAACTTTAGCTTTGCCATTTGTCATACTACCCAAGCGAGACCCCTGCCTCCTCGCCCCCCTCGCTTTCCAGGACTGGAATCACAGTCAAACCCACTCTGTCATTGTACACATACTCTTCTGGGAGCTAAGGGGAGCCACAGTGCACAGAGCGCTGAGCCTGGAGTCTGGAGGACTCATCTTCCTGGGTTCAAATCTGGCCTCAGGCACTTAGCAGCTGTGTGGCCCTGGGCCAGTCACTTCACCTGCCTGCCTCAGTTTCCTCATCTGAAAATGAGATTGAGAAGCTCCAGCATTTTGGCCAAGAAAACCCCAAGTGGGGTCACCCAACAACAGAACACTCCCCATGGGCTCCACTCATCATCCCAAGGCTTCAGAACACTCCCCATGGGCTCCGTTCATCATCCCAAGGCTTCCTGACCCAAAATGTCCCTCTCTGGCTGCCCCCATCTCCCCATGGCCTTGCCCTGGCAGGATATAAACTCCTCTGGGAGCCGGTTCTGTGTGTGTTTTTGTGCAAGGCGTTGGCACATGGCAGGCACCAAAATACATTTCCATTCATTCATCCAGCCTCTCACCCACTCACCTCTTAACTCTGCAGGGGATGCCTATAAAGGCAGGGCCAGAGTCCCTGCCCCATTCTCGTTTGCCTTTCTGTGCAGAGACAGACAGGTCTGTGTGGATATACAAGCATACCTATATGCACACAGATCTGCAGCTTTCTTCTTGTTTTTTTTTAATTACTATGAACTTAAGTACAAAATGAGAAAAGAAAACGCATTGCTATGTACACAGCACAACAAAGGAGAAGATCCTAGTTAAAACAATGAATTCCACTTCAAGAAACTCTCTATCATTATACTACAAATCGTTTTCAGATATGCCTGGCTTCTCTGTTTCTTGTTGGTTTTCTTTTGTTCTTTGCTGAGTACTTTTTACTTTGTTATTTTCCCCCTCTGTCACCTCCCACCCTAAAGAAGGCTGCAATTAAGTGTAGAGATAGATGATAGATAGATATCTAAATACATTTACATATATACACTACTATACATATATGTAAGACCATACTGTGCTTATTTTCAGTCATCATCTGTTTCTCTGAAGGTGGAGAGTATCTTCCTTTACAAGTCTAAGTCTGACTTTCTAAGTCAGCCAGCTCATCATCTCCTACACCACAGCAGTATTACAACCCAATCACGTTCCATCTAAGAGATTGTCTGTGAAAGTTTTTTCTCAATTTTCTACATTCCTTCTATTCGTGGCTACATGGGTTTTATTTATACGAGAAAAATTTAATTTAAAATAATCAAAATCATCCATTTTACACATCAACAATGCTATCAGATTAAGGTCGAATGCTGATTAAACTATTTCCTTGACATTTTTTCAGGGGCAATGAAGGTTAAGTGACTTGCCCAGGATCACACAGATAGTAAGTGTCAAGTGTCGGAGGTCAAATTTGAACTCAAGTCCTCCTGAAGCCAGGGTCAGTGCTTTATTCATTGTGCCACCTAGCTGCCCCTCTTTACATCTTTTTTCCTGGTTTCTTTGAAGTTCCTGACCTTTTGTTCTTCCAAATGAACTTTGTTATTATTTTTTAGTAATTTAATTGGGATGACATCAAGTCCATAAATTAGGTAAAATTGTTAAAAAATTATATTGACTTTACCTACCCATGAACAATAAATATTACTTCAATTATTTGGATATGAGTTTATTTCTATAAAAAGTATTTTATGTTTATCTTCCCAGAAGATATTTCACATTGCCCTCTATTTTTTTATTCATTTGGATTTGCTTTATTGTGTCTTGGTTTCTCATAAAGTCACTGGCTTCCATTTGTTCAATACTAATTCTTAGGCAATTCCATTTGACTTTTCAAGCTGTTGACTTTTTTCTTATGTCTTTCCTGCATCACCCTCATTTCTCTTTCCATTTTTTCCTCTACCTCTCTAACTTTATCTTCAAAGTCCTTTTTGAGCACCTCTAGGGCCTGAGGCCAATTCATATTTTTCTTGGAAGCTTTAGTTATGGGGGCCCTGATGTTGACATCTTCCTCTGAGGGTGCCCCTTGGTCTTCCTTGTCACTGAAGAAACTTTCTATGGTCCTCACCTTTCTCTGTCAGCTCATCTTGCCTTTCTTTTACTAGACTTTTAGCTCCTTAAAGTGGTGCACTGTTTCAAGGCTGCAGTGTCCCAAGCTTAAGAAGTCCCAGGTGGTATGATTTAAGGAAGATCAGGTTCTTCCCTGCCCGGCCTGTTTCCTGGTCCTAGATGACCACAGACCAACTTGCTAATCAACCAGCTTTGTGTGTTGTGGTTGTCAGCTCTGAGGAGCCTGTGCCCCTCCCCTACCTGGGCCACTGATACTCAAGCCTACCTCCTGGTTCCCAGCAGGGGTGTAAAACCCAAGTTCTGCCTCAGCACCAGCAGAGACCCCTGTAGTCTCCCCCTGCCCAGCGCTCAGCCCACTCACCAGACAGTGAGCTTAGTTCCAGACAATACTGGTGCTTCAACTGATTCAGAGGCTCTGGGGGGGTCTCCTTCTCTGGTGAGGACTTCCTGAGACTGGATCTGTGTCAGGGGGACTGTGGGGTTGGGCCCGACTCCTGTCTCAGCACAGCAGCTCCCTCCTTCTGACCTTCCAAGCTGTTCTTGGTTAGAAGATGATTTCAGCACATTCTTCTGTGGGGTTTGCTGCTCCAGCATTTTCCTGTGGCGTTATTTGGAGGTTTTTTGGAGCGATCGTGTCATGAGTTCGGGAGCTCACTGCCTTTCCTCCGACATATTGGCTCCGCCCCGGAAGTCTTATGTTTATCTTCAAATTGTTCCTCTGTCTGTTTTGGCAGGTACATACCCAAGTGTTTCATACTGTCTAATTATTTTAAATGGTCTAAAACAATTTTGAATAATATTACTGACACACAAGGTAGTTTCTCTATTTTTCTCTTTTGATTAAATCTATTTTAACTTTGTCTTGGATCATGATTACTATCTATGCTTTTTTTTACATAAGTTCTACTCATACCCTTTATTTTTTCTTTGTGTGTAGCTCTCGTTTTTATGCTTCCTATCAGCAACATATTGTTGAATTCAAATGTGTTATTCTGCTATCCACTTCTGTTTTATGGGTAAGTCCATCCCTTTCACATTTTAAGCTGCAATTACTTGTGTATTCTCCTCCCTCCTAGTTTTCCTCACTATCCTTCTCACCCCTTTTACCCTGTCCCTCCTCACTTCTCTGCTTTACTTCTACCTGCTATCTTGCCCTCCTATTCCTTACCCTATCCACCCTGCTAAGAGTCCCTTCCTCTCCTCCCTCCCTATCCCCCTTTTAACCTATTCATGACAAGAGTAGGTTCCATCGCCACCTACCTTTCCCCTACTAGCTTCTTCGCTATCATTTTTCTCCTTTTGTGCTTCATCTGTATGAGGTAATTATTCTTTTTCATCTCTCCCTATAGAGTTTTATTTTATTTTTTTAGAATCACCCCATCATACTTAGGTCAGCAAAAGCATTTCTATCAAACCCAAATAATACTGACAATTATATAGGTACTGTTAATATTTTCACATATAAGCAGTAAACACTTTTTCCTTATTGAGTCTCTTATAATTGGTCTTTAATATTTACCTTATATTTTCCTTAATGTTATATATTAAATTTTCCCTTAAGTTATGTTTTTTTTTCATGAGAACCCGAAAGTCTTTCAATTAATTGAATCTCCATTTTTTTCATACAGTTTTATACTTAACTTTTCTGGGTAAGTTACCCTTGGTCATAACTCCAGCTCTTTCGCTGTGCAGAATATAGTATTCCAAGACGAGTTCATTCAGTATAGTAGCTGCTACATCTTGTGTAATCCTTATTGTAGCTCCATGATATTTAAATTAGTTGTTTTTGTTGTTTCCGTCAATATTTTCTCCTTAATCTGGGAGCTTTGAAACTTTGTCATGATTTTCCTGTGTCTCTCCGCCCTCCTTCCCCCCCCCCCCATCTCTTTCAGGTGGTGATTGGTGGTTTTTTTTTCTGCTTTGTCTTTTTGTTCTAGAACTTCAGGGCAATTTTCCTTGATAATTTCTTGTAATATTGTATTGAGATTCTTTTTTTTATCATAATTTTCAGGTAGTCCAATTATTCTTATAGTCTTTTGCCTTGATCTATTCTCCAGATCATTTTTTTTTTCTGATGAAATGTTTCACCTTTTCTTCTATTTTTTCATTCTTTTGGTTTTGTTTTATGATTTCTTGTTGTCTTAGAATGTTATTATCTTCCCCATGCCAAATTCTAGTTTTCAAGGAATTATTTTCTTCCTTAAGTTTTTGATTCTCTATTTCAAGTTGGTTGGCTTTCTTTTCATAATTTTCTTGATATTCTTGGATTTCTCTTATTTTTCCCTATTTTTCCCTCAATCTCTCTTATTTGGTTTTTAAAATCCTTTTAAAGTTTCCCCAAGAACTCTTTTTGTGCTTAGGAACATTTGATGTTTATCTTTGAAAAAGGAGTGGCTTTTTTAGCTCCATTATCTTCTGCTGAATATGAACCCAGATTTTCTCTAGCCCCATAGTAACTATATCTATGGTTGTGTTCTTTCTCCTTTGCTTCTTCTTATTCTTTCTTGTTCTTTGTGTTCTTCTTGTTCTTGTTCTTGTTCTGTTTCTTAACAGTTATTTTTTAAGCTATCTCAGTGCTCAACCTTAGGCTCTCCTCTTCACTTCTAAGCCATGGCTAGGGTCCCCAGCCACATTGTTCCACAAATGATCTTGTTCCCTATGGTTGCTCCAGTGGCTGCAAGCTACAGTTGTCCTCTTTGCTTTGAACTGAAACCAGGGACTCTACTCCCCTGAAGGTGCCCACAGCCCACAGGGTCCCCCACCTATTACTACTGCACTCACCTGTATGTGCTAGTCCCTTCTCTGTGCAGCCACAGATGGTTATCCCAGCTGTGCTTGGCATCCTTCAACAGTGGAAAATCTTTCCAACTTCTCCTCTACTGTCAGACCTCGACACTATCTGAGAGATGAACATTTCTAACACTGAGGCAGCCTCTCAGCCCAGCTGCCTCCAGAGCTTGTTATTTGTCGATTATGCAGAATCAGTCTGGAGGTGTTTGCACTTCACCCTGGCCAAACCTCTGCCCCTGCAGGTTAGGTCTTTTCTGGAACCTGCTTAAATTGTCTTAGGAGGAAATCTGCTTTGCCCGAGTCTATTTCTGCTGCTTCTAGGCTATGTTTTGTCATTTTTGGGAGGAAATTTGGAGAGCCCCCAATTTTCTGACACTCCTACTCCAACATCTTCCCATACTCCTCATCAGTTTCCCTCTTTCCCATCAATATTTTCACTCCTTTCATCCTGCTGAACCTCAGCTCGAAGCTCCTGCCTTAATTTTGACTTAGGTTCCCTCCCCCTTTAAGTTCATTTCTGTGGTGCAGTTCACCAGGGGTTTGAATGTTTCCAATGTCATTGTAGACACATTCTATCATTCCTGATTTCTGTAGGTGCTACTGAGGGAAATGGGGTGGGCAGAGGAAGTGAGAGGAGGCCCTTTTATCCCATTGCACTCCCAGCTTCAGCAGCCCCTCCCACAGGGACTTGGTGGTTATTGCCCAATCTTTAAGAGAGGGAATAAATGCCTGACCTTACAATTTACCTGTCAGGGCTGAGAGAGAGTGTGTGAGCCACAGAGTGATAGGACTATGAGTTTCTTTCTTGGTAGACTGAGTTGAGTGAACTGTAAAGGGGACAGTCTGAAGAGGCATTTCAACACAAGAACATTTAATTTCTTTACTGTGGAGAAGAGAGTTTTGTAATGGCTTTTCCAGAGCTAAATTCTTGAACAATGAGCTCAGTCTCTGTGGAGAAGTTAACCATTGTAGTGGTTGGTTAGATATGACTATGATATTTCTCACAACTTATACATTTAAAAATATTTAAATATGCCTTTTCATTACCTGTTATTAATACATTATATAACCAGTAACACTGGTTTTTGTTGAAGCCTATGGGGCTAGAATTTAATACTAAAAGTGAAAAGGAAGTGGATGGGAAAGAGGTTTCTTTAGTTTTCACAAACCAGGGTAGAGCTAATAAACTAATAATAAATATTGTGCATTTCTATTAATTTGGGAAGAAATATCAGATCATATGCCTTGATTGCCTCAGAACCTGGGATCTGAATGAAGGAGGAAATGAGCCAGTAACTTAGAGGAGTGAGGGTGGATGTGGTGATTAGTAAGTATACGCACATGCACAGACAACATCCAAACAAGATAAAAAGCCCATCTCTTACAAGAGAAAGTAACAGTAACTTCAATTGCTGCTTCTCTGTGTCCCTTCATGTTGAAACTGTCATGAGACATTAATGCTAGAAGGGACTTTAGAGATCATCTGGTCCATGCTTCTCATTTGATCTGTTTTAAATTTTTAATCAGTCACTTCTAAAACTTCTCTGCTTCCTGCACCCCAAGCGTCAGTGAATCATTCCTTTTAACAAAAGATAGAGATGACCAACCGACCACAGCATCTTCTGGCAGGACACTTCAGTGGAGAGAGGGAAGCATATACCCTCAGGTCTTTTTGGATCTTTGCAAGATTGGCTATACAACAGCATTCATTTTCATTGATTGTTCCTCTCACCTGCATTGCTATAGCATTACATTGCTGCATCTGGGTGTGTTGGCTTTCTTATTCTCCTTGCTTCACTCTACCTCTGTTCACATCATTCTTGCCTTGTTTCTCTGAATCCCTCACATTTGTCATTTCTCAAAGCACAATAATATTCCACTATCTTTATGTGCCACCATGTTCAGTCATTCCCCAAGAAATGATTATCGACTTTGTTTCCAATCCTTTATCACCAGAAAAGAGCTGCTATGAACATATTGGTATGTATGGGTCATTTCCCCCATATCTTTGACTTTCTTGGGATAGATGTTTAGCACTGATACTTTGGGATCCAAAGAAGTGGTTGTTTTGGTCACTGTTCCCCCTCCTAGATCCCATTGTCATTCTAGACCAGTCGGGTCAACAATGCATTGGGCACATCCATGTTACTGGAGCCTTTACAACATTGGCTACTTCCTTCTTTGTCATTTGGGCCAATGTCCTGGGCATGAGGTGAAACCTCTGAGCTGTTTGAGTGTGTGCTTTCTTATTGTTACTGGCTTAGCCAGAGTGATTAATGAGAGGCAGCTCGAGCTCACAGATGGAGAGTTGTCCTGGAGACGAGGTCTGGATTCAAGTATCTTCTTTGCCACACCCTGGCTGTACAGTCCTAAGTCACTTGCTTAAAGTCTCGATGCTTCCATTTCTTCCTTGCAAAAGTGAGAGGGGGGCCTTGACATCAGCTCCCAACATCTTTTCCTACTATAAATGGAGAAGTCTCTGGAGTGGCCCTGGGCGCTGATTGTCATTGCTGACAGGCACATCTTTCCTAGGGTGGACAGTTTCTCATGATGATTTTTGGTGGGTCCCCATCTCTCCAACTTCCAGTCTTAGGGAGTGGCTGAGGGCATCAGAAGGTTAAATGACTTGCCCAGGTTGGCGTACTTTGTGGGGCAAGAAGAGGTCTTCATGATACAGAGGCCAGTGCCTTCCCTGATCATCAGACCAGTGAGTCAGCACATCTGGTATGGGCCAGGTGCTCTGTGGAGCACAGAGGACAGAAAGATGGACACACAGTCTGTCCTCAAGAGGCTCACTTTCTAATGGGGGAGTGTCTCACTGCTATGATTCACAGGCCTGCTGGCAAAGCTCGAATCCAACTTGGTTAGAGAGGAGGCTTCTGGGAGATCAGGCCTGGGGGACTCAGTCCCCTGCCTAGCGGAAGGTTTTTTTAAAAAAATATGCTATCCCCCTCCCCCATTACATGTAAAGACAATTTGTTAACATTCATTTTTTAAAAAATTATTTATTTTTAATTTATTTATTTTTACATTCTTTTTTTTTTTTTTTTTTGCGGGGCGATGAGGGTTAAGTGACTTGCCCGGGATCACACAGCTAGGAAGTGTCAAGTGTCTGAGGCTGGATTTGAACTCAGGTACTTCTGAATCCAGGGTTGGTGCTTTATCCACTGTGGCACCTAGCTGCCCCTTAGATTCATTTTTTTAATTTTTAAAAATGTTAATAAACATTTTTATTTAAAATTTTGAGTTCCAAATTCTATTTCTCCCTCTCTCCCCTTCCCTCCCCCTTCCCTGAGTCATTAAGCAATCAGATATAGGTTATGTGCAATTATGTAAAACATTATCATATTAGTAATTTTGTATAAGATGAATAAAAGAAAAAAATAGAAGACACAACACACAAGCACAACAATATTCCATTACAATCATATGCTACAGCTTGTTTAGCCATTCCCCAATTGATGGGCATCTCTCATATTTCCAATTGTCAATTTTATTTTTAATGATAATATTTTGGAAACTACCATATCTCATACCTTTCATTCATCATGATGTTTAGGTGTGATGCTTGTAAGTAGTCTAGAAACTTCTGGTTTCCATTTCTTAATTTTCAACCATATTTCATGGCATACTTTTTGGCATCTTCTGTACCTATTTTTACATTGAAATCACCAAATATTGTGATACAAATTGATATCCTTTGGAAGAATGAAAACTGAGGCATGTGGTCCAGAGAAAAAAGCCCTGATCCTGAAGTCTGAGGACCTAGGATGTTACCTTATGACCTTAGGCAAGTCACTGAAAAAGGTTCCTCACTATTAAAATGAGAGGATTGGACTTAGAGGGCCTCTAAAGCCCCTTCCAGGTTCAAATCCCTATGATCCTGTTATTTTGTTATGGTCTTCAACGAATTTTCACTTTTTTCATCTTCTGCAGCAAATGGTGGTACATGAGTATGATGAGGTAAGACAACCAGGCATTTTGTGAAAGGAGGGTTCTTGCTGACTTGAGGCATCCAGTGAATTCTCCAGTCACCATTCCGAGAGCTGGGAGCCCTCGGCTCCTTTAGCTGTAACCTTCTTACATCTCCTGGTTGTGTTTAGAGAAAGAATGGTCAGTTTTGATGATTTTCATTTTCTACAGTGGCATCTGTCGTGAACAAAGACTTCATGTGAAGGGCATCAAGATGGTCGAAACACTGGGTGATTTGGAGTGTCTTCTGATCCCTAGCTCTCCACTCCACCAGGCGGCAGCAGCAGGGGTCCACAGAGGCATGCAAGCCAATATATGTATGTATCCATAATCTATCTCCCTCTCCCTCTCCCTCCCTCCCCCCCCTACCTCTCTCTCTCTCTTTCCCATCATTAAAGCCAAAATAATCTCAACCTCTTCCACTGATAAGCCTTCAATATGTTTGATTACAAGGGCAGCTAGGTGGTGCAGCGGATACAGTGAAGGTCTGGAGTCAGGAAGGCTCATCTGGCCTCAGGTACATACAAGTTGTGTGACCCTGGGCAAGTCATTTAACTCTGTTTGCCTCAGTTTCCTCATGTGTAAAATGCACTTGAGAAGGAAATAGAAAACCACTCCACTGTCTTTGCTAAGAAAACAGCAAAAAAGGTCATGAAGCATCAGACACAACTGAAAAACAACTGGACAACAAAATTTTAAAGAAAATTTGAGTTCCAAAATTTCTTCCTCTCTTCTTTGCCTCTCCCTCCCTGAGACAGTGAACAATTTGATGTATGTTATACATGTTCAATCATGCAAAATATATCACTATGTTAGCCATGTTGTAGAAGAAAACACAGAACCAAAGGAAAGAAAAATCATGAAAAAAAGTGAAACTAGTATGCTTCAATCTGTATTCAGATTCCTTCAGCTCTCTCTGGATGTGGAGAGCATTTTCCATCATCAGTGTTTTGGAATTGTCTTGGAGCATTGTCTTGCTGAAAAGAACTAAGTCAATCATAGTTTATCATTGTACAAAGTTGCTGATATTGTGTACAATGTTCTCCTAGTTCTGCTCACTTCACTTTGCACCAGTTCATGTAAGAATTTCCAGGCTTTTTTTTTTTCTGAAAGCATCCTGCTTGTCATTTTTTACAGAACAATAATATTCCATTACATTCATATATCACAACTTGTTCAGCCATTCCCCAATTAATGGGCATCCCCTCAATTTCCAATTCTTTGCCACCACAAAAAGAGCTGCTATAAATATTTTTGTACAAATAGGTCTCCCAGCCCCCTCCTTTTTTCTTATCTCTTGGGATTTAGACCAAGTAGTAGTGGTATTGATGGATCAAAGGGAATGCACAGTTTGATTGCTCTTTGAGCATAGTTCTAAATTACTTTCCAGAATGATTGGATCACAATTCCACCAATAGTGCATCAGTATCTCAGTTTTCCTACATTCCCTCCAACATTTATCACCTTCCTTTTTTGTCTTGTTAGCCAACCTGATCCTTCAATTTATTTTTCTTCTCTTATTGCTATAGCTAACATTTCTTTTGGATAATAGTGCTGATAATAGGCATCCTTGCTTGACCCCTGATCTTATTGGGACTGCTTTTAGCTTATCTCCATTATGGATATTATTTGCTGATGATTTTAAAAAGATGCTATTTATCATTTTAAGGAAAGCTTCATTTAGTCCTATGCTTTCTAGTGTTTTTAATAGGAATGGGTGCTTTTTATGCATATATTGAAATAATCACATGATTTCTGTTGGTTTTGTAACTGATATGGTTAATTATGCTGATAGTTTTCCTAATATTGAACCAGCCCTGGTTTCCTGGTATAAATCCCACCTGATCATAGTGTATGATCCTTGTGATATATTGTTGTAATCTCCTTGCTAGTATTTTATTTAAAATTTTTGCATCAATATTCATTAGGGAAATTGGTCTATAGTTTTCTTTCTCTGTTTTGGTTCTTCCTGGTTTAGGTATCAGCACCATATTTGTGTCATAGAAGGAATTTGGTAGGACTCCTTTGCCTATTTTCCCAAATAGTTTATATAGTATTGGAATTAATTATTATTTAAATGTTTGGCAGAATTCACTTGTAAATCCATGTGGCCCTGGGGATTTTCTTTTAGGGAGTTTGTTGATAGCTTGTTCAATTCATTTTTCTAAGATTCAGTTACTTAAGTATTCTACTTCTTCTGTTAATGTGGGTAATTTATATTTTTATAAATAAATTTTTATAAATATTCATTCATTTCACTTAGATTGTCAGATTTATTGGCATACAGTTATATAAAATAGTTAATTATTGTTTTAATTTCCTCTTCATTGGTGGTGAATTCGTTCTTTTCATTTTTGATACCAGTAATTTGGTTTTCTTTCTTTTTTAAAAAATCAAATTAACCAGTGGTTTATCTATTTCGTTGTTTTTTATAAAACCAGCTCCTAATTTTATTTATTAGTTCAATGGTTTCCTTTTATTTTTATTAATCTCTCCTTTGATTTTCAGGATTTCCAGTTTGGTGTTTAATTGGGGATTTTTAATTTATTCTTTTTCTAGTTTTTTTAGTTGCATGCCCAATTCATTTATCTGTTTTTTCTCTATTTTATTGATGTAAGCATTTAGAGATATAAATTTCCCCCTATTTATTTATTTGGCTGCATCCCATAAATTTTGGGATCTTGTCTCATTGCTTTCATTCTTTTTAATGAAATTGTTTTCTATGATTTTTTCTTTGACCCACTCATTTTTTTTGCAGGGCAAAAAAAAGACATATTCTTTTCTTTCCCCATTCAATTTTTTCCAGAGGTCTATCATATCTAACTTTTCTAAAATTCTATTCACCTCTTTACCTTCTTTCTTATTTATTTTGTGGCTAGATTTATCTAATTCTGAGGGTATAGTTTTACTATTTCTTCTTGTAACAACTTCTTTTTTAAAAATTCAGATGCTATACCATTTAGTAAATATATATTTAACATTGCTATTACTTCATTGTCTGTTGTACCTTCTAGCAAGATGTAGTGTCCTTCCTTATTTCTTTTAATTAGACCTATTTTTGCTTTTACTTTGTCTGAGATCATGATTGCTACCCCTTTTTTATTTTTTACTTCAGCTGAAACATAATAGATTCTGCTTCAGCCTTTTACCTTTTCTCTGTGTCTCTCTGCTTCAAATGTGTTTCTTGTAAACAGCATATTGTAGGATTCTGGTTTTTTATCCACTCTGCAGTCCATTTCTGTTTTGTGCATGAGTTCATCCCATTCACATTAATAGTTGTGATTACTGTGTATTTCCCTCCAACCTATTTTCCATTGCTCCTCTCTCTCTCTCCCTCCCTCCCTCCCTCTCACCCCCCCCTCCCCTCACCAGGGTTTTGCTTTTGACCACCATCTTCCTCAATCTGCCCTCCCTTCTATTAGCCCCCAACCTTTCTTGTCCCCCTCACCTCATATTCCCCTCTAGGGTAAATGATTTTTATACTCATCTGAGTGTGTATGTTATTTCCTCTTTGAGCCAGTTCCAATGATGGCAAGGTTCAAATGATCCTTACCACCCCCACCTTTACATCCACTATCATAGGTCTTTTACATCTTTTCCTCTGAGATACTTTTCCCCACTCTACCTCTCCCTTCCCTCTTCTCCCAGGGTAATCCTTTTTGTTACCCCTTAATTTTTTTATATCATCTCATCAAAGTTAACTTATACTAGCATCCTTTGTCTATGTATTCTCCTAATTGCTCTAATAGTGATATAGTTCTTAAGAGTTAGAAGAACTATCTTCCTGTGTAGGGATGTAAACAGTTTAATCTTATTGAATTCCTCATGTTTTCTCTTTCCGGTTTACCTTTTTTGTGCTTCTCTTGAGTCTTGTATTTGGAAATTGAATTTTCTGTTTAGCTCTCATCTTCTCATCAGGAAAAGTCCACTATTTCCCTGAATGTCTATTGTTTCCCCCTAAAGGATTATATCCAGTTTCACAGGGTAGGTTATTCTTGGTTGTCATCCAAACTCCTTTGCCTTCTGGAACATCATATTCTAAGCCGTTTGATCCTTTCGTGTAGAAGCTGCTAAATCCTAAGTAATCCTGAATATGGATCCTTGATATTTGAATTGTTTGTTTTTGGCTGCTTGTAGTATTTTCTCCTTAGTCTGAAAGTTCTGGAATTTGACTATAATATTCCTTGGAGTTTTCATTTTGGGATTTCTTTCAGGAAAGAAGAACATTCCAGGTACAGGTACAATAAGTGTGAAGGCATGGAGCTAGGAGAGGTCAAGTATAAAGACTAGCCAATATTGTGTGGTTTTAGAGAGTATGTGGGGGTGGTGGTAAAGTGGGGGCAGGCTGTGAAGATCTCAGTAAGCCAAAGTGAGCATTTTCTGTTAGATATTGGAAATAATAAAAGGAGATGGTAGTCTATTGAGGAGGGCATGATTGTGGGGTTGGCATGAGGTGGCCAGACTTTTGCTTTAGGAAGATCCTTTGGCCCTTGGGGGGAGGATGGATTGGACTGGGAAGAGGCAGGTAGATCCACCAGCAGCCATTGCAATTGTCTAAGTATGAGGGAATAGTACACCAGGATGGGCTACACAGTGTGAGTGGAGAGAAGGGGGCACATAGGAGAGATGTTGTGACTTGGTAAAGGTTGGCTAGGTGGGGTGAGCATGAGAGAAGGGCTGACAAATGCACCAAGACTGGAAGCCTAGGTGATTGGGAAAACAGTGACGCCCTTGACAGTAATAGGGAATTGGACTAATAATCCTGCCAGCAGAGGAAATAAGTTGAGGCAGGTGTGACATGATCAGAAGGAAGCCACGAGGATGCTCTGATCTCTAATTTTCTTGCTTTTTTTCTAACCCTATCATTGATGCTGTTTCATTATATTTCCCTTCTGGCATTTTAATCTATGCATTCTATCATGATAATTTTATTGTGTTCAGGCTCATCTTTTGTTCACTCATTCTTTTTGGCATCTTTTAATTTTCGTTGAGAATTTCTGGCTGCTTTTGCCCTTGTTCACTGCTTCTAAGTCATTAGCTCCCTTGAGTCTTCTTACTTGGTGTTCTCACCAGTGATGAAAAGCCTACTTTTCCCTGAGGTCCTTTGAACTTAGAAACTTGACAAGGAGCACCATCTATCATTCTGAGTTTTCTCTTCGTTTCTTCCCTATCTTTCCCTGCTTCTCTTCCTCTCTCCATTTTTCTTCCTTAGAGTCCATGAATCAGGGCAATTTCCCAAACTGTCTTGAATTTCCCAAACTGTTCAAGCCCTCTCACCTAGGGAGCTCTCTCTTGTTTACTGCATTTTACCTCTACAAACCTGAGACCCAGGCATCATG
The DNA here is from genome assembly GCF_019393635.1 of Dromiciops gliroides. Lineage (NCBI taxonomy): Eukaryota > Metazoa > Chordata > Mammalia > Microbiotheria > Microbiotheriidae > Dromiciops > Dromiciops gliroides. The sequence goes on along the minus strand of NC_057865.1, from coordinate 1,689,292 downwards.
TGTCTGCTCACCACCAGTGCAGGTGACATCTTTACCAAGTCCATGGCTTGCTGAATAACTTGGAGGGCATAACTGACATGGATATTTTGAGAAGTGAGACATGAACTCCCATTTGATCTCCTAAAACTCAGAGCTTCTCTTGGTTGAATCAGCAAAACCATTCAGACTTTTCTTGTGGTCTTTTGGGGCACCTGAGGACTGTGGAAGCTGGCTGTGAAATTTCAGTTTGCAGGCTAACTCCAGGAGAAAGAGAGTGAGGAAACACATACTTATTAAGTGCCTACTATGTGCCAGGCTATGGTTCTGAGCCCCTTGTAGATATTAGCCTTCCAGCCTCCCCAGCTGGATAGCCCACTTAGAAAGCTGGCCAGGATGGAATTCACATGAGTTCAACAAAAGAGAGACGAACCTAGAGCCTGTTACTGGTTAGTTTTTTTTCCAAAGCTTCCCAAAGATAGGGTAGAAGACTCAGGATTGGGGTTTAAATACTGGGGAAGGAGAAGTAAGCATGAGATGCAGTGAACAAATGACTTCATCTCCACTCCCACTTTGCCCCACTTTCCATCATGGCAGAGAGCTGGGTTTGGAGTCACGTAGACTGCATTCAAGTCTTGTCTCTGAAACCCATTGGCTACATGACCTGGAGCCAATCACTCAACATCACAGTGATCCAAGACTGAACACTGCAGGTGAGCTGCCAGACTGGGTGGGGGGCACAGTTCCCTAGGCTGATAAAACCACATGTGCAGCCCCGCCCCTGCCTCTGCCCCTCCTCCTCCCCCTCCCCCTCTCCTGCAGGGATCCTCTACTTTAAACCAGAGCTGACTGTAGGAAGACCAGGCACGAAGTTTGCACTTTACAAAAATCCAATTAGTGGGGAGCAAGCTGAACTCCTCTGAGCTTGGCACTGCTTTTGTTTCCCTCCTTTCATCACTGCAGCTGCCCCCAGATGCATTTTAAGAGTCTTGAATTAGGAAAAGAGATGCCATTTTGATTAGAGGTGGCTAGCCTAACATCTGGGTGAATTTCCCATTTTCCCTATGCAGGCATCAAAGAACTTTTAACATAATTTAAAATAATTGGATGTGGCCCATGGCAGATTATCTGAATCCGCAGAGAACAGTTAAGATGCTCACTCATTTTCACTTTAATATAGCCGAGGGATTTCCATAGAAAAGAGACCAGACTGAGTTTGTCTGAGTCAGAAGTGATGACGAGGAAGGTGGCTTGAGAGATAGGCTAGAATATGCATAGATTCTCTGAAGGTAATTCTACTCTTTTCAAAAATTAATTGTTTTAAAGGCCAAATGAAATGCATGGTATCACGACCACCTCTGATCTACTGTTTGTGGACTGGGCTGTCTAATGTTTTCTATCTCCTAGCACTGTGCACTTTGATGGATTTAATATTTATAATCAGCTGTATGTGAAAGATAAAGTTGATTTGTTCTTGAATGTAGGAACAGTCTTGGATGTTGTATTTAGAATATGACTTGATAGCCAAGGACCCAAAGAGTCAATGACAGTGTGAGACAATAAAGAATCATTGCTTGAACATTGGGAAGCATGTCGGTAATTGTTTGAGCTTTGAGGTCAGGGAGGCCAAAGGTGGGGGTGGAGAATCATGAGACCACAAGAACAGATGGAAAATGGATCCATTTCCAAGAGGAAGACTTAAAGATTGATATTTTCCCTTTAAAACCACTGTTTTTGGGAAATTCTCATCTGTAGGACACTTGGCAGTCCTGGCCTTGGGTATTGATGTAACCGCTATGGTCCCTGTGTCCCATGCCAGTAGGTTCGTCTAAGGAGGGCAGCCAGAAGCAGTGCTCCCCAACCCTAGCCTGGGAAGCTGTTTTCTTACCTTATCTTACCTTTTCCATTTTCACTCCCACCTATCTGTCCCCCTTCCCTCTCTTCACCACCTCTCCCAATTTGGGGGAGGGGAAGAAACTCAAAACCTTGTACAAAATATGCCTGGCAAGTAAAACAGCCTCCTCCATTGGCCATGTGTGTTTTACTCTGCATTTCAATACATCCCCTCTCTGCCAGGAGGTGCCCAGCTGGCTCTATCTCCCCCCTCTGCCCAGGGTGCCCAACTAGCTCTATCTTCAGTCCTCTGGGATCATGGTTTGGCACTGAAGGGCTCAGTTTTCAGAGTCATTTTTCTCTGCAATATTGTTGGCATTGTATAAGTTGATCTCTTGGTTCTGCTCACTTCCCTCCATATCCGTTCATACAGGTCTTCCTAGTTTCCACTGAAACTGTCCATTTTACCACTTCTTTTTTTTTTTTTGGCTTGGGTTTTTTTTGTGGGGCAATGAGGGTTAAGTGACTTGCCCAGGGTCACACAGCTAGTGAATGTCAAGTGTCTGAGGTCAGATTTGAACTCAGGTCCTCCTGAATCCAGGGCTGGTGCTTTCTCTACTGCACCACCTAGCTGCCACCCATTTCACCACTTCTCATGATGTTCACGTACAATGAATAGCCTTTCTCCAATAGATAGGTATCCCCTCAGCTTTCCAGGTTTTGCTACAACTAAAGGAGTTGACATAACTTCTACACATATGGGTCTTTTACCTCTTTCTTTGATCTCTTTGGGTCTAGGGCCAGCAGTGCTGTTTCTGTTAAGCTTCTAAGTAAGGCACAGTTCCACATTCCTGGATGGTTAAACGACCTCCAAGCTCCATCAACACGGAACTGAGTAGTTGGTTGTTGTTGTTGTTTTTTTCATAGTTTCTCCAACATTGTTGTTTCCTATTTTATCATCTTTGACAATCTGGTAGGTGTAAAGAAGAACCGGGGCAGCTAGGTGGCGCAGTGATAGAGCACTGGCCCTGGAGTCAGGAGGACCTCAGTTCAAATCCAGCCTCAGACACTTAACACTTACTAGCTGTGTGACCCTGGGCAAGTCACTTAACCCCAATTGCCTCAAAAAAACCCCCAAAACCCCAAACCTCAGAATCGCTTCAACAGCATTTCCCTAATTATGAGTGATTTGGAATATTCCTTTGCGTGATTGTTGATAGTTTGGATTTCCTCTTTTGAAAACTACTTGTTCACATCCTTTGGACATTTGTCTACTGGGGAATAGCTCTTATTTTTATATATTTCAATGAGTTCCTGAAAAAACCAGTATCTTGGATATGAGACCTTTATCAGAGAAACTTGCTGAAAGGACTTTTTCCAGTGACTGTTTCCCATCTAACTTTAATTTCATTGGTTTTGCTTATAGGTAAAACAGTTTTTAACTTTGGAATCAAAATTGTACATTTTATCTTCTGTGATCCTCTGTCCCAAAGAGTTTGATCATAAAGTCTTTCTCTTTCCACAGAGCTGACAGGCCATTTCTTCCTTGCTCCTCCACTTTCTTCTGGTATAGTTTTTTAGCCAAGTAAGTGAAAATAACCAAACTTTGCAGTTTAGGAGCTTAATCTTTCTCCATGCCTGACCCACACCCATTCTTTCTGACTCCTCCTCTTTTCTATCTTGTCCCTACATGTAGGCCTCTTATGCCTGGAAACTTCCACAATAGAAACCTCTAGTTATTATAACTAATTGGTATTTCTTTGTCTGTAGGATCTGCACCGCCATATAAAACAGTTAAATTGCCCTGATTGTCATCTTTCCTGAACAAGGAGCTGAAAATCACAAGAGGCATCACCCCTACCATGAGGGAGAGACTGGAGTTGGCATGTTTGACCCCAAGAGAATCAAACCACCACCAAGCTGACCACTACCTCCCCTCCTACCTCCCTGGGAACAGTCTCTTAACCTGAGTCTAAGAGCCCCTGTGGATAGCAGTGCCCTACCTCCCAAACCAGCTGTTCTGCCTCAGTCCCAGACCCTGAAGCCATCATCCAGGGAGCCACACCCTTTGGGGAAGGGTCTGGCAACCCTTCTATGTGTGATGCAGGCACAGCTCCCAATGACCCAGAAAAGGAAGTGCTCACTACCAAAGGCCTTGGCTCTGTTCAATGGGGCAACATCATAAATGGGTATGACTTTATCCCTGATCTTGCATCATCATGCACTTGCCTCTTTTCCATTTGCTTTGCAGCTAAACACTCCTCTGTGGGAGTCCTGAAGAGCAATGACTGTCTTGCTTTGCTATCTCTATCAATGAGCTCTATGTTTGGCATACAGTCAGCACTTAGTCATTGATTCATTCATCTATGTATGGTCTGAAGGTGGCCCCCGGCTGTCCAACTGGGAGCTTAGCATGAAGATGCACCAGGTCCTGGGAGCATTCTCTCCCCAGATTATCATGGGTTCCCTTCTCCTTCTCTTGCCTGGAGAGGGGACATTCCTTGTTGTCACACTGCCCCACCCTGCCCTGCTCATCCTGCTTAGGACAGGATGGTCCCACTGTCCTGGCTCTGGGGCATCTGCTGCAGCCCCAGAATCCTCCCCAGGTGACCAGCCTCACTGCTCAGAGCTCCAGGGGAATCTCCTATGGAGCCATATGATCTTCTTTGAAACACGTGAAGGGAAGGGTTTCCAGCCTCAGCCAAGCCAGCTCCTCTGGGTCTAGTTAAAAGACCTTTTTGTTCCAGTAGCAAAGAACTCAATGACTACCCACATCTGGACAGTGATTGTTGGGAGTGAAGACGGTGGGTTGTGACAAAGAACTGTCCAGCTCCTCCCTCCTTCCTTCTTTCCTCCCTCCCTCCTTCCTTCCTTCTTTCCTCCCTCCCTCCCTCCTTCTTTCCTTCTTTCCTCCCTCCCTCCTTCTTTCCTTCCTCCTTCTTTCCTTCTTTCCTTCCTCCTTCTTTCCTTCCTTCCTCCCTTCCTCCCTTCCTCCTCCCTCTGTTCTTCCTTCCTTCCTTCCTTCCTTCCTTCCTTCCTTCCTTCCTTCCTTCCTTCCTTCCTTCCTTCCTTCCTTCCTTCCTTCCTTCCTTCCTTCCTTCCTTCCTTCCTTCCTTCCTTTTTGTCTCTGCCCATCTATCTGTGTCTTTCTCTCTCCCATTCTCCCCACCCCGCCTTCCTTGGACCAAAGCAAACAAATCTAGTTCCTTTTGCATGTAAAACTGCTTTAAATACATGAAGACAGCTGATATATCCCCTTGGCTAAATAGCCCCCGGAGTTTTCTCTTTTCTGGGCATAAGCCTTCAGTGCTTTCAGGAGGTCTTCATTGGAATCAGCTGGAGGCTCCTCACACCCCTCCCCCCATTCCCCCTCTGAGCATGCTTCAGCTTCTCAGTATCCCTTTTAACTGGGACACTAAGAACTGGACCCAGAGCTATCGATCGCTCTGGCCAGGACAGGCCCAGAACAAGGGTCTCCTCCCTCAGTCCCAGAAGCTCTGCCCCTCCTATAAGGCAGCCATGTGGGGAAGGGGAGAGAGTGCTAGGTCTGCTCTTGGGGAGACTTAAAAACACCTTGGCCATGAGGGAAAGAAGCTTCTGAGACTGTGGCCAAGGTGGCCCACTGACTTGAGAAGAGGTTTCAGGGCTGCTCTGAACCTTCACACGTCCTTGAGAGAACAGCGGTTTGTAAAGTGTGGTCAGGACACTTCAGGGAGACCCCGCCCAAGTGGGAGAGCAGCCGCTTTCTTCAGCTGCAAGGCCTGCTTAGGTGAGTGTTTCTGGAGACCCCTTTGTACAAATACCTTCAGGAAGGGCCAGTGGAACATGGAACATGTGACCCTCACTCTTGGAGCCTGGTAGGCTTTGGCCATAGGTCTGGCCTCTCTGCTGAAGAGTCCCAGGGTGGGGCTGAAGGCACTCCACGCTCCCCACCCAGGGCCAGTCGCTCACATGACCCATCAGCTCTGGGTCCCCTGGCCTTTGGCTCGAGGGGGAGCATCCCAGGGAGGTCTTTGCAGCCTTTGACAAACTTAGCCAGGAAGTGATTGGCGGGAAGCCAAGTCCTATAAACTGGATTAACCCCCTGTCTCCCAGTACCCATCCCTGGTGTGTCTTTACCTGAATTATCTCCTTTCCCTCTCAAATTTATTTACTCATTAGCTAGCCCGTAATGAAGACTCTACACTGTATCATTCCTCAGACTCACAAGCAAGTTATGTCAGGCCGGCAGGCAGTATCCGCCATATGGTCGTGGGGACCCTTTGGGGGACAGTAGGAAGGCTGACCCCCCCCCCCCGGGGTAGGCTGGGGGGACGCTGCCAGCCCGCTCCTGCGGGACCTTCCTCATCCACTCCCTGGCTCCTTAGCCCAGGAGAAGAGCCTCTGGGCCCTGAGCGGAAGCAGCCAGGGAGGATTAGAGGGAAGGACGCTCTAGGCCAGTGGCTCCGGTCTGAGGAGTGCCCGGGCTCTGAGCACACGTGTCCTCTCCTGATGTCTCTCCTCCAGGCTGCCTTCCCTTCCCTTTTCTTTCCTTCCCGACGGCAGGAGTTACCACCTTAGCACCCCTGGCTTCCTTCCAGACTCACTCAGAGCAAGTGAGCTTCTGTGACCAAGAGGTTTTCCTGATCTGCCCTTTCCCCTCCCCCAGCCTGGAAGCAGCTTCCCCCACCCCCAGCTGCTCGGGCTCCTTTTGTACATACCTTATGGAGTCTTAGGGGCGGGGGATCTTCCCTCATTGAATCTGAGCTCTTGGAGGGCAGGGACAGCTCCCTCTGTCTTCCAACCCTCAGCCCTTCACCTTCCCTTATTGTTTTCCCTTCCCTTTCCAACCAATCATGCGATCACCTCTAAGAGGCTCTGGCCACTTCCCCAGCATCCTCTATATTTCACATCTTTGTGGGTTTTTTTCCAGATTAGGAGAAAGTGAGGGAGAATTCTGGGAGACTCCTCTGTGTCCTTGTGCCCCTATTTCTCTATCTTCCCCCCCAATGCAGAAGGCTCAGGGCTCTTCCCATTAAGTGACAAGTGACCAATGTCTTTCTCTGAGTGAGCCTTGTCTGACACTGCCCAAGATAGCATATGTTTCCAGAGCCCTGGGCAGAGGAAGACAAAGGCCAGACCCCACTGGGGACTCCATGAAGGAGATGGCTGGAGGCAAGGAATCTTTCCTACACCCAGAAAAGAGAGGGAACACCCATTCTGCCTGCACTCCCGGCTCCTCCAGTTATATTCACCCACAAGGGTACAAGTACTGATGCAGCTGTATCAGCAATGGATTTCAGCTCTTGGGCTAGCTAAGTGATTTTGAGGGGACTGGCTTAGACAGGGGTCAACGTCATGGTTTGGCCTTGGCACTGCTCCTTGGCTGGGCCAGAGTCTTTGCTCTCACTTATCAGTCTTCTTCCATGAGGGTTTTTGGCACCTTCCAAATTCTCTGTCCTGAGTGGCATTGTCCTACCTATGTCCCACCTATGGTCCCACACTTAATATCTTTTAGTCAATTTATTAAGCACCTACTATGTGCCAGAAACTGTGTGAAGTGTTAGAGGTACAAAAGAGACCAAAGACTGTGAATGCTCTCAAGGAACTTACAACCCTTTGTTTCATGATCTCAGACCAGACTCCTCAGGCAGTCTATCTTTGTCATCATTTGTAAGTTGGCACCAATTACTATTGGGCTCTTTCTTTCTCCTCTCTTCTTCACCTAGGTGACCCACTTTTTCAGAAAGGTTCATTTATCTTTTTTTAAGAGCACTTTACATTATCCTTTACAATTAGTTATCTGTTTAATAATAAACATTTTTATTTAAAGTTTTGAGTTCCAAATTCTATCCTTCCTTCCCTCCCTCCCCTACCCCCTCCTTGAGGTGGTAAGCAATTAGATATAAGTTATACACATGCAATTATGTAAAATATTACCATATTAGTCATTTTGTATATGAAAGAAAAAATGCAAGAAAATGAAAAATAGCATGCTTCAGTCTGTGTTCCATCAGTATCCGATCTTTCTTTGGAGGTGGATAGTATGTTTCATCAACAGTCTTTTGGGATTGTCTTGGATCATTGTATTGCTTAGAGTAGTTAAGTCATTCACAGTTCTTTATCAAACAAGACTGCTGTCTCTGTGCACAATGTTCTCTTGGTTCTGCTCACTTCACTATACATCAGTTCATACAAGTCTTTCCAGACCTTTCTGAAGTCATCCTGCTTGTTGTTTCTTGTAGCACAATAATATTCCATTACCATCATATACCACAGTTTGTTTAGCCATTCCCCCATTGATGGGCATTCCTTTGATTTCCAATTCTTAGCCATCACAAAAAGAGCTGCTAGAAATATTTTTGTATAAATAGGTCTTTTTCTCTTTTTGAGGATGTCTTTGGCATATAAACCCAGCAGTGATATGGCTGGATCAAAGGGTATGCATGAAATCCCTTTTGAAGAGGGATAGGATGAAAGAAGATGGATAATAGAATAAATATCATGGGGAAGGGAATAGGATGGAAGGGAAACAGTTAACAATAGTAATCATGAAAAAGAGGAAAGGGGGGAAATTGTACAAAAAATATTTATAGCAACTCTTTGTGGTGGCTAAGAATTGAGAATCAAGGGAATGTCCATCAATTGAGGAATGATGGAAAAAGCTGTGCTATATGATTTTGGTGGAATGGCCTTGTGCTATAGGAAATGACAAACAGGATGATCCCAGAAAAACCTGGAAAGACTCATGAACTGATGTATACTGAAGTGAGCAGAGCTGGGAGGACATTGTGCATAGTGACAGCAGTATTGTTCAATGAGCAATTGTGAATGACTTAACTATTCTCAGGAATACAATGATCCAAGACAATCCCAAGGGACTAATGATGAAGCTTACTATCCACCCCCATAGACAGAACTGATAAAAAGAATACTTGTGGATTGTACATACCTAACCTCTTTGGGATCTTGTGGAGGGGGGAGGAAAGGGAGGGAGGGAGGGAGAAAAATTTGGAACTCTAAATCTTATGGAAATGAATGTTGAAAACTACCCTTACATGTAACTGGAAAATAAAATGAATGTTTGTTGCTACATGTAATTAGGGAAAAGTAAAATTGTAAATAAATGAAAAAAAATTTTAAAAAGGGTATGCATGGTTCTATAGCCCTTTGGGCATAGTTCCAAATTGCTCTCTAGAATGGTTGGATCAGTTCACAACTCTACCAACAGTGGATTAGCATCCCAGTTTTCCAACAGCCCCACCAACGTCCAGTATTTTCCTTTTTTGTTTTATTTGCCACTCTTATAGGTGTGAGATGATACCTCAGTTATTTTAATGTGCATTTCTCTGATCAGTAGTGATGTACAGTATTTTATATGATTATGGATAACTTTGATTTTTTTATCTGAAAACTGTCTGTTCATATCCTTTTAACATTTATCAATTGGGGAATGACTTGTATTTTTATAAATTTGCAAGTCCATATATATTTTTAATCATAAATGTATTTTATTATTTTCTAGTTACATGTAAAGATAGTTTTCAACATTTGCTTTCATAAGATTTTTAGTTCCAAATTTTTCTCCCTCTCTCCCTTCCCTCCCCCCTTCCCAAGATAGAAAGCAATCTAATATAGGTTATATATGTACAATCACATTAAACATATTTCTGCATTAGTCATGTTGTGAAAGAAGAATCAGAACAAAAGAGAAAAACCTCAAAAAAGAAAAAAATGCAAAAAAAGTAGAAACAGTATAGTTCAATCTGCATTCAGAATCCACAGTTCTTTTTTTTTCTGGATGTGGAGAACGTTTTCCATCATGAGTTCTTTGGAATTGTCTTGGATCCTTGCACTGCTGAAAAAAGCCAAGTTTATCACTGTTGACTATCACACAATGTTGCTGTTACTGTGTACAATGTTCTTTTGGTTCTGTTCACTTCACTCAGCATCAGTCCACTTAAGTCTTTCCAGGTTTTTCTGAAATCTGCCTGCTCATCATTTCTTATAGCACAATAGTATTCCATGACATTCATATACTACAACTTGTTCAGCCATTCCCCAATTGATGGGCATCCCCTCAATTTCCAATTCTTTGCCACCACAAAGAAAGCTGCTAGAAATATTTTTGTACATATGGATCCTTTTTCCTTTTCTATGATCTCTTTGGGATACAGGCAGATCCATGTATCTTAAGACAGCTACTGATTCCTCACTGTCCAATTAATTTCCACAGCTCCACAATGGAGTAAAAAACCTTGGACAGAGATTGGATCAAAGTGCCTGATTCAATAACAACCCCAGAAGATATTGTGATTGTAAAAGCATCAAGGAATGGCAAGAGAAGCCTCACAAGAGAAGCCAGAGGGTGGTCTGGGGGCTGAGCTAATATTCACATTGAAGCTCTCCCAGTGGCTGGGCTAGTGCAGCGCCCTCAAGGACTGGCACAGAACACCAGGAAAGGGGCTTCTGTACATATGGCATGGCTGGGACCCCGGTATGACTTGGGCCACTCTTCAGTGAGGAGTCATTAATGTAGGGGGCAATTCCATCCAATTAAAACATGTTTAAGAGCCTCCTACATGCCAGCTCTTGTTCCAGGTGCTGGGTACAAAACCCCAAACCATCCCTATGCTTCAGAAACCGACCTCCTACTGGAGGAGGGGTTTGGGGAGGGGGTCAGAGGACACACTACATACATACCCAAGGAAGTCAGCATATGGTATAGATAGTCATTCCAAGAGGGATGGAGAGAACCCTCATCCCTGGGGGGCATCAGGAAAGGTCTGAGGGAGGAGGGGGCACAGAGCTGTCGGGCAGAAGCATGGGGGATTTCCAAGAAGAGCAAGGGTGATGGTACTGGCCAGAACCAGGACAAGCTTCCCCTGGTCTTCGAGGCTTGGGTCAGTAACATGCCGGCTTCATTGCTTTTCTAAGTGTAGAAACTCCTGACTGTGTGGGTGGTTGGCAAGTTTGTGATTAAGAAGTGTCTTCTTAGGAATGCAGCCTCAGGGTTAACTCACTGCAGGTTCACTGACAGGGTCCCAATGCTGCTGAAAAGGAAGGGGCTGACTGTCGCCTCCACCCACCCAGTGTACTGTTCATGCATTTCCCCAGAGCGAGGCCCTGCTCAGCCTTTCTCCAGGTAAGATATGCAGGTTCCCTTAGAAACTCATCTGAAGCCACTTGCACATTTCCTGTTCCCAGACTCACATTTCCATTACTGGGTGGAACCTATTTTTACTGAGGTTTAATTGTAATCATCTGTACAGCGTGTTCTTGGCAGGGCTCCAAGGCTTCGCCTCTTTGGAATAGAATAATCATGGCAAGGTTTCCTGATGTACCTACCCCGTATTAATGGATACCCGAGCCTCCTGCGCAAACTGAAACGATGGAGAAAATCAATGGCCCAAGCCCCGGAGAACTCGCCATGGGAGACCTTCCAGGTCCCCTTGAGAGGGCTCAGGTTGACCCAGCCTCTTTCCTGCCTCTTCCTGGAGCAGAGCCCCCGCCAGACTCTGGCACGTGACATCTCACTGAACCAGACAGATTTAAATGTGACCCTGGTGACTGATTGCAGTCTGAGGACCAGCCTGGCCGAGCGTGCAGAGGCTCCAGCCTACACTGGGCCGGTTGGCAGCTAGGCAGGCAGCCATGGAGTTAGTCTGTCAGAGATTCTATTAGGAGGCCCTGAGCCCAAGCCAGAGAGGGGGAGGGGGAGGAACAGCTGCATTGCCTTAGGAACTTAAGCAGGGCTTTTAATGATTCTGAGCTTCCCCCTGAAGCAGATGCCCATCTTCCCAATGGTGCTGTGGTGGTGATGATGCAGTCAGGCTGAGTCACTGAAGGCTACAGATTCCAAGGATTAACACCGAGGGTCACCCAGAGGGCAGTGGAGACTCCCACAGCCGACAGGAGCAAGAGACAGCCCGGAAAGATGTTTGGCTGGAGTGGGGGGAGCCTGATCAGGAGGTGAGAAGCTCCATTGGCATCCAGGCCAGGTGCTGAAATCTGGAGGAAGGACATATGAAAGAATGGAGACCAGGGGGCTGAGGGGTCATGGGAGACACTGAGCCGTCAAACGGTGACTCATCCCTCACGACAACCCAGGGAAGGGCCGTGACAGAGAAAGCCAAGCCGCAGAGAGGCAGCATTTGTTCCCTGGCCAAATGGTAGCAAGTGAATGTAGGATTCGAACCTAGGTCTGTCTCCTCACTCCAGGTCCAGGGCTCTGCCCATTAGTCTACTCCAATAAAGGACAGCCAATGGCATTAGCACATCTCCCCCACAGGCTCCTTCTGTGCCACCAACTCAGCATCACCCAAACTGGAAGCATCATCTTTGCCCTTGAACCCACTCCTCATTCTGCCCCTTCCTCAAGGGCACTGACATCCATTTTGCCCCAAGGCTGGAAACCCAAGCATTATCTTTTCCCTCAGAGGCCGAGTAAAGGAGGGCCATGGCTTGGGCCGTGATGGGTCACAGCATTTCAGAGGTGGGAGGTCCTTCAGGGGCCACCTGGTCCAGCCCATACCTGGAAAAGAATTCCTTATACCATAGCCCCCCAAATGCTAATCTACGTTCTCCTGAAAGATCCCTGTGGGGGATCCTCTACCCAGCAGCCTCTGATCCTGCCCCTTCCACTTGGGGGCCACTCTGATAGTGTTTTCTGAAATGACACCTAAATTTGTCTTTTTGTTCTGCCATCTTGAGACAGAGTAGTGTAGAATGAGATGGGTGGAGGGAGGGAGCTTGTGATGGATGACCTCATTTATTCCACATATGATGGTGGTGACGAGAAGGGGGTGATGATGTCTAACATCCATATAGTCCCTTAAGGTTTACAATATACTTTATATGGATTGTCCAATTTGATCCTTACAACATTATTATCCCCATTTTATGGAGGAGGAAAGTGAGGCAGAGAAAGGATCAGTGTCTTGCCCAGGGTCACAGGGCAGGATTTGCACCTGAGTTTTCCTGACTTCAGGTCTGACAGCTAGGCAGGCAGCCATGGAGTTAGTCTGGCAGAGATTCTATTAGGAGGCCTGACAATGATGCCTCCTAGTAAGAGAGGAAGTCAGGCGCTTGGCCGACAGGCACAGCTTTGAACCTTGGGGAGAAAGAAGATTGGGGACAGCCGTTGTGGATTCCATGCTGGCCCTTAAGAACTGAGGGGTGGAGAGCTTCAGGGAGGGCTCAATTCAGACTTGAGAAGATGGCTTTGCAATGGGCCTGGCTGGCCGAGGGTTTGTCCAGCAGCATTCTGAGCCTTGGGGGCAGGAGTGAGGAGATGGAAGGTGGGGGAGATCCAGGCTGAGAATTGGCTCGTGCAGGTAGTGGTCGAGGTAAAAGATGGCGAACACTTGAATGGTTAACCAAGCGGAGTGGGGGCTGGGCTTGAGGGAGGGGCACTCTTCTCCCTGGGCAGCTGCCACGTGCTTGTGGCCAGGGAAGAGGGGAGGCAGAAACAAGACCCTGAGCCTTCTTTAGCCTCAAAGGAGGGATTCAAGCCAGATGTGCTCCAAGTCCCCTTCCACACCTGTGATCCCAGGATTCACTCCAGCCTAGCCCAGGAGGGGCTTGGCTTTAAGAGGGGCTCCAGGGGTGATTTTCCTTGATCTTCCCAATAATGGGCCCTGACCAGCCCCATTTTACAGATGAGGAAACCAGGGCCCAGAGCAACTCCCCCCCCCCCATGCTCAGAAAGCACCACCCTCTCCCATCCCCATCTCGGTTTTTTCTTTTAAGGATTGGCTCATATGCCACCCATCCAGGAGTACTGCCCTGAATCCTCTAGCTTCCCCCTCCCCAATTGTCCTGGAGCCCCTTGGATCCCTACTTGATGCTGCCTCAGTCTACGTCAGAGCATTTTTACTGTTTGTCTGATCTCCCCTTCTCTCCCCTCGCAAAAAAGAAAAAAAAATAAAAGGTGGAAAGGCCTTTGAGGACGGGAACTGGGCCATTCATTTTTCACTTTTGTTTTTAGACAAAGGCCTTGCCCATAGGAGTCATGAAATAAGGAGTTGTTTGGGTTGAATCAGCACAAATTAGTTGACTAAATTGGATAGCTGGTCCTGACGCACATGGTGCCTGATGGGTCCTTTTTTATTGTTCTTAATTGGGTGGGGGATTGGGTACAGAGCATCTGGGGGAGCGGCAGAATGAGGGCTCAGAGGGAGGGTGGAAAAGCATCCAAAATATATACTAGGTGTACATCTCTATAGTGCGTATGGTTCACCAAGTGCTCTGTGATCTTGCTCAATTCTCACAATAACCCTGGTAACCCACTCCAAACGGGCCAACCTGTGGTAGCGCCTTCCCAGCGCCTTCCCAGCCAGATACACTGTACCTTGACCCCAGCCTAGTGATGGCATAGGGATCCTTGTCAAGAATCAGGGACAACAACCAACCACCAACCAACTTAGTTGCCTGCATACTGTGAGTTCTTTCAGGCCGGGGACCATGTTTTTTGCGTTTCTTTGCATTGCTGGTATTTATCACAGTTCCTGGCACACAGTAAGCACCTGATAACTGCTTGCTATTTGTTGACTTGGTTCCCAGGAATTAGATAAATCATATAGTTGCCAGACTGTCAAATGTTAGTCCCTGGAAGTAGATATGAGGGACAACTAGGGGGTACAGTGGATAAAGCACTGGCCCTGGATTCAGGAGGACCTAAGTTCAAATCTGACCTCAGACACTTGACACTTACTAGCTGTGTGACCCTGGGAAAGTCACTTAACCCTCACTGCCCCACCAAAAACCCCACAAAACAAATACACACACACACACACACACACACACACACAACCAAAACCACAAAAAACCCGAAGAAGTGGACACAAATAACATAGGAACTCAATGGGCACTGCCAAATATCTGCAGAGTGCAGACTTTCTCAGAGTAACCCCAGGCCATCTCCCAGGGCAGCAGGGAAATGCATTCTCTCACACTTGCAGGGGTTTCTAGGGGAACTTGCTTGAGTTGCTAATGGTAGCCTTACCAGAACTTGGGTTGATCCAAGGAGAATTCCAGGGACAGGGAAGAAGACAGGCCCCCCATTCCCTCTCCTGCCCCACCATGACTTCTTTCATTGAAACAGATCCATATAACATGGGACCATTGTCAACTTCTTTCTCTTCAGGTAAAAAATACTTTTAATTAGCATGGTTTGGAAATGCATATCTTCAAGTGTTTCTGAATACTAGCACATGAAGAAATATAGCCAGAGAATAATGCTTCTTATTTAAATTGTCCTCATAAATCCTAAATTGTGAGAACTGACAGAGACCTTGGAAACCTGCTAGACTAGCTTCCTCATTTTTCAGATGTAAAAGGGGGTGGCCCAGTGAGATTTCTGTAAAAGCTGAAGGTCTGCAGAGGCTTTGACAGACCTTGAAAATCAAGAAAGCCTTCAGATGGAAAATAGACATTCACTGCCCTAGAAAAGGTGGAAAGTGTGAAGAAGCGAGTCAGACAAAGAACTTGCCCCAGGCCATATACTGCATTCATACCTTTGTCCCCTGTCACTCAGCTATATGTTATCCAAGGATTATGGAGGGTGAAAAATGATCAAACTGGAAACTAATCACCCTAAGGCAACATGCCTAGTGACATTAAAGAGAGGAAGAACTTGTCAAAAGGAGAGATAACCCATCTCTCCTCTCCTACCTGAGTGCACAAGCACATGGAGTAGCCCCCCTTGAAGACCTTTCCAGGCTCCCTAGAGCGCTTATCCAACTGAGACTCTGTGTCCTGGGAACATCCAAGCAGTTCCGAGTGAGCTTCATGAGATGCACTTCTGGAGAAGTGAGGTGCCTTGGCCAAGCATGTTCCCTACTTATGTACCTCATCCCCTTATATGTAAGCACATGCCCATTCTTCCCTGCTTCGGGACTATGGGTGTGTCTGTGGATATATGTAGGATATATTTATGTGGATAAAGGTAATTTCAGAGGGAAAGTGCTAATAGTGGAGGGAACCAAGATTAAAACAAACAAAAAAGTGGCCTCATTTAAAAAAGAATTGTAAAGGAGATTTATTGAAAATTTAGTTCCCCGATGGTATACTTGGAGAATTCTAGAGAATCAACTAAAAAACTAGTTGAAATAATTAACTTTAGCAAAGTTGTAAGATATAAAATAAACCCACATAAGTCATCAGCATTTCTATATATTACCAAGAAAGTCCAGCAGAAAGAGATAGAAAGAAAAATTCCATTAAAAATGACGACATACTTGGGAGGTTACCTGCCAAGAGAAATCCAGGAACTATATGAACACAATTACAAAATACTTTTCACACAAATAAAGTCAGATCTAAATAAGTGGAGAAATATTAATTGCTCAAAGGTAGGCTGAGTCAATAGAATAAAAATAGCAATTCTGCCTAAATTACTTTACTTATTCAGTGCCATGCCAATCAAACCACCAAAAAGTTATTTTATAGAGCTAGAAAAAAATAGCAAAATTAATCTGGAGAAACAAAAGGTCAAGAATATAAAAGAATCAATACAAAAAAAATATGAAGGAAGGTAGTTTAGCCATACCAGATCTCAAACTGTATTACAAAGCTGTGATCATCAAAACAATCTGGTACTGGCTAAGAAATAGAGAGGTAGATCAGTGGAAAAATTAGGCACACAATAACAGCAGCAAGTTACAGGAACTCACTATTTGACAAAAAACTGTTGGGAAAACTGGAAAACAGTAAAGCAGAAACTATGTTCACTTAAGGCAGACCAGCTTCTCACACTGTATACCAAAAAAAGGTGAAAATGGAGAAATGATTTAGACATAAAGGGTGATATTGTTTTTTTTAAACTTTTTTTTTTTTTTTTGGTGAGGCAATTGGGGTTAAGTGACTTGCTCAGGGTGACACAGCTAGTAAGTGTTAAGTGTCTGAGGTCGGATTTGAACTCAGGTACTCCTGAATCCAGGGCCAGTGCTCTATCCACTGCGCCACCTAGCTGCTAAAGGTGATATTGTAAGAAATCAGGGGAGCATGGAATAGTTTACCTTTTGGAGCTATGGGTAAGGGAGGAATTTATGAACTAACAAAAGTTAGAGAGGACATAAAATGTATAATTCTAAATATAAAATGGATAATTTTGTTACATTAAAATAAAAAGGGTTTGCACAAACAAAACTAGTGTAGCCAAGATTAGAAGGAAAGCAGAAAACAGGGAAAATGTTTATGGCAAGTTTCTCTATAAAGGCCTCATTTCTCAACTATATAGAGAACTGAGTCAAATTTATAAGAAGACAAGTCATCCTTCAATTGACAAATGGTCAAAGGATATGAACACAGTTTTCAGAAGAAATCAGGACTACAGTCTATGTCACTATTGACTAGAGAAATGCAAATTAAAACGATTCTGAGGTACCACCTTGTACTATCAGATGTGACAGAAAAGGAAAATGACAAATGTTGAAGATGTGGGAAAATTGCAACCCTAATGCACTGCTGGAGTTGTGAACTGATCCAAGCATTCTGGAGATCAATTTGGCAAAGGGCTATGAAACCATGTGTACCCTTTAACCTAGCAATATCACTACTAGGTCTGTATCCCAAAGGGGAGAGAAAGTCCCACACATACAAAAATATAGCAGCTCTTTTTGTGGTGGCCAAGAATTGGAAATCGAGGGGATGCCTATCAGTTGGGGAATGGCTGAACAAGTTGTGGCATATGATCGTGATGGAATACTATTGTGCTATAAGAAATGACCAACAGGCTGCTTTCAGAAAAACCTGAAAATTCTCACATGAACTGATACAAAGTGAAGTGAGCAGAACCAGGAGAACACTGCACATAGTAACAACAATACTGTATGATGATCAGCTGTGAATGACAGCTCATCTCAGAAAAAACAAAGGTCTAAGACAATTCAGAAGGATTCATGATGAAAAAAAATGCTATCTGCCTCCAGAGAAAGAACTGATGGCATCTGAATGATGATTGAAGCAGACTATTTTTCACTTCATTTAAAAATATATTTTGGTCTGTGTTTTCTTCCACAACATAACTAATATGGAAATATTTTTTGCATGAATGCATTCATATGTTGTTGTTATCAGTCATTTCAGTCATGTTCAACTCTTTGTGACCCTATTTGGGGTTTTCTTAGCAAATTGGAAGGGTTGGCCATTTTCTTCTCTAGCTCATTTTGGAGATGAGGAAACTGAGGCAAACAGGGTTAAGTGACTTGCCCAGGGTCACACAGCTAGTAAGTATCTGAGCCTGGATTTGAACTCAGGTCTGCCTGACTCCAGGTCCAATGCTCTGGGATGTTTAACTGTCCTTGTATAATGTATAACCTATCCCAAATTGCTTACCTTCTCAGCAAGGGGAGGGAGAGAAGAATTTTAAAAGCAGATGTTAAAGAATTTTACATGTCATTGGAAAATATATTAAAAGATCTATGTTCACCTATCCCTGATGCTCTTTTCTATTATTATTATCATTTGTTCCACACTTCAGTCACGTTTGGACTGCTTTTCACCTGTTGCCCTTGGTCATTCTCTGCCTCAGTGTTGGGGGGAAAGCAAGCAGGGTCTCCAGCTGGCAGAGCTTGGAGAAAGTCCATTGCTACAGGGATGGGTCAGATCTGTCCTTCATCTTGTGCCTGCCATCACATCATGGGCATTTCTATAGTGTTGTTTGACTGAAGGCTTTCACAGCCCAAAGAGATGGGGGCTCCAGGTATTCCTGTACCCATTTTATGGACTAGGAGACTGAGGCTCAGAGAGCCAGCAGGTATTGATCTTTGAGACTCGAAATTCAGCATGCTTGCCACCATGCAAAGCAGCTGTGCCTCCTGCTAAGAAAAAATGTTCGATCTTGTCCCCCATGGCAAAGGACAACAGAGACCCCCCCAAACCAGACTCAGCCTCTGGTCTCCTTGAGAATATGGAGAAGCTGGCCAGCTCACACCTCTTGTGCTGACACACAGATGGTAGCTCCCAAGAAGTGGTCCCCAGTGTATTTAGGACAAGAGGGAAATGAAAAGCTGGCGGAGTACGTCCTTTCCATCCAAGGACACTCAGTCATGGTCTTCCCCACCTTCTTTTCCCAAGTGGAGACAATTCAGCCAGCAGTCCCTGGTAAGTAGGTGGCAGGAGCTGGTCAAGATGGCCCTGGTGACTCTCCCTCCATCCCAGGGCTGGATGGGGGGTAGATGGGCAGCAACCCCAGCCCTGCTTGCCCCCGGTTTCTGAAAATGCCACTTCAAGGTCAGGACCCAAAGAGATGGTGATCTGGGTGACTTGTCTTCAATCAACCAAGCAGAAGGCTCTTGGGGACGGGAGTTATCAGTGTGTGTGTGAGCAGGAGCACACTACGGGCGCCTTCCTTGGCTTTGCTGCTTTTCTACTACATGTTCTGGGTCAGAGGGCCAGTTGTGCAAGAATGGTTAATGGCATCCATTTGTTTTGGGGTTCTTGATCTGTTTAGGTCAAGCTAAGGTGAACTAGGCATTCCAGCACGTGGGGCATTCCTCCTCATGAGGCCACAGATGAGCCGATGCGGACACTTGTCTGCATGCCGTCCAGTCTGACAAGTCACCGATAGCTGGACGCATCTCTCTGGGAATGACTGGAGGCTGGCAGGAGAAGACTCTGAAGTGCATCGGCCAGAGAGCAAGATGGGGGGGGCAAGCATGGATGCAGGGTGGAGCAGCCAACTATGGGACACTTGTGCCCAGTGTGAGACAGACAGGGAGGCCTTTGGAGTCAGGCCTTGCTGGCCAGGGGCTGCCTTGGATTGCTCATTGCTTGGAGTCAGTTGAAACAACTCTGCCTTCTCAAAGGAAGAAACACTGTTTGTGGCTTTAACGATTCCCTTCCATGGCCCTTCAGCCCAGGAAGGCCAAGGCGACTGGCCCAGGATGTCATTAGGTCAAGTGGGAAACCTGAAGAACAGAGAATGAGCCAGCTCAGCTCCTGCAGTGTCCAAGTTGGTGCTGGTGCCCAACTCAGGGGGAAAGAATGGTCCTAGCTGCCCAGGATGAGCCGAAGGCTTGGGCCTCTGTAAACCCCATCTTCAGCTCCTCAAAGGCCTGACAGGCCTGACTGCTGAGCCCCCATCAGCACGCTGTTAATGTCTGGGGAGTATGGAAGAGGCGCAGCAGGACTGGGGAAGCCAGGCGCCTCAGGTTCAAAGAAAGGAAGAGGACAGAGTCTGAGCCACATGCTGGTGAGCTTCTTGGAGTCCTGGGAAAATTCTAGGACAGCCTGAAAGGGAGGGCTGGTGAACATGCAGAGCAAGCCTGGCAGGCTTGGTCCAGGCCGGGGCGTGCCACACAGGCCTCATTCCCTGTTTTGACCAAGATGCCCAACTGCTGTCAGGAGGACACTGTCTGTCATCTAGTGGGACCTAAAGCCTCTCATGCTCTTGTTTTGTTTTGTTTTGGTTTTTTTGTGAGGGGCAGTGGGGGCTAAGATACTTGCCCAGGGTCACACAGCTAGTTAAGTGTCAAGTGTCTGAGGCCGGATTTGAACTCAGGTCCTCCTGAATCCAGGGCCAGTGCTCTATCCACTGTGCCACCTAGCTGCCCCCCTCTCATGCTCTTTTTGAGAGAAAGATATTAAGTGGATGGTTCTGGAGCTGGCAGAAAGTTTGGCCCCACCAGGGAGTCCAGACCAGCTATGAGGAAGGTCTCCCCTGGAGTGTGGCTGGGCTCTGGACTGGTGACACTTCGACCTCTGACTTGGATGCAGGACTGGATGGCCCACTTAGTGCATCTGTGGGTGACACAAAACTGGGAAGGTGACCAAACTGACTGACTGACTTAATAAAGATTGAAAAAAATGGGCTCAATTAATTGAATAACAGGATATGTGGAACATAATGAAATGAAACAAATAAACATAACATCAGTTCTATAACACAAGACAGAGGAGGCCTGACTTGGAACAGTTCATGTGAAAAACCTTTGGGGGTCCTAGTGGACCCTCAGTGTGAGTCCTACAGTGGTGAAGTCAGGCTGCAGTGAGAGCCACAACTCCCAGGAAGAGGGAGTCCTTCTGTTCTTGGCTCCGGTCAGACCCCATCTGGGCACCCCAGTGTCCAAAGGACCTTGATGAGAGAGGAGGTGGGGAAGGACCTTAGGACTGGGCCAGAGGAAAGCCATCTTAGCCTGGAAGAGGGGGCAGGTATGGTGCGGATGATGCCATCACTGCCTTTGAGTGTTTGAACCCTCCATGGCTTTGGGGCTCCATTGGCACCTCAGAGCAAAGACATTCCACTGGGCAAAGGAGAAGGGTGCGGTGGCTTGGGCAAAGGCGCACAGGCCTCAGATGGGGAGCTGTGTTTGGCTCAGGGAATCTGGTCGGACCCAGGCCGGGGTGGGGGTGGCTTTCAGCCAAACATTCATAGCTGGGCTTGTAGTTCACCTCAGAGCAACAGGATCTCAGCAGCAGGTATCGGTCAAGATCACTAACAGCATTTCTAAAGATCTTTAAGGCTTGTAAAGTACTTTACAAACACTACCTCACTCGATCCTCAAGACAACCCTGTGAGGGAGGCACTGTGAGTACCCTCATTTTGCAGATGAGGGAACTGGGGCAAATCGAGGTCAATGATCTGCCCAGGGTCACACAGCTTCTAGTGAATATCTGAGGCATAATTTGAACTCAGGTCTTTATGCTGACACTATCCAGTGTGCCATCTAGCTGCTTAACAAGAAAGCGACTGATCATGACAATATTGCTGATCTGGGCACAGTCTGCAAGCTCTCTCGTGCTGTTTGTGTGTCCTTTTCCACTGGAGTTATTGGAGTAAGCATCCTATCCCCCTACAGAATGCGGGCTCTGTGAGGGGAGGGGTCCTCCTGTGGCTGAAGCTTTGGGTGTCCCTTGGTGCCTAGGCCTGTGCTTTGCCCACAGTGAGGAAGGTGCTGCAGGTGTCCAGTCTCCCCTGACGTAGCTCAGGAGGCCAGCTGCTGTTTGTTCTCTCTAACACAATTACTGTCCCGCAGAGATGTCCTGGACCATGGCGGGTTTTCTCCGAAGCTGATCAAAAGCAGGAGAATGCTTGGTCTCCTGGTGCAGCAGGAGGACCGGGCACAATAAACATTTCTGTGAAAAATCAGCTGCCTGGCTTCGGGCTGCATCTCCACTGGGTCATGACTCCCTGCATTGTCCATTAGCCTTCACCTTGCCGAGACCATCTGTACCCTGAAGAAAAGAGAAACAGCATCGGGGGGTGGGGGGGGCTTTTGTACATCCCCGCCCCTTCACACAAGAGTTAGGGAAAATTCCTCCTACTATCATCAGAGCCCGAAGGGACCTCCAAGGTTGGGGGAAACTGAGGCATCATAGAGAAGGGCAGAGGCTTACTGTTCCCCTGGAGTTCTGAGGAGGGTGAGAATTAGAACCCAGATCTCCTGCTGCCCAGGATTCAGATTGCAGCAGGCAGTCTCAGGCACTACAACTGTGTAGCTGATTATGTGAAAATCATTTGTGATCTATGAAATGCTTTGTACAGCAAGGTCCAGACTAAGTCCAAGGAGGCTGAGGACGGGAAGCTCACAGACCTGTCTCCTGAAGCCCAGAGGAAAGTCCTGGCGGACCCTGCAGGGGAACGCACAGGGGCCTTCACCTTTTTTGTGTCATGCACGGACCCTTTGGGCAGGCTGGTGCAGGCCACACTCAACCCTCACATGGGCTCCCAGACTGCAAGTCAGGAGCCTGGGCAGAACCGTGCGTCCTTGGGGGCTGGGCATTCCCATCCTTATTCTCCTGGAGCCCTTTCCAACTGCACCCTCTCTGTCTTACTTGGCAGTCTTGGCTAAGGACACAGGAGCGGGGGAGGTGATGAGCAGCATTGGCTCATAAAGCAGAGCCAAGCAGTGGAGGCCAAATCCAGATTTAAAGGGGCAAGAGGCCCAGGGAGCAAAGTCATGCCAGGGATGAAGGGTCAAACTGGAGTGAGGATGGCAGAGAAAGATGGATAAGATTGCAAGGAGATGCCCTGTCTGGATCCAGCAGAGCCCATCCCAACATATTCATAGAAGAGGGGGAAGCAGTGCTAATGGGGGCCCAGACTGGAAAGGCGGCCAGAAGGCACCAAGAGTGTGGCGATGGCCTGCCCTGGACACAGAGGAGCTCTGAGGGCTTCACAAGGCGTTCTAAGGAGGGATCCAAAGTTAAAACCCAACCTGAATATGAAGAGAACAGGCAACGAGAGAGAGAGAGAGAGAGAGAGAGAGAGAGAGAGAGAGAGAGAGAGAGAGAGAGAGAGAGAACGAGAACGAGAACAGCGGCCAAGCCAGCAGAAGACAAGGTGGACTCTTACTTGGACGGCAGGATGGTGCCTTTGGGTCTCCTGAGCATCCTGAGACTTTCGAAGACAAAGGGCCCTCTTTACACCAGCCGTAGATCCTGGTGATGATGTAAGCAAAGAAGACTCTTAGTCCTGAAAAGTTAGAAATGGGGCCCCTCTGAGGGCCTGGGGGGGATGCAAGGTGGGAGAGCAGGCTGTGACCCATTATAAAGGACCTCTGAGGAGGTAGAGAAGATGTCCTCAAAGAAATGGCTCACTGAAGAAGGAGGTGGGGTGGCACCAGGGCAGGAATGGTGGCCCATGGGTGATGCTGGTGTCCTGCTCGGGCTGGGAACAAGGGAAGAAGGGTGGGGCCCTGGCAATGAGCTCATTCATGGGAGCACATGGACAAGAGTCCCAAAGGAGGGGTGGACGTGGGTGGGCTATGAGCCACACATCAGGAGGGAAGAGCCACCTTGCTGAAATCCCAGGCCTACCAGGGATGTGAGTGCTCTGGAGAGTGACCAGATGTCTCTGCTGCCTTCCATGTGGAAAATCTAATGAGAAGATCTAATAATCCTTAAGAAAAGAACTTAATTAGGCCTCTGAGTTGGTGCTGCCTGTAGGAAAATTCAGCCATCATGTTTATCAGCTCGTGAGATAAAAATGACGTGAAAAGTCACCGGAAAGTTTCCCAGCAATGTTAGCCTTCCCGGATCGTGAATGAGAGCAAGGATGCCTCGTTTCGCTTCTATCTGAAAGCCAGTGTGGCTCATCATTACAAATTCTCCTAACCCGAGCTTGGGGACTGTTAGTAGCTGCTCTTAGGCCTGGTGGAATGGAAGAAGGGAGCTTTGGGAAACTCTAACGCCAACCCTGGGAGGATGGAGGGCTGTCCCCCTTTGGGGCCAATTCTCCCCATCAAGGGGGAAGCTCTGGGGATCAGGGAGAATCATGCTATGAGGCACTTTACGTTCTGAGGCAGGGGATGTGCAGGGAGGGCATTGGGGCTCCAAGCCCCGCCCATGGAAACAGGTCATAAAGTTCCACCTCAGAGACTGACCAGCTGCTATGGGACTGCAGGGAGGTCCCTGAGCATCAGCTCCTTCATCTGTGAAATGGGATAATAACAGGACCCACTTCCTTGGGTCATTGGGAAGATCGACAAGATCATGGATGTAACCCTTCATAGGAGCTTCCATATTCACATCCTGTCTATGAAAGAGCCCAGGTTCTCAG